>NC_090994.1:25511071-26194285 GCF_041146395.1 Eulemur rufifrons | reverse complement strand
CAAGAGCTATATTAGGGAAATACTTTCCTTTCAGCCACAGTTTAAAATGGAACCATGTATGAAAATAGATATAGTGCTTATATATTTATTTGTTAATCTTGTAATGATTATATTGGAGGCTCAATAAAAACATGGATGGCGCTCATGAAACTTTGCAGATACTACCGCATGTTCTATTAATGCAACATTAAATAGGAGACTTGATCAATGAAGATTATTATCTTAACTATTTTCCACTCTCAACTTATAGCCCCATATTTCTTGTTCTCATTCCAGAGATTCCTAAGCAATAGTTCTAGGCAGCAGAAAAAGCAAGAGGACAGATGACTATTAAATCGGTTCAGCCAGCCTCTTCCTCTTTGCTCTGTAGCAGAGGCTGTTCAAGCCTCTGAAATGCTTCCTGAAAAGTCTGGAAACCTGATTCAACTCCTCCAATAACCTGCCAAATTCGCAGTGTCAATAGGCTAAACAGGGCAATAAATTCACAAAATTGTTCATGTGACTGGCAGTCAGGCGGCGATTTAGCAGTTCTTCCCGTCATCCATGGAGACTACTGAAATTGAAATCTTTTTACTACATTAAGAAACCGTAAGCATTTGCTTGATATGTCTTCAAAGAACCGTGAGACTAGCAGTTAAAAAATATAAAAGAGATAAGACCGTTTATAAGATTTCTTTGAAAATCATGCCCTTACTCCGAGAGTGTTCAATTCCTCACGCAGGATCAAGATTACCCTTCCCGGGCAAGGTGTCAGCTCTGCTTGCCTCAGCGTTTCCTTTAGAGTTTTCTAGCTCTGGACTCTGGAGGGTGCTGGATGGGCTTCCATACGCTAATGAGAAAGCAGCCAGATACAAGCTGTTCTTTTGGGACATCCTAAATGAGTTAAGAAAAGAAAGAAAAGGCAGCATGCAATTCTACTGTCCTACCATTGCCTGCTGCGTCCCCTTCGCGGGCGCACGTGCACGGCCAGGTGTGTTCGGCCCACAGTCCCGTGTCTCCTGCAGCCCCCAGAGCCTCTCTTGCATTTCTGGCAAGGTGGGTCTGTTAGCAACGGACCCTCTCAGTCATTATTTACTTGGAAATGTGTTTCTTTTGCCTTCACTCTTGAAAGACAGCTTTGCGGGATGTAGGATCCAGCACGTCACCTTGCCGGAGGCCCACCGCACTCGGCGACCACCTCTCTAGCAGCTTCCAGAAGCTTCTCTTCGTCTTTCAGAATTCGACTGCAGTATGTCTGGAGATGGATCTCTTTGCATTTGTCCTCTCTGGAGTTTGTGAAGCTTCTTGGATATGTAGATTAGCGTTCTTCATCAAATTTGGGAAGTTAAGAAAATTTTTAAAATATTTAAAATGGCTATTAATGCTTTTTAAATATTTAAATTATTTTTTCTGCCCCTTTCTCTCTTCTCCTTCTGGTACTCCCGGTGCACTGAATGGTGGCTCGCATTTCTCGTGGTCTGTTCATTTTTCTTCATTCTCTTTTCTTTCTGTTCTTCAGACTGCAGTATCTCTACTGTTCTACCCTCAAGTTTGCGGAATCTTTCTTCTGCCAACTCAGATTTACTGTTGAACCCCTCTAGTGAGTTTTTCATCTTGGTTATTGCAGTTTTCAACTACAGAATTTTCTGTTTTGTAAAAAAATTTTTTAAATTGTGGTAAAATATATAAAATTTACCATCTTATCAATGTGTAGGTGTACAGCTCACTCACATTCGGTACATTCGGATTGTGGCTCTATCATCACCGCCACTGTTCACTGAACTCTTTTCATTTGCAAAACTGAAACTCTGTACCCATAAAACAGTAACTCCCATCCCCCCTCCCAGTCCCTGGCAACCATCATTCTATTTTCTGTGTCTATGAACTTCACTACCTATGGACCTCGAGAGAGTGGAATCATACGGTATTTGGCATTTTGCAATTGGCTTATTTCACTTGGCATAAGGTTTTCAGGGTTCATCCACGTCACAGCACGTGTCAGAATTTCCTTCCTTTTTAAGACTGAATAACATTCCATTGCATGTATGTACCACACTGTTTATACATTCATCTATCGGACATTTGGGTCGCTTGTACCTTTTGGCTATTGTGAATAATGCTATGAAAATGGGTATACAAATATCTCTTCGAGATCACACGTTCAATTCTTTTCGGTATATACTCAGAAGTGGAATTGCTAGATTGTATAATTTTATACTTAATTTTTCAAAGAACTGTCATAGTCTTCCACAGCAACCTCACCACTCAATATTCCCACTAATAATAGCGCACAAGTGTCCCAACTTTTCTACATCCTTGCCAACACTTGTTATTTTCTATTGGTTTTCTTCCCTTTAGTAGCCATCCTAATGGGTGTGAGGTGCTAGGTCGTTGTGGTTTTGATCTTCATTTTCCTAATGATTAGTGATGCTGAGCATCTTTTCACATGCTTTTTGGCCATCTGTATATCTTCTTTGGAGAAATGTCTATTCGAGTCTTTGCTCATGTTTTAATTTGGTTATTTGGTTTTTGTTGTTGAGTTACAGGAGTCATTTATATATTCTAGATACTAACCCCTTATCAGATACATGATTTGTAAATATTTTCTCCCATTCCATAGGTTGGCTTTTCATTCTGTTGTGTCCTTTGATGTACGTAAATTTTAAATTTTGATGTAGTCCAATATTTTTACTTTTGTTGCCTGTGCTTTTGGTGTCATAGCTCCATTTGGTTCTTTTTAATAATTTCTCTTTATCTACATTCTGTATCTGATGAGTCTGCCATCACACTTTCTTTTAATCTTTAGCATGGTTTCCTTTAGTCTTTGAACATATTTACAATGGCTACTTTGAAGTCTTTGTCTGCCAAGTCCAGTATCTGGCCCCTCAAAAGCAGTCTCTAGAGCTTGCCCTGTGTGTGTTGCACACTGTCCGGGTTCTTTACGTGTCTCCTGATTTTTATGTTGAAAACTGGGCCTTTTAGATATAAATTGTAACAGCTCTGCTTACTGACACTCCTACTCCCCAGAGGTTTGTTATCTGACTGGGTGTTTGGCTGAACTAATTCTTTTTCTTTGTTTTTTTCCCCCGGGACAAAGCCTCGCTCTGTTGCCCTGGGTAGAGTGCAGTGGCGTCATCACAGCTCACTGTGTCGTCAAACTCCTGGGCTCAAGTGATCCTCCTGCCTCGGCCTCCCGGGTAGCTGGGACCACAGGCATGTGTCACGACACCCAGCCTGGCTGAACTAATTCTGTGAAGTCGACTTTCCCTGCAGTGTGCAGCCGCTGCTACCCCTGCTCAGATTTTTTTCCTTTGTTTTTGTATTTTAGTCTGACTTGCTAGGGCTCACCTGTGGGACAGCACAGCCACTTTTTGGTCAAAGGTTGTGCTTAAACTCCCTCAGCCAGTTAAACCTGACCGTTCCCACGGAGGTGGGTGTGGCCTGGAGGCTGCCAGAGCTTGGGGGGGGAGGCTGAGGGAGGGGCTGAACACACGGGCGGCACAGGAGTATGTACTCGAATTTGGGGAGCTGGAATTACTCCGTATCCTGTCTGTGCTGCTGGTCATAAAAATCTGTGCATGTGTAAAAACTCACAAAACTGAACACTGGAAAAAGTGAATTTTACTCTGTGTAAGTTTTAAAAAAAGTGACCAGGATTTGCATTTAGAAAAAGATACTTTTACACCTGTACTGCTCTTTCCTAGCTGCATCCAATGGGATCTTTTGAGTTCTCAGAAGTTCACGACTGAATATTTAGTGGGGAAATAGAAAATGAAATATTTTCTTATTATACCATTGTCTGGTGACGATCATTTCCTCTTAGAACACAATATAAAGTAAAGCTTTAAAAAATTACCATTCTAATACATAATAGCACGATAATGTCAAATTTTTATACCTGATCTGGAGAAGTTTCTTCCAGGTTAGGCTTTGAGTCATTTTTCTTCAAGTAAAAATTCTGGATTTATTTAATTGTTACTGACATGCCTCAAAGGGCCTGAAGGTGCCACGACGGAAAGATCAGGGCAAAACAAGCAGATGTAAATGAAAGCAGGGATGGCAAAAATCAGGCCTGACAGGAAGAGGCGGTGGCCGGCGCTCTGCCCTCCACGTGCCCAGGGACACTGTGCTCCGCACAGCGGCCAGGCCAGGGGCGGCTGAGTGTCGCGGCGATTCCCTCGTCCTGCGCCAGCTGCCACTGTCACTGCAGGTCAGGTCTAAGGCAGTCACTCTTTCTTTTTAAACCTTTATGACAGAGGAGCTTTTATAACTCCTAACAACCTCACAGTGTCCACTACTTCATACCTCACTTTGGCTTTTAGTCTTCAAGGCAAAGGCAAAACAAACAAAACAAATGAACAAAAAAAAAAAAAAAAAAAAGAAGACAATAAACTCAATCTAAATCTTTAAACTGAGATCCATTCTCTTCTTCCTCTTACAAAAGCCACCCTCTTTCTCTTGATGGGCACCAGACAGTTTTCCTGCCTTGTCTGGCTTAGTCTATAGCCTCAGAAAATATTTGTCTGCTCTATCCCTTTTAAAGAGGTCAAAAGATGTTTTCTTTCTTACGCTGAATCATGCAACGTACAAAGAATTCAATTTTAACCACCAGTTCGCTGCCCCCGGGCGCGGCATCGCACGCCTGTGCTCACGCGTGTGCAGGGCAGTTTGGGGACCCAACTCGGTGGGAAGTGCTGGCGGCCAGGATGTGCGACCCACCTGCCCACCGCGTCCCTCCCTGGGAACAACGCTCTGCTGCTGACCGTCGGGCTGCTCGCGCCGAAGGGCCCACCCGCACCTCCTTCCCTCTCCCCAGAGAAAACGCAGACGCCCCCACGCGAGGCCTTCCCCGCGAGGCCAAGGTGCAGCCCGGGACGGCACGACTCCTCCTCCTCCTCCTCCTCCTCCTCCTCCCTCCTCCTCCCACGTAACTGCAGGAGAAACAGACAGGATCATCAACAAAGGCGAGGATGAAAGAAGAGCACTCCTCTCCCCACGAAGAATGGTAAGAAAGAAAGAAACTTGAAAAGCCAGCTCCCTGAGTCCCACTCGGTCCAGGAAACTCCGCGTGAGCAGCGAAGGCTCCGGACCACGGGCTTGGCCAGCGTGGCAGCGCCGGAGTCTGCGAAGGCGCTTCGGTCTTAAACCGAGTTCACAGTATCTGTCCTGTTCAAAGCGGGTTCAATTCAGTTCCCAAAGGAAACCTGGTGACAGACTCCCCTTCACTCCAGGCCCAGGCTTAGGACCGTATGTCCAAGGGAGGCCCGTACACGAGCATCACCGGTCCTTGTTCTCACGGGTCACCGCACAAGGCAGGCTGAAAGGACGGCTGTTGCTTCTGCTCAGGATTTTCTTAAATCAGCCGCCACAAGCACCAGAATAGTCACCCCAAATAACCTTCTGATTAAGGCCATAAGGACATCCCAGCAGCGTCTGGCAGGAATAACGGAGCCATGCTCTCTCACATGCTGCCACGATGGTCAGCACCGGTGACACACTCCGACAGTACAAACAGATGCTTTGGAAACACCAGCGAGGTGACTTGTTCTTTCCATCACCCCTTGTCACTGTCACTCAGAATACGATCTGAGGACTCCACCATCACTACTCTGAACCTAAGGTCTTGAACTACGGTCCCCTACCAAATTTAAATAGATAATCACAACACCAGACATGTTGTTTTTTTATTTCAAAGTATTACTTAAAAGTATGCTGAATTCCCCAGCTCCCTTCCTTTGCTCTCCAAATAACACTGGATCTGAGATCCTGGCCAATTTCAGATCAGATTAGAGTTCACTGAAGATCCAGCACAGCAGTGGAAGTAGACGCTTGCTGAATACCTCTAACATTGCAGAATTAACCTTTACCAATAACTGCTACACATCAGTTTGTCTGGGCCTTTTCCCAAGAGCCATGATCCCAAGTCTCTGCCTCAAAAATAAGTCACATTTTTCTATTATAAAAATAATATGTGCTCACCATAAAAAAATCTGGCAAATACAGAAAGGTAGAAAGTAAAACAAGGAAAAATGTTCCTAGCCCACTGTAGCAAAGTAACCATAGTTTTTTGTTGTTGTTTTTTTGAGACAGGGTCTCACTCTGTCACCTGGGCTAGAGAGCAGCGGCACAATCATAGCTCACCGCAACCTCAGACTCCTGGGCTCAAGCGATCCTCCTGCCTCAGCCTCCCGAGTAGCTGGGACTACAGGTGTGGCCACCACACCAGCTAATTTTTCTATTTGTTGTGGAGATGAGATCTTGCTATGTTGCCAGGCTGGTCTTGAACTCTTCTCCTCAAGCGATCCTCCTACCTTGGCCTCCCAAAGTGCTAAGATGACAGGTGTGAGCCACCGCACCCAGCCAGAATAACCATAGTTAACATTTTGGTATACTAGTTGTATCCTTTGGGTTAGGCACTACTTACATGAACTACCGAGAGGCCACTGCTGAAGGAAATAAAAAATAAAAATTAAAATTAATAACAACTGTTCTCTTTTAAAAGGAACGTTGTTCATTATTCCATAAGTAATCTATGCTCATTGAAGAAGAAATTTACCGTGCAGGTAATCAAAAAGACGGGGGTCACACATAAGCTCGTATCCTAGAGACACCACTGCTCACGCGTGGCACACGGCACGCGTTCACACACGCACGCAGCACGTGCCTTCCCTTGGCAGAAACGGGGTCAGAAATGCATCATATTTTACAACCTGCTGGTTGTAGTCAATACACATCTGACATCATCATTTTAAATGGCTGCAGAGTGCTGTACTCTATGGCAACCCCCGAAATTATTTTAATCAGTATCTTAATTAGGGTGCTTCTGGGGATGTTTTATTGAATTACTTGATCAGTAATTCTTACACAGTCTAATAACAAGAAGGAGTTTTCTCACCTTTCTCTTCAAGTTTGATTTTTTTGTCTGAACAACCTTAATGAGACCCAGTTTATCTCTTCACCACCCTAATTTTTAATGGCACGTTTATGAACTAGCTATAGACTGATTTTAGAAACATTATTTTTCCAAGGAAGAAATACCAAAAAAAGAATGACTATTTGGTAATTTCTCTTTCTTCAGAAATGAAAATAGCCTTTGGGCTGCTATTATTAAGCACCAAATCGAACGATTAGAATTTTCCCTATTGGATATATAGTTATTGAGAGTTGACTGGTTTCAAAGAAACCACCTATACTCAGAGGCTCGTTCAGGGTGTTACAGTCAGCTACCCATGCCCTCTGGACTGGGAGACACGTCTGTCTTATCTGTGTGCAACCGCCATGCTCACTGGGCCTCATTGTTCTGAAAATAGACGCATGGAGGAGGTAACAGCACATGCTGACTGCGGGACAGGTCAGTTTCTCATCCACAACAAGGTCACAGATTGACCAGTAACATCAGCGTGTGCACTGGCCGCCCGCATCCCTCTGTGTGCCATTACAGGGCGAACCGGCGTGGGGGCCCAGCTGCCCCGCCTGTCTTTTCTCACTTCGAGGAGTTCCGAATGCTCTGCAAACACGTAATTACCCGGAGCTACAAAGCCAAGGCGTCTACTGACCCACGTGCAAGTGCTGAAGCACTGGGACCACAACTCCCTGCAAGGTGGGGCGTGTCTGTTTTGGACACAGCAGTGTGTTACTTGAGTGGCACTTTTTAAATAGCACTGGCAAAACGTCCTCAGGGCCCTTTCTTCATGATGGTCACAAAAAAGTATTGTACTAAATGCCACACAAAGTGTAACAAACAGACACACTCCCAGCAGTTTGTGTTCTCAACCCAAGGCAGTTCTGTCAAGCAAAAGCACAAAGGAAAATATAAAAAAGGGCAAAGACATAACTAAATTAAAATGCATTTATATTATGTGCAAAAAAGTGGGAGCTCACGCCTGTAGTTCCAGCACTTGGGGAGGCCAAGGTGAGAGGATCACTTGAGGCCAGGAGTTTGAGACTAGCCTGGTCAACATAGTGAGACCTCGTCTCCACAAAAAGTAAGAAAAATTAGCTGGGTATGGTGGCAGGTACCTATAGTCCCAGCTACTTGAGAGGCTGAGGCAGGAGGACCCCCTTGAGCCCAGGAGTTCAAGGCTGTGGTGAGCTCTGATCATACTACTGCCTTCAGCCTGGACGACAAAGTGAGACCCTGTTTGGGAAAAAAGAAAAGCAAAAAAAAAAGGCAAAAAGAAGCGGTGGGGGTGGGGCAGAGAGCAGACACTAAGGAGTCACTGTTTTGACTGGGAAGGGTGAGAACTGCCACCTCCCTTGCTCTAGATACGGGGGGGAGGGTACAGCACTCGTGGCCTTGGCCACTTCAACTGAACAATGAGAATTTATTTGTATTAAGGGTCTCCTATGCGGACCACTGAGCTATTAGCTGCAGATACCAAAATGCCCCAGGTAAAAGATGTCCCTCCCCGTACACCTGGCAGAGCCCAACGCACTGACTGTGCGTGGATCCTCGCTGGGTCCCTGCGTGTCGCCCTCCTCCCAGCCGCGCAGGAGTGAGGAAGGCCGCCCTGCAGGCGGTGTGTCGGCTCACCCACCAGCTCTTGTCCTGTGGAAGTGACAGCGCTGGGGAGATAGGTGGAGTCACACTTTCCCTACGGATTCCTGTGATCAGAAATGGGCTTCGTGAAGGGTGACGGACCGAGCCGGCAGCCCAGAGACACTAGTGCTCGTGGGCCGACGCCAACCCACCCCTCACCACCCTTCTGTTTTGACTGCCTGCCACCACGACCCACCACCTCTGCCCACACTTCCTTTCAGGTGGCTCTGAGAAGTCAAACAGGGAGAAGACAGTCTATTTAGTGACACTGTAATAAAATAAAGCAGGATAGATCTGATAACACAGTATGATTACTCACATATTATCTCATGGGATTCTCATTGGAAATGAACACTGTCTTAACTACTGAGCTCAGAGAGGTAATTGCAAAATCCTTCTGGTTAATTATTACTCTTCTCTAAGTAACAAAAGGGGATCAGAGCAAAGTCAGGGCTGGAAAGGACTTTGAGAGGTCACTTATCTCCTGACGTCAGCGATAACACCAAAACATTACAAACAGACCCAGTTTTAGATGACTCCAGGAAAAAAGCTTACATTTGCCAGCATCCAAATTCCCCATTTTATAATCCCCTTCTTAAATCTCATCCAGTGGTCCTGAGACTTCAGCGTGAATCACAATCACTCGGGAGGCTTGTTAAACACAGGCAGACAGGCCGGACCCTGCCCCACGGTTTCTGAATCAGCAGGTCTTGGGTGGGGCCTGAGAATCCGCATTTACCACCTTCCCAGGTGCTGTGAGCACCACTGTGCCAGCCTAGCCCTTGCCAGACTTAACCCACGTGTTCCCGATGGAAACGGGGACTAGGTGGGCCTCACCCTTTGGCACTAAGGCACACTCACCCTTGAAATAACAACTCAAGAGTCCCCTGCTCATTTTTCCCCCTTCCAGGCTAAATAATAAAAGTTCCCTGCCCTTTTATTACAGGTATCGTTTTCCAACCCTTAATTATTTTTTGAAGTTCTTTGTTGAGCCCTCTCCAAGTCCCTTTTAGTTGTGGAGCCATGAACTAGTCAGAGACGAAGGCTGGGCACGAGGGGCAGAGTGACTCACAGTCAGTCTACCGCTTTACGAATCTGCAACACCCAGGCCCGCCTCCTCAGCCCTTCCTCTGATTCACGCTCTCCCGACTCCTCTCCGAGCTACAGCAGTGCTTAGCAGACCTTCGCCATGCCTTTCTTCTGAGAAGCGCGAGGCATTTCTCTAATTTCACAGCAGACTCAACAGCCTAAACCAGTGCAGGGTTAAGTAACTTGTTCAACTGCAAGTCAGTTTAGGAGGGAAGAGAGAATCTGGACCTGAAATTCAGATTTCTGTCTAAATATCATTTTATGGAGAAAGATGCTTTTTATATTTACTGGGCTTTCTATCCACATGGGAACAGTTTCAGGTACAAGTCAAACTACACGATCTTCTTCCCTTTGCAGGAGGGTAGAGCTCTTGGGCTGTCTTCTCACTTGTCCCCATCACTTCCCCAGCTGCCGGAAGGGAAGGGACATAGCCTGGGTGGCACAGCCATCTGTCCCAATCCTCTCTGGCAAGAGCTCAGGTGAACTGAATGCTGAATTTCCCTGGACCACCCCACTCCATCTTGTTTTCCTTTCCTTCGTTTCCATATTCTTTTTTTTTTTTTTTTTCTTTTTTGAGTCAGGGTCTTGCTCTGTTGCCCAGGTTGGAGTGCCGTGGAGTCACCCTAGCTCACAGCAACCTCAAACTCCCGGGCTCAAGCGATCCTCCTGCCTCAGCCTCCCGAGTAGCTGGGACTACAGACGCACACCACTGCACCAGACTAATTCATAGTCTTTCTCCTGCCTGTTTATATACTGAAAGTCAGGGGGCCAGTTTCTGCGTACTGCTTAATTTTAGCACGTGAGTGCTCTGAGAGTGGGCACTGTGCCTTCTTTGTGCATTGTGTGTGCTCTGGGGGTGCTTCCTACATGCTGAATAGTAACAGCAGGCCCAGTATTTCCCCAGAAGGCAGCATTCCTAGTACCGTATACGTGTGCACAAGCCAGGCAAAGCCCAAGGCCTCCCTCTGCTCACTGTTGCTTTCACTGTCATTAAAAAAGTTGCAACTCAATATAACAAAGCCTCTTCCTACAAAATTTCCTTTTGAGAGAGAATATTCCAGGGATGTGATTACAGAGCATTCAGCTCCAAACCAAAAAGCAACCTGTCACATAACGTAGTTCCCATATAGCCACGCAGACCAGTTACCCATTAAACCCCGTGCGAATGAAGGGGACCCCAAGGAAAGAGTCCTCTCTGCTTCCCCAAAAAGTCTCTCAAAGCTTCCGAGCAGAAAGCTATTCTCTAGGAATAAAGTAACATTAAAATAAATCTACTGCAATCAGCTGCCATTCTGTCAGAGCCTCTGGGTTTGTGTATCTATTTTAAGAGGCGCAGGATGAGAGGACAGGCAGCCAGACGTCGTGGCTCACGCAGGACTTGCGCCAGATGTGCCGTTACCTGCAGTGAGGGTGATAGCAGTGAAGGTGCAGGTGGGCACAGCTGCTGGACCCTTCCTGCCGGCCACAAAGCTCCGTGGGTCTCAGCACCTGGGCGCCCCATTTGTGACTGCGAGTGGAGCTTCTTGGGATTTGTCACACCCCAGGTCATACCCAGTCGACAGCCTGTGCTCGTGGCTCGGGCACACAGGGCAGGAGGCAGCGCGAGGATCGCAGCCCCGCAGGCGGGAGGCACTCCGGCTCAGACGCTGACATAACCAAACTAGCTCCTCTTTCACTCACCTGTATCACTCTCTCACAGCACGTAAATCACTAGAACACACACTCTGGAAGTGTTTACGAGCATTTTAAAGACTTGTCATAAAACACACGCTTCCTAGTAGTAGAAAAACCTACAAAAACTTTTTTCTGTTAAAAACTGGATAAATTCTAATCAGCTTCTCTCTTGGTAGGACTAAAAACTACAATTGATCAAGTGACAACCGATCAAGTGAATATTAGCTTGAAAACTAACATCCAATGACAGGATACCTTTAAAAACACTCCACTGAGGTTCTCATGGTGCCTTATTAACAATTAGAAGAAAAAGAACTATTACATTCTTTGGATAAAAGTAGATATTATGAAGCATTACTGGAACAAAATTTCTTTTTACTGCTGAAAATAACATTAGAGACTTTTCTGTTATAATTAATCTGGACAGCAAATTTCTCCTCCACTCAGTGAGAAACTAAGTTAAAAAAAAAAGGTTTCTTTCTAAAAATAGGCCAAGAACTCAGTTCTATGTTCCCTTCTTACATTCTTTTCCTACTTAATGTACCACTGAAACATTTCCCTCATTGTTGACATCTTATGTCATTTGTATTTAAAATCAGACAATACATAATAAAGAAGTTGTTAAATAAAGCTTTTGAAAATGGGAAAATGGCATTCATGATACTAATGGATACTCCATCCCTCCCCCGCCACGGAGATGACAGCCATGGATACCTGGTAAGCAGCTACTACACCACCTAGTAGAACTGCCCATTACAGTCAGTCTTCCTAGAGCTCATATAATTTATGTGCTAATTGATAAAGAAATTCCGAAATCTGTCTGACGTAACGTCAGTCCATTCTGAAAACATGTTTCTCACTAAGCAAGGTGATTCAGATGTAATTTTAAGTATTTCTTTAGCCTAAACTTAAATTGGCAATAACTTGTTAGATTAAAAGCAGTTAGGATTAGCCAATTTCGTGGCCTTTGCTTAATTTTGATAACTAACTCAATCTTCCAGAGGATGCTTTAAATTACTCTCTGAAACCTTGCTCCTAAATTAATTTGTTAAGTACTTCCCTTTAGGAGTATATGCGTCCATTTTTAAGTACAAAATACTCCTTAAAAAAACGAAAGCTGTCCTTCTATATATTCAACAAAATTACATTTGAGACTCCATTATTTCCACATCATAAACTTGTAGTGCAGGGTACAACAGGAATTCACTTTTAACAGTTTTTCCTCAAGAGTTAGGTTACCATAGAAAATAAAGCTCAATGACACAATCAAAATCTAACGTTTCTGTATTGACAGGAACCATATCCATTAATCAAATGTTTTAACAGATGAAATGAGTAATTATCTACAGATTGCTTTTGCAAAAATAAGAACCAAATACTTTCTCTTGGGAAAACTGAGTAAGGCAGTTTCTTGTAGTACGATACATTTAAAGAGAAATATTTTGCCACCATTTTTAGATTTCTCTAAAGTACCAACCGCAACATTTGCAGTTTTCCCAAGAGATAAAAACTTACTATGATGGTAACATTAGGAAGATTTAAGGAGAAAAGGACAAAGAGAAGTCTTAAAAATCCACCCAGTACTTACAAGCAGTTTCAAAGAAAACTGAGCCACAATTCTGCAGAAGACTGCTCCCCCGATCACAAAGCCAATCCGAAGTCTAAAATAGATATCCTATCACACCAGGCCGAGCAGTCACATTTCAGCTTACTAACTTCTACTTGGGTAAACAGTCTTACAACTCACAGAACTAACCCTGGCTAAAATTAACTGCAGCTGAGCGGCAGGCAGGAACACGCTGACTGGCATCATGTGTGCTGGGGTTTATTCACTAGGACAACACTGGTGTCCTCTTAATGGGAGAGTTGGCCAAGGGGCGTGCCCTGGTGAACAATACATAGCATCATGGTTATGCTAATCATGGAATCCAGTCCAGTGATGCTAACTTCTTTTAAGTTGCTTTTGCAAGTACTGACAAAGAGAAAGAGCAAGCTCTTTCCACAGCAGGCATTCGCTTGATTTTTAAGCACGTTCAGATCAGACCAAACAAATTCTGGCAACAAGGTGGCAGTGCTGTATGCTCTTCTCAAGGAAAAGCGGAGTGAAAGGACGTTCTGGCCGATTGTTTGAACAGTCTGACTAGATGTGGTACTACGTGAAATTAAACAGGCACGGAATATACATGCGAGTAAGTCTACCGATACATACACTTAAATAAAAGCCTTTTCTTTATGTTTGATGAACTAATTTCATCTACTTACTTTCTGGCTTTGTCTTCCGCACCTCCCAAGGAGTTGCTATAAGGACACAGGTTCACTAATAAACCACAACTGAGAACAAACATCTCAAATATTTGCAAAAGGCATTGTCCTTGGCAAGAAGCATTTTGAAGTGCATTTAACTGCTTAGCCAGAAAAACTGTCCTCTACAGATGACAGACCATCTGCGAAGCATGTCGCAGCTCAAGCTAAGGTTAAAGATCCCAAGTATATGGCTGATATTGAAAGGAAAATTAGAACATGAAATTTTCTCTCAAAATTATAAACATTCTCAATAAGTCCAACTTACAACAAAGACACAGAACTGCTAGTATCTACTCGAGATGGTTCAGACTAGTTGGCTTTAGATGTTAAGGTTCTGATGACATGTTTTGTTCTCATTGGACTCTATGAAAGGTATCAAAGCACTTTACAAACATCAATCAAATCTCCAAACATCTCTGGGCGGTGTCATTCCCTCCCTCCCTTTTTGTAAACAGATGGGTGAACAGACAAGGGTAACTCAATGGCTCGAACCAGCCCTGGACTCTGTTTCCCTCCTTGAGGCCTCTGCAACACGTCCTCCCGGTTACCTCTTAGCTGTGCTCCTACAGACCCCAGTGCTGTCTGTTTTCCTAATTTAAAAATATCATGTGTTAGTTTGGACTTCAGAAGATTTATTCTACTCATCCCCCAGGTCTGAGCTTCAGGGGCTTAAAAACACCCCTTGACCCTGCGTCGCAGGCAGGGACCCCGCAACGCGGCCCCCCGCAACGCGGCCCCCCGCAACGCGGCCCCCCGCAACGCGGCCCCCCGCAACGCGGCCCCCCGCAACGCGGCCCCCCGCAACGCGGCCCCGCCGGTGCTCGGCCCGTCCCCGCGCGCCCGCAGGCCGAACGCGCACACGCGCCGGTTCGCGTTGGCGAGAGCCGATCGCCATCCGCCTGTCCCCTCGCGTCGTTACAAACCTGCCGGCCGCAGCCCCACCGCCCGCCGCCCCCTACACCGGACCGCACCGGACCGCACCGGTGGGCGCTGGCCTCACTCTGCGGCACTGGAGGTGCCAAAAGGAAAGAAGCGAGCGCCAACCAAACACGGCCGACCTCTGATTGATACAATTATTTTCAATAATCCGCAGCAAACGTAACTCTGGAACTCCTAATGCCAAAAAAGGCATCGTGAGGCTATTTTTGACACAATTATTCTTATCTTGTTATGTCAGTTCAGTAGAAAACTCTCTAAGCCAAAACATTATTTCTGCCCCAAGCCAGAAAGGAAGCAAAAGCAAATACAGCAAGTTCGTTTCTGCATCAGATTTTGGATTGGGAGGAAGAGTCTGACGCTTGATGGGTCCCGTATCCATTATCCTGGCGGCAGGGGACACCGAGCAATTCTCCAGTTGCCCTCGCGTCCAATATGCAGAGTATGACTCTGCTGTTTCTTTCAACAGCAGCCACACCTGTTCCAAAGTGCAAGAACCAAAACCTGGCAAAGAAAACAGTGTACCCTCCAACTTACATTAGTCACTCTGCAGCTTCCTTTCCATGGGCGAAAATAACTTGAGTCAAGTCTACTTTTGTTCTAAGCACTTATGACAGGAGAGAAAAATCTACATGTATCATTAAACACAAACTGAATTCTTCCCATTTGTCCTCAGGAAGTTTGGGTCCTGGGGAAGAAGGAAGAGGCAGTGCCACGCCAGTGGAGGGTGCTGATCTATGCGATCCATGAAATTAAAAAAAACAAAAACTGTTCTTATGAACTCACACTAACAAATTAACCTGGATACTGACCTTCCACATGTTATACTTTTAAATTTTCCAGCATTATTTTTAAAAAAGTAACCATAAAAAGGTAAAATTAATTTTAATAATATATTTTAACCCAATATATCTAAGATACTACCATTTCGGCCTATAATGAATATAAAAAATATTAAAGAGGTATCTTACATTCTTTTGTTTGTACTGTCCTATTTTACACGTGGTACACCTCAATTTGCACGATCCACATTCAAGTGTTCAGTAACCTCGCGTGCCTAGAACCATCGTTAAAGGACAGCTCCAGTCTAGAAATATCTGACAACAGTTTTTCTATAACATGTTAATAATATGCACACACGTGTGGGAGTGGGCTCACTCACATACACACAATAAACATAAACTAAATATATTCCTAGGTATTTTATTTTCTTTGTTGCTATTATGAAGGGTACCAAGTCTTTGATTTGGTTCTCAGTTTCACTGTTGTCAGCGTATAGGAATGCTACTGATTTCTGTGCATTGATTTTGCTGAATTTGTTTATCAATTCCAGTAGTCTTATGGCAGAATCTTTGGGGTTTTCTAGACATATAAGATCATACCGTCAGCAAAGAGCGATAGTTCGACCTCTTCTGCCCCCATTTGGATGCCCTTGATTTCCTTCTCTCGTCTCATTGCTCTGGCCAGGACTTGCAGCACTGTGTTGAACAGAAGTGGTGACAGGGGGCATCCTTGTCTGGTTCCAGTTCTAAGTGGGAGTGCTTTCAATTTTTCCCCATTCACTATGATGTTGGCTGTGGGTTTGAAAATAAAACACCTAGGAATATATTTAACTAAGAAGGTGAAAGACCTCTACAGGGAGAATTATGAAACATTGAGGAAGGAAATAGCAGAGGATGTAAACAGGTAGAAAACCATACCATGCTCATGGGTCGGCAGAATCAACATTGTTAAAATGTCTATACTACCCAAAGTGATCTACAGATTCAATGCAATCCCTATTAAAATACTAACATCATTTTTCACAGATATAGAAAAAATAATTCTACGCTTAGTATGGAACCCAAGACGATCCTGCATAGCAAAAGCAATCTTAAGCAAAAAGAACAAATTGGGAGGCATCAATTTACCAGGCTTCAAGCTATGCTACAAGGCTATAGTAACTAAAACAGCATGGTACTGGCACAAGAACAGAGACATGGGCCAATGGAACAGAACCGAGAACCCAGATCCTCATATAGGATAAAACCATCCTCATATGGCCATCTAATCTTTGACAAAGCAGATGAAAACATACACTGGGGAAAAGAATCCTTATTCAATAAATGGTGCTGGGAAAATTGGATGGCCACATATAGAAGACTGAAACAGGATCCACACCTCTCATCTCTCACAAAAATCAACTCACAGTGGATAACAGACTTAAACCTAAGACATGAAACTATAAGAATTCTAGAAGAAAATGTTAGAAAAACTCTTATAGACATTGGCCCATGCAAAGAATTCATAAAGACCGCAAAGGCAATCCCAAAAACAACAAAAATAAATAAATGGGACCTCATCACATTAAAAAGCTTCTGCACAGCCAAGGAAACTATCATGAGAGCAAACAGACAACCTACAGAATGGGAGAAAATACTTGCATGTTACACATCTGATAAAAGGCTGATAACTAGAATCTATATAGAACTCAGGAAAATCAAGAAAAAAATCAAACAATCCTATCAAAAAGTAGGCAAAGGACATGAACAGCAACTTCAAAAGAAGATAGACTAATGGCCAACAAACATATGAAAAAATGCTCAACATCTCTAATGATCAGGGAAATGCAAATCAAAACCACAATGACATATCACTATCTCCAGTGAGAATGGCCTTTATCAAAAAGTCTCAAAACAACAATGGTGATATAGCACCTTTTGTATATTCTTGGATAGAGCTGGAACCCATTCTACTAAGTGAAGTATCCCAAGAATGGAAAAATAAGCACCACATGTACTCACTATCAAATTGGTTTCACTGATCATCGCCTAAGAGCACATTTAGGAATAACATCGATCGGGTGCTGGGCAGATGTGGGTGGGGGAGGGGATGGGTGTATATATACATAATGAGTGCAATGCGCACTGTCTGGGGGATGGACACGCTTGAAGCTCTGACTTGGGGGCGGTGGGAGGGTAACGGCAACATACGTAACCTAAACTTTTGCACCCCCACAATATGCTGAAATAAGAAAAAAAAAAAAAGTCCCAAAACAATAAATGTTGGCATGGATGTGGAGAGATAGGAACACTCGTAAATTGCTGGTGGGACTGCAAACTAGTACAACCTCTGTGGAAAGTAATATGGAGATACCTCACAGAGCTACAAGTAGAACTACCATTTGATCCAGCAATCTCATTATTGGGCATCTACCCAAAAGAACAAAAGATATTCTATGAAAAAGACATCTGCACTTAAATGTTTATAGCAGCACAATTCATAATTGCAAAGATGTGGAAACAACCCAAGTGCCCATCAATACATGAGTGGATTAATAAAATGTGGTATATGTATACCATGGAGTTCTACTCAGCTACAAAAAACAATGGTGATCTAGCACCTCTTGTATTTTCCTGGATAGAGCTGGAACCCATTCTACTAAGTGAAGTATTCCAAGAATGGAAAAACAAGCACCACATGTACTCTTCACCAAATTGGTATTAACTGATCAACACTTATGTGCACATATAGTAATAACATTCATCGGGTATCAGGCAGGTGGGAGGAGGGGATGGGTATATTCATACCTAATGGTGCGCTGCACAATGTCTGGGAGATGGACACGCTTGAAGCTTTGACTTGGGTGGGGCAAAGGCAATATACGTAACCTAAACATTTGTACCCCCATAATATGCTGAAATAAAACAAATTTAAAAAAGGGGGGGAAAGGCATATCATGATTGTTTCAGGTGTGTATGTTTGATGGATCTCTGATTTATAGATAAAAAGTAAATATAAACTAAGACAGTGTAGATATAAGGTTGAAAAAAGCCTAGTTTTTGTCCTTAAGGAGCTCAAAGTCTAGGTATTCTGCATTCTTCACCTCTGAAAGAACAAGAAAAATGTTTTGTGCTCACTGTGTGTATTTTTCTGGGGAGATAACTTTCTTCATAGCTTTATCAAAGGGTCTGTCACAGACCCTCTAAAAAAGTTTAGAGCCACAAGAGAAGCCCAGCAGCAGACACTGGGAGGCGTGGAAAGCCTAGGGACGCCGAGGAACTGAGACAGAAAGGGGGAGAGGTCATTTAGACAGGAGAAAGACAGGCCTACGTGGAAGATAAACCAAAAAGAAGGAAGAAGACAAAGGAATTTCATTCCTAGGCATAGAATTTTACAGGTATAAAATCATGAGACAAAAATTGGTAAGTTCCAGGTACTATGCTGGGTGCCGAGGACACAGAGGTGAAAGGCAAGGTCTCTGTGCTGCAGGTGTTCAGATTTCAGTGAGGAACAGACTCACGCGGCAAATGCGATATTCCCGTAAGCGTGAAGACGCGCTTTATGTGCAACGTGTTGGGGGGGGGGGGGCACAGAGGGACACGATTCATTTCTTAAATGAAGTTTGTTTTCTGATGAAATTTTAAGTCTATATTCTGGAACAACTCAAGATTCTAAATTTTATTTTGGAACCTGAGAAGAGTCATGAACAGATCACAGAGAGATCAAGTATCCAAAATATTTAAAATGTAATATCTGGAAATAACACTAAATTTTCCATTCTGGGCTGTTTATCATCTTGAAATTAAACCTGATTATTTGGTCCAACTAGGGAAAAAAATTTAGGTTTCACCATGGTTCCCAATTTTTCAGAGGATGACATAAAATACTCAAAGCCTTCAAAAAATGAATGCTGAAGACAAAAACATATCAATCCATCAGGGAAGAAATTCTTCTTTGGTGGTTTTTTTTTTTTTTTTTTTTTTTTTTTGCTTTTTGAGACAGAGTCTCTCTATCACCCTGGGTAGAGTGCAGTGGTGTCATCATAGATCACAGCAACCTCACACTCCTGGGCTCAAGTTATCCCCCTGCCTCAGCCTCCCATGTAGCTGGGACTACAGGTGCGTGCCACCACGCCCAGCTAATTTTTTCTGTTTTTAGTAGAGATGGGGTCTTGTTCTTGCTTGGGGTGGTCTTGAACTCCCAACGTCAAGCGATCTTCCTGCCTCGGCCTCCCAGAGTGCTAGGATGACAGGCGTGAGCCACCGTGCCCAGCCGAAATTCTTCCTTGGATTGTAGCTGTGGAGTTAGAAAGACCTGGGTTCAAGATCTAGTCCACCACCTACTAGCTATCTGACCTCAGGCAACTCAGTTAACCCCTGAGTTGTCTTCCACCTCTGCAAAATGGGGATAATAAATGCCCACATCAAGGGACAGTGTTAGGACTAAACAGATGGCCCGCAGCACGGGCGCGCAGGCACTCTGAGTACAGGGCAGTGCCATTACTATCGCACCATGTCCCGCATCAGAGCAGTACTCGCTGGAGATCAATTTGGGATGTTACTGAGTGAGGATTAAAGGCTCCCGGCTTTTATAGCAAAAAGCTTCAAAACATAAAGAGTTGAAAGGAACTTCAAATGATTATTATGTATTTCAGGAAAACTGGGGTCTGTAAACTTGGAAAACTCCACAGCTGTGGCAGCCTGTTTGATTTTTCTCTATGATTTCACCTCATGTCACTAGCCGGAGGTTGAATCAGAATTTAGGGACAGTAACTGATTAATACAGACAAGTTGCATGTCTTGGCAAATTGTTGCAGTCATGCCCCCTATTTCTTCCTGCTTCCCCGTATCCCTCTCCTTAGGGAGTCCCCTACCACAGTGGCTCTGGGCTGGGCCAGGAGCACAGCAGCAAGTGTAACCCGGGGCCTCGAAAAGCGCCGGCCCTCTGGGGCTTGCCCTCCGTTGCTGCTCTCGGGAAGCCCACCGAGGACGAGAAGACCCCAGGGAGCTGGGGACAGCCACCACGGCTCGGGCCCTGCACCGGCCAGCCTGCCGCCCGCCGCCCGCCCGACATGGAGGGAGCCATCCCAAGCCACGTGGCTCCAGCCAAGCTGCCAGCTCACCGCAGAGATCAGCCTGGCTAGCTCAGGCCCAAATCAGCGAGGTGACTTACAGAATCGTGAGACACAGAAATTTTGGTTTTTTAAAACACTAGTATTAGGTGGGTTAAAAAGCTCACTAATACACATACCTTCAAAAAGCCCGTCTGCTCAGGATGACTACACTGGTGTAACCCACAGCTATTCAGTCTGTCTTAATACTTCAGAAATGGATTCAATTTATACATACATGAACAAAGAACTCTAAAAAGAATAAACAATCATTTTCTTCAGCATTCATTTTTTTGTAAGCTCAGAAAAAAAGATGCATGTAGTGGCAAACTCTTCAAGACAGTTCTTTTAAAAACTTTGATAATAAATAGCTAATTCAGCATAATTTTATTATAATTTTATCAGGACTGAGAAAGCAAATGCAGCATTATTACTGCTGTGGTGTGAATATTTACTTTAACAGTTGACTTTTTAAAGTATGTTAGAATTCCTGGGAAACTCCATACAACTGTACATTCCTAACAGTCATTATCATTTAACAAACATTTGCTGAATAGTCGATTCCTGCCATTACGAAAGTCCCAAGCATCTGTCAGATGTGTATGAATGACAGCATGCTGATGACCACGGCAGAAAATGGTATAAATGACAATTCTGCCTTCGAGAGGCTGATAATCTGAAAGAGACCGGACAGCGTACATACACTTTTTACCATACAAGGGAATAATTAGTAAGCATCGCAAAGGGTAAAACTTCATTCCAATAGGAATGTAGGAAAAGAGGAAGCGGCTTCCAGTTGTGTTGATGAAGAAAGGCGTCTTGAAGGGAGTGACAAGTGAATGGAGCCTTTTGAATGCTGGTCAGATTTCAACAGCAAAAGGAGTAAAAAGAAAATTACACAGAAGAAACGACACAAGCAAAGATGGAAAAAAGGAAAGTTATAATGTGTCTCGGGATAGCTTGGATTTGGATTGCAGCTCCATTAATTAATAGCTGTTTTGACTACTGATAAATTACTTAATCTCCCCAAATTTAGGCTATAAAGTATCCAATGAGAGTATGGAGTCTACAGCAAGACTGCCTGGGCTCAAGTTCCAGCCTCATCATGCTGTGTTGTCCTTGGGCAATTACTTACTCCCTCTGTGCCTCAGTTTCAACATCTTTAAAATGAGGGAAAAAAGTTATACATAACCTCATCAGATTATTATGAAGATTAAATAAGTTTGTATTTGTAAAGCACATAGACCAGTGCGTGGTACGGACATGATCAGCACATAGAAAAGAGCCTGAAGGAAACATTTTGTTAAGTAAGTAAACTCCCTTGTTTACGCGTACACAGCAAACAGATACACAGATACAGACAGATGTGTATGAATATAGATATGTAGACACAGCTCTATCACCAAGAACAGTACCATACCAGGTACTGGTATGTAGCAGTTTAAAGAAATTTTTTTTTAATTTTCCCTTCCTCCTCCTTTGTCTGGAGTCCCTAGAGCTCTGCACTAGCGCACAAGGTCAGACGTGTTTTCACGTACTCCAGCATCAACCTCCACTTTGTTAGAAAGAGCAGAGGCTGCCCCTCTATTCTGAAACTGGAGGCTTCCTCCTCTCTCTTGGGGGCAATAATTCTGCACTTGCTGGTAGAAGACTGCAAGGCTTGAAACTACAAGCGACAGACACAGCACGGCCACCAGCTTAAAACCAAAGGAGCACTAATACCTTATGCTATGAATACACTTTAAATGGAAATATAAGCATGGGCTTATTAAGCACAATTGGACCTTCTATAATTTATTACTATTCAAGCTAATCTAAAACCAGAAACCTTAAATAACCTGAGATTTTGGAACAAAGTCAAACATCAGATTTAAAGCCACAGTAATTCAAAAGGTAGGTTAAGAAAATCTTACTAAACGAAGACTAATCGGGTAGAAGTAATTACATATGTAAACTGAAAGTATTTTTAAATGCAGTTTTATTACTTGAATCTATGCACAAAATATTAAACTGAGTTCTTTCTGTTTTTAAGATGAAAGTACTAAAGATAGTTACCAGATTACACTGGTAAAAAAATACCACCACTACAAGTACTTCAAAATGTTCCGCTATGTCAAAATAAGTAATATTTTCCTGCAATCTTATTTATAATATTTATTTGTTTAGAAACCACTTCCTCACAGATATCACAAAGGTAAACCTCACCCATCACAAGTAAAACTTTATTACCAACTCTGAACAGTACTTAACACAGATGTTTTAAAAAGGGAAATATATATATATATTACTATATTAGCTATGTAAAGTAATAGTGAAGGGGAACTCCTGGTTGAACCACCTACAGCTGGTAGTTATAAAATCTACTTTAGGGTTCTGAGTGTTTAGGTTCCCTTGCTGTCTTACTTCAGGTGGACAGGGAACTTGCAGGGTAAGACTAAGAGGACCCTCATACTAATAGCCCAAAGCCGCCAGTTTTACTATAAATAATTTCAAATATATTCTCATGGCTCCTGCTACTCCACTACCAAATCCCTGAGCATCTGTAAGACTCATGTGAAGGGCAGATGCCCAAGTGTGTGTAGAAGGCAACAACTTGATATAGCAATTTGCCAAGAGACCTGGGAAATCAAGAATCTGTTTTCTAATTTTTAATAGTTTTGCCATAAATGGATATGATCTCTTCCCAACCAGATAAACTTTGAAGTGGCCACTTTTAGGTAAGCAGTTCAAAACCAACCTTAAATTAAAAGAGATAAAATATTTGTAAAAGATTCTAATTGCGCTTGGCTACTCCAGCAGGTGGCTGGTTTTAACAGGGGGCATAGCCTAGATCTCTTAATAAATGTACACGATTGTATGTATCCTTAGGCATTAAGCATTTCATTTAATAAAGTACTCCAGAGGCTAGGCATAGTAGCTCATGCCTGTAATCCCAGCACTTTGAGGGGCCAAGATGCGAGGATTGCTTAAGGCCAGGAGTTTGAGACCAGCCTATTCAACATAATGAGACCTTGTCTCTACAAAAAATTTAAAAATTAGTTGGGTGTGGTGACACATGCCTGTAGTCCCAGCTACTCAGGAGGCTGAGGGATTCCTTGAGCCCAGGAGTTTGAGACTATAGTGAACTATGATCACACCATTATACTCAAGCCTGAGTGACAGAACAAGACCCTGTCTCTAAAAAATAAGTAAATATAAAAAGAAAAGAAATAGAAACTAGTCTTGGAAATAAACAAAAATGAAAAAACCCAGAAGGTTCAACAACTCAGCTCTAAGAACTATAATAGACTGATAATTATAATAATCCAGGAGGCCATTTTCAGAAACACCAGAGACCAGTTCTTTATACAGGCACTGGTTCACAAAAGAGGAGTAGACAAACATGGTCAGGGCAGCCGTGGTTGATTATAGACTGTGCAATAATAGACAATTATCCATTTTAGACCTTAATGCTTTCATTGTTAGAGTCGGTTTTTTCTTTTTGACATCATGTTCTTGTCTCTACAATTGCCAGAAGAGGGTGCATTACCCAGTCCTTTGGTTCAGATCTTTTTTTTTTTTTTTTCTAAAAAAAAAAAAACTCTTAAACAATGACTAAAAATTGATGTACAAAGAAGAACTGGTGCCTATCCTACTAAAACTGTTCCATAACATCCAGGAAGGGGGAATCCTCCCTAACTCATTCTATGAAGCCAGTACCACCCTGTAGGCCAATATCCCTCATGAATACACATGCAAAAATCCTCAACAAAATACTAGAAAACTGAATCCAATAAAACAGCAAAAAGATAACTCACCATAATCAAGTGGGTTTCATCCCAGGGATGCAAGGATGGTTCAACATATATTAAGTCAATAAATGTGATTCACCACATAAACAGAATTAAAACCAAAAACTATATGATCATATAATAGATGCAGAAAAAGCATTTGATAAAATCCAGCATCCCTTCATGATAAAAACCTTTAACAAACTTGGCATAGAAGGAATATACGTCAAAACAATAAAAGTCATATATGGCAAACCCATAGTCAATATCACACTAAATGGGGAAAAGTTGAAAGCATTTCCCCTAAGAACTTGAACAAGATAAGGATGCCCACTTTCACCACTTCTATTCAACATAGTACTGGAAGTCCTGGCCAGAGCAATCAGGCAAGAGAAAGAAATAAATGGCATCCAAATTGGAAAAGAGGAAGTCAAACTGTCTCTGTTTGCGGATGACATGATCTTATACCTAGAAAACCCTAAGGACTCCTCCAAAAGACTCCTAGATTTGATAAATGAATTCATTAAAGTCTCAGATTACAAAATCAATGTACACAAATCAGTAGCATTTATATACATTAATAATGATCAAGCTGAGACCCAAATCAAGAATTCAATCTCATTTACAATAGTTACCAAAAAAAAAAATATCAGATATTAATAGGTGAAAAATTTCTAAAAGGAAAACTACAAAACACTCATGAAAGAAATCCTAGATGACACAAACAAATGGAAAAACATCCCATGCTCATGGACTGGAAGAGTCAATATTGTTAAAATGACCATAGTGCCCAAAAGAATCTAAGATTCAATATAATTCCTATCAAAATACCAACACCCTTTTCCACAGAATTAGAAAAAACAATCCTGAAATTCAAATGAATTAAAAAAGAGTCCGAATAGCCAAAGCAATCCTAAGCAAGAAGAACAAATCTGGAGGTATCACATTACCTGACTTCAAATTATACTACAAGGCTACAGTAGCCCAAACAGCATGATACTGGCATAAAAATAGACACATAGATCAACAGAACAGAATAAAGAACCTAGAAATAAAACCATATACCTATAACCAAGTGATCTTTGACAAAGCAGACAAAAACATTTACTGGGGAAAAGTATGCCCTATTCAATAAATGGGGCTGGGAAAATTGACAGCCACACGCAGAAGAATGAAACTGGATCTCCATCTGTCACCATATACAAAAATTAACACAAGATGGATTAAACACTTAAATATAAGACCTGAAACCATAAAATTCTAGAAGGAAACCTAAAAATTCTTCTGGACATTGGCCTAGGCAAAGAATTTATGATTAAAACCCTAAAAGCAAATGCAACAAAAACAAACAAAAGGGGCTTAACTAAACTAAAAATATCCTGCACAGCTAAAGAAACAATCAGCAGAGTAAACAGCAAACCTACAGAATGGACAGAAAATATTCACAAACTATGTATCTGACAAAGGACTAATATCCACAGTGAGTTCTACAAGGAACTCCAACCAGCTCAGCAAGAAACAAACAAATAACCCCACTAAAAAGTGGACAAATGACATGAACAACCAGTTTTCAAAAAAAGATGTCCAATGGCCAAAAAAATATGAAAAAATGTTCAAAATCACTAATCATCAGAGAAATGCAAATTAAAACCACAATGAATAGGGTTTGCTTTCCTTACGAGAGCAATCAGGCAAGAGAGCAGAATCAAGGGTGTCCAAATGGGGACAGAAGAGATCAAACTCTCAGTCTTTGCTGATGATATGATATTATATCTAGAAAACCCCAAGGATTCAATCAAGAGACTCCTGGAACTGATAAATGAATTCAGTAAAGTCTCAGGATACAAAATCAATACACACAAATCAGAGGCATTCATATATGCCAATAACAGTCAAACTGAGAACCAAATCGAAGACTCAATACCCTTCACAATAGCAACAAAGAAAATAAAGTACCTAGGAATATATTTAACTAAGGAGGTAAAAGACCTCTACAGGGAGAACTATGAAACACTGAGGAAAGAGATAGCAGAGTACGTAAATAGGTGGAAAACCATACCAGCTCATGGATCAGAAGAATCAACATTGTTAAAATGTCTATACTACCCAAAGTGATCTACAGATTCAATGCAAGCCCTATTAAAATACCAACATCATTTTTCACAGACATAGAAAAAATAATTTTATGCTTTGTATGGAACTAGAGAAGACCCTGTTTAGCAAAATCAATTTTAGGCAACAAGAACAAAATGAGAGGTATTAATTTACCAGACTTCAAACTATACTACAAGGTTGTGGTTATTAAATCAGCTTGGTATTGGCACAAGAACAGGGACACAGACCAGTGGAACAGAACTAAGAATCCAGATATAAAACCATCCTCATATAGCCATCTAATCTTTGACAAAGCAGAAAACATACACTGGGGAAAAGAATCCTTATTCAATAAATGGTGCTGAGAAAACTGGATAGCCACATGTAGAAGACTGAAACAGGACCCCCAGCTTTCACCTCTCACAAAAATCAAATCATGGTGGATAACAGACTTAAACCTTAGGTGTGAAACTATTAGAATTCTAGAAGAAAATGTGGGAAAGTCTCTTATAGACATTGGCCTAGGCAAAGAATTTATGAAGAAGACCCCAAGGCCAATCACAGCAACAACAAAAATAAATAAATGGGACCTGATTAAATTAAAAAGCTTCTGCACAGCCAAAGAAACTGTCACGAGAGCAAACCGAAAACATACAGAATGGGAAAAAATTTTTGCATGCTATACATTCGATAAAGGACTGATAACTCGAATCCATTTAGAACTCAGGAAAATCAGCAAGAAGAAACCAAACAACCCTTATCAAAAAGTGGGCAAAGGACATGAACAGAAAATTTTCAAAAGGAGACAGAAGAATGGCCAACAAACATATGAAAAAATGCTCAGCATCTCTAATAATCAGGGAAATGCAAACCAAAACCACCATGAGAGATCACTTAACTCCAGTGAGAATGGCCTTTATCAAAAAGTCCCAAAACAATACATGTTGGCGTGGATGCGGAGAGACAACAACACTCATACACTGCTGGTGGGACTGCAAACTAGTGCAACCTCTGTGGAAAGCAATATGGAGATTCCTTAAACAGATACAAGTAGACCTACCATTTGATCCAGCAATCCCATTATTGGGCATCTACCCAAAAGAACAAAAGACATTCTATAAAAAAGACACTTGCACTCGAATGTTTATAAACAATGTGTTTTAGCAGCACAATTCACAATTGCATAGATGTGGAAACAACCCAAGTGCCCATCAATACATGAGTGGATTAATAAAATGTGGTATATGTATACCATGGAGTATTACTCAGCTATAAGAAACAATGGTGATATAGCACCTCTTGTATGTTCCTAGATAGAGCTAGAACCCATTCTACTAACTGAAGTATCCCAAGAATGGAAAAATAAGCACCACATGTACTCACCATCAAATTGGTTTCACTGATCATCACCTAAGAGCACATTTAGGAGTAACTTTCATCGGGTTTCGGGCAGATGTGGATGGGGGAGGGGATGTGTATATACATACATAATGAGTGTGATGCGTACTGTCTGGGGGATGGACATGCCTGAAGCTCTGATTTGGGGGGGGGGGCAAGGGCAATATACATAACCTAAACATTTGCACCCCCATAATATGCTGAAATAAAAAAAAAAAAAAGGACTCCACCAAGGGAAAAAAAACCACAATGAGTTACCACCATACCCAAGTCAGAATGGCCATTATTAAAAAGTCAAAAAACAATAGATGTTGACATAGATCTGGTGAAAAGGGACCACTTATACGCTGTTGGTGGGAATGTACAACCTCTATAGAACTTAGGACAGAGATTTCTCAAAGAACTAACAGTAGATCTATCATTCGATCCAGCAATCACACAACCGGGTATCTACCCAAAAGAAAAGAAGTCATTATATCAAAAAGATACCTGCATGAGTATGTTTGTCACAGTACAATTCACAATTGCAAAGATATGCAATCAACCTAAGTGTCCACCAACTGATGAGTGGATAAAAAAATGTGGTGTATATGTACCACAGAATACCTCTCTGTCATAAAAAAAGAATGAAATAATGTCATTTGCAGCAATTTGGATGGAACTGGAGGCCATTATCATAAGTTAAGTAACTTAGGAACAGAAAATGAAATACCCCATGTTCTCACTTATAAGCAGGGCTAAACTGTGGGTTGTACAGATTGGGAGAACAGACACTGAAGACTCAAAGGGTGGGCGGGTAGGAGGGGAGCAGTGAGGGACGAAAAATCACCTACTGGGTCGAATGGACACTATTTGGGTGATGTGTACACTAAAAGCCCAAACCCCACTGCTACACAATATATCCATGTAATAAAACTGCACTGTATTATATTGAATATATTGAAATTTAAAAAATGACTGAAAATCATCCTTTTTACTTCCCAAACTGAGAACCTTTTATATAAACCATGTTGAAAGAGGCTCTTGACAGATCCAGATTTCAAGGGTTTTCTTTTTCTAAAAAAACCCGTCTTTTTAAATAAAATGGATAGAAACATAAAAGGGTATTATATTTATAAATTCCAGCAAACATTTTGATATTGAAAAAAAAATCTTGCCCTTCTTATTCAACATTATTAAGGTAATAACCAGCTAGAGTATTCTAGTTGTTCATACACAGCATAGCAGAACTCTGTATACCCAAATCACATCAGAACAGTATTCATTGTTCTTTGAATCTGCTTTAAATAAACCGTTTCTTCTCAAAAGAGTTTTGTGGCAGTCAGTGTTCAGGAAAAATAATTACGACAAAGGGCAAATAAGCAACACATATTTTAAATAGTATCCAAAAGAATATCTCTGAGATCATTTACTATAGCAATCGCCCTCAAACCACGTTTAACTTAAACTAATCCTGGGCACTGAAAAACAGGAAGAATAAATCACATTTAAGTTACAATTCTTCAGAATGTGTTGGACAATTCTGAGACACATGAAGGAAAAAATAGTATTAAAAATAGCCGAGAGGATTTGACAGCAGCTAAAACACAAAGGCCAGGGGTGAGATCAAACTTAGAAACATATAATGTCCAGAGAACTGTCCATATAAGGGTATCTTTATATCAGTAACTAAATTGGGATAATTCACTGCGCAAAATAAACAGCCGCCATCGGCCGGCGCGGTGGCTCATGACTGTAATCCTAGCACTCTGGGAGGCCGAGGCAGGAGGATCGCTTGAGCTCAGGAGTTCGAGACCAGCCTGAGCAAGAGCGAGACCCCATCTCTACTAAAAACAGAAAGAAATTATCTGGACAACTAAAAATATATATAGAAAAAATTAGCCGGGCATGGTGGCGCATGCCTGTACTCCCAGCTACTCAGGAGGCTGAGGCAGGAGGATCGCTTGAGCCCAGGAGTTTGAGGTTGCTGTGAGCTAGGCTGACACCATGGCACTCTAACCCGGGCAACAGAGTGAGACTCTGTCTCAAAAAAAAATAAAAAATAAAAAAGCCGCCATCATCGCAGTGGCCGATTCGTCATCTCATTCAGAAGTCCCCAGAGAGTCTCAGGAGACAGATGCAACAGGACTTCCAGTTTAATGGAATTACACTCAATGTTTGGGGGCATTTTTAAAAGCTGGTCTTACATTCCTAGTCTCAGATGATAAACTTCCTACATTTTGATCTTTCCTTCTTACAAAAGTATGAAAAACAAAAGGAGACGATAAAAGCTAAGCACATTCCTAACCACGTCTAGCACAGCATATTTACTTGCATCTGCAGCCCACAGATTTCCTGATTCCCCAGAGTTGGCTGCTGTTGGTTCATACCTACTTATTTATCCATCAGGCTCTCAGGGAGCTTCTTAACCTGGTGCCAAGAGCCAGAGAAATGAAATAAACAGGATCCGACATAAATAATTATAATACAGTATAAGTCCTGTAACAGAAGTTTGTACAAAGTAAGGGATGCAATTCTCTTTCGGACTTGGGGAGGAAGGTTTCGCGGTGGAAATGGTGAGGCAGAGAAAGGGTGAACGGTGTGCTAGGAAGAGCCGTCAGTATAGGCAGAGGCTCAGAGGTAGGAAGCAACACCACGTGTTCTGGGAACAGCAAAAGGCCTGTGTCCAGAGTGCCAGTGACAGGATGTGAATGGGAGAAGAGGGAGATTAGGCTGAAAAAGCCGATTGGAACTAGGCTGCCGGCTTCGCACGTGCCACGCCAAGGTGTTAGTGCATTATCCTGTGGCCGTGAGACTCTCAATTCTGGATAGTCATTAAAATCTCCTGGAAAGCTGTAAAAATACTGATGCCTGGTATTTGTTAGTGAGAATTGGTCTGGGATGGGGCCTGGCCATCAGTATTTTCTAAAAACTTCCCATGAAGTAATTCTGCTAAGTGGTCAGGTGAGAACACCGGCTGTAGGCAACAGGGAGTGAACACAACTGTATAAGCAGGATGCTCATGTAAAAACGCTTTTTAAAAAAGTTAACTGGGTAACAGCATGAAGAGTAAATTAGAAACAGAGAGAGGAGGGGAGGAATGTCAGGTTACAGGCTGCTGAATACCGGCAAGAGATAAGAGGCTAAGCTGGTAATTATTAACCTTTTGTGAGTTTCTGACTTGTGTAAATGCCAATGACAAAGGCTAGGAGCGCTTTCCCTGGGAAAAATGCACGTGTCAAAAACACACGAGCTCTCAGGGACCACGCTCTCAGTGGTGGCGGCGGCACAGGAGCCTGCGTGAAGGCAGGGAGGAGGGAGGCCGGCGACACTCAGGTAGAGTCAATGGCACTGGCTTGGGAAGAGGAAGGAAGACGATGTCCAGCTTGAAGCCATGAGTAATAAACACGTACTGTGCACTTCAGTGCCAGGTGCCAAACTAAGCACTTAACGTGTATCGATCTCATGGATTTTTCCCAATTCTGCAGGGCAGACTGCTGTCATATCTAGTTCATCGTTGAAGAAACAGAGCTTCCAAGATATTAATTAGCTTGTCCAAGGTCATATGGAGATAAGTGGTGGGGCAGGAATTTAATCCCAGACAGCTGTGGGATTAACCTCTCCGCAGGCCAGCTCTGACAAACGGTCCCCGTCAAACAGGTGACGGGAAGGTACGGCAGCAGCAGGTTTAGTATGAGAGAGGTGGGGTGGGAGACATAAAACATGCAGTTTGTGCCATGCTGTGTCCAAGACAGTACAAGACTTGCAGGTGACAGTATCTGTCAAATCAGGAAAAGTGAGAGCAGTCCCAGCAACAGCACGTTTATTTATTAAGGTCTCTTGGTGCAGGCGCTGCGCTAAGTGCTCGCGTTTTCTTTCCAAGTGACAAAACAGACTGAGGAGATCAGGGTCACGTAGCCACCAAATTGCGGAGCCACATTTGAACCCACAAGCCTCTCTCCTGAAGCTCTAACCTACACCCCTGAGCACTACGAAAGGAGTGGAACCGGGGATCTAAAGCAGCAGCAGCCCCCAGCTGTTCCAAGACTACTAACGTGAGATACAGGGTTTTAAAAAAGTTTTGTATAAAAAATGTTTGCAACATATATCCATTTCCACAACCTGAAGGATTTTTATATTGCCTCAATTATTTGAGGGATAAGGGATATCTTGGTCTCAACCAGCGGAAACAAGTCTTGGAGACACGTTCACACAGGGCAGTGTGCAAACCCCGTGCGAAGCTCCGTCAACGACGAAGCGCAATACAAGCTCCATCCGGTGCTACCATCGCCCGAGTCAGAATCTGGAACAACCGGTCTCATGGAGATAGTGTACCCGTGTTTCCCGAAACGAAAATGAGGACAGAAAGTGGTGAAATTTCCTTTTTTACTCATTTTTGTAGCTTGAGAAGACTTTTTTTTCCTCTCTAAATTAATAAAAATGAAACCTTAAAACCACACTATACACAAGTCTGTGCTACTCACTTCAGGTTGAACAGCAGAGTAACTTCCGCACTGCAGCTGCAGCTGCAAACCTGCTACATTTCAATTTTTCAGCACCTCTGAAACACCTGTGCTGACAAGCACGTGGCCTTTCAGCCGAACGCATTCCTTTTAGAAATGTACTTTTAAAGAAACTACAATATTATCCTAGAACTTTCTCCTGGTTTAGAATTAAGGTACCTAGGAAAAGAAATATAAAATTTCAATTGAGAGTTCTGAAGTCCTGTTGGACAACCTTTCACTCCGAGCAGGAATTCTGTCTACAGCTGCAACCCAGTCCCCCATCGCTGGGCTTGAAGGGCTCCACCAATGGGGACTCTGCCTTCCAAGGCAGCCGTCACGTTGCCGGAGAGTTCTCACCACCACAAGGTTGTGTCTTAGGCCAAGACAAAATCCTTTGCCTTGTAATTTCTGCTCATTCATTCGTTCACACATTCAAACCTTTAACTTACGTGCCCACAGCGCAGTAAGTCCTGCACATCACCCTCTGCTTCCTATTCCCTGACCCACAAGGGCTGCTCCCATTGTAGATTATACGATCATATTGTGGACCACATCCTGTCCTTTAGATCCAACAACCAAACTCTTTTAGCAGCAGTTCCTCATGTGACTTCATTTCTCAATCCATCACTATTTTTGTCTCCCTCCTTTGCCAATTTCCCACCTAAAAAGTGGTTCGGAGACTTAAGCACAGTTCATCAAAGGTGATTTAAGTAGCCCACAAAACAGGGACCCAGCGGCGTGTAATCTAGGCATGCACAGATGGAACTGAGACGGCTCCCGCTTTTAGCAGCCACATCACAGGGATGGCTCACAGACGCCTGGGCCCAAATACACCCGAGCTATTTTTCATCTCTTGCGTTTGAGATTGTCCACCACCCCCAAGCATTTCTCAACTCCTGCAGATGACTTATCCTTAGGATATCTCATCTTGCTGATTTTAGAACATTATTACAACCTGTTCAGATTATTTTGAATCTAGAGTTTGCTATCTATAGTATTAGTCATCTCTCCTAGTTTTCTGTCATCTGGAAATTAGATACATTTATTTCAACCCAGGTCTTTACAGAAAGAGGACACTGATCACAAATGTGCTATTGATGGGAACTCCAAGTACTTTATAAGTTCTCTAGACTTAGTAATAGTTTCTGATGTATATGTTCTCAATTTTTACCTTTTCTGGGGCAATATCTCCTTTGAAAATCTGATGAAAGCCATAAAATATACATTTGCACATGATTTTGTCATAGTATCATATGGTCCTCCTATTCAGGGGTCCTACCCTAAGGATTCTAGGGCCTGTGAAAAACGTTCTGCTCCCTAGGATTCATTAGTATCCAAATATTTTTAAAATAATTGCTTCTAAATTAATTAACTATAAATCAGTTGATGTTAACTCATTAATTCTCACCAATAGAAAAGATACCCAGAGACTGAGAAATCTGACCAAAACCAAACTATGGATTATAAAAATACTTCAGACACAAAAGCACAAGTACCTAAGGTTCTACATACAAAGATACATTGTATTTGTAGCTGCAAAACTTTTTTAAAAAAAGGAAACATCCTGAAATGTCCATTCACAGGGAAATGGTGGAATAAATCATGTTACATAAAACCATATCAAATGACTATTCATATTTGATTCATCCCGGCCTTTAAATTTTATTCATAATTTCAGAACAAGAGTTAAATCTGTATCTACTGACATGGAGGAATATCCGTGATGTATTAAAGAGGAAAAGCAGGCTTCAGAATAATGGGTAGAGTATGACCCTATTTAAAACACAAAAAACTCACAAATCTCATGTCATTATACATACTTTTACGAGTCTAGAAATGGTGTGGGAGAATTCACTTCAGGCGCCAAACATGAGTGGGGGATGAATTCTTGTTTTTTGTTCATTCTTGCATACTTTCATTTGTTACAAGTAAATATTTTTTGTACAACATAAAAAATTAAGTTAGAAGAAAAGAAAAACTCACTGCAGCTGACAACAGGATCTATCCATTCTCAGATCTCTCACTCCCATACTCCATGTAGCTTTCACAAATGCTTAATTTCCCAAAAAGTTTCTCACCCATAGTATGCCCTAAATGAAGTCCAATTTCCTTTTTGACTTTTCAAGGATTCTGAATTTCTGTTCTGGGTATTTGATTCCACTACACAGACACTCTTCCATTGTACAGATTAAAGCTGTGTTTCATAATTTAAATATGTTCATCACTCACATGTAATTTTCCCCCCTCAGGAAAATACTCATCTCAACAGAGCCATAAATAGGAGCTATGTGGAACCAACATGAGTCCAAATACATAAGCGGCAAATGCATGCAGCACAAAACTATCAAATTGGAGGGTGACAAAATACGAGCACAGAAGCTATTTATTCCTGTTAATTCAGTGGTTTTCAATCTTGGCTGAACAAAAGAATTACCCTTGAAAGCATTTTTAAAAAAATACCAAGGCCTGGGTGCCACTTCCTGAGATTCCTACTGAACTGGCCCAGGCCTAGGTACTTGGTTAAAAGCTATCTAGGACAGAGATTCAAATGTGCAGTTGGAGTTAACAACCACTGCTTTTTATGAATACATTTCACCCTTCTCCTCCTCTTGCTCCAATTTCTTACAAAGGGCATTTACTTTATCAGTTATTTTAAGGGTAGATACATTTGGGAAAGCCAAAACCTACTGACCAGCCAACATCTGTCCATCATCCATAATTTATATTGCCCTTATGTTGACTTTTGATGCACGATCTAAAGTTACTTAAATTTATGGCTATCTTAGTTAGGAGCCCCTCACATGTCAAAAGAATATTTGTAGCCTCACCTAATGATTATTTATTATTAGCCTGGGAAACAATGATTTTACAAAACATCTTAGGACCCCAAATATGTTACAGAACAAAAGCCAACACTGCTCTGCCGATTAGCTGAAATGTTGTTAGACATTAGTCAATCAGTGAACTTCCTGATTCTTTGTGCTAATCTTTATAATTATTTAAAATATTTTTCATGCCCACCTAGGAGTGTGCACACGCGCACACACACACACACACACACACACACAAAGGGCTTGCTGGAACTATTTTGTAACCGCCCCCAAAAAGCTATCACCTAGATATCTTTTAAACAAGTACCTATGCCTAGGCCAATTCAATCAGAATCTCAGGAAATGGTGCCAGGCCTTGGTATTTTTTTTTAAAAAAAATGCTTCCCCAGTGATTGTTGGAATCTCTGCCACATTGCAAAGAATTGATAAAAAGAAAAGCATTATTTGAAATATTTCCCCCGAATTTAGTATCTGAGAACAGTAATATGCCCCACAAGAAAAACGTCAATAAAATATGAAAGAGGATTCACCAACAAAATGAAATAATATTTATTGACTACACATGTTATATTACAGTACACATAAGACAGGATTCTATACTTTGGACTCATGTTGCCAATTATACATAAAGATATTTTAAAACAAAGGGCAACATATGTTGTTTATAATGGCTGGCATTAAGAAATAATTGCCTTTATATATCTACAAGTGGTGACTGCATTAATGTGTATTTTCAAAAAAGCCTACAATGGTCCATTTAAGAACCTTTTGACCCAGCGATCACACTTGTGCACGTTTATGCCGGAGAAATGGAAACTTAAGTCCACACACAAACCTGTACACAAATGTTCACGGCAACTTTATTTGTAATAGCAAAAACTAGAAACCACCCAAATGCCCTTCCATGGACAAATGGTTAAACTGTGGTGCATCCATACCATGAAATACTACCCAGCAATAAAAAGGAATAAACCACTGATACCCACAACTTGAATGGCTCCAAAAGGCATTTGCTGAGTGAAACAAAACCAATCTCAAAGGCTCACATACCGCACCATTCCATTCACATAATATTCTCAAAAATAAAAAAACTGTAAGACGTGGAGAGCAGATTAGTGGCTACTAGAGGCTGGGATGGCTATGACGACGCAGCAAGGGGGGGTCCTCGGGGTGACGGGTCAGTTCTCTACCTTGACTGTGGCGGTGGTTACACAAATCTGCACGTGATGCCCTGCGCCGGACTATCACACACACACACACACACACACCCCGGACTATCACACACACACCCACACACACACCAGACTATCACACACACACACACACACACCCCCCGGACTATCACACACACACACACACACACACACACGCACCAGACTATCACACACACACCCACACACACACCAGACTATCACACACACACACACACACACCAGACTATCACACACACACACACACACATACACCCCGGACTATCACACACACACACACACACACACCAGACTATCACACACACACACACACACACACACACCGGACTATCTCACACACACACACACACACACACACACCCCGGACTATCACACACACACACACACACACACACACCGGACTATCACACACACACACACACACACACCCCGGACTATCACACACACACACCCCGGACTATCACACACACACCCACACACACACCAGACTATCACACACACACACACACACACACACACCAGACTATCACACACACACACACACACACCCCGGACTATCACACACACACACACACACACACGACTATCACACACACACACACACACACACACCGGACTATCTCACACACACACACACACACACACCCCGGACTATCACACACACACACACACACACACCGGACTATCACACACACACACACACACACACCCCGGACTATCACACACACACACCCCGGACTATCACACACACACACACACACACACACCCCGGACTATCACACACACACACACACACACACACCGGACTATCACACACACACACACACACCGGACTATCTCACACACACACACACACACACACACACACCCCGGACTATCACACACGCACGCGCCGAGTGCATGTGGAACCAGTGAAGTCTGAACAAACTCTGTGGACTGTACCCATGGAATTTTCTGGTTTGGATCTTGTACTATCGTTACCTTTGGGGGAAACCGAGCGAAGGGTTCATGAGACCTTTCTGTACTCTCTCACAACTTCCTGCAAATCTATAATCATTTTAAAACAATTTTTTTTTTTTAAGTTTGGAGAAAATGTGAAGGGGGTCACCTACTTAAAAAAGATACATAAAGCGTTTTTCCTAATCTAAGTCGCGGTACGGGGGAAAGGCGGCTGGCGCAACAGCTGCAGAGCAGTTACCTTGCGCCCAGTGCTACAGCTCCTCTCATTTAACTCAGCGATTCGGTGCGGTGGCTGCTCCTGGGCACCTCACCGCCCAGACCAGGGAACTGACGGACAGAGAAGACGCGAAACTCAAGCAAGGCCACACAGCTGGCAAGTAGCAAAGGTGTCAAAGTTAAGAAAAGTCAGACAACTTCAAAACAAAGAGGATTTTAAGAAAAAGGCATTGTTGTATCAAAAAGGGGGTTAAAAAGTAGCTTAAGATAGGTAGAGTAGCTGAAGTGCTACAAAGCTAAATCCTAAATATGCCCACATTCACAGCATACTATACTGAACACTACGTCTTCCAAGCACCTAACATCCATAATACACATTAGCCTAGAATAACTGAATACGCTTGACCAGAGATGCACTTGAAAATGTGGTTATTTTTATTAATCTTTCAACTTTTGCTCAGAAACACGAAGAAAATTAATATTGATTTTTCCTCAAAAGGTGTTCACTGAATGGAATTAAGTAGATAAAAGTGAGCCAGAATTCAGAAATAATTAATACAAAAAGGACACTCAAAATGGGAGGAAAATAAAGTCAAATGACTATAACAAAGTCTATTCATGAAAGAAAAGGGAATAGGCAAAGGAAAGTCAGCAATGCTGCCAAATGCAAGGCAGAAAAGTCTAACCTTAGGTTAGAGTAAAACATGAGTCTGAATATAACAAACAATATTGGCTGGCAAGATGAATATTTATCTGCAACAAAACAGTATTAAATAAAATCATGCAGTTAAGACTGGTTTCATCCTGCCTAAAAAAAAGCCAGTGGAAAATTTCTGTCCTTTATCACCCCAATTCCAATTTAGATCACTGCATATTTCACAGGATGTCAACAAACAGGCAGTTCTAGGATAAAGCTGATGGGAATAAATGGGAATTTAAAAGGAAGCTTGTTGTTCTGGGTGTAAAGCCTCTGAGACAGGGCTGTGGTGTAGAGAGAAATAGCATCTCAATGTTAATGATCATTTGAAACCTCAGGAAAAGACAACATTCAAAACACTGGGAGAATTAATCACCCTTTTAAGTTGCAGTCTGGAAAGTCATCCACTTAACGTGCTGCTTGGAGAAACCTGAGCAAGTGCTGCCCATTCTGCCTGTAGGACCGTCTCTGACATCAAAGGTATTCTTTCCTCTTAAGTCATCTTCTTAAAAGCAAATTCAGTGATGACATCAACATGGTGGTTTTCTTAGCAGCTTTGTAAACTCCCAATTCAGGAAATAACACGCAGGAATCTTACTTGACATTCACAAAATCTCTCCACAGAAGATCTGAGTGGAATGGTTACAGCACTAAATTCCCATCCATGGCTTCAGTTAATGGGGTGAAATCTGAAAAATAATTCTTGTCATATCCTTGGCATTTCTTCCTCACACACAGACAAAATAAGTATTAATTAGGGTGGACAAAGCAAACACATACAGTTAAGAAACATCGGTCACACATTCTTTATGAATCTGCCTCTGAAGAACTCACATAAAAGATTAATCTATTTCTTCCAACCAGACACTCAGAAAAAAAATTTCCATAAAAGCCATAACCTAGGTCATTCTGTCTGGTGGACAGAAATCTCTCTCTAATCCCAGGGGATTATACCAAGGAACCATATTTTAATCCATGGTGAATACAAATTTTGAAAGTTTTTATAACTAAATATCCTTGAATAGAAATGTTTTTAAGGTGTGAAAATCGGCCGGGCGCGGTGGCTCACACCTGTAATCCTAGCACTCTGGGAGGCCGAGGCGGGTGGATCGCTCAAGGTCAGGAGTTCGAGACCAGCCTGAGCAAGAGTGAGACCCCGTCTCTACTAAAAATAGAAAGAAATTATATGGACAACTAAAATATATATATACAAAAAATTAGCCGGGCATGGTGGCACATGTCTGTAGTCCCAGCCACTCGGGAGGCTGAGGCAGTGGGATCGCTTAAGCCCAGGAGTTTGAGGTTGCTGTGAGCTAGGCTGACGCCACGGCACTCACTCTAGCAGGGGCAACAGAGTGAGACTCTGTCTAAAAAAAAAAAAAAAAAAAAAAAGGTGTGAAAATGGCATTATGGTTATGCTTTCAAAAAAGTTTTTTCCTTTTGAATATATTGAAATATTTATAGATGAAGTGATTTAATATCTAGGATTTGCTTCAAAATAATATAGTGGTGGGGAGTGGGTAGGAGTTTTAAACAAGATTGGTCACAATTTGATAGATAAAGCTGTGGTTGATGGGGACATGGGAATTAATTATACTATTTTGTCCTCTTTGGTATGTGCTTGAAATTTTCCAACATAAAAAATTGTGTATATTCTTGCATGGAATATACAATAAAATACACCCATGCAACAAAAAATTCTGAGACTTGTGCAAAAATGCAGATGTTTGAATGCTTCTGCTACTACAGAATCCCAGGCAAATCACTAATGATAAAATCGCTATAAAAACAGTTTCCTATTCCTAAAATGTAGGGCTAGAACATGATGATTTCTAAGGTCACTTTCAGGTCTAGAGGTTTTACACTGAGAATGCTGTTGTTTTTTTGTTTTCTGACCTGAGTTTAAATTTATCTTGTTAACTGTCTATAGGAACTGAGTCTATACAGAGATGGCACAGGTATCTTAAGATAATGTGTGATCTCCAAGCAGCTCCTTAGGACCACTGGCGCCACAGCCACATCAACCCTAATTACAGGGAAAAAGAGAAAGGAAGGGAGGCAACTACAGTTAAATACATCGCTGTGTTTCACAGGTATAGTGCTCACTACCTCAGACATCTGCTTACAGTATCATCAAGAGTCACGTGTCATGTAAACTGTAAAATGGGAAGACCTTTAAATACAGCACTTCCCTTAACACATTATCAAGAAATATTTTCTTAAGTATCTTCTGAAGATTGCTTATTATGGTATTGTTTCTAACAGTGAAAAGACCTGATACCTAAATCACCATCAGTAAGGGACTGGTTAAATCTATCAGTACATTCTTACAATGGAATACCATGCAGCTACTTAAAAAATGAAGATATAAACCCACAATGGTAGGGATATGGCAAGGGTCACAGGAACCAATTTAAAGAGGTCCCAGTGGCCAAAGTTAGTACAATCTGAGCAATAAATCAAGTAGTATTGGATATAAAAGTATAAGTATCCATTAGTCTATACTGATATAAATGATTGAATAAATACATGGAGGACAGGTTTCTCTCCTGTATACCAGGATTCCGATAATTTCCGTAGAGACTCTGCCCTGAAGGAGGTAGAGCCTAACTCCCACCCTTTGGGGGGGGCCGCCTTCGTCCCAGGAGAACAGCATGGAAAGAGGTGAAAAGAGTAACAGAACAGTGGAGAAACCTGACAAGCGCCAGCCCAGCAGGTGGTCAAGGTCAATGTCAACAGTGGTGCGTCACACTGATCACAGATACTGCTGAAACGCTGATGAAAATGGCATGTGTCTGTGGTCTCCCACCCCAAACTCCTAACTCCAGTTTAACCATGAGAAAAGCAGCAGACAAATCCCAGCTGCGGAACACTCTAGAACACTTGACTGGTGCCCCCCAAACTGCTTTAGGGTCACAAAAAAAGGGAAACCTGCCACAGGCCGGAGAGCCTAAGGGGACACGATGCCCAGGTGTAATACGGTGGCCTGGATGGGGCCATGGAACAGACAAAACATGAGGCGAAACTAGAGAAATCCGAATAATGCATGGACTTTAGTTAATAATAAGGCACCAGTATTGGTTCATTAATCTAGCAGATGCATGGCACTGATGTAAAACGTTAACCATAGGGGAAACTGGATGTAGAGTATATGGAAATTCTCTATATTATCTTTGTAACTTTTCTGCAAATCTAAAATTTTTCTAAAAGAAAAAGTTTATATTTTAAAAAAAGGAAAAAAATTTAAATGAAGATATAAAACATATTATGACACAGAATAAAGGCCAAGATACAATAAATGATGGAAGAGTTATAAACAGCATGCATGTTATGAACCTATTTGTGTTTTTAAAATATATGTACATGTGTTTATACACCAAAAATTCAGGAAGACTATATACCAAAATATCAACATCTGCACGGTAGAATTACTAGTGATTTTCACCACTGTCTTCTTTATACCTTTCTGAATTATCTGATTTTGTTTTTCCACTAAGCATTGATTACACTTAACAGTATTACTTATTACTTCTATTATCAGGAACAAAGTCATTTTATTTTGGAAAAAAATTGGCATACAGCAGAGGATAAAGTACTCCTTAGCTCAAAGTAACATGCATTTATAAAACAGCCAAATTTTACTTTTTTTTTTTTTTTTTTTTTTTGAGACAGAGTCTCACTCTGTTGCCCAGGCTAGAGTGAGTGCCGTGGCGTCAGCCGAGCTCACAGCAACCTCAAACTCCTGAGCTCAAGCGATCCTCCTGTCTCAGCCTCCCGAGTAGCTGGGACTACAGGCATGCACCACCATGCCCGGCTAATTTTTTCTATATATATTTTTAGCTGTCCATATAATTTCTTTCTATTTTTAGTAGAGATGGGGTCTCGCTCTTGCTCAGGCTGGTCTCGAACTCCTGAGCTCAAACGATCCGCCCACCTCGGCCTCCCAGAGTGCTAGGATTACAGGCGTGAGCCACCACGCCCGGCCCAAATTTTACTTTTTAAATGGGAAATACTTTAAAAGGCAGTACAGAAAAGTGGTAGAAAGCATGGGATTTAATTGGACTTAGATTAAAATCCTGGCTTCATCACTTCATCTGCATGACCTTAGGCAGCTTCATAACCTCCCTCAATTTCCTCATTTTTAAACTGTACTACAACCAACCCATGGATCTGGAGAGCTCCCTTAACATTTCCTCATTTACTTACTTACCAATATTTACACATATTGTACACTATATATGACTATATAAAATGTATCTAATAACATCAAATGTTATTAGAAAATATGTAAGTAATAGCAAAGAGAAAAATGTATGTCAAGAGCCTGGCCCCATCAAGGCTCCGTAACAGTAACTGTTATTGTAAACAGTATTAACAAGTAACAATTCAAGAAAAAAATGCTACCAGAAAAATCTTAGTTTCTGCAAGAGCATAACGGGTAGCAGTGAAAGACACAACCAGCACCTCAGCTCATTCAACATCTATAGCAATTTCCCAAACATTTCTGCTAACAAAACATTCACGTGGCTGTTAAACATGCTAATACTGTTAACATGCCCAAAGGACGACTGCGAATTCCAGGGACACAAACGAAAGCCACTTTTCTAACCACCAGCTTAGATCAGTTTAGGAATATGAACGCCTCACGTTTCCCTCTCTACGGGAACAGTTTCCCCATCTATGAACAGAAACACCAGTTCTAAGACACACACCGAATTTATTGAAACCTCTTGATTATAAATAATAACTTCTTTAAGAAAAAAGGCTTTAGATAAGACATATTTTGACCTTTATCAAAATCCTGGGCTGGTAGTTCTATATCAATATCATCCTTATAATACACAATATCACAATACAATAGACAAGAGAAATCATGCAATGAATTAGTGAATTTTCACAAGGCCAGAAGCATGAATTTTCTCAAATGAAACATTTATCCGGCCTGATTTATCATCTGGTCTAGGCCATAGACCCATACCCTAAAGACTTGATAATTTAGGGAGATAATCCACCATAAACAAAATAATATCGAATCACTGTGCCAATTTCTTCCATATTAGAAATGTAGTTTGTTCAGTCTAGTTCTGTTAAAGGAAGTTAATTTACACAACACCTTTTAAAAAACAAAAAGTTGATTTTTTTCAAGTCAGCAAAACATAATACAATCCAAGAAATATACTCAGGTTGGTATATAAAAACCAGTTTTGGGATTACAATTATACAAAGACTGGTTTGATTTTGCAACAAACTCTAAAACTTCTGTAACCAATAAATTTTACTCCAACTTTCCTGCAAGCAGTCATTATGAAGACCTATTCCAATGCTGACATTCTTTTTGCCAAACAGACTTTAGAAGCCTGTGGCACATTTCTGTCAAATATGCTCAACTGTTGCAAATTTTAAGTTCTTTAAGAATGGATTTGATTCATGAGAACAGACAAAAGTCACTGGGAAAGACATCTGGTAAACAGATCAAGCTAAATAAACTAAGTTTCATAAAAAAAAAAAAAAAAAGAAAAAAAAAGAACAGGGACTGACTATAAGGTAGTACGGTTGTTTTTTTAAAAAACCATAAAAGCAAATTTAAAATGGGAATTCCAAGCACTTTGAGCAATCAGTCATATTATTTCTGTAATAACAGTGTAACTCCCCAAAAGGAATTTTCTTTTTTATAGAATACTATATTCTCTACCAGATGTTTAGTTCTCCAAATTCTAAATAATAATCGAATAGGGACCATACTGGCATCTTATACAGATTATCTCATTTCATCCATGTATCAATACTACTAGATATTATCACCATTTCACAGATGAAGAAACTGAGGCTGAGTGTTTTAAGTAACCTGACCAATTCACACAGGTAATAAGGATAGAGCAGAGATTATTACCTCATAGAGTTTATATACATACACCAAATATACACATACATGCCTGACTTTTTTAGGTTTTGACCTATACTTTCTGACTCTCCCTATTGGTCTATTCCTATAATAGCTGCTACATATGTATCTTTTAGCACTGCCACACCGTACTGCAATCATTCACTTGTTAATATTTCCAACTCAATTAATTGTAAATTTCCAAAAAGAATGGACCATACCTTGTTCATCTCTACAGTTTCAGAAAACAGACCAGCGACTAAACACATCTGAACTCCTTGTTAGGAGCCTAACTATGGCTTTGAGTCCACTTCTCACTAGCTGCTCCTGGGTGGTGAATGTTACAGGACCACTACTGGACTAGTGGCTGGTCTTTTAGCTCCAAGGTATTCAACAGCCACCACCACAGGTAAGGAAAGCTCAGGCAGCAGGAGTATTCAGTATGATCAGCCCCTCTTTGTAGGGCTATTCTTAATATCTTAAACACCACAGTATGTGATATACAGGGTTTTCGCTTCTAAGTTTAAGAACTACACTCACATCAGTGTACTTCTAGTAGTTCATACACATTGTGAAAAAATTAAAGTACAGGGCAGTACCACAATCATTGAATATACAAGAATAAAGGAAAGATATGAGACAGTGTGAGTCAACAGAATAAGATAAGGTCTTACCAAAAGCTATCTTCTCATTACAATACAACCACAGAGTCCACAGGGGCAAGATCACACAATTTATATGCTTTCCCACACAAGAAACTAATTGTTAATGGCATTTTGAGAATATTATAATTACAAAATGACACAGGTTAATACTTGAGAGATCAAGTCTCTCAAAATGAATATTTATAAGATTAAGTTGTATTAAGCATTAAAGATCTTGGAACTTAAAGAGGAATGTAAAAATACAAATGACCCAATATTAAAACCAGTTAATAGAATACTGATACTTTTTATTCTTTCAAGAGACCTTTTACCTAAAAATGTTCAAGCTTGTGGTTTCAATTTTCTTTCCATTTCTAGAAATATGAAACCTTCTCTAGCCCTTACCTTTCTCTTCCTGCTCTCCTCCGACCTCCACCCCAAATGTGCTTTGGATGTTCTTTAATCTTTCAAGACAAGGGAGTAATAAACGCCACAAACTCCTGAATAAAAATGAGAGGATCACACAACTAATCCTGATCACTCGACTAATCTTGACTTTCTTTAAAGTAATGTTAAATAGTCTTCTAGGATACCAATCTAATTCTTAGAAGCAGAAAACAACAATCTAATTCTTAGAAGCTCAGTGTTACAAGAAAAGTGAATTAATAATTGATTCATCCTGGCTACGGAAGAAACAGAGAGCAAGCAACCATGTTCTATGCAAAGACAGATAACAAATCCATCTAGCAATACCTATAAGTAGAAAAAGAGCCCAAGGAGCAAATCACCATGACCAAAAAGTACAGGAAGACAACAACATAAACTTGGAGATGAGCAGAAATCAGAAGCAGGTGAACCACAGGACAGACAGGTCAGTGAGCTCTGCGGATGGCAGCGGTGGAAAAGAACAGACCGCCACTGACGGTATGAGAGTGGACGAGAGGTGAGCGTGGAAAAGACAGGAGACGGAGCTGAGTCAGGAGAGAGAACAGCAGAAAAAGCCTAGGAAGGAGGCACACCCAAGTCAAGAGAGGGTAGAGACTAGAAAACGTTTTAAATGCGAAGCTGAATCATGGAAAAGGCAGGTAACACACAGGAAACCAAACAAGAAATTCTGGGCAGAAGAGAAAAACGTAAAGGTGGGTAGAAGGGGGACAACAAGAATGACATAAAACAGGCCCACAGGGAAGGAAATATGGAAAACCCAAATGCTTTATGCAATTTTGGTTCATTAAATTTAATTAAAATTCGGTTCTTCTGCTTATTTTTCTCTGTTGGGTAAAATTTGATTCATACGAGCAAAAACTTTCAATTTATAGAAGAGAAAATTATTGATGGGGTCAACTAACTTAGTCATAGAAGAGTTGAAAATAGTTAAGATTTACTTACGGCAAATACTCTTCACTCTAATCAACAAACTAATTTCTTACTAAAAATGTGTACATGTAATGACCTTAATGAGCAACTACTTCATGTATTAATTTTATAACCTCCACCCCACTGCCCGCGCCTTACTAGCATTTGGAGAAATCTACACTTCTTACTGCCTCACCCAAAAAACAAAAGGTAAGAAGGTAATACGACATCAATATCGCTAAAAAGAAGCTTGATGAAAGTTTAATCTCTTAACGATAGCTAAAAGATTTGTTAAATTTTCAAAGTTCTGCTACCCACATTTCTCTGGTCTCCCGGATAACTGAAAATAGAAGGGGGAGATCACCCTTCACTTCCATCTGGAAAATGAGAGGTGACAACAAAACACTGAACAAGGACATAGAAATTGTAAAGAAAAGCAATACTGCAAAGAGTGGGAATTGTTCTATTCTTGACCTTGGAAAATAAAGTAGGGTAGAACAACAGCCACACCAAAGGCCTATTTATGAAGATATAATTCCTATTTTTAAAGTGGAAAAGGCTAGACGTGGTGGCTCACGCCTGTAGTCCTCGCTTTCTGGGAGGCCAAGGCAGGAGGACAGCTGCAGCTCAGGGGTTCAACACCAGCATGAGCACAGTGAGACCCCGTAAATTAAAAAAATAAAAGTAAACTGGAAAAATATGGTAATCAGATCATCAACGTGAAGAAATCGTCCCAAAAAAGTAGGCATACACAGAGGCCGGGAGCAGACCAAGGAAGATGAGACCAAAGGCACAATGACTGTCAACAAGCAGCAGCACACCAGTATGAAGAAGCCATTCGCCCACACGCCACACCCTCTGGCAATGCTCAGGGAAAGTCCACTTCTGGGAACCAGCACCCCAGTGAATTGTTCCTATTTCTTGTCCCACTGCTGTTCCATACAGAATAAAACTCTGATCATAAGTAGGTCGCCAGCTATCGCAGTAATGGAAAATAACTCAAATATCACACACCAGAGTGGACGGGTTAACAAAGGCAATGTAAGAAACAAGCACAGAAACATGCTAGAGTCTTGGTCATTCACATTTTCAGAACTGTCTTCTTTCCGCTGCTCAAAAACCCTAGAGGGCACTGGAGTTGCTTCAGGGATGTGCCTTTTCTTCAGCTTTTTACCATTCTTCCTTGAAAATCTTCATGAGTCACTTGGCCATCAGTCCACGCACAGGCAGCTGACACTTTATTACTGACTTCTGGAACGGCTACCGCTCCACAGGCTTTCCGGAGACGCCTTGAAGGAGCAAGCCCGGCCCGCTGGTCTCTACTGAGCACGTGCTGAAACTAGGACTACCTCACATTCAAAGATGACATGGAAGCCAAGCGTGCTGTTTCCAAGGTAAGATGCCTTAAAAGAAGAAAAGTTAAAAATCAACGAGATTAAAAAACCCTAATAATGCAGTGCAAATTTTTACTCAATATTATATTTTAGCTAAGATTGAAAAATAAGTAATTCAAATAAGAAATATTGTTTCATGTTAGCTTTAAGTATCAATATTTTTTAAAAAAAAATTAAAAAGGGCATCACAGGATATACAATAAAAATACTGCAAATAATTGACAATTCCTGAAATTAATAAAAAGCATCGGTTAAAATTGTATAGAAATTCTGGTGATTGGCTTTTCAGTTTTTACTATGGCCAGAATATAAGACCGACTTTGTGAAAAATAGTTTCTCTGCATTCACATCTTACTTAGAACGGTATGAAGAAGCATGGTTTGTATTCAGCTGTCAAATGAGTTACCAAACTGATGACCTGGAAAATGTCTTCCAGCCATAAAATTCTGAAATTGTGTATTATGTGATGATAAAATGTTGGTACCACTGAACCAACTCTAGGCAAGTCATTTCTCTTTGCCCTGGTTTTATATGTGAAATACAAGGCTGGTTCTTCTTAGAAGGTACCAGAATCACTTGAAAATGGTTTGAAATACAGACACCCAGGCGCTGCTCCGGCAACTCATTAAATTATTTCATTAAATTATCCTAGCTTGAGAGGTTTAAAATAAATGAATCAGTGTATCATTTTCTCTTTTTCTAAAATCCTCCCATTCAGGGACGAGTCTAAAATTAAGATTAGGGCCAACGTGCCAGTTGGATAAACACTTCAGTATAGACTGACATGTCATCCTTTCCAGGGGAAACCGACCAGTAACACAGAATACTGTACCTGCAAAGTGTGTGTGTCCTCCCTGGCTGCTAACCAGGCTTGCAGCCCATGCTTCCTTCGAGGGCTCTTCCTCCTCTGAGTCCTGGACAGTGGGTGTGCTGATGTACAACTGCCCTATCTGTGGGGTCATTTAGACTCAGTGACTCTGTTCATGCCTGATGTCCCCAAAATAATGCTGTCAGCTCCCAACAAAGGGGACACATAATTAGGCCCTCAGAGAATACCACTGTTCTTCATTCTGCTGGGATCTGTTTGTAGGCCCTCATCTAATTCCACACAGCCTCAAACTGACTGTGTTCCAGGTTTATCACAAAACCAACCACACAATTTTACATTGTTTTCCACTAAAAAATATTACTTGGTTTGAAGAGGTCTTCTGACCCCAAGAGTGTTCTCTTGCCCAAATCGAGCTGAAAAAGTGGATCAAGACTCCACAAAAGGACACAGCAAATGGACAGAAGTGCACAGGAAACCTGCAGTAACACCCACATTATGGTAATGAGTACGGTAATGTGGGTGTTACCGAACACCCTGCTACCACTGGGGTTTCAAATCTAGAAAGCATCTAAAAAATATGCATTAATATATCGTGTCATTCAATATTATTTCATTGGGTGTAAGTTTTTTGACACTAAGTTAGTAACTTAAACAGTCATTGTCCTATGGCCTGGTGAATCATTGTCCTAGAATTCAACATCTATAAAAAGAACTTTGAGATTCAGAATTCAGTGCGTCCCATCGTCCCTCCTCCCGTCTGTACTCATTTCAATATACAGTATCCCCTTAACCATTTCATCATTGACCTCTTCTATCTAGAAAATCCAGCATTGTTTCTGCAGGTCAAGTCATTGCAATCTTTTACGATACTTTGAAATTTTAAAAAGAGCATCTTTTACAGCTGTGAAAGTAGCGCAGATGTCTGGATCGCTCTTCAAACATAAAGTTAAACTCCCCAGAGAAACCACACTGACTCTGGAGCCAAACTGCCTACTTTTTACTTGAGGTATGACCTTGGGCAAGATTTGACTTAATTACTTTGCTGTGCCTCTTTTTCCTCCTTGGAAAAATGGGATAAACGTACCTATTTCAAAGGATTGCTGTGAGAGTCACATTTTAAGCAGTACATAAATGTTTGCTTTTATTGTTTTCTTTAGCTCTAAACTCTCATACTGTTTCACAAGTACACACTAGGTTTGCCCAACTAAAATTTACCTTCTATTTTGGTTATCTTTTATGTGTCCCCATGGTACGTAACATTCACTCAATAGGTGAATATAAACCTACTCTGTATATATATTATACTGGATACCAAGACAGTTCTCAAGAATGGTATTATATAAACATATATCCCCTGGCCTCAAGCAGCTTATATTTTGGTTGGGAAAACAAAATACATGAAACACTTACGTGACAATATAAAGCCATAAAACATTAAGTGCCAAAGAGTGTGGTATAAACAGTTAACAGTCCAAGAGTTCATGGTGAGCTGCAGACTCTGGAAAGGTCAGGCTGGCGTGGCCCTACACCTTAGGGCAGGTGGGGTCTTCACTAGTGCAAAGAAAGGATTCCAAGGTACTGGTCACTCAGCAAATATTCACTGAGCACCTTCTGTATGCCAGGTCCTGTTCCAGACCCAGGGAAAAGACAATGAGTTGAGACCAAAAAAGTCCCTGCACTCAGGGAGCTTAATGGGCGCTCCATATGAAAGCCAATTTTCAAAGTGAGGAATGAGAAGGGTTTGTCTTCCTATTACAGGAAACATAACATCACCTAAATGCCTTACAGACAGGAGACAATGCTGTTATTATAGTCACTATGGCTTTCCAATAGTGACAAACATGCAGAAATGGCTGCTATGAAAAGTGTGATAATATTCGTGTACTGGAATATACCATTTTCTTAGTCTGTTCCATCATTTACAAGCACATTAAGGGATATTCTCCATATTTCTTGATACAAATAACTTAAGAGATTTACAAACATATACAGTCATTATTATTGGAATGGTTTTTATAACAGAGGCCTGTGGAGGTGCAGTTCCTTAATTTTGACCAAACAAAAGCCTAATAATGCTTTGCTCCCCACTTCCCCACCCCCACATTTCCCCTCTTCATCTACCAGCGACCACCACAAACATCAGAGTTGAGAAAGTGCTTCAAGATGCACCTGGAGGCAGGAATCAGTCACTATGAGAAAATTATATTAACTCCAAAAAAAAAACCATATGTGCATCTTTTTCTTCTAAGATCCTTCTACTGATGACAACTCTCCACTCTCCCCTCCCCAGAGAATGCCTTTAGGTAAAGAAACCCTCATATAAATACCGACTGGCAAACCATTCTCAATCTTTTTCCCTTCCCAAAGACGGACCACTAGAATCTTCTGATGGCTCAGTTCCAATAACCTTTAATCATGAAGACACACCTCCAAGCACTTTTCCTCATTCTTTCTGGTCCTTTCAACTGTTTCTACTCTAACAAGATGCAAACTATCAGGCCCTACCCTCATCTCAGAATCAGTATTAACTGGAACTGCTATGCCTATATAAATCATTAAATTGTATCTTTGGAAACATAGCCAAAATAAACTTATTGATTACGGCAGCCAAAACTACTTAATTAAATCCAGTCAAAAACTTAATTTCTTAATGCACGAGTATTGAACTCAATAGTAAACATATGTTGAAGATATTTAAAGGCAAACTAAAAAACTGCGTACACAAATCTTTCACTACCTACAAGGTAAATAATCTAACATCCTTAACGTTCATATGCCTTGTGAAATTGTGCTAGATTCATCAAAAGTAATAGCCAGGCCATTGTTTTTATTTCCTTAGTTTAGTATTGCAAAATTAGTCTTGTTTCATTATGTCATTTGTTTACCTTCATTAGGAATGTCACTAAGAAATTAAATATGGAAAGGGGGCCACTTAAGAATGGGCCATTACAGCTTCCCCAATAGTTACTTTCATAGTCTGTTCATTTGGTGACAATGTTATGTAACCAAAACTTGGATAGGTAGACCTTTGGAACCTATTCAATACCCAAATAAAGGGACTAATTGCAGTTCTATGAATTTTTAAAGCCATCTTCTGATTTAAAAAAAACATTAATTTACTTTATGGGTCATTTTATATTAACAATGCCCTTTTACAAAAGCAAAAACAAGTATTTAATGTACACATTCCACATTTGGACACATTCAAATCAAACTCATGTATTCAAATATTTTTGAGCAATCTATGCTTATGCAAGAAGTTACTCCTGAAGATTAAATGAGATAAAGCATGTAGACCACTTGGCAGAGACCTGGCAAACAAACATTACTCAGCATTGCTTATTGCTGTTCTTAATTTTCCACCCTTAGAGTCAAACCAGATGGTTATAAAATTATATATATATGACTATGTGTATATGTGTAAACTAATATATAAGTACTATAAATAAAGCTAGCATACTATTATACCAAATAATGGTCTTATTCTAGACAAAGGTGAGTTTAATCCAAACAGATGACCCACCAAGGATGGAAAACTTGAGTAAAGAGTTAAATGTCAGTGTTTATCTCTGTCTATCAATTAAGACTATAACCTCTACACGGTCCAATATGAATTATGGTTAGCAGTCAGCTGATCCTAGACAACTTGCTCAAAATGAATAAGACTTCAAGCACGTGGACAAGGGGCCATTTATTTGCAAGGCTGCACCAACCGTTGAAATCCGATCACTTCAATACTGACGCTGAAATCCTACATAAATTCATTACCCATCTCAAGCTGGAAAACACTTTTTTCCAAGTCACCCCCACATCCAACACACACACGAAATACCCCAAAACACTTAAACTGACAAAGCTGCAGCATCCGGGCCACATCCAGCCTTTAACACACTACAGTCTCCGCCGCGCATCATTTACTGTGACAGGGCAGATGCAAGGACAAGTCTGGAGAGCGCGCGCCGTGAGAGTACGCGCAAATACTACAAGCAGCCCTCGCGACAACGAACAGCACCTCGGTGCCCGCCGTGTCCCCTCGCCGCGCGGGACAGCGCACCCGCCCCTCCCGCCGAGTGCCGCCCGGAGCGCGCCGAGGCGGGAGGCGGAGGCGCGGCGCTCCCGGCACCGGCCCGTCCCCGCCGCTTCCGCCCGTCGCCGGCGGCCAGGTCCACGTGCGCTGCGGGGCGCGGAGCCAAGCCCGCGCCCCCGGGTCCCCGCCCGCGCCCGGACTCCCGCCGGGGCTCGCGGAGGGGCGCGCGCGGCCGGGCGGGGCGCGGCGGTGACACGCCACGGGTGGGGGAAGGGAGCCGGGCTCCACTCACGCGCCCGGGGCGGCACCGGGGCCGTCGTCGCGTCTCTCCGGCTCAAAAACTGAAAAGGGGAAGGGGGAGGGGGGGAAAAAAAAAAAAAAAAAAGACCTGGCTCCTCGTCTCATCCGGAAACCGACGGGCCGGCAGGAAGTGACGCAGGCAGAGGTCGTCCGCGTCCGCTCGGGCCCCGGTTCCCGCTCGCCTGGCCCCGACGCCGGGGGAAGCGCCCTGGAGCGGAGCAGCCGCGGCCGCGTGCGCCCTCGCAGCGAGCAGCGTGAGCGGCCCGCGCCCGCGCCTCCCGGCCGGCGGCCGCGTCACCGGCCCCGCCCCCGCGCCGCGCCGCCCCGCCCCGGGCGCGGGGAAGGGAGGGTCCGCGCCCCCGGCCCGGCCGCGCCGGAGCCAGCGCGCCGCGGGCGGCGTGGGGACACGCGGGGACACGCGGGCGGCGGGGCGCAGGGCCCATCGCGGCGCGAGCGCGGGGCCGCCGGCCCGTCTTCAGGTTGAGTCACACGCGGCCTGCGAGCGGCGGCTCCGGAGCCCGGCCGGGCGGCGTCCCCGGAGAGGATCCCATTGTGTACCCGCTCGGCGTGACTTCCTTCCGGGAGGAACAGGTCTCGCAAGGTCGGGGTCCCGGGTGAAGAGTTCAGGTCTCGGAGTCAGAGGTGTGTGACAACCCGCTCCTCCACCCTGGCCCGTATGCCTGTGGGCAGGTTATATAACCACAGCCGCCACCCCCGTTTCTGCGGCGACTCGGAGCTTCAGTGCCTCCCCGGAGGGCGGCCGTGGAGGTGCGGGGGCCGTGCGGACCCCTCCGCGCGAAGACCTCGGCCGGACTCGCCGCCGTCGGTACCGGGCGAAGGCCCGTTGGCTTGTGCCCTTCTGCTTCGGGACCCAAACCGTTAGTGTGTCACAGGCTGAGAGAAATAAGTCCTATTTATTTATGCAGTGACTTTCATCGTAAGGAACTTTAGGAACTAAGTGTTTGAAATCTGAATTTGTGTCAGAAAATAACAAGGTTCCAAAATGAGAGACAAAAATGGTAACATTCGAGGCATGATGCTAAGCATGCTCAATTGCAGGTCCGCGTAGACATGGTATCCGGAACCCAAAATCAGGACACCGATTTTAAAACTTAGGGTGCAATTATATGATCCCTAGCAAAGTTCTCAGCCTAAAAGTTTATCAACCTAAAACCAACTCCTTGTTGTCATGTTTTGGCAACTTTATCTCTGAATACTCATATTTACTTGGGACTTAATTCAGCTCATGCTAGCATCTCCTAACTGAAGTAGTTCAAGCATTACATTACAGGAAAAATGTGGAAAAAAAAAAAAAAGATCAGTTTTCTCACGAGAGCCCTCAGTGACACTTCAAGCACATGACTGGATATATTGGTAATCTTGCTGAATCATTAACTTGCCAGGAATGATCCATTGTAATATCCCTGGGCAGTTTGCTTTAGACTCTAGAGGAAGGCTGTGGTGGTGTGCGGTAACCACACCACAGGTATATGTGTGTACACCTGGTTACACTGTGGCATGCCGGGGAGGAGGGGGCAGGGTCATGGTTCAGGCCACCTGGGGGCCATGGGTCTGTACTATGACTCTAGACTGGACCATTGCTTACTCCTGGCAGTCTTACAAAGGCATGCCATTGGCCGCAAGTGAGGACTGGGCAGGAAAGGCCTAGCCTCAGTGCAAACCTTTCACAACTACACTGCTAAAAATAACTTGAGTGCATGTCCCTGGAGTCATGGGATAGTGGTATCATTGCATACCAATGGTGTTATATAATATATGTTGTATAATTCACGTTAAAATTTTACCATTAGGGTCAGCAGTAATTAGAAATCCTTTTGTAAATGTAATTAAAGACTGGCATATTTGGAGCAGGAGGGAGTCAAGCTCTGGGTAGGCATACACCATTTATTGAGCGGCACATATATAAAATTGTGTGAAAAATTGAAGCAAGAAATTAACCTGGTTCAAATCTATTTAATCATTGGAAAACAGGGTCATAAAACTTTTGTAATTTGTCAGATAAATGACACCTGCGAAATGTTCTAGTGGCCATTGCTATATAGTGTTCTCTTTTTCTTCCCCAATTTGTTAATAACTCCCAATCCTGAAAGTTTGTCCCAAAACAGTACAGTATGTCCCCAAACATCTGACAAAGATCAGTTGTCAGAAAGGGGGAAACACTCCACGTGAGTTAGGAGCAGACCTCTCCTGAAATTTCATTCATTTTATACAGAGGCAAGATAGAAGAAAAAGCCACACTCTGTCCTCAATACATTTTTATTAACTGAGCCAAATCTACACTAATGAACATTTTGGAGGCTTACAGGCTGGACTGCAAAATATTTTAGTGGAAGAATTTCTGCAATGCCTTTATTATTTTAGGCAGCCTAGAAAAAAATTGCAAAACAACTTTTTAGACATTCCAGATACTCTTTTTCTTGGTATTAGACAATAACTCTTATTCTTAGAAACTACAGTACAGTTAACCACCTATCATTTGTTCAGTTTTTCTCCATTTTATAGAGTGTCTAAAACACTTCTCAATTTCTTTCACTTATTATTGGGTCATTTTCCTTAGACTTAACCTTTTATGTCCAAAACAAGGGAGGAACTTTGTCTTTAAGGAAAAATTCAATTATCTTCTCAAACACAAGTAAGAAATCATTACTCTCTTACTTGCTATTTGATACACTTGCTATGAGCACTTACTTTCTGTGGGAATGTCCAAAGAATGCATTTCCTTGAGTAGAAGTCACAGCTGTGTAAATAGCAAAAAGTAACTTTTCATCCCATAGCTTCTTTGAACCAAATTTGGCCAACAGGCCAAAACCAGATAAAGCTCTGGACGTTTCCGTTTCCTGGTGGTGTCTGGAGGCCTGTGGGAGAGCCTCGTGCTGGCTGTCACATCTTTGCAGGGCTGCACTGTTGTGGCGAGTGCAGTGCCGTTCTAGTAGCACAGCCAGGTGCTTCAGTCTGTGGTTTAAGGTATTCTCTTGCTTTTACCTGGCGATAGTTACAATTTGGTGACAGCAATAACATTTCAGCCTTTGTCCTTTTAGTGATATTTTTATCCCAAGTTGTAAATATTTTAGGTTTTGTGGGCTGTGAAGCATAATCAAGGATGTTATAAGGTATAGTACAGTCCTCCCTTGGTGTCTGGAGGTTTGGTACAGGACCCTTAAGGACACCAAGATCCATGCACGTTCAAGTCCCCGATGTAAAATGCCATAATAATTGCTTATGATCTACATGCATCGTCTGTAGACTCTAAATCATCTCTAGAGTACTTATACCTAATATAGTTTAAGTGCTATGTAAATAGTTGTTATAATGTGTTTTTTTAATTTGTATTTTTAATTGTCTTGTCGTTTTTTATTGTTTTTCCCCTGAATATTTTCCGTCTGTGGTTTGTGAATCTGTGGATGCAGAATCCACGGACATGCAGGGCTGTCTGTACTTACGACCATTTAAGACATGACATTTAAGAAATGTGACTCCATTCCGGCTCACAGGCCGCGCACAGACAGGCCACGTGTGTGCTGGCCCTTCTCCAGACAGTCACACCGCCATTAACGGAAAGAACCCTGCTTTCTCTTCTCTCTCACAGCCCCATGGCCGGAGGTTACGGAGTGATGGGAGACGATGGCTCTATTGATTACACTGTCCATGAGGCCTGGAACGAAGCCACCAATGTTTATTTGATAGTTATCCTCGTTAGCTTCGGGCTCTTCATGTATGCCAAGAGGTACATTTTTTAGTTTCTCAGGGTAATTAAGAAACTGTGCAATTATAAGCTTCACACATTTTTTTAAAAAATCCGAATTGAACACATAAAAATAATTTCATCAGAATAGTTCCTGCTCTGGTCTCTCCTCAAGCACCAGTGACCAAGGTTGGGCTCTAAAAACGCCATTGCTTTAAGGGACAAAAGCTTAAGTACAGCTCTCAGCAACTGGGCCAGCTGCTCTAACCTCCCAATTCTGTAATTTCTAAAATAGCCCAATTTTATCATCCAGCCTGGGTTCATTGTCACCCTTCAATGAGCACATTTTTTTGGCCCAAGTCCCTGAAATGCAGAAACACTAACTCCTATGTATTCAGCAAATCTCTTTTCAGTCACTTTAAGCTCTTGCTGGTCTCTTGTGTGTGTCTATGTCGCAGCACTTACTCAACGATCTTAGTCTTACCTGAGTGCTTGTCTGTCCACTCCGTAAAATATCTTCTGTCTTTCACCTTTGAGTTCTGGGTGTGCCCACATAGTGTAAACCCTCGTTAAATATTTCCTGCCTTAGTTCCATGGGGTGTTTTGAAGAGGAAAAGCAGACTGGGTTGCTTGTTACAGCCACGTGCTTCAGGGTGTCGTCTGCCAAGGTAAAAAAAAAAAAAAAAGGCATTAAATAGTTCAAAGTAATTATTAATAGCAATCCAGAAATAGCTTACATTTGGCCCAGGGAACGGTTCAGCTGGACCACCGGCCCCTGAACTCTTGGGGCGGGGCGGGCCTGCAGCTTCCACCCCGCCCCGCTGGCAGCCCACGGCGCTCTCTGCAAACACCTCGCCTTCCGCCCACTTTTCTTTTAAAAGCGGACGCACACTGTTGTTTTCTTTTTTCACTGTTCTTAATTTTAAAAAGATGTCCCCACTAAGGCCATGCTATTGTATTTAAGAAATATTTTTATTCATTATTTTCCACAATTAAGGTCTGCTCAAACCCGGTTTCTTCTCTAACCTAGTAATTTAGCTTTATATGGAGGAGGTGAGAGGGAGGAAAAATCAGATGTTTTCATGTTTGTGCATTTTTCCATACACTATTTGGCTTTTGGGGAGATTGAGGAAAACCATATGGAGATAAGTTCACTTTGTTGTATTAAGTGGACGTGTTCAGCTACTTTCTTTTCTCAAAGCCTGTGGCCATACGTGTACAGCTTCACGCGTGTTAGTGAAAGAAAGAATACTTGGACAAGGAAGCATCTCACAGAAACAAAACAGAAAATAAGATGGGCTTGTTGTCATTTAAGACCTTTTAATGTAGCTTCTGATTGCTGGGATCGTGAGAATAATACAGTCCTGTAGACATTAATGGAAGTCTCTGTTCTGCATTGCACTGGTTTTGTGTTTTAGGAATAAAAGGAAAATTATGAGGATATTCAGCGTGCCACCCGCAGAAGAAACTTTGTCAGAGCCCAACTTTTATGACACAATAAGCAAAATTCGTTTAAGACAACAACTGGAAATGTATTCCCTTTGTGAGTATGCTCTGTGCTTCATGTTTGAAATGAATTTTCTGGAATGGAGTTCAGTCACCTAAAGGTTATCAGAAATAGTTGGTAATGAAAACTCAGTACCTTTTGCAAATGCTTATCACCCTTTTCAGATGTTTATGCTTTTGTTCCTTTTGCATTTTTTACCATATGCGTGTGTTACCAGTTCCAAATGAGATGAAAATTAATTTAACGTAGCAGCATTAGTCACAATAGCCGAAAGGTGGCAATAACCCAAATGTCCTCACCGGATGAATGGATGAACAGTGTGGTGCACACGATAGAATGCTATTCAGCCTTCAAAAGGAAGGATTTCGGACACATGCTACAACATGGGATGAACCTTGAAGACATTGTGCTAAGTGAAATAAGCCAGTCACAACAGGACACACATTGGATTATTTCACTTGTATGAGGCAAATCAAAGAAACAAAAAGTAGAATGGTGGTTGCCAGGGGCTGAAGGCAGGGCGGGGGGTGGTGAGTGGGGAGTTACTGTTTAATGGGTCCAGAGTTCAGTTTGGGATGATGGAGAGAGTTCTGTGGACGGGCGGTGGTGATGTTACACAACGAGACGTATATAATGCCACTGAGCTATGTGCTTAAAAATGGTTATAATTATGAATTTTATGTTATGTATATTTTACCACAATAAAAAAGTCCTTTAAAAATTTAAGTATTGTAAAAAAAATACAGAATCAGAAGTTCTATATGGAAAATTATAAGAATTAAGTTTTTATTGATGCCTACTCAAAACAGAAGTTATCCTCTATCAGTTATATCCTCAGTAATATAGCAGATACAATTACAAACCCACTGTACAATTTTTTTCTTTTTTGACATTTTGATGGGAATGACATAAAATTTGTCAGAATTCGTGTTTGCAGAGGGTGTTAGTTTTCTATTGCTGCTGTAACAAATTACCACAAATCTGGTGGCTTAAAACAACACGAAGGCACCATCTCACGGTTCTGTGGGTTAGAAGTTCTGCGGCAGTCTCGCTGGCTACCACCAGCGGGTCAGCGGGTTCCGTTTCTCTGGAGTCTGGGGAGATCCGAGTCCTGGCCTTCTGCAGCTCCGGAAGGCCGCCCGCATTCCTTGGCTCATGGCCCCGTCCTCATGGTCCCAGCCAGCAGCGTGGCGTGTTTCTGACTCTTCTTCCATGTTCACATCTCTCTCTGAACTTAGCCAGGAAATGTTCTTAAGAAAGATTTTTAGGGACCATGTGATTATGTTGGGCCAAATAATCCAGGGTCATCTCCTCATCTCAAGACCTAATCACATCTTCAAAGTCCCTTTTGCCCTGGGGGGTAACATGTTCGCAGATTACGGGGATTAGGATGTGGACATCTTTGAGCACCATTATGTTTATAAACAGTGAGCGTATGTGTGAGTTTGCACATTTAATGAATCCCAGCATAATCGTTCATTCTTAGTGTTCATGACATGTCTTGTCCCGACAGAGTCTGGCAGTTCAAGAGGAAATAGCAAGAAAAATTCTTTTTCTTAAAGAGGACCCCCAAAATTCTTTAGGTCACAAAAATCTGGATCTACCCTGAGTAGCATAAACAAATAATGTCTCTTTCTTGGCTAGTAAAGACTTAAAAGAAGAGGTTGAAAGTTTTAAAGCTAAGCAGTGAATATTTGCTGTGTTTTCTCTAGTTTCAGATTAAGACAGTTTTTCTTCAATAAATATTTCTTAAAAGTACAAAAAGAAGACAGAATTGCATATCTAGTTTATATTGTTGACATTTATGTTCAATAATAAGTCTCTTAGGCTTTAAGTTAAAATATGTCAAAATCCTTCCAGCATGGACAAAAGCATTATTAAGGTAGAAATGGGGGTAATAAAGAAGGAAATGACAAAACATTAATTTTAATAGATTAATCTTTATTCTATATTTTAAAGTTCTGAATAATCGTGATACATAAATAATAATAATAAACATATCAAAATGGGTGCAGCAGTGTTGAGAAACTAGAGGATCATGAAGTATAATAAATTTCTTCCAAAGAAATAAAATTGCTTCATTCCAAACTAATTCTTCACTGAGAATCATGGTTTGACTGTGATTTAATGATGTTAGCTAGTAATTATTTTGCAATTTCATTAATTTATCCCTTCTTTTGCTTATTATTGTTGGTTTTTTTTTTTCATAGCAAGGAAATATGACTGTCAACAGCCACAGAACCAAGCTGACAGTGTGCAGCTCTCCTTGGAATGAAGCCTCAGAAAATGAGCGACATAAGTGATTGTTGTTAAACAGTGTGGCAGAAGCGCCCGATTCTTTCTACTAAGTCACGAACAGCTTTGTAAAAAAAAAACCTGTCTGCATAAGAGCATTTCATGTGTGACTTTTTCCAATTTTTTTGCATCATATTTTGCTTATTTTAATTGCATCTCCAAGTCATTTGTTACACTGATACAAATGGCTCGAGAGGTCTGGACACAGGGAGCCTGCCTGGACCCAGCAGATACTGTGTAACCAGAGATGGTGACTTTACCTGGTGAAGACCTTTGACTTCTTCAGGATATAATCAGTGAGAAAACAGAAACACAGCTTGGGAAATGAGAATCCTAGAGCTTATGCCTCCTTGATGAGAAAATTTTTGCAAAATTAAAAAACAAAAATTCAGCCATTGGAATAACTTCCTCCTAGATTGTGTTCTGTGACAACTGTAATGTCAGTACAGGTGAATTTGTGTTATTACTGTTGCTGACAACTCTTGAATTGAATTAATGGTTTTTGCGTATAGACTGTGTCTGCTACATCATGAAGCATACCCATCTGCTAATTTTAGAAGCTTTCTGTAACTGCATTTTTTCCTCATTAATTATGTTCTCAGGAGTTTGTTTGTTTTTAATCTCCCAGTTTCACTTCCACCAGATGGCTCTGCCTTACGCCATGCTGGGCCATGCTGCTGGGTGAACAGACACCTCTGTGTTGGAGTTGGCAACTCTTCGGTCTTATCACTATCACTGTTTCATGTTGCTGTCTGCTAACTTCTGCTTTTTTAGCATGACAAGCTTTCCTAAAGAGCCTTATATCTTATCTCATTTTGTACGGTACACAATGAAATGTTTCTACCTAATTTTTCATATTTATTTAAATAAAAGCTTGGAGGTAGTGGTAGGAAAGTTTAACTGTCCTTGTAGCTCAAAGAATCAGTTTTTGGATTAAAGCTATTCTTAATTGTAAGAGTCAATCATTTTAAGTATTATTTCTTTTTCGCTTTATTATTGTGAAATTAAAGAATAATAAATTTTAAATGAAAATTAAGGTTTAGACAAGATAAAATCAGGGAAATTGCATTTACTTTAAAAGTTTAATTATATCATTCAAAAATATATTCATTCAAAAATATTGTACAAGGTAAATTGTTGACCAAATGGAATAATTGTTAACTCACAAAGGAGTTTAATTGCACTGCCTCTACATAGAATTAAAAACTGACTGAAGGATTGTAACCAGTTCCTGTTACAGTTATGAGCTGGGGTAGCAGCGCAGCGAGGGACGATCTTCGGAAACTTTGCTTTGCCTTAGGACAACTACCGAATATGTCCATGAGCAGAGAATTTAATCAGGAGCAGGACTGGTTTACTTGTCACTGGCCTGTGGCACAATCTGGACAGATCGCAAAGCCTGGCGATCTCAGATGACTTGTAAAAATAACGTACAGAAATAAATATGAATCACGCAATGCAACTGTTTTCTTTGTGTCCACGAGACAGAGACGGTCATAACTACACACTGGTAGATTGCTTGGTGAGTATCAAACCATGGCAAGTGAGGGAGGACGATTTCCTCTTCCTTTCTTCCTTAGAGCTAGTGGGAGTCGCGCGCACCGCAGTGGCAGTGCAGCTCAAGCAGGCTTCGAAGTCGCCTCCCTGCGTCCACAGCTGAGCTGGGAGAAGGCCCTGCAGCCGGGCTTCGCAGTGGCTCTGGCTGGCTGGCCCCATCTGCTCCGCATCCACCAGAGTCAACAGAACTGTTTTCCCTGGAAGCAAAACAGAATGATTAGTAAACCGGTAATTAACACTTGTGTTATCCCTTTTCCTCGTTTCTTCCTCCCTTTTTAAAGCATAAGATACTCGGCAGTGAGCACTGGTCAGGCCCCGCTGCTGCACAGCTTGAGTGTGTTGAGTAACTGGATGCTCAGCTGATGCCAGCCAGCTGCACTGAGGGGAGAGAAGTGAGCCTCAGAGGGCACAGATGTTTGCTGTTGACCTCACGCTGTGTCGGGTTGAGTTATTTATGATTCATCAGAAAATGAAATGCAGGGTTTCTGGTGAAATCATTGGAATGTCAGGAATATTCAAGTGGTGAGTAGAAATAAGACTAAACAGCAGTGATAAAATTAGTTTCAGGTATTAAGATGATATAAGAATAAATTTAACCTAGAAAATATAACTAAGGGGAGACGGGACAAAAGAATATTGTATAGAGCTAAGTAATTCACTCAGCCGACGGTTCTGGCCAGGTCCCCTGTGCCAGCTGTATGTGAACCTCTGCTATAGGCTTTGTTTTTCTTTAAGAGACAGATTCTCTGTCGCGCGGGCTGGAGTGCAGTGGTGCGATCACAGCTCACTGCAGCCTTGAACTCCTGGCCTCAAGCGATCCTGAGAAGCTGGGACCACAGGGGTGAGCCAGCGCACCTGGCCTTTTCTGTTCTAATAGCAGAATTAGAATGAAAAGAGATGCCAGACAACAAAAGTGGGAATGAAGGGCCCTTGGCTTACCGCCGGCCTGTCCCGAACAGTGAGGGCCGCAGACCGGGGCCAGCGCTGTCTTGATTTAATCATGTCGCACTCTGACAAGCCGGAGCCAACCCTAGGCAAAGCCACAAAGCAAGAGAACTGTTGCAGCCCTCCTTTTTCTGTCCCTTTTCATCCTCCTATGAGCCTGTATGAGCGAAGCCGGCCTTGACTGAAGACTGAAGATGGGGATGAGGAAGTTGGCTGCAGGCTGGGTGGGGAGCCCCGCAACCCCAGGGGCAGACGCCGAGACTTGCCTCGACCTCCACCCCGATAAAGGAGCGGCATGTAGCGTGGGGTCCAACGCCAGTGCATTCCCTACCCTTATCTTATTCAGATACAGTAAAAAACTAAAACTGTTTATGAAGATTAGTAACATTCCACCTGCCAGGTAGAAAGGTGAAGTCCAAGGGCAAGCGCCGCATGGCCCCGGGTCCGATCCCAGGGGGTCCAGCTCGGGGCAGCACAGTGGTCTGGCTGTCATCAAAGTGTGGCTTTATCGCTGGGCTTTTTTTTTTTTTTTTTCTTATGAAAATACACTTTGACAAACTTCAAACCAGCCAAAGAAAGTTGGGGATTTTTAGCTGCAACCAAGATAGTGTCACTAAACTGCAAATGCTTTTGGCCTAAGAAATCTGAATTCTTTGAGAAAATGAACCACATAAATGTGAAGTGTTTATGAGAAAACAAGTAAATGTATGTTTTATTCTTTTGGGGGGAGTTGGGGAGATGAGCTTGCAGTATCTCTAAATAATGGTTTTATTTTGAGGTTTAAAAAAAAATAAACGGTTTTATTTTGAGGTTTTATTTTGAGCCCAGTGGCTCATACCTGTAACCCCAGCACTTTGGGAGGCTGAGGTGGGGTCGGGGGAATCGCTTGAGCCCAGGTGTTTGGGCCGCAGTGAGCTGTGATTGCACCACTGCACTCCAGCCTGGGCAACAGAGCAAGACCCTGTCTCTAAAAAAACCAAACAAAAACCCAGGCCCATTCAAATTGACTATAACTCAGTATAATTCTAATATCTGGAAGGATTTCTAGTACCTACTATTAGCACAGTAACCAGCCCAAAGTAAATGCTCAGTAAATACTTATTAATATAATTAAGTTATTTGCAACAGTTTATAGAATTGATGTTTCATTTTCTGTGTCTTTAACAAGCGTTTGCTTGTTTCTGCTTCTACTAATGGCAGACTAATTGTGTCAGACTAACTTTCTTACAGATGACTATGAATTCAGAACAGACTATCTTAAAAACAACTATTTGAAGGTAACCATAAGCGGACAAACTAGAAGGACAATGACCTTTGAAAGAAGGGGACTGCACTGGTTGAGATTTATGTTTATGTGGGTATTTTTGCCTGAAGGCATTGCCCAGTCCATCAGTTTAGGAGCAAGCTAGAAAGCAAGCAGAAAACTACAATCATATTGGCTTGAAGAATATGAGGACAGAACTCAGGGCTTCTGGAGAGACAGGACAGTGGGGGGGACATCACACAGAGAAGTGAACTACAGAAGGGGAAACCCCGAATTCTGCATATAAACTTTGCCAATCCCGTGTCCGATCCCTGAACTGTGCATCTACAGGGGAGAGTCTAAGGAGCCTGGCAGAAAGCAAATAGCTAAAAGGGCAAAAGAAGTGAGCAGAGTTTTCAGCTGTTGCCCACTATAGGAATTACAGTTTGATTCCTGCCAAATTAAGTGCTTACTAGAATGAAAATCAACACTTCTCAGAGGAAGATAGAATCTAGAGACTCCATACCACATTGTCCACAATGTCCAAAACTACAGTTGAAAACTACAGGAGTGGGAAGAACAGGAAAATGAGAGCTACAGTCAAGAGAAAAAAATGGGACAATGTCCATAGTCAAGAGAAAAAGCAGTCAATACAAACTGACTTCAAAATGACCCAGATGCTGAATTAGCAGATAAGGACTTTAAAGCACCTATTACAAATATGTTTAGATAAATACTTTCAGATAAATGATCATTGAAAGGGTTTATCAGCAGCATGCTGTATGAGAAATACTAATGGAAGCCATTTGGTCTAAGGAGACGTGATAGCAGACAGAAACTCGGGTCTAAGCAAACTGTAGGCATAATGAATGAGCAGATGGAGAGAAACAGTGATAGAGCGAGGGGAAGCTTTTGCCAAGGGGAGATAAAAAGCATATAGGAGTTTCTTGGACTATTGTAACTTTTCTATAATCTTGAACTTTAATTTTTTAAAAAGTTATAGAAAAAGCATTTATAAATCAATTTCTTAGTAAACCAAGTTTTGTTTTCTCTGTTATACCAGTCACCAGCAAAACTGAAAAACAGGCATGGTGCCCAAGGCTTGGAAAACCCTATGCCTCTTTCTTCTCTACCTGATCCCGTAGTATTCAACATCCTTCTGTTCTCTGTCAAAATCTACTCCCAATAAGGAATCTAAAACACACTTCCACAAAAGTCTGGATGACTGATGACAGTTAAAGTGTCACTCCTACAGGGTGTTTAGTCTGCATTTTAACAGAGAGAGCCTTCAGTTGGTAGGATATGAAGTTTTTAGACACTGCAGAGCAGTGGTAAATCTTAGAGATAAGAAGGCCTTTACAGCCTCTGCAATCATGTGTAAGCAATTAACTAAACTCTACATATTTGCTTGGCTACCACTGCCAATTCTGCTTCTCTCCATTGTCGTAGTTTAAACATTACCGGTCAGAATGTCACCTCTTCTCCGTCAGAATTATTAAATGCACTGGAAGTCCTAAAAAAAAAAAAAAAAAGAATGATTCTACAGTTTTGAATTAGTTTAAAACAGGGAACAGTCAACTAACTATCTCATCTCTGTGAGGTAGGAAGACAGATGATAGCTGATAATCTTTTGGTTACCACCTTGCAAATGAGTAGAAGTGAACAATGTGAATGACTCTTCCAGTCCTGAACTCCCGCAATATTGAGAAATGTGAAGATTAGATGCGAAAGAAATGTCTCCAGGGCCAGAAGGGAGAGATGCAAAGGCAGGTATGTTAAAAGGTGATTTCTGACAAACATGTTGTAAAATGCTGCGTTTATTAATGCTTTCTGGACTTAGGACTGGTGTTTTTAAAAAGTCACAAATAATAATTTTATTGATTTCCTTTCTTCTGATGTCAAGTTTTCCTCGATCCACTGTAATACCTTGCTTATAGTAGCTATTTAACATTTATTAATATTTAATTAACTAAATTAGATCGAATCCAATGTAATGCTATCCTAGAAAGCAGTCCGGCCTATAGAATAACTCCATTTTAGTAGTTTTAATTTTAGTTTTTCAGCACAACAGAGAACAGTGATTCTATCAGTCTTGCAGCTCTTTTCTGACCATGCAGTATACTTTGTGAAACTGGTTAAATTCCAACAACATATCATTTAGATATACTCCAAAAAGCATAAAAAGGAGGAAGGATTTTTTTCCCCAAAGTATAACAGAGCACAGTGTACTATGTATTTTCAAGGAGTTATAATTTAAAAAATATATAATTATTCTTCAAAAATTTGTAACCATTCACTCTCAATTTATAACATCATGCCAATGAAAGTGGTTACATGGAAAATCGCAAAAAGCAAACAATCCAAGTGATACATTTGCCTCTCCAAATTAGTTTGCTATGCCAGTATTTTAATTGGTTTGCAATCTTACACTGTTACTGGCCAGCAAACACAAAGCTGTTTGAATTCCGAAGGGAAGGAGCTTTAAGGGGTTGCAGGAAATCTGCAAATTTCCAATTGGTACTTGGGCAATCTTGAGTGAACCAATCACATTTTTAAGAGTAGCCATGGTGCAGGTGATTGTTTTTACACATTAATTTTCTCCATTTTTATATTCAAATGTAGCAAATTACCACATTAGTTTGTGTCAGGACGTCACATTTTGAATATATTTAAGTCACCATCTTCCACCATTTATAGTTCTTAAACAAAGTCTAAGCTTCCATTAAATCAGTAAAACATCGATCAATCAAATATCATTTATTGGACATTAACTACAACTGACAAAATATGTCAACAGTCCAGAACACCTCAGGGGACGCCAGCAGGGCTAATTGCAGACAAACTTTATGCACTGTTTTTGGACAGTCAAGGCTCTTATCAGCAAATCTTTTTGGGAAAGGAGTTGCTCCCTCCTCCTTGAGACTTTTGATCATCAGAGTTAGCTCTCTCTTTTCATCCTGAAGCCTTGTAATGTTTCCCACAGAGGATTGCAGATTGGGTTTTAGAGATACAAGTTCCAAGGACAGATTTTCATTTATGTACAAATTATATAAATGAACAAAAGTGGTTGAAAACTTAATTATTTAAAATTTGCTTACTTAGTTGCATTCTCGATGTTTTGGGCCACTTAGATGCCTTACTTAAAGGCCTGTGGCCCACTGTCATGGTGGAATAGAATTAATAACAGTTCTTACTTATGCAAACTTGATACTTGTCATATATACCCTGTCTTTGTTTACTTAAAAAAAAGACACTGGCAAATCTAGTAGGCTTCAAAAGGATTATGAATTTTTGGAAGCACTATTCCTTAATTATAGCTGTTTAGAAATTTGAGATGAACAAATTAACCAACATATGGCACATGCAAACATTACTGTTCTGCTGGCTAGTGGCTTCATGACTGAAGCCTGACATTTGCTCTTCCAAGGTGTTTGAGAGTAAATTTAGCTTGAAACAATTCAGAATGGAGGGAAGTCACTTCATGGTCCAAATAATCTTTTTCCTTTTGAACTCTCTTATAACTTGTCATTATTGACCAATCAAAAGGATCTCGTTCATCTTTCTCCTAAAAGATTAAAATTGTATTCGGTTTAGTTTATATTAAGTCACATTCAGTACAATCAAAGGGGACTCTACATTTCTGTATATTGTAGGATAATTTTGAAAGCACTAATATAAGTAGAAAATGAACTAGTAATGGTTTGTTACAGAATACAGGACTGAAAACCTGAGTTCCAGCCTGTTTCAATCTATGCTGTATCTGTTTGAATTCGATCATATGATTAACCTCGCCAGGCCTCAGTTTGTTCATCTGTTAAATGGGAATAAGACTACCTTTACCCCAGAGATGTTTAGATTCTAAATGAAACACAATCTGAGCGGCTTGGAAGGCAGTGAAAAGATCCTTGGTGTTGGTGGCGGTCTTCCTCTTCTTAAATTTTTTTTAATGTGTTACCAATTTGTATACTTATGAGTTTGGATGTTGTCTCTAATCCTCCAGGCTACTAGAGTATGGATTCTTTAGCTTTCCCTAGTGAAAACTTTCAAAGCACATGAATCAAACCATATAAACAAAATTGCCACCTGTGAACACATAGCTAGGTAACACTCACTTTGACTACATTTTTAAAACTCAGTTTTCGGTATCATCCATCAAGTAACGATAATATCCCTATTTTTTCAGATAGAAACACGAGCACAGAGAAATTAGAGGAGAGGCCTGATATTAAAACCTGGAATTGTGTTATCTTTTGACATCCTTTTCGCTCTATGTTTCTATGATTCTGACAATAGAAACAGAAAGAGTTGCAGGTTCAAGCATTGTTTCCAGTAGAAAATAATGCAGATATTATTCCCAGGGAATAATGTAGCCTAATTTTTCACATAACGAAGAGGCTTAATTCAAGTCCCTTTGAGATAAAAGACAAGTCAAGCAAAGGGCAGCAAGTAATTTTTCCTTGAAAAATTTTTAAAGTGTCACTTCCAAACACTCAAATATAGGGATTCTTTTTTTCCCTCTGTGTTCATTTGATTACCCCACATTTATAAATCACCGGTCTGTCGTGTACACTTTGTACCAGACAAGTCTGGGCACACAAAGATTGTAGCGCGTTTACAAAAGCCACTTAACATACGTGGTCGTCATTTAAGTTATGACTTTGAAAACGAAAGAAGACAAACCCTTTTACTGTGACAGGCAGGTTTACGTAAATTGCTACACAAACTAAATTCAGAATAACTTCAATGCATATTGAAAAAGTTATTCTTTCATTGACACGCTGCCATAACACTCTGATATTTTAAAAAATATCCACAGCAGTTAATAAATACGGCATGAAGGTTTTAGTACCCCCTTCTCCCTTCTGTGTATTCTTTCTGTAAGTCAGGATGGATCTGCAGCCTCCTGGGCTCTCAGCTGACAATTGCATGAAGTTTCGCTTTTCCTCCGAAGCACTTGTCCTGACACATTATACATCACGGAAAGAAAGCCAAGAGACATAGCCTCAGGAGCTCTGATGGGACTTGTGGTTTCTTCATTTGCTTCCTCTAATATCTCTTTTTGCTACAGTTTCAGTTCTGTGTCTCAAGAATATCCAAGTTAAAAAAATATATAAATAAAAGGCGTGTCCCCGCACATGCGGGGACTCGGGGCCCCGCGGGCAGTAGGTGCGGCTGCCAGCGAATGCTGGAGGGTCCGCGATGGGAGCTGTGGGCAGAGACAGGCCTGGGTGTACAGCCCAGTTCTGCTTCTCCGCAGCCGCGCTCTGTGCCCTCGTCTATAAAATGGAGATATTAACTCCCACCTTAAAGAACCATGTTCAAGGGTCAATGAAATACCCGGTGTTAACTGCTCAGTGCAGTGTTTGACAGAATACGTATTCCATAAGAGTTGTTACTGTTGGTGTTGAACTCACCTTGAGCCAGTCTATATAACTTACGCCGACAATAACATGAAACTTTACTAGGACAAATCAGGAAAAGACCATTCGTAGGAGTAAAATATTAGTATTATGTGATTTAAAAAATAGTGAAGTTCTTACTTGCAATAACATACTGTAACAGGCCTTACAAGCATAAATTATGCCAAAGCTGCTTGAAGGGACAGATGAGAGCCACTTAGAATGACATAGCAGGATTCACCGGGTATTAAACAGATCTTGATTTCAAATCTAGGTTTATCCTGGAACAATTTATCTTTGACCTTTGGCTTTCTCATCTGTTAAATTAGCAGCTTGCAGGGGGCCGCGAGGACAGTATATTAAAACTGTGTGTGTGTGTCTGTCTACATCTGTATCTGTCTGTCTGTCTCACACAACAAACTATATAGACTCCTCATTACTCCAGTGTTATAATAAATTTTTGAGTGCAAGTAGGATTTTAACATTATTTATTTATGTACAACATAATGTTTTGATATATATATGCACACACGTACAGTGAAATGACTACAGTCAAGTAAGTTGTGTGTGGTAAGAGTGCCTAAGACCTATTCTCTTGGCAAATTTCCAGTATGTAATACAATATTATTAAGTGTAGTCGCCACATTGTACATTACATCTCTAGACTTACTCATAACTGCATCCTTGTGCCCTTTGACCTCTATCTCCCCATTTCCCCCACACCCTCTTAAAATTATTTTAAATGCTAAAAATCCATCTGATATATATATATAAACATTCTCTTTGCAAAATTATTTGCATTATTGCTTAGCTAATCGTTTTGTCATTTATATAATTAAAAATTAACCTCAAGGGGGTTGTGATTGGGACAGGGCATAAAGTCATTGAGGATTCTAGGGGAGGTGGTGACTAATTTCACAGAGGGGTAACAGCAGAACAATTCGGAAGAGTGGGTGTTAAAACAAAGTACACTCATTAGGGAAAAAAAATAGTTGATTTGCTTACATCAAAATTGGGAATTTCTTTTCAATGAAGGACACTATGGATAGAGTTAACACAAATGAAAGGTCCAAGAGAAGATTTTTGCAGTATCTAAAACTGAGAATGATCTAATTCAAATCTAAGCAAATCAGTGGCTTCTGGGGTGGGTGGTGAAGTTCTCTTTATTGACCTGGGTGGTAATTACAAGGGTGTCTGCCTTACAGTTACTCATTAAGCTGTGTATTTTGTGTGGGTTTTGGTGTCTGTTTTTTATTTTACAATAAAAAAAGTTATTCAACCCAGTTATTGTATGAACTGCTACAAAGGTAAAATCATAGAGGACTGATTTAGTGAGATTTTATTATGTTTTTAAAACACATAAAATAGAATTAGCATATAAATAAATGAGAGATCTTTGTTTCTATCTTTTGATTGGGTCCTTCCACCGATGCACCAACTTGCTATCTATACTTTCCATTTTCATGTGAACAATTTTGAATGCCAACACCTGTGAGTATAAAGTAGAATTAATGTCGTTGTGGGCAGTAACAGAGTTCACATGGCAAGATACATAATCAATATTGCTAATTTCAAAAGATGAATCAAATTATAATGAGGCCTCATGAGTTTGGTAGTGGCAAGCATAATCGTGCCCACTTAAAGAATAAAAAATGCAGGCCGGGCGCGGTGGCTCACGCCTGTAATCCTAGCACTCTGGGAGGCCGAGGCGGGTGGATTGCTCGAGGTCAGGAGTTCGAGACCAGCCTGAGCAAGAGTGAGACCCCGTCTCTACTAAAAATAGAAAGAAATTATCTGGCCAACTAAAATATGTATATACAAAAAATTAGCCGGGCATGGTGGCGCATGCCTGTAGTCCCAGCTACTCAGGAGGCTGAGGCGGTAGGATCGCTTAAGTCCAGGAGTTTGAGGTTGCTGTGAGCTAGACTGACGCCACGGCACTCACTCTATCCCGGGCAACAGAGTGAGACTCTGTCTCAAAAAAAAAAAAAAAATAAAATAAAATAAAAAAAATAAAACAAAAATGTAGACAGGCCAGGCACGGTGGCTAATGCCTGTAATCCTAGCACTCTGGGAGGCCGAGGCGGGAGGATCGCTTGAGGTCAGGAGTTCGAGACCAGCCTGAGCAAGAGCGAGACCCCGTCTCTACTAAAAATACAAAGAAATTGTATGGACAGCTAAAAAAAAAAATATATATATATATATAAATTAGCTGGGCATGGTGGCACATGCCTGTAGTCCCAGCTACTCGGGAGGCTGAGGCAGAAGGATCGCTTGAGCCCAGGAGTTTGAAGTTGCTGTGAGCTAGGCTGACACCATGGCACTGTAGTCTGGGCAACAGAGTGAGACTCTGTCTCAAAAAAAAAAAAAATGTAGACAGTTAAAAAAGAGATCAGCAGATGACAAGTTGAACATGTGAGTCCACATTTGTATGGTTATTAAAAGAGCTCAAAAGATGCCTTAGCTATAGTAAATATGTATTGAACTAGTTAATATTATCTTCAGTGAAAAATGTGAAAATTGCAAGTATTCTCTAACTATGTAGAAAATACATGAATCTGGGCTGGTTGCAGTGGCTCACCCCTGTAATCCTAGCACTTTGGGAAGCAAAGGCAGGAGGATTGCTTGAGGCCAGGAGTTGGAGACCAACCTGAGCAAGAATGAGACCCTGTCTCTACAAAAAAAAAAAAAGTAGAAAAATAAGCCAAGTGTGGTTGTGGGCACCTATAGTCCCCACCACTCTGGAGGCTGAGGCAGGAGAATCACTTGAGCCCACAAGATTGAGGTTGCAGTGAGCTATGATGATGCTACTGCACTCCAGTCTGGGCAACAGAGAGACCCTGCCTCAAAAACATATATATATGTATATATATACACACATATACATACATATATGAATCAGTATCTTGGGCATAATTTGCTTACAGGAAAAGGAGCCTCCTCAGGCTTTCTTTAGGTGAAGGGTTACAGAGGCACCTTAGGAAATCCAAGGCTTCCTGAGGGCTCAGAACCAGCAACTGGAAACCTGGCAGGAACCAAGGAAGATCTGGTCTCTCCCTCCCTACCCCCGTGGGCTCTCGCTCTCTCTCCCTGCAGGACAGCTGTCTGCTCCCTGCATACTCCCTCTCAATCCCTGATCATCAGTGTAGATCCCCGGAATGCTGCCTGATCAGCTACGTGACCTCTTAGGGCAGCGTCAGGTGCCAACTGATTCAGTCTGTCTGAGCACCAATTCCAGATTGTCAGGAGAGATTCTGATTCACTCAGCGTGAACATGTGTTTACTGATGGTCCAAGTAACTGTGGGCAAAAGAGACCATGGAGTGGAAGGTTCTTGGCTAAGGCATTGCAGGGGTGAGAGGAAATGACTTCCTAGCATTCAACATAGACAATGACACAGCCACTAAAATGCGTCATTCATTCCTTCCACCAACACTGAATTGTCATGAGTCAGTCAGACTGTGCCGGGAACTCAAGGATGAGTAATGGCACCCAGTCCCTACCCTGGAGGAGGTCAGACTTCAGAAGACAACATGGAACAGCTAAAGAAATTCTTAAGAGGATAAAATAGAAGAAGTATGAATAAAATTTGGATTCTAGGGGAGGCAATGTCCACAGAGGGGACAACAGCAGAACAATCTGGATGGATGGGTGTTAAAACTCACAAAGCATACTCATTAGGCAAAAACAAGTTAATTACATATATCAAAATTGGGCATTTCTCTTCAACGAAGGACACTATGGATAGAGTTAACACACATGATACCAAGACAAGATTTTTACAAAATCTAAAACTGACAAGGATCTAACGCAAACCAGTAAGAAAATGATGGGATCTCCAATGGAAAATGGGCAAGCATTAGGAACAAGTCATGCTCATACCATAGGAGGAAACAAAAGCACCAAGCATCAGAGGAGATGATAAAGCTCCATAGTCATTTGCGCCAGGTAGACCAGCAAAACCAGCAAGCTGCATGGTGCCATACGGGCAGGGGCCGTGGGCTCGTGCTCTGGGCTGGGAGAGCTGACCAAGGCTTCTGTCCCAGACTGCTTAGCAAAGCATCCACTTGAGACTTTGCATCCAGGTCAGGAGGAGGGGGATAGAGTACAGAATCAGCTTGGAAGGGTTTTCTGTGTCATGAGTTTGTTTTTGATTCTAAAGACAATGGGGAAAGAACCAAGAGAAGATTCTAAGCAGACCAGGGACATGGCCGGAACAAAACTGATGGCAACACGGAATTAAAAATAGAGTTGGAGGGGGCGGGGGGAATGGCAGCTTAGAAAATGAATTAAGGGACAAGTATATATTAATATAAAATGACACACAGTGAGTAAAGCAGAATGCAAAATAGTATGAATACTAGCTATTACATAAGAATGGCAGAGTACTTTTTTTTTTTTTTGAGACAGAATCTCGCTCTGTTGCCCTGGGTAGAGTGTAGCGGTGTTATTGTAGCTCACTGCAACTTCAAACTCCTGGGCTCAAGAGATCCTCCTGCCTCAGCCTCCTGAGTAGCTGGAACTACAGGCCCGCACCACCACGTCTGACTAATTTTTCTATTTTTCACAGAGACGGGGTCTCCCTCTTGCTCAGGCTGGTCTCGAACTCTTGAGCTCAAGCGATCCTCCAGCCTCGGCCTCCCACAGTGCTGGGATTCCAGGCGGGAACCACCGCGCCGACTGGCAGAGGACGTGTAATAAAAGTCAGAAGTGAATGTGGAGTTGGACGTATCCTGTCGACATTCACGGGCTTCTTTTCTTCCTACGCAGCAGCTTATGATTTTTTTATTGTACAAATGTTATATAGAATCCTGGAGTCTAAATATTAAGAGTGTTATTTAAACAAGATGTACACAGAGACGTAACAATAGAACCTGCCTGGTAGGTGAAGTTTAGTAGCCTTTGGTGGTTTCTGTTATTTTTTTATATGACTATTATGAAAATTTAGAGCCAAGTTACACATAAATTACTTTTTAAAGAATGTAACTACTCTTGAGTTTATGGGGTTATGGATGACTTTTTAAAATGTGTTCTACATTTTCTGTGGTTTCTACAATGGGGTTATACCCTCATAACTTACTGTTTTTCCAACTAAATTCTGATTTTTAATTTAGATGACTTTAGGATTTGTTTTGGGGAGTGGTGCAGTGCAATTGTAAAGCTTTAGGCTGAACCTAGTTTCTCCGTGACACTGGCTGCTCCAGCGGACGGCTGGTGTCACCGCGGCCCACGGCGTGGCGGGCAGGGCGGCTCCCGAGGGCGCAGGCGCCCAGGCGCGCGGAGGCCCGCGGTGATGACGTCAGCCGCACGGCACATGCGCGTTCGGGCGCGAAGCTCTCCGGCGCGTGGAGGCGGCGGTCAGTAAGTGTTCGCTGGCCCCTGTGTCGCCTGTGCTCAGATGGGACCACCTCTACCCTCAGAGACTGTTCGTTTCAGCCTCTGTGACCTGAGTATCAATTAGCATCCTGTTCTCTTTCCTGTACTTCTCCCCACCTCCGAGCAATGCCAAAGCTGGGAATGCGCAAAGTCCTGTTTCTTATTTGCTTCTAATCCTTCTAGCTCTGCCTTCTCCTCCCGCCTCTCCCTGTTTTGTCTCAGCCCGTCTCTTGTCTTTCCGTTTTCACCCGTGCCGCGGAAGGCTGCGCTGAGGCCGCACACTGTCTAGACAGACAGACTCTCGGGGTGGACCGTCCATGTGATCTTCTCCAGCCGGACTTCTCAAGGGACGTCGGGTTGGAGGATTAATGCTCATTTGGCAATGAAACATTCTAAAGTCAAAGAACCACATAAACATTATGTTTCTTGCTAGAATATTTGAAAAAACAAGGTACTTAGCATGCATCTTTATTTTATTGAAAATAACATCTGGCTACTAGAAATGGTACTCGTTTGTGCCAGGGATCATGGTATGAGCCATGTTCTATCAGTCCTAACTTCCTCACTGGTCTTAATTTAAGTACGTTTAAAGAATTGCTTCATACTTTTCAGCCATTATGATATAGTGTAATATATTAAAGTAATAAATTAATAAATAATGAACATAGCTGCACTCTAATTAATGCAATAGGTGAGTTCCTGAAAAGTAGTTTTGTTTTTTGTTGTTTTTTTTTTTTTTTGAGACAGAGTTGCACTCTGTTGCCTGGGCTAGAGTGCTGTGGCGTCAGCCTAGCTCACAGTAACCTCAAATCCTGGGCTCAAGCGATCCTCCTGCCTCAGCCTCCCGAGTGGCTGGGACTACAGGCATACGCCACCATGCCTGGCTAATTTTTTCTATGTATTTTTAGTTGTCCATATAATTTATTTCTATTTTTAGTAGAGACGGGGTCTCGCTCTTGCTCAGGCTGGTCTCAAACTCCTGAGCTCAAAGGATCCACCCGCCTCGGCCTCCCAGGGTGCTAGGATTACAGGCGTGAGCCACCGCTCCCGGCCCTGAAAAATAGTTTGTAAATAAAATTATGAATAAAAAGAATAGAAGGAAGTCTATTGTTAATTACTTAATAAGTAATGAATAATCTTACAAATAAGGTGACAGCATGATAAAATGGGAAAAGAATGGGATTTGGAGCACTAAGAGCCAGGTTGCAATTCCCACCTGGCAAAGTATGAGCTGTGCCATGTCCACATACTCTTTGCCACAGTTTTCATGTGTAAAACCGGAATTATTTCACAATGTTATTGCACTTTGCAAGTTTTAAAGTACGATACAAGCGTGAGCTGTTGCCATGAATATCTGCAGAGCCTTTTAATTATTAATACATGTTCTTGTGTGATCCTCCTGCAACTCTGTGGTTGAGACAGAGCTGGTTTTATTAATATTACACTTTTCTGTACAGATGTGGAAACTAAGGATCAGAAAAGTTCAGCGATGGGTCCAGGGTAACGTCACCAAGGGGAGGAGAGGCAAAACTAAAATTCAAGTTGTCTGACTTTTATATTGATTGATTGATTGATTGATGTAGAGACAAGGTCTTGCTATGTTGCTCAGGCTGGTCTCGAACTCCTGGCCTCAAGTGATCCTCCCACCTCCGGCTCCCAAAATGCTGGGATTACAGGCATGAGCCACTGTGCCCAGCCTGACTTTTAAATTGGTACATTTTCTGCTGTACCACATCCCCGAAGACTTGGGGAGTGGGGACGGAAAGAGGAGATGAACACTTACACATTAACGAGCCTTTTCCCATCACCGTGGAAACAGCCTTGGCTATCTTTCCTCTCTACTGTGTACTAGCTGTGTGAACTTGGGTCTCATACTTAAACCCCGGCGAGTCTCCATTTGGTCAACCATAAAATAAAGAGCATAATCTCTAATTTGCAGTGTGGCTAAGACTAAATAAAATAACATGTGTATTCTCCATGTTAAAGAAGAAAACATCAGTGCCAAATTCAGGCCTACACAGGTGTGGGGGGAAAGAACCCAAATACAGCTAAGGAGGCCTGAGCTTAGCCCACAGTTCTGCCTGCCCGATGTGCTAAGGGGCTGCTTTGGGGACTGGGAAAAGAACAACATTCCCATCTTCCATGCATTTCCTCAACTCTAGTCATTCTCGCCATCAAAATTGCCTGCAATTCAGAATATCTTTTCTTTTCTTCCTGAGAAACATCAATGGAATTATTGCTTGATCGCTAAAGGAAATGGAAGATATTCAGTCTCAGATGGCAGGCTGAGCACATACATTTATAAGCTCTCTATTAAAATGTTCATAATATTTTTAGAACTCCAACCATAAAGGGAATAGGAGGGAGTCTCATCAACAAACAGGAGAGCCCAAAATATTTCTGTAAACTAAAAACAAAAAGCGCCTGATGGGGTAGAGGGTAGGAAGCCTAAATTCGTGGTTGCTGGGACCGTAACTGTGGGATGAGACGTGAGAACTGGCCCATGGAGCAGAGCCTAAACAGCCTCCCGACTCCCTGCCTCCCTGTGCCAACTTCTGTAGCCAGGTGTTTAACCCCCAAGCAAAGAAAAGGCATCTTTTCAAAAGAAATCAAGAGAATTCTCTTGGGGGAAGCAGAGTAGCTGGGGTGGTGTTGGTGCTCCAAGTAAAAATCTCCCCTTTTTCAGCATTCTGCACAGCCACGGCCTCCTAGCCTGTCTGCGTGATCTAAAGCCACGAGAGCCCGGATGAAAGCTCCACCTCTGTACCTAGAACCCCAGTCAACCTTTGCACGTCCTCCTTTTCAAAGACGAGCACCCAGACATCAAACATTTGAGTCAAACCTGAACATGAAAGAGAAAGAACAAGTAAACAGAGAGAAAGATCTAGCTATCCCTAGAAGGGATAGAAGTAATTAATGGGATGGAAGAAAACGTTTTAAGTGCGATAATTAGTATAATCACGGAGATACAAAAAATAAGAAATCCATGAAACCAGGATGGAACGCTGTGGGAAAGAAATAGTCAGAAAATTAGAAAGGAAAAAGATAGCTGAAATTATAAATTCAATACAAATGTAGGAAAATAAAGTCAAAGAAATCTCTCAGAAAGTAAACCAAAATGATAAACCAAAACACGAGAGACATGGAGGTTTACTCTAGAAGGTCCAACACACAACTTCCAAGCAGAAACAAAGAACACAGAAAATGGAAGGGATGGATGATCCAAAAATAACACAAGTTCCAGAGCTTGTGGAGAAAGAGACTCCAGGATGTTCAGAGATTTAAGCAATGAAAGAAGCCACATGTAGAAATTTCACTGTGAAATTTGAGAACCTCAGAGACTTAAAAAATTCTAAAAGCCTCCAGAGAGTAAAATAAGAAGGAAGAAGTCTGGAAGACAGTTGTTCTGCTAGAACGATAACAATGGCAGAATAAAGGCCCTTTCAGACAAGACAATCCTTAGAAAATGTGCTTCCTGCTCACCCCTGTATTGGAAAAGCTTGGGAAGGTTTTTTGGTAAATGAGGAGGACGGTCCAGTGGATGTGACCCAGGAGAGTAACGAAGGATATTTCCAGAAAGCAGCCAGTGCAGAGAGGACATTTGACAGAGCCTTAGAGACGTTAAATAAATCCCTGATGCAGCAGATCCCACGAGTGGAACCCGAACTCCAGCTCAGGCAGGGGGCGTTCTCATTTACAACGTGCCACCGTCATTCAGGTGACTTTCAGCCCCACTGGCCAGTGCTCAGGCGAAAGGTGCACATTTACTTAAGAGCAGGAATAGTCCTAGGAGCAGTGGAGGAGGGTTTCTCTCTACAGCTCCGAAGAGCATAAGGTTGCACATTATAGACGCAGAAGATGAATATTATGGGAGTGTTTCAGAGAAGGGAATATGTGACGGGGTAGGTTTCCACGAGCATTCCCAGTGCGGACTTACTGGATTTCTAGAAAAACGACCTATCTAAAGCCATCAGTTGTGCTGTGAGGCAGCCTCCACCCCAGCCCCAGGACACGTGCTCTCACGAGCCCCACGTAAGTCTTGCTACAGCCACCAAGTCTTGAGTCTCGAGCTCCTTCTTGTGACTAAGTCAACACGGCTTCAGCACAGCTGTCTTGCCCCAATCTCCAATTTTCTTTGAGAAAGCACACAATATATTGCCCTATTTAATTTTAATAAGGTCTTTTTGATTTTCAAAAATGTTTAATGACTAGAAAAAGGAGCAAGTCCTCACAAAATCACCATTTTTTAAAAGAATGAGGTACTTCTTGTTTTCATTTCAGATTTTCCATCATCATTCTGTTCTTGACAACTTCCTCCTCTTGCTTCAGCAGTTTCTTTGATGCATCAAAGCATGGAGCACATTTCAGAGGCCATCTGAAAGTGCACATATTATTATCGCTGATTTAAATAATTTCTTTTCAAATCATATCCAGGACCCAGGCTGTCCTGACATGGACAGTGTGGTCCATTCTTAAACCTGGACGAGCCGAGGTTTCGGTTCTGGTGGGTTGAACCTTAAGCATATGAAACACTTTCCGCATTAGCTATGTGGGCAATTTGACAAATTCAACTATATTTTTTATTTCACTCTCTCTTGAATCCTTCAGGAACCTACTCCTTCAGCTTTTCCCACTCCCGTATCCCATCGGCAATGAGCTTCCCGAATGAGCCTCCACTTTCTGTCTCTATTTCTTACTGTCCCATCCCTCCTCAACCTCCCGAACCTTGTCTTTCTTGTCTTTCCGTCCCCAGCGCGTCAGGCGGGCAGGTCGGTGCTGGGGCCCCTGGTCAGCACCGTGGGAGCTCAGAATGAGGCCTGACGGCACGAATCTTAGAAAGACGCTTCCTTGGGGCAACTTCCGCGGGCCGAGGGGAATCAAGAGGTTAGGCGTGCGTCTCCCGGTTCTTCCGTCGTCCCACACAGAGGGACGGTGGGGGTCTTTGTCCCAGTGAGGGACTGTGTCCCCGTGGGTCCCCTTTGGAGGGCGAGTGCGGGAAAACTGTCTCGTTGGGGGATTTGGGTGTCCGCTATTTAACGACTTCCCTGGCGACTCCAGACGCCCAGCCGGGAGAGACGGCAGGGTCTCGGGAACGTTGCGGTCCCCTTGCTGGGGAAGGAAGCGCAAGTCCCGTGGGAGACCGAGCTCGGGTTCAGAGATTCCAGTTTCGATTCCCACCTGTCGTCTCCCCTCGCCCCTTCCAGCTGGCGCATGGCCGAGACATCCCAGAATGAGTTCCTTTAGTTGCTTGGAAACAGTTTCACAACAAACCCCTCCCCCTCCTGAAACCGTGGTAGCTGGAAGTGCAAGTGCCACCTGCGCGGACGGGACGCCAGCGAGTCCCACCTGCCGCTCGGGCGCCACCGCCGTCCCTTCTCCCGGACTCGCTGTTCCAGCGTCGCCCGCTCCTGATCCTCCCGACCGTCTGACCGCATCTCATCCGCCAGCTCCTTTCATGCCGTCGAAAGGTGGCAGTTGTGAAAACTTAACGGATGGTGTTTAAAATGGAAAAAACCAAGAAATTCAATATTTTGTACAGTATTTACAAATATGGAGAAATAGAAATACATGAAGAAATAACTAAAAGAGCTGGACATAGTTTCCTCTAGGAAGATTAGGAGTCGGTACAAGAAGGGGTATTATTTTTTGTAATAATCCTTAAGCACGATTTTATCTATTTGTTTATTTATTTATTTTGAGGCAGGGTCTCACTGTTGCCCTGGCTGGAGGTCAGTGGCACAATCACAGCTCACAGCAGCCTCAAACTCCTGGGCTCCAGCGATCCTCCTGCCTCAGCCTCCCAGGTAACTGGGACTACAGGCATGTGCCACCACATCCAGATAATTTTTCTATTTTTTGTAGATATGGGGACTCACTCTTGTTCAGGCTACCATTTGACTTTAAAAAAAAAAAACAAACTTTATTTTTTATAGCAATTTTAGAATTGTAGCAAAATTGAGAGGAAGGTACAGAAACTTTTCGTATACCCTCTGCCTCCCCCATTATGGACATCCCCACCAGACTGATACATTTGTTACAATTGAAATTTCTTTCCGGCTGTGCTCTAGATACTAGTCTAGGGTTGGTTTAATAAGCTACAAATGCCCTCTCTGGATCTGATCTCTCTTATTTTCCCCTTGGTTTCTGATTGTCCATGCAATCAGAGAATCCACATCACTTGCACCCGGAGCCTGTGCCAGTCAGCTGCCCAGCGTTCACACTGGCGGAAACCTGTCTGTCACTCTCCCCAGCCGGCCACCGAGTGAAGGCGATACCTGCCCTCTGCCAGAGGTGTCTGCTCTGCGCCCGCTGGCTTCACTGCCGTGACTTCCAAGAATACTCCCTCCTCCTCCCCCCACCTCCCACCCAACTGTAAACCTGTGGGTGACTTTGACACTCAGTGAGGTCGTGGGGGAGGAGAACCCTGGTGTGGGATTGGCAGGGGAGGGGCAGAGAGCAAAGCCCACTGGAGAATTTGGAGGTGCTGCAGCAACACCCCCAGGCTGTCAAATAAAAAGGCTTTAGTGAAAGGAGAAATAGGTACAGAGTTGGTTTATAGTGAAGGGCTCTCAGGGAAAACATGGAGCTCGGGGATCCTGAGGATTTCCCTGTCACAGGAAGGGCAGCTGTAACCTACTATGTCAGCAGAGGAAGCCCTTGGGACGTTCCGGAGCCACGACAGATCAGAGTCCCCTTAAATGGAAATTCCAACTCAGATATCAAAGCCTTGAGTAAATTGTACCATCAGATTCCAGATTCCAGATTCCAAACCAAAGTGGCTTGGCTGGAAACAGAGAAACAGAGCCAAATATCTGAAAAGGCTGAGAACCAGTTTCATAATCACACCAAATTACAGTAACTGAATCCTGGACTTTGCTCCCAACTCTGTGGCTGAGGTTTAAGCCTTGGAGTTGGAGTCTCACAGTTGCAATGGGAGGTCTATGGCAGGAACCACAAGGTTAGAAAACCCAAACTCCTGGGGCGGTCAGGCCTCAGGCCCTCCTGGCGCTTCCCGCTGAACAAACGTGGGGAGAGGCCTCCTTTAGGAAACCTGCACACGATGGGCTGGAAATACAGTGCGAAGGGATGTTTATGCCAAGGAAAGACCCCCTTCTGCAACCGACCCACTCCATTTTTCCCATCCACAACCTGAGCTCAAAAGGTTTTAGTGGGAAACAGAGCTGAGCCTCCTCTCTCTGTCAAGAAACCAGACCACGCATGGTCCAACTCCTACTGTTTGGCTCTCTGGTTACGTTATTCACAGAGCTGCTTGGCCCAGCTTGACAAGATGATAACATCTGTATTGGGTTTTGGCAAATAAAGTGACTAAAAATAGCTACCAGGCAGCCTACTTAGGCTCCAAGGAGTCATGTTGCCAGGAAAAAAGTTCTGATAACTGGGTACAGTGGCTGGACTTGCCGCTGTTTGCCGTGTGACTATCTGAAAAGGAGAGTCAAGTAGAGCCAAGGGATGCGAGGCCGAGTATTTAGACATCATATGAATCTCCAAACTCAGCCGTGACTGAAGCTAATTCTGTCCACTCTGATACCTCTGTTTCTTGCTTAAGACAGTTTAAGTTGGACTTTCATATATTTCTATTGCTGGCAACTGAAAAGCCCTGACTAATATAAGTAGTATAAATATTGGAAAGGAGACTGCTCTTAGTCTCCTTTAGATTAGACTGCACTTCTCTAATTTAAAATCCATTTAGGGCCGGGCGCGGTGGCTCACGCCTGTAATCCTAGCACTCTGGGAGGCCGAGGCGGGTGGATCCCTCAAGGTCAGGAGTTCGAGACCAGCCTGAGCAAGAGCGAGACCCCATCTCTACTAAAAATAGAAAAAAATTATATGGACAACTAAAAATATATATATAGAAAAATTAGCCGGGCATAGTGGCGCATGCCTATAGTCCCAGCTACTCGGGAGGCTGAGGCAGGAGGATCGGTTGAGCCCAGGAGTTTGAGGTTGCTGTGAGCTAGGCTGACGCCACGGCACTCACTCTAGCCTGGGCAACAGAGTGAGACTCTGTCTCAAAAAAAAAAATAAAATAAAATAAAATCCATTTAAAAATCTCATTGGAATTGTATTATATTTATAGATCAACATAGGGAGACTTGATATCATTTTTTTATTTCAGCATATTACTGCAGTACAAATGTTTAGGTTACATATATTTCCGTTGCCCCACCCAACTCAAGGCTTCAAGCGTGTCCATATAGCTGACGTGTGCAGCGCACCCATTAGGTGTGTATATACCCATCCCCTCCTCCCCCCTCCCATCTGCCCGACACCCGATGAATGTTATTCCTATATGTGCACTTAAGTGTTGATCAGTTAATACCAATTTGATGGTGAGTACATGTGGTGCTTGTTTTTCATTTTTGGGATACTTCACTCAGTAGAATGGGCTCCAGCTCTATCCAGGATAATACAAGAGGTGCAAGATCACCATTGATTTTTGTGGCTGAGTAGAACTCCATGTTATACATATGCCACATTTTATTAATCCACTCATGTATTGATGGACACTTGAGTTGTTTCCACATCTTTGCAATTGTGAATTGTGTTGCTATAAACATTTGAGTGCAGATGTCTTTATTATAGAATGTCTTTTATTTTGGGTAGGTGCCCAGTAATGGGATTGCTGGATCAAATGGTAGATCTACTTGTATATCTTTGAGGTATCTCCATATTGATTTCCACAGAGATTGTACTAGTTTGCAGTCCCACTAGCAGTGTATGAGTGTTCCTATCTCTCCACATCCATGCCAACATTTATTGTTTTGGAACTTTTTGATAAAGACCATTCTCACTGAAGATAAGTGATATCTCTTGTGGTTTTGATTTGCATTTCCCTGAAGATTAGAGATGTTGAGAATTTTTTTCATATGTTTGTTAGCCATTAGTTTATCTTCTTTTGAAAAGTTTCTGTTCATGTACTTGCCCACTTTTTGATAGGGTTGTTTGATTTTTTCTTGCTGATTTTCCTGAGTTGTATATAGATTCTGGTTATCAGCCCTTTATTGGATGTGTAACATGTGAATATTTTCTCCCATTCTGTAGGTTGTCTATTTGCTCTCATGATACTTTCCTTGGCTGTGCAGAAGCTTTTTAATTTGATCAGGTCCCATTTATTTATTTTTGTTGTTGCTGTGATTGCCTTTGGGGTCTCCATAAATTCTTAGTGTGGGCCAATGTCTATAAGAGTTTTTCCAACATTTTCTTCTAGAATCCTTATAGTTTCATGCCCTAGGTTTAAGTCTGTTTTCCACCATGAGTTGATTTTTGTGAGAGGTGAGAGGTGTGGATCATGTTTCAGTCTTCTACATGTGGCTATCCAGTTTTCCCAGTACCATTTATTGAATAACGATTCTTTTCCCCAGTGTATGTTTTTGTCTGCTTTGTCAAAGATTAGATGGATATATGAGGATGGTTTTATATCTGGGTTCTCAGTTCTGTTCCATTGGTCTATGTTTCTGTTCTTGTGCCAGTACCCTAAGATGTTTTAGTTACTATAGCCTTGTAGTATAGCTTGAAGACTGGTAAACTGATGCCTTCCAATTTATTCTTTTTGCTTAAGATTTCTTTTGCTACACGGGGTCTTATTTGGTTCCATATGAAGCATAGAATTATTTTTTCTATATCTGTGAAAAATGATGTTGGCATTTTAATAGGGATTGCATTGAATCTGTAGATCACTTTGGGTACCGTAGACATTTTAACAATGTTGATTCTGCCGACCCATGAGCATGGTATGGTTTTCCACCTGTTTACATCCTCTGCTATTTCCTTCTTCAGTGTTTCATAATTCTCCCTGTAGAGGTCTTTTACCTCCTTAGTTAAATGTATTCCTAGGTATTTTATTTTCTTTATTGCTATTGTGAAGGGTATGGAGTCTTTGATTTGGTTCTCAGTTTCACTGTTGTTGGCATATAGGAATGCTACTGGTTTCTGTACATTGTTTTTTCAACCTGAGACATTGCTGAATTTGTTTATCAATTCCAGTAGTCTCATGGCAGAATCTTTGGGGTTTTCTAGATATAAGATCATATCGTCAGCAAAGGGCAATAATTTGACCTCTTCTGTCCCCATTTCAATGCCCTTGATTTCCTTCTCTTGTCTGATTGCTCTGGCTAGGACTTCCAGCACTATGTTGAACAGAAGCGGTGATAGAGGGCAACCCTGTCTCATTCCAGTTCTAAGTGGGAATGCTTTCAATTTTTCCCCATTCACTATGATGTTGGCTGTGGGTTTGTTATAGATGGCTTGTATAATTTTTAGGTAAGCCCTATCTATGCCTATCTTGTTAAGCATTCTTATCATAAAAGGGAGTTGCATTTTGTCAACTGCTTTTTCTGCATCTATTGAGAGGATCATACAGTCTTTGTTTTTGCTTCTCTTTATGTGGTGAATTACATTTATAGATTTGCATATGTTGAACCATCCCTGACTCTCTGGGATGAAGCCCACTTGGTAGTGATGGAATATTTTTTTGATAAGCACCTGAATTTGGTTTTCTAGGATTTCGTTGAGAATTTTTGCATCTATATTCATAAGGAATATTGGTCTGTGGTTTTCTTTTTTTGTTGCATCCTTTCCTGGTTTTGGTACCAGGGTGATGTTGGCTTCATAAAACGTGTTGGGGAGGATTCCTTCCTTCTTTATGTTGTGGAATAATTTCTGCAGGATAGGCACCAGTTTTCTTTGTAGGTCTGGTAAAATTCGGGTGTGAAACCATCTGGTCTGGGACTTTTCTTTTTAGGAAGGTTTTTATTACTGTTCCAATTTCAGTACTTGATATTGGTGTGTTCAGGAATTCTATTTCTTCCTGATTTAGCCTAGGGATGCTGTGTGTTTCTAAGAATTTGTCCATTTCCTTCACATTTTCCAGTTTATGTGCATAGAGGTTTTTACAGTATTCATAGATCATATTTTGTATTTCTGTGGCATCAGTTGTAATTTCTCCTTTTTCATTCCTGATGAAGCTTGTTCGAGTTCTTTCTTTTCTGCTTCTTGTTAATCTAGCCAAAGGTGTGTTAATTTTGTTTATTTTTTCAAAGGACCAACTTTTTGTTTTTTTAGTCTTCTGTATAGTTTTTTTGTAATCAATTTCATTTAGTTCTGCTCTGATCTTTGTTATTTCTTTTCTTCTGCTGGGTTTGGAGTAGGTTTGTTCATCCTTTTCCAGTTCTTTGAGATGATTCATTAGATTGTTTATTTGTGATCTTGTGTCTTTTGGATGTAGGCATTTATGGATATAAATTTTCCTCTCAGGGATGCTTTAGCTATGTCCCACAGACTTTGATAACTTCTGTCTCCTTTATCATTTAGTTCAAAGAATCTTTTGATTTCCATCTTGATTTCCTCCTTAACGCAATAATAGTTCAGCAGAAGGTTGTTTAGTTTCCATGACTTTGTGTAAAGATGAGAGTTTCTGTTGGAGTTGATTTCTAATTTTATTCCACTGTGGTCTGAGAAAATGCATAGTATAATTTCTATTTTTAAAAATTTTTTGAAACATGCTTTGTGGCCTAGGATATGGTCAGTCTTAGAGAATGTCCCATGAGCTGATGAGAAAAACGTACATTCAGTGCTTTTGGGTAGAATGTTCTGTAAATGTCAGTCAAGACCATTTGTTCTAGACTTCTATTTAAGTCCATTATTTCTTTGTTTATTTTCTGTTTGGAGGATCTGTCTTGGTCTGTCAGAGGGGTGTTGAAGTCCCTGGCTATTACAGTGTTGCTGTTTATCAGTTTGTTTAGATCGAGTAGGATTTGCTTTATGACTCTGGGTGCACCTGAGTTAGGTGGATAAATAATTAGAACCGTTATGTCTTCTTGTTGAATTGTACCCTTCACCATTATATACTGACCCTCTTTGTCTTTTATTACTTTTGTTGATTTGAAGACTAAGTTATCTGAAATCTGAACCACCATGCCAGCTTTCTTTTGGCTTCTGTTTGCTTGAAATATTGTTTTCCATCCCTTCACCTTGAATCTAAATGTATCCTTGTGGGTTAAATGTGTTTCCTGAATACAGCAGATACTTGGATCATGTATATTTATCCATTCGGCAACACTGTTTCTCTTTAGTGAGCAGTTCGAGCCATTCACATTTATTGAGAGAATTGATAAGTGGGGCACATTTCTGTTCATCCTGTTGAGTTGAACTTTGTTGCTTTGTTTTCTCTCTTGAGCCATTGTGGTATCTGGCCTTTGACCTTTAGCTTTTGGATGATTTTACATTTGTGTTTATTATGCTGATCCATGTGTAACACTGTTTTGAGTACTTCTTGGAGGGCAGGTCTTGTCTTGGTGAATTCCCTCAGTGTTTGCTTGTCTGAGAAGGTGTTTATTTCTCCTTCGTATACAAAACTTAGTTTTGCGGGACACAAGATTCTAGGCTGGGCATTATTTTGTTTGAGAAGAGTGAGAATGGGGCCCCAGTCTCTTCTGGCTTGTAAAGTCTCAGTTGAGAAATCTGCCATTATTCTGATGGGTTTTTCTTTTTAGGTTATCTGCTTATTTCATCTTACAGCTCATAGGAGGGCCTCTTTGGTAGTTATTTTGGTCAGTCTGATGTCTGTGCATTGTGATGTCTTCCTGTTTGTGATGAACCTCCCAGGAGTCCTTTGAGCTTCTTGTACCTGGATATCTAGATTTTTAGCAAGGCCTGGGAAATTTTCCTCTATTATATCCTCAAATAGCTTATCCAACCCTTATGTATTTTCTTCTTCACCCTCAAGAATGCCTATGATGCTCACATTAGGCCTCTTCACATAATCCCAGATTTCTTGTAGGCTTTGCTCTTTACTCTTATTTCTCTGCTCTGTCTCTGTGACTGACTTATTTAATTGAAAGGTGTTATCTTCAATCCCTGAGATTCTTTCTTCTGTTTGATCTACCCTGTTCTTAAGACTTTCCACTGCATTTTGTAATTCCTTCAATAAATTCTTCATTTTCAGAAGCTCTGTTTGATTTTTCTTTAATATTTCAATTTCTTTAGTGAATTTTTCTTCCAAGCCCTGGAATTTTGGGGGGTTTCTTTGTGTTGGTTTTCCATTTTTTCTTGCATATTACTGAATTTCCTTACAATCTATGTTCAAAATTCTTATGTCATTTTAGTGTTCTGAATTTGGTTGATGTCTATTGCTAGAGAGCTGGTGTACCCCTTTGGGGGTGTGCTCTCCGTTTGATCCTTCATACTTCTAAAGTTCTTTTGCTGATTCCTTCCCATCTGGATCAGCTGTTGCTTCTTATCTTTAGATTTTTGTTTGAATAATAATACACCCTGTTTAGTCTCTGAGCCAGTAGATGGTGTTTGTGGGTGAGATTCAACCACACCCTGTGTGATGAGTCAGTAGATGCAGTAAAAGGGTTACAGAATGACCTCCCTGTCAGTAGGTGGCGCTTGCTGGGAGGAGCAGGCTGCAGTGTTGTTTTGGGGTCCTGTAACCAGCTCTTGTTCCTCTGGAGAGACACTCTAGTGCCTCAGGTGGTGGGTAGGGCCCTGGGACTTCCAGGTGTGTCCTTATTCTCCACCTTAGCAGGGACAGGTGGGGGAGTGAGGCCGGGCCATGTTGGGTTGGATGAGCCTGCCCTCAACCTCCACAAATGCTGTCAGCAGGGTCAAAGATCTGTTCTCTGCTTCTGGAGAAAGCTGCCAGGGAGGGGCTAGAATGGCCCCACTTAGCCAAAAAGTCTCTGTGTGGGGTGGGGCTGTCTGAGACCTGCAGTCTGGAGCAGGCCTCGCTCCTTTCCCCGTCCCCTATTCTGCAGTTTCTCCGGGGCCTCTGCCAGCAGGGAGGACCTCAAGCCCGTGGATCTCCCCTGGCTGTGATGCGGGCCAGGAGGTTCCTTACCCAGGATCACAGACTGGGCTGGGCGCACAGCCTTCCTGTGAGAGGAGGGTAGCCCCCCAAGCACGCTGATTTGTCCCTGAAGGCACACACACTCAGTAGGCTCGTTCACAAATATCCCTTCTGTGCCCTGGGGCAGTGCAATTGAGACCTGGGTGTACAGATCTGACCTGCAGGCCTGTCCCCTGGGCCCTGGAGATCAATCCCTGACCCTTCCAGAGAGAGGAGAGCTGGTCTCAAGTCACCCACGGGGTGCCCAGGCTGGATCGATGTCTCTCTGCCTTGGAATTTGCCCCGCTCTCCTGGAGTCACCAGGCAAGTGGCACCTGGGAGGGCTGGCAGGTAGGGAGCTCGCAGTGTGAGTACCCCTCAGTCCACTGTAGGGCCCCAAAAGGAAAGGTCCTGTTCCTTGTAGATGCCTCCAGGTGGCGGCTAAATTGTTTCTTTCAGTGGCTGTGGGTAGGGAAGGGGAAGGGGAGAATGAAGCAATATGGCGCCTGCCAGTGGGCTCGGGTCTGTGGGCCAGGAGGGGCCCGAGGGAGCTGGGGGCCTGGCGGTGGCCGTCTCTGGGCTAGTGTGGGCAGGTCTCTCCAACTGCTCAGGAGCCCACCCGCAGTCTGAGATGCAAGGAGGAGAAATGTAGCCACTCCACCTACCCTTGTCACTGGTCTCCAAGCCTCTCGGGGGGCCTTTCTCCTTCCAGTTCTCCTCCGCAGCTTCTTCACGTGGAGTCTCCTGTGGTTTCAGGCACCCTTTCTTACGACCCTCATCTGATCTATGTTTGTCTTCCTATTTATCTTTTTTCACTTTCTTCTAAAATCTGTCTTTCTTGCAGAGACACTCTGGCTGACAGTTTTTCTCGTCCGCCATCTTGCCCCTGACCAGAAACTTGATATCTTTATGATGCTGAGTCTTCCTAGCTAAGAACGTGCTGTACCTTTCTATTTGATCAGCTTTTCTTTTAAGTCCAAGAGTAAATTATAAAGTTGGGTTTTTTTTGTTTTTTTGTTGTTTTTTGTAGAACTGCACATTTACCATTGAATTCATTTCTAGCTATTTTATCTCTTTTTGAGATCATTGAGATATGTTTTTTCTTCCATTATACACATATCCATTCCATATATTCCAATTTCTAATTGGCTGTGACTAATACTCATTTTTTTCACTGGATTCTTAAGTGGGACATATCTGAACTGAACTGTTGGCAAGCCAACGTCCTACCATTATTGTTGCTATATTTTTCTCTGTGAGTTTCCTAAATAAACTTATAAACAGTAAATTCAGTACTGCAGCTCTCTTGCAAATTTCTCTCTTAGCCACTCAGTTCTAAAATTCCTTAGCAAGGTCACAGATGGTGTTCCTTTCTGCTGGTATTTTAGTCAAATCAAGGATTTTGTTTATGCTTTTCTTTTCCCCGTTGCAAGCTAAATAATGGAGATATTTTTGGTTAAAGTTGGAGTTTGATCTCATCAAGCCTCCAAACAGAGCCTCAGGATGCCGGCCAACAGTGCTGTTATCTGTTCTGTGGACCCCACTGGTGTAGGTAATTGTACAAGTCTGTAGAAACTGCTAAGGTCGTATTTTCATACCCTCTTGTGAACTGATACAACTTTGCAGTGCTGAAAGTATAAAAGTCACTATACTTTCATCATACGAATTAGTCAGAAATGGTTAGAACAGCGAAGGGCTTTTGAGATGATGCGTGTAGCCTACCACTTTCATTTTACAGACAAGGAAGGCCATGGTGAAGAGACACGTAGCCTATAGTTCAAAAGGGAAGAAATAAAACTGAAGATTTCAGATGCCAAGGCTGGTGTTCTTTCTTCTAACTTAAACTCTTCTCTCCCCTTTAATTTATAATGTTAAAGGAGCCTTCCCCAAACAGTCATTGTTTTCCATCCTAAGTACCAGAGTGAAAAACACCTTGTCCACTGCAAAGTAACCCTCACTGGTAAGTCCGGCCAGGGAGGGGCTGCACTTGTTGGTCCATTGCTGGACCTTTGCTAATCTGGCAATTCTCAAAATGTAGTCCAGGGGTCCCTGGGAGACCACAACACCCTTTTGGGAAGTTTGCAAGGTCAAAACTATTTTATAATAATATTAAAACATTGTTTTCCCTCTATACTCTCATTTGCTTAGGAATGTTTTCTGGAATTTTCTAAGAAGACAGATTTAAGATATAAAGATGAACATTCTCAGGGATTACAATTGCCCTCACTGCTTCTACTGAGCTCTCACCACCTCCATTTGTATTTGAAATATTCTCTCCAACCTCATTGTCCAATAAATTGTTATTTTGAAATCCTGAAGTTTCCCTTGAGTCCACGCAGAAACATACAGTAAGCATACATTGTTGTCTTGATTTGCAATCATATTTTTAAAAATAAATTCTATAGTGTGTATTTGAGGTCCATAACGTGATGTTATGGGATACATGTAATAGTAAAATGGTTACAATAGTGAAACAGATTAGCATATCTGTCATTTCATATAGTTACTTTTTTGTGACAAGAGCAGCTAAAATCTACTTATTTAACAAAAATCCCTAATACTATGCAATTTTATTAACTTTAGTCCTCACGTTGTGCACTAGATCTCTAGTCTTGTTCATTCTACATGTCTGTTTTGTATCTTTGATCTACATCTCCCCACTTCTTTTCCCCCCCTCAACCCATGGTAACCACCATTTTATGCTCTATCTCTGTGTATTTGAGCTCTTTTTAAAAAAATATTCCACATGTAAGCGAGATCATGCAATGTTTTTCTTTCTGTGTCTGGCTTATTTCACTCAGCATAATGTCCTCCAGCTTCATCCATGTTGTGGCACATGACAGGATCACCTTTTGTTTTAAGGCTGAATAATATTTCATTATACACACACACATTCATCCATCAATGGCCATTTAGGTTGTTTCCATATCTTGGCATTTTGAATAATGCTGCAATAAACATGCGAGTGCACATATCTTTACGAGGTGATTCCGTTTCCTTTTGGTATACATCCAGAAGAGGGATTGCTGGACCCTATGGTAGTTCTATTTTTAATTGCTTTAGGAACGTCCATACTGTTTTCCATAATGAAAATCTACAATCTACATTCCCACCAAAAGCATACAAAGGGGTTCCTTTTTCTCTACACCCTCACCAACATTTGTTATTAATATCTCTTGCTTTTTCATAATATCTATCCTTATGAGTGTGAGGTGGATATCTCATAGTGGTTTTAATTTGCATTTCCCTTATGATTAGGGATATTGAGCACCTTTTCATATACTTTTTGGCCATTTTTATCTCTTCTTTGGAGAAATGTCTGTTCAGGTCCTTTGCCCATTTTTTAGTAGGGTTATTTGTTTTTCCACTATTCAGTTGCAAGAGTTCTTTATGTACTTTGGATGTTGACCCCTTATCAGATATGTGGTTTAGAATTTTTTTCCCAGTCTGTAGGTTGCATTTTTGTTTTGTTAATTGCTCCCTTTGCTGTGCAGAAGCTTTTTAGTTTGATGTAGCCTCATTTAGTTATTTTTGTTTTTGTAGCCTGAGCTTTTGGTGTGATTTCCAAAAAACCATCACCAAGGCCAATGTCTAGGAGATTTTCCTCTCTGTTCTCTTCTAGGAATTTTATGGTTTCAAGTCTTACATTTAGGTCTTTTATCCATTTTAAGCTGATTTTTGTGTATGATGTAAGACAAGGGTCCAATTTCATTCTTTTCACATAAAAATACATTTTTCCGAACATAATTTCTTGAAGACTATCCATTCCTCATTGTAGTTTTCTTTCCTTGCAGTGTCTTTGTGGGTTAGGTATCAAGATGATGCTGGACTTACATAATGTGTTTGGAATTATTCCCTCTACCTCTATTCTTTTTTGGAATAGTTAAAGAAGTATTGGTAATACTTCTTTTTTGACTACTTGGTAGAATTTAGCCATAATGCCATCTGGTCCTGGGCTTTTCTTTGTTGGAAGATTTTTAATTACTTCCTCAATCTCTGTATTTGTTATTGGTTTGTTCATACTTTCGATTTCTTCCTGATTCAATTTCATCTTGCTAGGTTATGTATATATTTTTCTAGAAATTTATCCATTTCTCTATATTATTCAATTTGTTGGCAAATAATTGTTCATAATAATCCCTTATGAATCTTTTTATTTCTGAGGTATCTGTTGTAACATCTCCATTTTCATTTCTGATTTAATTTATTTGAGTCTTTTCTCTTTTTTTCTTAGTCTAGCTAGGGGTTTGTTGATTTTGTTTATTTTTTCAAAATACCAACTTTTTGGTTTTATTTTTTCCCCTATGGTTTTTCTATTCTCTATTTGATTTATTTCTGTTCTGATCTTTATTATTTCCTTCCTTTTGCTAACTTTGGGTCTAATTTGTTCCTTTTCTGGCTCCTGGAGGTATCATGTTAGGCCATTTATTTGGGATCTTTCTTCTTTTTTAATGTAGGCATTTATTGCTATCAAATTCCCTGTTAGAACTGCTTTTGATACATCCATAGGTTTTAAGATGTTGTGTTTCCATTGTCATTTGTCTCAAAATATTTTCTACTTGCCCTTTTGATTTCTTCTTTGACCCATTGGTTGTTCAGGGGCATGTTGTTTAATTTCTTCATATTTGTGAATTTTCTAAGATCCTCCTGCTACTGATTTTTAGTTTCATACCATTGTGGTTATAAACAATACTAGATATGATTTCAAACTTCCTGATTTTGCTAAGACGTTTCTTTGTGGCCTAACATATGGCCTATCCTGGAAAATGTTCCACGTGTCCTAGAAAAGAATGTATATTCTGCTGCCGTTGGGCGAAAAGTTCTACATATATCTGTGAGGTCCATTTGGTCTAAGTGCAGTTCAAGTCCAGTATTTCCTTGTTAATTTTCTGTCTGGTTGATCTACCCATTGTTGAAAGAGGGGTATTGAAGTCCCTTACTATTATTGTATTGCTATCTATTTTTTTCTTCATGTCCATGAATATTTGCTTTATATATTTAGGTGCTCTGATCTTGGGTGCATGTACAATTGTAATTGTTACATCTTTTGATGAATTGACCCCTCTGTCATTGAACAATGATCATCTTTGTCTCTTGTAACAGTTTTTGACTTGTAGTCTATTTTATCTGATATAAGTACAGTCACCCTGCACTATGATAGTACAATGGAATATTGTTCAGTACTAAAAAAAAATGAGCTGTCAAGCCATGAAATGACATGGAGGAACTTTAAACACATATTACTAAGTGAAAGAAACCAGTCTGAAAAGGCTGCCACTGTACGATTCCAACTATATGACATTCTGGAAAAGGCAAAACTGTGGAGAAAGGAAAAAACATCAGTCGTTGCCAGGGATGAATAGGCTGGGCACAGAGGATTTTAGGGCAATGACGCTACTGTGTGTGACACTACAATGGTGGGTGCAAGTTCAGTATACACTTGTCAAAGCCCATAGAATGTACAATGCCAAGAATGAACCTTCATGTAAACTACAGACTTTGGTTGATATCATGACAATGTAGGTTCATCGATTGTAACAAATGTACCATTGTAGTGCAGGATGTTGACAGTGGGAGCAGTTGCCCTCCCGTGTGTGCAGGGGTGGGGTGGTGTATGTGGGAACTCTCAGGACTTTTTCTCAATATTGCTGTGAACCTAAAACTTCTGTAAAAAATAAAGCTTATTGGCTGGGCATGTTGGCTCACACCTGTAATCCTGGCACTTTGGGAGGCTGAGGCAGGAGGACTGCTTGAGCCCAGAGTCTGAGACCAGCCTGGGCAACATAGCAAGACCCTGTCTATACAAAAATTTTAAAAAATTAGCCAGGCATGGTGGTGTGCTCCTGTAGTCCCAGCTACTCGGGAGGCTGAGGCAGGAGGATCACTTGATCCCAGGAGTTCGAGGCTGCAGTGAGCTATGATGATGCCTCTGCACTCTAGCCTGGGCAACAGAGTGAGACACTATCTCAAGAAAAAAAAAATAATAAAAATTAAAAAAATAAAGCTTACTAATTAAGAAAAAAGACAAAGTATTATGGGGCCAATTAAATTGTGACATCTCTTGGAGACCATTCAGAATTTAAAGAAAAGGAACTTCAATATTTGAAATATATTAATAGATATGATGAGCTCTTTAAAAGCTAAAGTTGTTTGTTACAGATTTTCAGATAAGAAATGAGACAACCTCCAAAGCACCTTGCGGAGTCACTGTGTTACGTTGGATGGAGACATGCACACAGTAGTTGAGAGACTTATAAAGCCTTTTACAGACGACCTTGCTGCAGGCCTGCTGGATGAAAAGTCAGTAAAGGAAATTATGCCAGTGCCACTTTCCAATGACACTGTAATCTGTGGCATTAAATATTTGGCTATAAATATGATAGCTGAATTAACATCTCTTCTGCAGAACTGCAGTGTTGCTTACAGCTGGGAAAATCCATAGATTTTGCTGGGCCTGCTCTGTTGCATGTACTCATCAGGTATCAGCCCCAACTAATCATCATCAAAGATCTTGTATGGGGATTCCTTGGCAACAAACACAAATGGTTGAATAACTTTTTTGACAACAAACCTTTGCTTGGCAAGAAACACAAAGTGTTGAATAGCTTTTTTTGAATCTCATGGTTTATTCCGGAACAAGTCTGTTGACATTTACATGGATGATACAAAAGCTACGGTGAAAAAAACTCCCCTTGGCTCCTTAACATCAATCAAGGCAGTGGCATTAAATGGCTCCAGCAGTCATTGTTTTCTCCACTACCACATATGTGCAGCTAAAAACAACAGTTTCACCAAGGAATGTTCTTGAAGAAGCTGTAAAAGTTGTTAATTTCATTAAATCTCAGCTCTTGAATACACATCTTTCTACTCTCTGCATGACAACATGGGAAGTACACACGAAGCACTTTCGCTGCATATCGAAATACGAAGTTTATCTCGGAGAAAGCACCTGCTCAGCTGTTGGAGTTGTGAAGTAAACAAGCCGATTTTGTCACGGGACGCCTTTTTACATGAAAGAACAGCAGACAGACAAACTATGATTATGTGGACTTGGGTATTTGGCAGACATTGTGTTGAAAATGAACAAATTTAACATTTTATTTCAATGAAAACAGTTGCTAGTTTTTCTTGCCAATGATAAAATTTAAGCATTCCATGGAAAATTAGAATCCTGTAAAACTTGATTCACCACTGTAAGTTTGATAGCTTCTCAATACTTTCTTTATAAGATAGATGGTGATACGAATGAATTTTTTGGTATCGTATGAAATATGTCAGTATTTGGAAAATATACATAACTCAATAAACCACTATTTTCCAAGTGAAAAATGTGTGATGTTATAGAAACATTTCATGAATAAAATATCTATTCAAAGTGTCCAATAGATTAATGGATTTTAATATAAAAGTATACAAAGTCATTATTGTAACTTTTGATTCCACATTGCAACTGACCATTAAGTGCTACAGTTTAAGCATCCTTAATCCCAAAATCCAAAATCCAAAATGCTCAAGATCCAAAACCTTTTGAGTCCTGGCGTGATGCTACAAGGAGAAAATTCCACACCTGACCTTATGTGATAGGTCAGTGTCAAAACACAGTCAAAACTTTGTTTCGTACACAAAATTACTTAAGAATATTGTATAGGATTCCCTTCACGCTCTGTACATAAGTTGTATATGAAACAAATGGATTTCATGTTTAGACTTAGGTCCCTCCTTAAGATATCTCATAATGTGTATGCAAATAGTCCAAAGTGTGAGAAAGTCGAAAATCGGAAACACTTCTGGTCCCAAGCATTTTGGATAACGGATACTCAACCTGTATCACCTGTCCAGTTTTAGTGTAGCAACAAAGAAAAACATCCACAATTATCTGAAAAGGCTATTAGAATGCTACTCCCTTTCCCAGTGATTTATGTGTGTGAAACTGGATTTTCTTCACACTATTCTACCAAAATAACAATCCCAACGGGCTGAACGCAGAAGCCCATGTGAGGGGTGTCTAATAGCTAATAGCTCAGACATTAAAGAGATTTGTAAAAGTGTAAACCAAGGCTAACTCTTCTAACTAAATTTTCTTTTATTTTAAAAAATATAGTTTAATATAGAGTTTAAGAACTGTCATTTGTATTATTGTATAACGGGTCTAGTGTTATTTTTAAATGAGTAAATACAAACTAAGCCTTTGAGAACTGCTGTGCTGCTGTCTTCCTCCACCTGCCATTTGGTGCCCGCGACCAACCCGGAAAGCTGAGTGGCCATGGTTGGAGGCTGTCCCCGTCGCCTGGCTTCCCCACCTCCGCTCACTGTTCTCCTGGCCCCACCTCGGGCCGCGTGCAAGCTATTGGCTCCGTTTTCTACAGCCCAACTCCGAAATTGTCTGTCCCAGCCGTGCCCTACCGTCCCCCTGCTACAGAGCCTGCTTTGTTCCCTTCTCCTCTGAGTGACCTGGAGAGCAGGCCCGGGCCCTGTCCAGCCCCCAGGGGGAATCTTAATTCGTCTAACCCAGTCGTGGTGACATCATTCCCTTTGCAAGTCATTGGTTTAAGTGTGGTTGTGAGAAACATTTCTTTTTTGTTTTTTTTTTAATTTCAAAATACTGTGGGGGTACGAATGTTTTTGGTTACGTGCACAGCTCTGTTATGCTTGAGCCAAGCTGTAAGTGTGCCCATCCCCGGATGCTGTCCGCTGTGCGCGTCAGGTGGGTTTTCGCCCAGCCCCTCCTGCCCTCCCCCTGCCCGATTTCCCCGGGTTTTACTGCCCTGTGTGCACGTGTGTGCTGGTCGGCCAGATCCAGGTGACCAGCGAGTGCCATGCTTGCTTTCCGTTGCGTAGGTTTTTCACTAGGAGAATGGAGACACATGTCCAGCCGATGAGACGTGAGGAGTCTGTTGAGGAGCTTGGGCAGGTTTCCGTCAGTCTTAAAATTGTACACAAGACAGGGTTGGTGTCTGCTTTTTGTCTGGGTACTGTTGCTGGCACACGGAGCCCAGAGCCACCGCCGCCATGTGAGACCCGTGAGGGGACCCAGCCCACAGCCCAGGCCGCTGCGCGGAGGATGCGGAGCGTAAAGACAGAGGCCCTTGGTGATGGTGCTGTTTCACAGTTACCCAGCCCTGTCCTTGCTGTCTCGGGGCTTCTTGCTGGGTGACTAATGCATTTCCTATGACTTAAGCCATTTTAGTGAGGGTTTACCTGTACTTTTATTTCATTATTTATTATTTATTTATTTTTGAGACAGGGTCTCACTGTGTTGCCCAGGCTGGAGTGCCATGGCATCATCATAGCTCACTGCAGCCTGGAACTCCTGGGCTCAAGCGATCCTACTGCCTCAGCCTCCCGAGTAGCTGGGACTACAGGCATGCGCCACCATGCCCGGCTAATTTTTCTATCTTTTTGTAAAGACAAAGTCTCATTATGTTCTACAGATTGGTCTTGAACTCCTGGCCTCGAGTGCTACTCTTGCCTTAGCCTCTCCCAAGGCGCTGGGTTTGCAGGTGTGAGCCACTGCCCTGGCCCATCTGTACTTTTAAATGAAAATATGCAAACCCCTCTGGACATTAATACAAGTTATTTTTCCTCGTCCCTCCCGCTCCCACCTGGCTCTCCGCCTCTGGTTTCCTCGGGTGAGAAGCCAGAGGGAAGAGGACAAGCGTCAGACCAGACTGTCCGACCCCAAGCTGAGCTCAGCCCCACCCTCGGAGCAGTCTCCCTCTTTGCACCTGGGGTTCCTCGTTCGAGAAAGGTGGCAACGAGCCGCCTGCTCCGCCGGGCCGTGGCGGGACTGAGGGGCGGCACAGCGAGAGCGCGTGGCGCAGTCGCACCTTCTCCCGCCCACACAGTGAGATTCAGACAAGTCACAGCTCGGGGAATGGAATGTTTGTTCACAGACTTTGTTTAGAGCAAAATATTAGGTTGGACCCTAGGAAGTAACTAATAACCAAATACTTGTTAACTACAAAATTGGCAATTTCAGGTGGTTCAATCTAATACTGCCGGAGGTCGTAGTTCAGAGCTGTGAAAATGCTGGAAACGAGGTTAGCTCCATGCAGCAGGCAGCGACCTGAGATTAAACGGGGACGGCCGCCAGCGGGTCACCTTCTACAGAGACAGACTCGCAGGTGGGCAGCAAGGGCTGCAAACCAGAACAAGCAGATGAGACCGTGTGTATGTGATTTGAAACAGTGCGGTCCAAATATCGTTATAAATTATTGTTTGTCATGTTAACATAAGCAGTGTTTAGTGCGCCTCTTCCGTGCAAAAGATGCTTCTCAACAGTCACGTATTTAACATTCCAGCCTTTTCCTTGGGAAGACTGTGGAGGGATGCGTGGGCCGGACTGTAGACACGTGGGTTCTCTTCATCCTGCCATCCTGGTTGAACCTCCTGGACTGGAATAAAATATGTTTTCTGAAGCTTTTTGAAAGTCTGATAACTTAGCTGTCTTTTTCACTAAATTGGCTTAAATTTAAATTAGCAGATAATCAAATAGTAAGAAATGTGGGCTTTGACCACCACATCCCAAGGAACAATGACACACCAGCTACCAGCCAAACTGAACTTCATTTTTTATAAACCCCAAGCATTTGACGAACGCTGTGCGGGAGCCACTCACCGCCATGCTGGGGCGAGCCCAGGCTGGGGCTCTCCCAGCGCAGCTGAACCATGTCACAAGCACAGGTGTGACAGCTAGAAGGGATGGCCCAGAGAAGGACTGCGGTGGCCTCACCCTGCTGTACATTCCACTTCCTCTTGGCACAGGCAGCCGCCAGGTTTCCAGGGGAAACGCCCCCCCTTTCCTTGTTTGCAAGGGGGACACCAGGCTGCCCAGGGGCGACCTCCGAGTCTGCGCGAGCAAGTGTGGAGGTGACCAGGGGTCAGGGAGAATCTTCCGAGTTCGGCCGGGAGGGGAGAGGTGAGCACGCAGAGGGCCGTGCTCTGTCCCGCGGGTCGCTGTTTGCTCCCGGCCTTGGCCCTGGAATTCCGAGTTGGGGCTGCTGGTGCCCTGGCAGCCGTCCCTGCCCAGTCCAGCCCGCAGTGCCAGCTCGCGAGCTCCCGCGGCCACAGTTCTAGACCAGATCTCCCTTTTGTTTCCCAAATGGCTTTTATCCCAAGCTCCGGGAAAATAATATAAATGAGAATGGATCACGAGGCCTGGAGACCCCGAGTTTTGACTCAAAGCTGGTCTTCAGAACCGGCACCCTCAGCTCCCTGCCAGCTTAGCCCGACGGCCTCCGGGAGCAGCCGCGGCCCAGGACCCCCTGTCGGCCGAGTCTCCGGGACTCGCCGTTCTCCCTCCCACCTCCCCTGCCCTCCCCACGGGGAGACAGGGGTTAGCTCTGGGCAAGGGAGAGAACAGGACCGGGAATAGGAAGGAAAAAAGTGACAACAGCTGTTTTTGCAACATTCTATTGCTTTTATGAAGTTGAAGGTTGATGCCAAGCTTTTATGACCAAATATTAACAAGCAATATTGGGGGAGGTGATTTAATTACTCTATATTTTTATCAATCTTTAAACTTAATACTGTACTTCAAATATTAACAGTGGTGAAATGAGTAGCTTTTTTCCTTCTAGCATGTATTGCGTTTTACTTCTCTTGCAGCTTTATTGAAGTATAATTGACAAATGAAATTGTATATATTTAAAGTGTACAATGTGGAGCCAGGCATGGGGGCACCTGTAGTCCCAGCTACCTGGGAGGCTGAGGCAGGAGGATCGCTGGAGTCCAGGAGTTCGAGGCTGCAGTGAGCTGTGATTGTGCCACTGACCTCCAGCCTGGGCAACACAGCAAGACCCCGTCTCTAAAAAAAAAAAAAAAAAGAATGAAGTGTACAATGTGATGATTTGTATACATTGTGAAGTAATTACTGTAATCAGGTTGATTAATATATCCATCACCTCATATGCCTTTTTTTTGTTTTGGTGAAAGCACTGAAACCTTTTATCTATGTCTCATGTTAGTCTTCTAATAAGCTTATTTTTCTTTTCTGATTGAAAAAAATTCTTTTTGAAGCACGTGTTGGGTGATTGTTTATACGAGGTGCTGTGAGATCGGTGCCGCGTGGGGCACTAGCCGGGTGCGGGCCTGCGCTTGGACAGACCTGACACTGAAGAGCTGACGCCGAAGGGCACGGGGTGGCCCAGGGAGCGGACCAGAAACACAGCGCGTGGCACAGGCGAGATGTGCTGGGCGCCTGGGCGGGTCAAAGGCAAGTGCTTAAGGGACCAGCCCCACTTCAGATTGCGCTTTAGTCAGCAGTGAGTACATCACCCAAAAGGAAGTGACAGCAGCCCTTTCTCTGTGCAGAGCAGCGTTAAGGAGCAGCAGGGGGAAGCCACTCGCAGGACAGTCAGGGAGGGAGGCGGCCCCTTGCCCGGGCTTTCCGGAGGGAAGCAAAGCCTCCTTAGCAATTCAGCAATAAAGATGAAGACATGTTTGCAAGTAGAAATACAGGCTTTTATGGAAAAAAAAAGCTGGCTCAGTGCAGACAGTGTGGCCGGAAGAGTGGGGAGGCCCTCGGGGTACGCCAGCGGGAGAAGGAGAGAGGCCGAGAACGAGATCCTGTGGGAAGCCGGGCTCTTCGCTCACTGACAGAGGGTGGTCGTGAGGCTGCAGGATATGGCCTTTTTACCTTGTTGTCTATACGAATAACCGAGTTGTGTACAGGACAATGCATATAGTTCATCAGATCCCGGAGTGTAAGTTCATTCTCAGGAAACGCTTTAACAGTCAGAAGTGAAAATACCTGGCCAGGTATTGTTAAAGGTATCGACTTGCCCTGTCCAGGTTCAGCTGCTGAGAACCGCGGAAGCCAGGTGGCAAGGCCTGCGTCCCCAGCGCACGGGCCGCTGCTTTGCTAGAGCCCCTCTCCCTGTGGTCCGGGACGTCCCCTTGTGCCTGTTGGCAGAGACAAGCTGAGCACACTTCCTATGTACAGGCACCGGGCCGGACACCAGGACTCCACAGTGACACAGACACAGCCCCTGCCCCGGGAGGCTTTCCCGCCATGGGCGTGGCTGCTCCCTGCTTTGCAAACACCCTACGTCCCCTGCCCTGTGCACGTTCCTAAGGCCGCAAAGGAATCTCGACATTGTTGAGAGCAAATTCTTTTCTCCATTACAACTTATTTCTAGTCAAACCAGCTGGTGCAGCTGGTCTGGATGGTTAATTTTCTGTGTTGGACTGGCAAGGCCATGGTGCCCAACATGGCGCCGGATGCTCCGGTGAGCATGCTATTTGGATGAGGGTAACATTTGAATGGGTGGATTTTGAGTAAAGCAGGTCGCCCTCCGCCGCAGCGGGCGGGCTTCATCCGCTCAAAGGCCTGAACAGGACAAAGACCGACCTCTGCCGAGTGAGAAGGACTTTCTGCCTGCAACTCTCCCCTGGGTCTCGCTGGCGTCTACCCTGCAGATTGTGGACTTGTACCTCCAGGGCTCATGTGAGTCAATTCCTTCAAATCAATCTGTCTCTCCCTGTCTCCCTCCCTCTCTCTCTCAATATATACATCCACATCCTGTGGGTTCTGTTTCTTTGGAGAACCCAGATTAACACAGATGAATGTTAACATGTTAACAGGTTAACATGTGCATCCACAAAACTCCATGTAGCACACACGGAAGACAGTGAGACGTCCAGGCAGTGGGACGGGAGTGGCCGCCGCCACCAGTACTTCCTATCGGCAGTGAAAATACGTGGGTTTAGTTGCCAAAGGTGGAAGAAGTCTTCAAAATAATCTAGATCAATGATAGTCAAACCTTATCTAAACAGTCTTATACAGAGTCCCAACCTACCAAAACGAGGTAAAGAGAACCACTTATTTCAACGCCTTACTCTCCCGAGGCACTTCTGCACCCGAACGCTCTGGCCCATCGCTGACAATGAAATGAGCGTGATGCTCCCCAGCAACACATTCCCGCGTGCCCTGGCCTCACCCTTGCTGTGGTGCCACTCCAGGCTGTGTCGACATCGCCACAGACGGAGACTCCTTGCCCTCGTGGCCCTTGAGCGACTAGAATAAGACAAATTTACAAATTCAATAAGAACATTACTACCAAACCAATGCAATTCAATAACATTAATTTAATTTGCCAAATGATGTTGTTTTGCTCCAACTAAATTGCTACTGATAACATGAATATGATAATGACTTCTCTGCAGAGGTTTTTCTGTGTTTGACATGACTTTACTACTGTGTGTGTGTGTGTGTGTGTGTGTATAAAAAAGAGAGGATTCAAATTGCCCATGCCTTTTCCTTGGTAAAATTACTGAACAACCTTTAGTTATAGGGGGCGTCATGATAGCATTTGATGTGAATATTGTTGAGACCTTCAGTTCTTTCCTGGGCATCTCGTGAACATCCAAGCAGCACTGCCTGGTGCCGGAGGGAGGGAGGGCAGGAGCCGACGCCCAGGCCCCGGCGCTGGGCAGCAGCCGTGGCTGCGTTCTGGGCAGTGGGATGATGCAGGTACCAACACGGTCACACCAATAGAAGAAAAAAGGCTAATGTGGCAAAATCCTATTAGTGCATCCAAGTGAAGGGTGCATGGATGTTCTTGTTTTATTTTTGAAACTATTTATTCTGTGAGTCTGACATTCTTTGAACTAAAAAGTTGGAGGAAAAAAGAAATTCCTATGGCGAACTCACTGCTCCTAAGAATATGTCTATACTCCTGGTGTGAGAAACATTGATCTGCTTCAACTCTTTAATTTAAAGTTTAGAAAATTGAGGCCCAGAGAACAGAAATGACTTCTGAGGATGTCACGGTGCTAATTGGTGGAGAAGCAACGTTAGAATCTCAGTCTCCTTGTCCAGACTCTACGTTGCTGACCGCGGCATATTCTGCCCTAAGACGTTGGCGAGGATTTCACAACAGACCTGTGTTTCTGACCACTGCTAAGCTGACCTCTGAGGAGATACCGGCTTGTAGGCCCCAAACACGTCTCTCCCACAGAAAAGAGTCCAGCCTGGATGGAGAACGTGAGGCAACTTCACTCTGCGATGAAGCATTTCATTGTTAAACAGAAAACAAACAAAGAAACCACAAAACCCCCTTTGTGTCCTTGTATTCCAGCTTCTACTACATCCTTCTCCAGTCAGTAAAACCTGAAGCAGGACAGGGCCAGTGGTCATGACCTGGGCCCACGCCCATGACGAAAGAACAGAAATTATTGCACATAAAAGAAGTTTGAAAATAGGAGTGTGAAACAAAATGCAAAATGTTTTAGGAAATGTTCATCATTGAAACCCATCATTTTCCCCAAGGGCCAGGAATCTGGATCCGGGTTAAATAACTCCACGACTGGAAGGTGTGATACTGTCAAAAGGACTGAGATGTCTAAGGGGTTGGAAAGGATTTGCGAAGGGTTTGAGCAAATGCTGTGGTCTGTGTCCTGCTGCCAGGGTCACGGCCATGACAAAGCCAGGGGACAGTCAAGCTGTGTCTCAAGTGAAACGCAGACGCCGACGGTATCCATCAGAGGACCCACAGGCAGGGAGGCTGTTCAAAGGCCTGGTTCCGCCGCCGCGCAGACACAGAGCTGCACAGAGGGCACGTGGCTGTCCTCTGGTTTCCAATACGGTCAACAGCTTCTGTAAGCTGCAATCTAGTTCTTAGGAGGCTACATTTACGACTCAGTTGTGGATGAACCCATCTGACCACAGACCTCAGAAGTTGTGCAATGTTTTCCACAAATGTCAGGTTCACAGTTACAAGTACCCGAATCTGGAGCCACTGTGCCAGCTGCGTCTTGGTGCCTTTGGGAGAGGCTGGTGGTGGGAAACAGAAGGCTGTAAGCTGTGTGGGCAACTGGGAAACAGAAGTGTCTGTGCTGCCTGCTCACGCCCCGCCTCCTTTTGGAGAGCAAAGGAAACGGGCATGGGCCGGTCCAGCCAGGGGCCCACAGCCTCCAAACAGCTCCCACCTAGCAGAATGGCTGGGCGGAGCAGGAGGGTGGTTTCTGGTGAGGGCACATCTTTTAGATGTTGTGTTTCCCCAGAGGTGTTGGCCCCCTGTGCTCATTCCTTGTCCCCGTCTCATGGCCCCGCCATGACATCACCCAAGTCCGTGGGTGCATCCACCACCCATCTGCTCCAGCGCACCCTTCCCAGCCTGGGTCTCCAGCCGGAGCCCGCCGGACACAAGCACGGATGGGGCAGCTCCGTGCGGAGTCCCTCTGGCACCCCGGCCTCAGCCCGGCCCAAACAGAGACCCCCAGCTGCCAGCTCCACGCCTGCTCCGCGTGCTGTGCTTGCTGTCTCATTGGAAGTCACCACTAGACACCTGAGAGTCATTCTTGACTCTTCCTAACATCCTCCTAAGGATTTGTTGACTGTCCCTTCTTGTCCCTCCTTCCTGCAGCTGTCCCTCACCTCTGCCCACTCTGCTGTGCCACCCGAGCTCGGCTCCCGCCTGAGCCTGCTGTCCTGAACTGCAGCCCGAGCGGCTCCTTCGTGCCCACGGTGCTCGATCCGTGTTCTTCGGGACAGCAGCCAAGGCCTTCCGTGTGGTTTCTACCTCTCCGGACCGCGCGCTCACACGCCGCGGGTGCCAGAGCGCCGGGGCCCCGCACCCCTGCCGTTTGGTGCTCGTACCTGAAACGCCGTCCCCCTGCCTCGCTGTCGCGCTCCGTCTGGTTAACGGCGCTGTCGCCTGTCTGCGGGCCGCGACCTCTCCGTGCTCAGGCGCACACTCAGCACAGACTTGCATCCTCGGTGTTGGGCAACAGCACACCGACACTGTTTCCAGAACGATGAGTGAATGAGCTAAGTTCACTTTTCTGGTCCTCAAGGAACTGTTTCCAAAACAAATGCCCTCAGTGTGACCCGGCCGTCCCCAGCAGGGGGCCCGCGAGGCCTCGGGGCTGGGTCCAGGCCGGACACTTGGAGGGCCGCGTGATGAAGGGACGGGGTTGCCAGCTCGTGCCACTGTCCTGGGACCTGGGCTTCCTTCGGGGCCTTCACCTCCTTAAAAGGAGAGGCTCAAATTAGAGAAACTGTAAGTTCCCTTCAGATTGCAAGAAATACCATCAGCTGAAACAAAGTGGCTCTGCCCAGGAATTAAAAGGTTCTGGAATGGTGCGTGGGGGACAGACTCATTTGCTGCGGACGCCCTATGGTGACACTGTAGGGTGGTGTCCTGTTCCCCAGAGCAGGGGACGTTGGGTGGTGCTGGAGACGTGGCTGATGGTTGTGACGGGGGTGGGGGCAGTGGGTGCTGCCGGGGTGTCGTGGGGAGGGGCCGGGACGCTGCCAGGAACGCACAGGGCGGTCCCCAACAGACAGTGATCCGGCCCAAGTGCCAGGTGCCGGGGTGGAGCTGCCCTCGAGCGTCACCTCCACCGTCACCTCCTGGTTTGCCACCAGGCCCATAGCTCAGGTTACAGACTCGCTGCCGTGCAAAACATGGAGGCAAACCCACGCGTGTCTCCTGCAGACACTGGGAAAGGCCACAGTCGCTGCAACACCCAGGAGAGTTTGAAGCTGTGTGTGTGTTTGAGGCAAAACGCTTAGGTCCTCACCTGTTCAGGGTCCACCGGGACAAATCTGTCCAGACGGCCGTATTTCAATATCCTCCCTGAATCAGGTGCAGGTGGGAAGGGTTGGATCTGGACAAAACTGTTACGCAGTCAAATTTGTAACATTCCACCTCCTCCCAGCGAACTGTCTGTCACCGTAGCGTTTGCTGCCCACTGGGAGTCCTCAGTCCAGCGGAGGATGTGACCCTTCACAGCCGCTGTCTCTTTCCGTCTTGGAAATGTTTTATGAAGCCTGCTGGGGTAGGAAGCCCTCTTCGGTCCCTTTCTCTTTGGTCCCACATTCTGAGGTTTCTGCTGCACAGCGAGTGCTGGCTGCGTGGTGCGTCCCCTGAGGTTCCGTCCCCACTGTGCCCTTCAGGGGACCGCAAGCCCTTCACGAGTTTCTGTGGCCCCGCAGCGCCCACCGCACCCCCGAATCTGTAGCAGGAATTTAGTAAAAGCTTGTTTGATTGCTTTCTACCTTCTAAAGAAATACTGAGCTGTGACGATAAACTAACACCTGTTAAGGAGGTGACTCCCTCCCCATCAAGTGGATTCCTACTCACCCATCTCCTTGCAACCGTCGTGCTTCAGTGACCCCGAGAGTGGGAGCGAGAGGGGATTGCGGAAAGGGGGAGATGCCATAGGCCCCCCGAGTTGGAGGCCTCCTTTCCGTCATACCTGGCCTGAATGGGATGTGGACACAGGGACACTTTTCTAGATTTCTCCGGCAGTTCCACGAGAAGAGGCTGGTTCTCTGCCCTTCTTGCACCCCCTCCGAACTTCTAGTCGAAGTGGAAGCCCAGAGTGTCTGTGCTCAGGGAGAAGTGGGGGTAGAACCCATGGATGGGAACGAGATTGTGGCATCGTCCCCCTTTCTGTGTCTCTCTCCTTCCCGCTCCCTCCTCTCCCAGCTGATGGTCAAGTTGTTACTAACATCTGGATGGGCTGAGACTCAGGACGGTAACGCCTGGGAACTATAACGTCAAATGCTCCTGCGTCCGTGACGGCCCTGGCAGCAGCTGTCGCTGGCGACACTCTGGCTTCAGCAGAGCGCTCGGGACCACTGCCCACCTCCCAAGCCTGCGAACTCGGGGCAGGACATGCTTTCAGAAACCGCCGGCTTAGAGCTTCAGGCCTCAACTAGTCAAGATACGGATGCTGAAACGACTGTTTTCTATAATTGCTTATATTAGCTAGCCAGTCACTCTTGGATACTGGCTCATCAAAGCATAATTAAGGAGGTAGCAATTAATGCCAGATCACTGCCTTCAAATCTTCATTAACTCACATCTGCTAATTAAGATGCTTCTAATTCTAAGTCCTGATGGGACGAGCCCTGGAGTCAGACTCGGAAGACTTGGAGCCTGACCCCTGCTTTGCCGCGGACTGTGAGCAGATCACACCACCTCCCAGTGCCCTTTTTCTAAAACGTGGGTGATTGCACCTGCGCCCCCCGCCCCCCAGATTTGCCGTGAGAAGGGGGCTGTGCGCAGAGCTCCCTCTTCCTTTTAAAAAGACCTCTGAGGAGCATCTGGCTCTTTTCGTCTTGGAAGTGGAGCCCTCTCATGCATGTGTCTGCTCCGTTGTCACGGGAACGGTGGAGAAAAGCGCCAAGGCAGGCCCAGCAGAGCCTCCCTCCCCTCCAGCCCGGGGGTCTCGTCCTGGCCGTGGAGCCCCCGGCTTCCCTTGGAGAGTGGGACACTGGGCACTTCATAGCTGCCGACCGTTACTAACAGCACCCTGTGTTCTCGGGGTGCAGAGCAAGGCAGAGTGGAGACGCCCACTCCCCACTCCGGTGCCCTGCACCTTCCCGTCGGCTGGCACCTCCGTCCCTTGGTGGGCGGCTGGGCTGGCTCACACGGCCTTCCAGGCTCCCGCTGAGATGGGGGCTTCTTCCCAAACCCAGGCTCTCCCATGGCATCGCCCGCCAGCCTGGCTGGGATCCTACATTGTGCTTCGAGGCAAGGGACTAAGTGGTGGGAAATATGTAATTCCTAGGGATTATGGTAATGTATGTCCACCCTCAGTGTAATCATAGGTACAGACAGTGAAACTCTAGATTATAGGCATCAGAAGTCGTTGATTGTTACTAAAACCCAAGAGGGCAGTACAGTGTTATCCAAGGGTACATATTCATTACGGGAGAAAAAGGAAGTGCTTTTGAACGTCCCCTGTGCGTATAATTTACTCTGATGAATACCCTCAGAGTCTGTGTTTCATGTCAGATGCAAGTTAATTTTCCCTCTGGCTCTTTCCCATGAACTTACCCTAGGCCATAACTGCTTCATCTCAACACCACTGGAGTTCCAGAAAACCCTCACTAAATTACAGCATGGGAATAATTCCCTGCCACCCGGTCCCGTGCCTCATCCTGTCTGCTCTCGGTACGTGCACCTTTGGCTCTGTTAGCCCCTCCACCTTTCCTTCAGTCTTTGCTGGGGAACCACACGGGACACCCTTACGGACTCATCTCTCTGCCCTGTTACCACCTCGACAACTTTCTTCCTTTCTTCGACCTCCAGAGAACTCACTCTCGTTTCTACATTATAGAAAAGCAAGAAAAAACAACCAACAACGAACCCAGAAATGCTTGCTTAAATGCTTTAACGTACAATTTTGGGGATGTCCGTCAAACCCTGTTCTTGAACATTTCCTGTGGCGTGGGATCCGTCTGAGCTACGTCTTAGACAAGAATCCGCACCCTTCACTTGGGGATCGCAAGTATCACCGATGATGTCTACTCTGAAACAATCAGAGCTGCTCCCTTTAGGAACAGAAATTAATGTTCACGATGTTTAAGTGAATTATCAAAATATACTGCGGTGGCATCGATGCTGGGAAAATCATCCCTGATACCTGGTTGGGGGGTCCCCGCTCCAGCACACCAGCTCCCACGGCATGTGCTCCGGATCCCTCCTCGCCCCCCCACCCCCACTCTCGCAGCTTCCCCTCTCAGTCTTGCAACAGTCTCTCTCCGTTGCAGCAAACACACCAGCAGACATGCCGTAGGATCTCTTGTCTTTAAAAAAAGCAAAACTATCCCTTGACTCCATGTCCCCTTGAGCTATTGTCCCCAATTTCTTCTTAGCAGTTTGCTCAGACCCCTTCCCTCCCATCCTCTCCTTAACCCACACCAGCTGGGCATTGCAAAATGTAGTCGCTAACTGGGTGGCCACGTGCCCCGTTAAAATGCAAGGTGGGGCATAGAATTACTAGGAGGACAAAGAGGAGAACACATGCTGGGGACAGTTAGCTGTCTGCCACATTGCACTGTTCCACACACTGTAAGATCTTGGAATGCTTTAACTTTGAGCTAGGGCAAACTTACGTACATAATATTTATATGTATATGTATATATAATGAAGATGTCTTATTTTGTCATTGTTCTTAAATGATAGGTTATCTAGGTTGACAGTTTTTTTTTCATACTTGAAAAATATTATACCCCTGTCTCATTATTCCAAAAGAGAAAAGCCTGCTGACAGTCTAATTATACCATCACAGATAAACTCTCTTTCCTCTCTGGCTGCTTTTAAGATCTTCTCTTTGTTTTGGTGATCTAGTTTCACAGCGATGTCATTTGGGGTTCATTTCTTGTTATTTAGCTTGGGATTCATTTAATTCTTAAATCTGAGGATATTTATCTTTCATCCACTCTGAAAAATTTCCTGCCATTGAATGCTTGATAATTCTTTTAATTCCAATTCACTGTGCTTTAAACCTTCTCAGTCTGTCCTTCATGGTTTTTTTTGTTTGTTTGTTTTTCTTTTTTGTTTGTTTGCTTGTTTTTTTTTTTGCTCTTCGATATTTTTCAGTTCCTTGTCTCTAAATTCTGAGTAAGATCTTTGGCCATTTTCCTGTTCGTAATTCTTCCTTCCTTTTCTGTTTTCAACCAAATATTCAAGTTTCAGATGTTTACTTATTAATAAGGTAAATGCCAAAAGATACACCAGAGTGATTCTGCGCATTTCGGGAGAAAACGTCATCTTCTGTTTAAATAGAAAATTGTGTGGATGGCTTCAGAAAACCTTCATTCTAAGCAGCTTTAAAGGAGGAAAGTTTTCTTTTAGGAGCCTGAGTCTGTTTTTCCTCACTTTACTGCAATCTACAGGCATTGAGGAGAATGTGTGCTGGTCAGGGTTATGGGTTACCCTTTCTGTCCTACTTGTCACAGGATCGAATGTCCCTCTGTCCCACAGACATCCAGTCCCACACCAGGACTCCCCCTCTAAAAGGAGACACAGATGAGTCAGATGCTTCTTAGCCTGAATATTCTCACAGACAAAAACCAGGATTCTCTAGGCCCAGAAAATGACTGTTTCTTCCAGTTCTTTCAGCTGTGTCTAATCTGCCTTTTAACTTACCCACTGAGTTTTAATTCCTATTATTATTATTTTATTTTTAGGACTATCTTTTTTTCGAGTCTATGTGGTCTTTTTGATAGTATCTTATTTCTTGCTAATGTTTTTGATTCCCTCTTTTATTTTTTTAAATAAAACAGGCTTGTTTTATATTCCGTGGGGACAACTCCAGTATCCGGCGTCCCTGGGGGATCTAACTCTGCTTTTGCCGTTCCCTGGACTTGTGCTCATAGGAACTGGTTTGCTCCTGTGTTTGTCATTGGGGCTATGAGCTTATGTCCTCTGGGCTTTATTTGTGAAAACTCGTGAAGTTTTGGTTAAGTGTGCAAACCTCCAAAAAGTTTATACTTTTATCTTCTTCCAGGTGCCCTCAACCCAAGACCGCGCTAAGTTCAAGTTCCCAGCTCTGGGGTTTCTGGGTAGCCCAGGGCATCTAAATCCATCCTCCAGACCCATGATGGGGAAGCGCATGGTTATATGTTTTCAGGAGATTTTTTTCCCTGCACCTAGAGCCAAGGCCAAAGCAGAAGTCTCTTTGTCATGGTTTTGCTGTGTATAAAGTTTTTGAGGTCTGTCTTTCTGCTGAGGGGGGCAAATCCATGCGAGGGGTCTCATTCCCAACTTCCCAGATCGTATGGACCAAGGCCTTGTCTCCGTGTCCCGCGAGGCCGCTGAAGTCCAGGGCGCCTGGAGGCGGATAAATAAACTTCACGGAGACCGTGGGTAGAGGCTGTCAGAACCTGCTTATCACGATGGCTTCCTGGTCTCCCTCTGACTCCTGAGAATTTCTTCTGCATTCTTGAAAGTGCAGAATTTTTTTTAAAGGCTTTAAAAATTTTCATGCGCAATATTTTTGGTTGTTTTACTTAGCATTGTTTCAGCAGGACACGTGCTCCACCATGTTAGGGGAAAAGGACGTTTCCTCCCATATTCAAAGTCACTTTACCCTTAGGAAAAAAGTCTTCTGTAAAAAAAACGAAATATGACCATAGCCAGAAAGACCAGCTGGACGTCACCACACCTGGGTCTGTAAAGGGAGCTTGCATCTTGGATCGCACCAGAAACCCGGACGTGGCAACAGCGCTCGCCTGAATCACGCTGCTCTCTATCTAGGCAACCTTCCCTGATACAATTTCGTTTAAAAAGCTATGTATACATCTTCTTGCCTCCCCAGCATGAATGCTATTCTAGCATTGATATAATTATGTGAGCTAAATGGAAGGCTAGCTAAGACACATACGGATGACAGAGGGAAAGTGTCAGCGCTGAGTAAGAGAAGGAGTTGTGTTGGGGGCTCAGAGACCCCTGGCGTGTTTCCTGTCACTGTGATGTGAAAAACAGCGGTGGTTCTTCAGAACAGCTCTAAGGTTTCTGATGGCAGACTTCTTTATCTCGCTTGGTGAGAACATGTGCTTGGATGCGGTGGCAGGACCTGGGGAACATCCCCGATACTCCAGGTTCACTGGAACTTCCCCCTTCAGTGTGCGTGTGTGTGTGTGTGTGTGTGTGTGTGTGATTTCCATACCACCTTCGCTGTCACCTTTGGCAACAGTCCTGCAATAATAGTTGGGCTTTAATGTCATACACTTTCGGTTAAAATCCTAGTTCTGATGCCACTTGTGTGAACCTAGAAAATTACTGAACGTCTCTGAGCTCAGCTCCTGCAAATAAAAAACATGGGGGACGACAGCGCGTCATTCGGCACACGGGGACTGAAGAGAAGGTAAAGCATTTAGTACATTGCTCGGCTCGGTTAAGCCCTCGAGAAATGTGAGCTCCTGGCTTTCCGGGTGTGGGGTCAGGAAGGGCAGAACAGCTGTGGAAAAAGTGAGCAAGAGACAGAAAATGCCGCAGGCTCTGGTTTCACTTGCCCCAGCGCCGTTTTGTTTTGTTCTTCCTTCTAATGAATCCCTCGTCCCCAGCTCGGGATGTACAGCTGCCCTGGATCCTGCTTCTGTCCGGTTCTGCCATCTGCTAGTTAAGCGACCTTAGAGAGCACGTTGCTTGGACTGGTCGCACAGCAACACATCCCTCGGCTCGACACATGAAAGTTTGCATTTCAGTCACGCAGGTTGGCCGTGGGTCCAAGGAAGCCGCCTTCTAGGCGACCCCCGGCCAGGGCTTCCCAGGATTGCCCTGCCAGAGGACGAGCCCACGCCGCTCTTCCTGTGTCCTTGTGTCCCTGTCCTCGTGGCCTGTAGGCCGGAGCCAGTCCCGGAACCTCCTTCCTGCGGCGCTGGGCGTGGGTGTGGGGCGGGTGACCGGCCAGTGTGGCTGTCCCTGCCGAAGCGAAGCTCTCAGCCTGCCTGCGCCCGTCTGTCCCCATCCACGGAATGGAAATGACGCCTCCCAGCGCTGCTGTGAGGACTCGTGGGACTTAGGAAGGATTAATGGTGCATTTGTCAGGGGCCTGGCAGGACACAGGTGGCACACTGACAGGAATTTATTGTTCCTAGATGACAGTAATTGATGGGACAAGGTACAAAGGTGTGGGCAGAGTTACGGGAAACGTGGGATGGTGTCTAAGCCCAGATGGAAACCGGCAGGCAAGGGAGCCCCGGGAGGTGTTTTGCAGAGCCAGGGCCCCAGGCACAGAGCAGGGCACATCGGCGTGGCCGTGGGGCGTGGCCAGCGCAGCCCACCGCAGTGAGGTTGTCGCTAGATCTGAACAGCCAGCGTGCGCTGCCACCCGGTCGGGCTTGCGGAGCGTGGGCGACCGGCCCGGCCCGCTGCTCTGGCTCCACTCTGACCTTCCCCTCCCCTTGGCTATGACAGCTGGCAGACGGGGCGGTGACTGCGGCCCCGGGTGGGAGCACAGATCCGGACACGTCACAGGCACCACACAATGTGTACCCTGAATGGCACTTGGGCCCAGCATCCTTCTTGGTGTAGACTGAGCTGTTGTACCTCCAGGTAACTGGGCTGCCTGATACTCACCTGAGCGCAGGAGAGATGATCAGGAACCCTGGAATGAGTCCCCGTGGGGGAGGAACGCACCCCCATCCCGTGCTGTCGTAGCAGCTCCCGCCAGGCCCCGGGCCCCACGCTGACTCCACTCTAACAGAATTACTCCCATTTTATAAAACACCTGCGCTTTCCTCTTGCACATGGACAAGTGAGTCCAAACTCCTCGGCCTGTTCTCCAATGCTGCGGTTCCTCCCTCACCTCCACAAAACCCTCCACCTGAAAAACATTCCAGCAACGTCTACATATTCACAGTTTCCTACATTTTCCCTCCTTGAGTCTTGGCTCCAGCCTGAAGACCCCTCCTGCTCCTGTGGTCACTTGAGATCCTACTTTCCTTCAAGGGCAGCTCAAGCCCAGCCTGTGTCAAGCTCCCTCTCTGATTCTCCCGGGAGGAAAAGGAATCCCTTTTTATCTTTCACGTTCTAATACGATTGTTGCCTGCCTGATGCTTGCAATTTGTGTACCTGTTTGTCTCCTTTACAGATCACAGTCATCACCAAAATAATTTTCATTTCTGAATCTTTTTCATGGTGCTTTTTCATTTCTGAATCTTTAGTGTGGCGTTTTGCATGCACTAGATACTTACTATATATTTGTGCAATTGGAGAAAATCCATTTTGAATCTTTTTGAAAAGTATGCTAACAAAAAACACCCAAGATCTGTTAAATAATTTAAAGAGGTTTATTCTGAGCTGAATGTGAGTGACCTGGGGAATCCACAAACCCAAAGGCCTTGAGTAAGTAAAGTGGTCCCAAGGCTGCTGGGTTACAGTCTGGTTTTATACATTTTAGGGAGACAGGAATTGCAGGTAAAAATCATAAATCAATGCATGGAAGGCATACATTGGTTTGCTCCCCAAACGTGGGACATCTCAAAGCTGGGGGAGGGGGGGCTTACAGGTGATAGGTGGGTTCAAAGATCCTTTGGTTTGTAACTGGTTAAAGAAAGAAAGCTTTGTCTAAGGGCTTGGAATGTCTTAAGATAAAGAAGTCTGTCCAAGACAAGCCACAGTGCACAGACTCACTCAAGTCATGTGTTAAGCACACTGATGGCCTGCAGGGGTGACTGAAGCTTTGCCCTGCACAGCCTTAGGTCCTGGTGATAATTTGGTATCTTATTGCCACAAGGAGTCTGTTCTTGTATTTCTGTTTTAACATTAATGCTGGTCAATTGTTGTCTAAACTCCGAAAGGGTGGGAGTATAATGAGGTGTGTCATGGCTGGGAACTTAGTTTTAAGGTTTTTCTGGGGTCCCCTTGGCCAAGGGGGGGGGTGAATTTAGTCATTAGGGGACATAGAATTTTGCTTTTAGTTTACAAGTAACTCTCATAAAAGTTGGGAAAAGAGAAGGCTCCATTGCTCAGTTTTTTATTTAGAGAAATCAATATATGGAAGGTATAATTGGTATACCTCTCTTTTTAAATCTCCAGACTTCAAACTTCTCCCAATAGAGGGATATGGAGCCCCAGGAGACGTCACCTGGGATACAGCGTTTGGCACAGGAGGCAGGTGGGTTTTCTCCCTGCCCTGCACGAGTCGTGGTTCAAAGGAGACGAAGCGAGCGGGCTGGCTCGGTCTGCAGCGGAGGCCGGGCTCCGGGAGGCGGCCCTGCCTTTTGCGTTGCACAAGAAAGACAGCAGATTGACCTCCCATGTCAAAGTCAGCGTGGGGTGTGGAGACTGAGGGTCTGGCCCTCGCTAAGGTGCCTGTCGAGAGGGACGGGAAGAGATTCTCCCCAGGACGTTCAAGTACACAGAACTCCCAGCAGGAGAGGGGGAGATGCCAGGATCCCCGCTCCCCTCCCGTGAGCCTTCTAGCCAAAAATTTATTTGCAAAAATGTCTTCATCTTTGTTACTGAATTACTTAGGAGGCTTTGCTTCCCTCCAGCATAATCTGGAAAATGTAGGCCACCACCTTCACCGGGCTGGGCTTCAAAGCCTCAGCCCCCCACAGCGCTGCTCTCTCAAGCGCTCTGGGAGATTCCGGCTATTTCCTGCTCCCCTGACCTGCTCCCTGCTGCTGCCCCAGGACACTAGGAGACTGCTCCTCCTGGCCTCTCCCTCCTCTAGGCAGCAGCTCAGAAACAATATCCTGTGTTTGTGCAGCGTGTTCCAGCAAGACTTCCAAACGCCCTTTGCAAACGTCAGCCCGTCATTTCTGCACCACCCTTTTCTCACCGTGTCACGGCAAGGAGGTGGTAGAGAGAGTACAGTGTTTGCAGGAGTGGGGGACGTTGCATTTGGAATATAAGATGGTCGAAGCATGGGAAAGGTCAGACAGCCTAAGCTCTTCGTTTCAGAATCAAGTTCCCTCTGGGATTTTCCCATCTTTTAGGTTCTGGCCACCTGGCTGCTCTCTCGGCAGCGTTCGGGACGGGGCGACCGCTTCGTGACAGTGTGGGGAGGGCAGGCTCACTGTGCTTGCCAGCCTAGGGAAGGCCCGGCCTTCAGTCTCCCTAATCTGAAAATCCAAAATCCAAAATGCTCCAAAATCCAAAATGTTTTGTGGCCACCAAGATGCCACAAGTAGAAAATTCCACATCTGACCTCACGTGAGGGACCACAGTCAGAACGCAGGCCCACAACACACAGCTCGCTCAGCGCCCCCAAGGGCAAAGAGAGGCTCACAGCCCCCCTCAGCTGTCTTTCCTGCACATGCCCAGAGTCCCTCGAGGGTAACAGGTGGCCTTAGTGCAGGCCGGACGCGCCAACAGCGGGTCCCCACGACGCCCCACACAGGGCAGAGACCTGTGTGCAGTGGGCACTGTGGGTTTTTGCTTATTCTGTGCTCTGTGGTGCAAAGATATTGTTTAAAATGTCAAAGAGGTCAGGTACCCCATGGGTGGCAGTGATAGGAAAAGAGGGCGCACGTCCTTCTCTACGGCACAGAAAGCCGAGCTGTCGGAGACACGGCACAGCAGTGTGAGTGTGCGGGCTCTTACGGAAGAGCATGTGGTGTTGGGACGACCACTCCACGGGACGGCGAGAGACAGAAGTATGAGCTGTCCAAGTTCTGCGCTAAAAGTTATGAACAGAAGTTAATGAAAAACAGAAAACACTGCAGAAGGGTAAAAATGGAGACCTGGATCGTGTGTGAAAGAGCGGATCCCTCGCTGTCTCAGGGGACACGTCCCACCTATGGTCCGCTGACCGCTGACCGTGAAACGGGGGAAGACCCATCTCCATGAACTGGAAATGGGGGAACTGTGATGTTCAGCAGACTGGTTGGAGCAGTTTAAGGAAAGAGAACATTCCATTTTTACAGATTCGCGGTGAAGACTCATCACAGAGCAGCAGAGAAATTCATTGACAAGTTTCCCAAGGTAATTGCTGATGAAAATCTGATTCCAGAACAACCTAAAATGCTGCGAAAAAATCACCACGTTGGAGTTATTGCCCCAGAAAGACACTGAGCCCAGCTGATGAGACAGCCTCCATGGGAACCGAGGATGCCGAGGACGAAATAGCTGTGCCGGGACGTGCCGCTGCCGCGGGCGCGCGAGAGCCGCTGTGCCGGGCGGAGCCTGCCGTCCTCACTGCTTCCAAGGAGCGAGTTTCTCGCCAGCCCATTACTGCGTTGACAAAAAGGCGCGGATCACCACAGACATCTTTTCTGATTGGTTTCACAGATGTTTTGTGCCAGCGGCTCATGCTCTCTGCAGGCCAGCTAGACTGGATGACATCAGAAAAGATGTCCCTGTCTCAGTCCAGAGGTTGTCCAGTCAGCACAACTGTGTCTTTGGTCACTGTGCTCCGAGTGTTGGCAACAGCACACGTGGCGTCCCTGGTGCCAACTCCTTTTGAAACCTTCCGCACCCAAGCCTCTGTCTGCTGCTGTCAGCTTGCTGTTCAACAAAGTGTACATGAACGTTTAAATAAATAAAGGCAAATATAAATGTTTACTCTTCATTGATCTAAGGCTATCCTGGTCACATGGCTGAATTAATGAAGTCATATTTAAGGGAAAGTACGTGGCATAAAAACTATTTTTGATGAGAATTTTAGCTGCAGAATGAACGGAACAATTGTCAAGGAATAAGAAAAACCATTGCTACTGCACTACTTATTGGCCCTGAACACATTATTTTTTCACTATGTGAATGGTTTGTCGTATTTTTTACAGTTAAGTACTTATCAGCAGCAAATAAATTCAGAGTCAGGAAGGATGGTGATGCCAAATAAAATTGTCCACATTGGTGGCTGAGATAGTGACACTTTTGCTTTCTCATGGTTCAATGTATACAAACTGTTTCACACACAAAATTATTAAAAATATTGTATAAAATTACCTTTAGGCTATGTTTATATATTTTATATAATATGTACATTTCTAATATATTTATATATCACATGTTTTGTATAAATTTTATGTTATAATATATATTTTGTTATATTTTATGTTATAATGTAACATATATTTTATGTTATATATTTTATATATTTTTATGTTATAATATATAGTAATATTTTATATAATATTATGTAAAATTATCTTTATGTTTCATATACACATATGAAATATAAACTTTGTGTTTAGACTTGGGTCCTATTCCCAAGATGTCTCATTATGTATATGCAAATATTTCAAAATCTGAAACACTTCTGGTCCCAAGCAGCTTGGATAAGGCATACTCACCCTGTATCATTGAAAATACGACTTTAGTTGACGTAGAACAGACTGCATGCGTTTAGGAAGCCTGCTATAATTCCGACTTAGCTAGAGGAAGTAAGCACTACTAGCTTAAACACATTAAATCATGGATCTTCCTTATAAACTGCCCATTTTGTAGATGGAAAACTGAGGTCTCAGAGATGAGCCAGACGCCCGAGTCCACAGCTCTTTCCACTGGACTGTGGCTGCATGTTCTGCTGCATTTGACAGGACAAGTGAGGTTTAGGCTTGAAGACACAGAGGTGCCTGTGTGCCTGTCTACCTCGACTGCTTGCTCCTGGGCCTGGGAATAGCTACGTGGATGTGTCCAGCTTCCAGCTGCTTGGCCCTCTGCCTTGGCCCTGCCACTCTGAGCGTCTCTAAAGGTCACTCCCGGACCTTCGTACTCTCCCCTCGGCCTTCATCCCTCTGGGCTTAAATCTTAGAACTTAGACCCAGAAGGTCACGTGGCTCCTGTCTCAAACTGCAACCTGCTCTGTTCAGCAGAGCCCGATGAGTACTGTTAGGGCTGAGCTCACCACGCATGCCTGCTCGAAGCAGCGGACTGGCGCCCTTCTGATATTGCCCAGATAAGGAGACTCTTGGGCCTTCAGCACTGCAGAGTACAGCCTCGATCTACCCGACGTTTAATCCCCACCCGTGCTCTACGTGCGGCCTACGCTCATGTTCCAACCCGGCCTCGTGCTGGTGGTTCGGAACGCTGCAAACCTTCCCAGTCCGTGTGTCCGTGTTCCCCGGCACCGCTGCCCGTCCCTGGGGCGCCCGCCCAGGCCCCATTCCACCAAGTGAGCACTGTTCTTGCTTCAGCGCCTCCTTCAAATGCCACTTGCTTCGTGAAGACCCCCTGATGGCTCCATCCTAGACACCTCCTCCAAGACCCCCAGTCACAGCATTTCTCTTGCAGAATTCACGTGGGGCCATCCTGTAGCAAAACTCTTTGTCTTATCCAAAGGCTACTTATAAATTCCTGAAAACCAAGCCCGTGCCTCCTTCTACAAATTGGTGTTTCCACAGTGCGCACTGCGGGGCCTGGTGCCCAGTAGCTGCGGGACAGGTGCCAGTTACCCGAGGAGCGTTTGCACCAGTCGGCGCTCAGGAAATGTCCGCGAAGCTCAGCTGTCAACCGCCCCCGGCGCTACCGCTCCAGTGCGGCTCCATGAACCTCCAGTGTTGTATTCCAGGTGCCTCCAAGAAAGCACCCGGGGCGGCCTCACCTTCCCTGGGAAGACAGCAGGTCAGAAACGGAGCTAACACTCCCCGACCCTGGCCAGCGTCCCTAGCTCTGTCTGGGCCTCGCAAACCCTCCCAGCCTGTACTTCTGTAAGAATGACTTCATGTGGGGTTTGCGGGGCATCAGAAACCCGCACGGCAGCCCCGTTCCCAGCACCTGACGTGCACTGATTCATCAGCCCCGCGAAATTACAGCCTGTCGGAGCCAGGCGCGCCCAAGCCCGTCCTTACGAAGCCCAGCTCCCACCGGGATTAGCTCGGAGCCGGGGCGGAGCCATCGCAGGATTGCGCCTCTGTCTCCGGTAGATTTGACGTGACCTTTTTAAGCTCCTTTGTTTTCCCAGGTGCTCAGGTGGTTACTTTGCGGCTGCAGGGGCTCCTTCCCTGCGCCTCCCTGTGGCGGCCAGGCTTGTCCTTTTCCAGAGCAGTCTGCTAGCGTGTAAACCGCATTCGCCCCCGTGTCTGATGAGCCTGTTCCTCTAGAAACTTCCAGCATTTGCTGGTAAGAACATTCCATTCTAACCGAGCAGCAAATTAAAATTCTCTTCATTTTCTCTAATGTCCCCTACAAAGCTAAAGACAACCTAGGATACTCTGGGGCTTTGCATAATCAATTCATAAAGGATCATTTAGGGCAGGATTAGAAATAAGCAAAAGTCCAGGGAACGTGGTTTGAACCACACGATATGCATTTGGGCCTGATCGTCGAAGCTCCCGGGCAGCTCCCAGAGCTGCGGCCCGGGAGTCGCTCGCGTGCATCTGGCCCCCTGAGCAGCACAGGGCCGGGGACCCTCCCGGGCAGCCCTTCTCTCTCCCAGGCAGGGGATGGGCAAGAAAGACCATTCTCTGAGCACTTGCTGTACACTAGACATATTTGAGCTCCCTGGATTTAGTCCTCTCAATAGCCCTGTGTGGGAGTACCCTCATTTTACAACCAGAGAACTGACACTAAAGTGTTGCTGTCCGTTCAGGCTGCTGAACAAGAAGCAGAGCCAGGCTGCAAGGCCAGCTCTGTCTCTGGCTCCAAAGTCTAAGGTTTTTCTATTTCCCCAGTGGGTTTCTTCCTGCCTGCGGCCTTTCCTCCTTCCTTCCTCTTTCCTTCCTTCCTTCCGTCTTCCCTTTTTGAGAAGCCAAATGCTTTCACTGAAGTGATATTCCAACCTGAATATATAAGACATGTAAGTGCAGAACTGCTTTGCTTATTTATAATAGACAAAAATGGGAAAGACCCGGATGTCCAGCGACAGGTGAGGAAATAAACAGTGGTGCGCTCATGCAGTGGAATTCAACTCGGCAGTGAGGAAGCGTGCAGGGCATGGGAGGATCCAACGTCAGCATGCCAGGAGAAGGAAGCCAGACACGAAAGAGTACGTACCGTGTGGTTCCCTTTACATGAGAGTTCGGAAAAGACAAGCCCGAGCCATGGTGACAGAGGTGGACCCTGGGTGCCGGGCCAAGGGTGCTTATTGCACAGAGACACGGGGACTTGGGGAGCCGTGGACATGGCTCTCCATGTTGACTGTGATGGTGACAGCTACATTTGGCAAAACTCATTGAACTGCACGCTTAAAATGAGTGCACTTTGTGTGTGTAAATTACACCTCAGTAACTGTTTTTTAAGCACAGCTACTTTCATTGAGGAAGGGGTACCCCAACTCACCCTGACCCTCTAATGATATTTTGACCCCCAAAGGGACCTTGGGACTGCTCTGTGGAAATTTAAGCAACCTGTTTGACCACACCAGGCTGCCTTACGCAGCCATAAATGTCACCCAGTCCTGATCGCAAAGGACACGCGATCTGGGCAAGTCACAGCAAACCGCCGCCAGATGTGCTTTCTAGTCTCGCCCTGTGGCCCAGGCTGCAGTGCAGTGCTGTGCTCATGCCTCGCTGTGACCTCGAACTCCTGGGCTCAGGGGATCCTCCTGCCTCAGTCTCCCACAGTGCTGGGATCGCAGGTGTGCGCCACCGCCGGCCCACATTCTCAGGGGCTGTGTGCTTTCAACTAGAGCAGCCCTGCTGTGAACGAGAAGAGGCTTCCGGTCCAGTTTCATTCTCTGTGCCAAGAATGGTGATGTAGAGTTAGGAGCTGGTACGTGAAACTCAGGAATTTTGTAAGTGTGTGTGTGATGGGTATGTTTGCTTCACAACACTTGGATGCAGGAAACGTTCATGTTTTATCTTCCTAAATCAGAAGTGTCCAGCTCCCAGCCTGCACTGGCAGAGCAGTGGGACAGCCGGGTTACTGCAGCCAGGGACCGGCAGGAGCCCTGGGGACTTGAGGAAGTGTCCCCGAGCCGCCTGCTCACGGTGGGGCCTCGCGGTCCATTTCCAAGCTCTGCCACTCTGCTCCCTACTGGGCAGGGGCACCCTGAGCCAAGACCCCCCCCTCCTCCCCCCCACCCCCCCACCTAGCAGGCTGCCGCCTCCAGCAGCCCGAACCCCGTCTCTACCCCAGCTCCCACCCGGGAGTGCTGGCTGCAGGGGACTTGGCCTCCGTCCCCCCAGGGGTCCCCGACATCCTGCCTTCTCTCAGCATTGAGGAATCTCACTTCTCTACTTCCCACCCTCCCCGTCGCCCTCCCTGACCAGGCTGCTTGTGTCTCCTCTGACCCTTCTCCAAGGCAACGGCCTTAATCCCCTCCATGGGCCTGAAATGCCAGCACTGGCCAGCGGCTGGGGCAGGGGTGGGATGGGGGGCGGAGGGGACAGCGCGGCTCAGTCCTGCCCCCAGTGGGAGTCGGAACGGAGACTTTTTTCACCCTTCCCTGGTGAATCCACAGCAGGAACAGAAGGCCAAGCCAGGAGTTAGTTTCTCTCAAGCAACTGTGCGTGAGAGTTTGTATTTACATTTATGTGAGATCCATGAGATGAAGAACTGTGTTTTTCTCATGCACAATCATAGCCCCTGCATTCAATAGAGGCGACTGATTAAATACTGGATGAATGAATTGTGTTGTTTTCAGAGCTGGGGTCCCGCTGTGCTGCCCCGGCTCAGGCAGGCACTGTCCACAGCCTTGGCCCCCTGGCCTGAAGCCATCCTCCTGCCTCAGCCTCCTGAGGGGCTGGAACTACAGGTATGAGCCACCTCACCCAGCAAGAAAATGTGAAGATAAACAATATTAGGCCAAATACGGAAAGGCCAGAGTGGTTACAGGCCCCCGAATGTGTGGCCGACTGTAAGTGGGTGACTGGCTTCTCAGGACACGTCTTTCTAAATCTAAGGGGGAAATTTCTTAAACATTTCATCAGGAATAAATGATATTCCCACAAGGAGATGTGAATTACATCAAGCAAAAAAGTTCTGTCTCAGACCAGGTTGAGAACAATTTTTCTTTTACGTTTTCGAGGTTTTCCTCACCCTGCAGGAGTTCAGGGAGGGAGGAAAAGAATATGCAGACTAAAGTCCACATGGATCCCAGGTGCTCCCTGGAAGCTAGGGGTGCTCAGAACAGCATTTTCTTGAAAGCAATTTGTTTCCTCTTCACTCATTAAACTGTTAAAGGAAGATCTCCGGTTCCTCTGCAGGAAACAGCACTGGGGCGAGTGAAGCCGACCCCCTGGAAGACGCCGGTCAAAGCAGCCACGGGAGGGGGCCGCCCAGCGCGTGCTCAGGGGAACGGCCTGGGGAACTTCCCAAGTGTGTGGACCCCAGGACCTGCCTCAGACCTGGGAGATCGGAGTCTCTGGGGGTGGATCCCAGCATCCTTGCATCTTTTTCTTTTTAAGTTCTAGATGTGTAGTTCTCAAACGTGAGTGTGCAACAGCACGATCCCCTGGGGGCTTTGCAAACACGGATTGCTGGGCCCGCTCCCTGAGTTTCTGATTCAGCAGGCCCAGAGGAGGCCCGAGAACTCCCGTTTCTAACGAGTTCCTGGGCGATGCTGATCTGGAAGCCTCCATCACAGAGTCAAGAACTGGCTGACAGTGGTGGGCCTCTACCCTAGCTCGCGTGTTGGACCCACCCGGGCACTTGCTAAAACTGTAGACCCCGACTTGTAACTGTAATTTGAAATGGGAAATGCGACACTGTTTGCTCCCTGCACAGCTTTCACTGAAATTGAACTGATCAAACAACAAAAAAGAAGAAAGAAAAGCTTATCCTATTGTTGCTCATGCTGGAAGATTCCACACAGGATGTCGACCGAAAGGGAAAGGGCCGGGTAGGAGAGGAGGAGGGTCCTGCAGGGACAGAATTCGCAGGGAAGTCTGGACAGGCGGACGGGAGTGTGGACCACAGTGGCCACGGGTGGCGCAGAGGGAAAGCTCCGGCGTCTGTGAGTTCACAGCGAAGTGGGCGTCTTGGTCCCCCTCATTCGAAGGCAGCGGTTAGGTAGAACACGCAGGACCTCAGCTAGTGGAGGTGAGACAGACACGCACCTCAGGCTCAAATTTGGGACCCCCAAATTCAGTAATTTATAAAAAGAATGTATTTTTAAAATTTTTATTTTTAAGTCTTTATACACGTATAGGAAGGTGTGACATTGGTGCAGCCAACTGCCCCGGTGGTGACACCTTATAATCCTATAGTACAATATCGAAACCAGGAAATTGATGTCAGAACATTATACTAACTGGGCTGCGGATCTCCATTCTCAAACCTGTATTCATTTGTGTATACGCATATGTATATAGCTGAGTGCAGCTGAAGATGATAACATTTTAATGTGATAATTTTAAAGATTGAAATTAATGCAGAAAATCCACGATGGAAAAAATACCGAAATTTAAAATAAAGACAGACTCCATAAAAGCTCTGTGCTAACCACGTCGGGGCCTGAGGCAAAAGGAAATATCAGTAATATTTTGTTCATTCTGGATTTTTTTAATTTTTATTTTTAGAAATATTGCACTAAAGGCTGATTTATCTTGACGGCTGAGTTTTTGTGCCGCTTAGGTTTTGTGCCCAGATGGGTGCCTTGCCGGCTGCACCCTGGCCTTGGCCCTGGCGCGGCGACTGCCAGTCTCCGTGTGGCACCTGCCTGGCGGCAGAGAGGGAGCACGAGCCTCCCCTGCTGCTCTTCTCTGCTGCCATCTGCGTGCTTTGCGGGCCACTGGCACCGCGAGCGCCCCGCTTACTCGCTGCAGACACAGGGCTTCCTTCGGAGGCAGGCGGGTGACCGCAGTCAGCTTCTCTGTCCCCTGCCTCCGACTGCCCAGCCCCTCCGGAGTGGAGCTCGCACGGAGCTGAACGGCACCCGGCGGATCGCCCCACCTGTGTGCCAGGGACTTCGAAACGACAGTGATTCAGCTGCATTCTCCTTTCCTGGAGACTGAGTTCAATACTAGGATTTCATCCCGTCTCTCTGGGTTTGCCAGGGCTGCCGTGACAACGTGCCACAGGCCTCAGGGAACAAGTCCCAGATCCAGGTGTCTGCGGGGCGGGTCCTTCCGAGGCCCTGTCAGGCTCGCAGGTGGCCGTCTCCTCCCCGTGTCCTCACGCGGCCTTTCCTCTGCCGTGTCTGTGTCCTGCTCTCCTCTTAGGAGGACACCAGGCACACCGGGCTAGGGCCCACCCTGACGACCTCACCTCACCTTAATCAGCTCCTTAAAAGCCCTGTCCCCAAAGACAGCCACAGTCTGAGGTCCTGGGGGGTAAGGACCTCAACAGGAATTTGGGTGGGGACGCAATGCGTGGCAGTCACTTTCTGGCACAGAAGCCCACTGTGGGAGGCGACATGAAGGGAGCGCACGGCAGAAACGTGGTGCCATCGCAGCGAATCCGGCTGCTTACAGATTTCTTCCCTTCCCGGTGGCGCTGGGGTTCCGAGGCCGCGGCGGCTGCCCTGCCTGCTCCTCCCTCCTCTCTCCACGCCCGGCTCACGCAAAGCCGCAGGGGCTTCTCCTGCACGAGGAAGGTGGCCTGGTGCTTCCAGAGCGACAGTGCTCGAAGGGCGTGCTCTGGGGCCCTCAGGAGCCGCGTCCCCAGCACATGGAAGACGTCCATCCGCAGCCCAAGGGACACCCAGAGGGGACCGAGGGTGTCTTGACTGCTGTGGTTCCTAAACTGGTGGGAAACCCTTGTGCACGAGCCAGAGCCTGTTATTTCTTCTCTGCCGAGGTCCTGGAGAATTACCCCGTCTCTGAAGATTCCAGACCGCGGCTTGGCAAGACAGCTTCCTTTTCTGCACTTGAGTTAAACTGCTTGAGAAATTCAAACGAATATAAAACAGCAGTGCAGTATGGCCTGAGAATTGAGACAAGAAATATTCTGAAGCTAATTAAAAAACCAAGCAGTACTGTCATGGTTAAATTGATTTCCTTCATTTTGTTTATTTTTTGGTAATAATGAAATCAGCATGTAGAGGTGAGTCGTCGTGGCCACAGACATCACCTCTGGGCCTTAGGGGTCCTTTAGGGAGAACCTGGTTGTGTTCACCACATTGTACCCAGCACCACAGACACGAAGGAAGTCAGGACAGGTCCTCATCTCCAAGAAGTTCATGTTCTTGTGAAGATGAAGATGTTCTGGCCAGGGCACAGTGGCATGTTCCTGTAGTCCCAAATACTTGGGAGTCTTAGGCAGGAGGATTGGCTGAGCTGAGGAGTTCGAGTCCAGCATGGGCATCATAGCCAGACCCCCTCTCTTTTTTTTTTTTAAAGATAAAGATGCTCATAAAATTTGTACAATCTGACATAGTCTTACGCTTTTTATCAAGATCCTAATGCAGTATATACCTGACACCAAGGTAAGCATGATGGACAGCCCCACGTACCATATTTGGGAAGGAAATGTTGAAAATTGGTTCCATGACTCTCGAAGCCCTCAGTCAGATGGGGAATATAAAATGCAGTCAGAGGATGGCAGAAGGGTGGACGGGCGTGGCGGGCAGGTGTGATCCCCTTTACCTCGAGCCTAGGGCAGGGACTTTCATGGCACCACGTAGAGGGCTCTGAATGAGTTTTGCATCTGGGTGACCCGGAGGGACGCTTACGCACACCTGAGAAGACCAGAGTGGCCTGTGACCAAGGGCTGCTGTGATGGCGCTGGGAGCTGCCCCGCACGTGGCGTTTGGTGGAGTCAGGCACACAGACGTCTGGGGGCCCCAGTGGGGACGGGGTCCTGCCAACTAGGCCAGCCAGAGGGACCGTGGAACTGAGTGGGAGGTGACACCAAGTTCCAAGTGTTGAGGAAGGAAGTACAAGAAAGCTCCGGGCGGGAGACACTTCCTCCCGGCGAGGGGATGCAGAGGAGGAGGTGACCAGCATCTCTGAAGAGCCTGACAGGGAGCCCCGAGACAAAGCATCCCCCTCACGTCTGCCCAGGTAAGGACAGCCCTGAACTCTCTCCTCTCCCCTGGGGGTGACCGATAGCAGAAGCGGCAGGGGGGAGGTGAGAAGACACCTTCCCTCCCCTAAAGGCAGGCTGCCCGGCTACCTCGGCACGGTTGGGAGTGACAGAGGAGTCGGGGTTCTACCCAATGTTCCGTCCAAGGTGTTAGAAACGACCCGAGGTGCCATTCAGAAAACAGCCAGAGCTGCGAACTGTCTGGGCAAGGCCAGACCTTTACTTCTGGTCGGAAGGGCGGCCAGTGCCCGCCTGGGCGGCCGGCACTACAGGGGGCCCCTCACCTTCATCCCTGACGCAGACCTGTGGCCCCGTCTCGTCCCACCGGCCGGATGTCCACCCACAGCCTTGTGCTTACCTGGCAGGCTATGGGTGCTGTTAAGACACAAAGCAAGAGGAGGTGGGGCTCGTAGTGTAGGAAACATGTGACGTTGGCCGCTGGCCAGGCACACTGTGCTTCCTGTATGTCGATGGCTAAATCTAGGGCTGCTCAGGGTTTGAACATTCTGGCAAAGAGATACATAATGTTTGGGTGTCTCTCTGATGGTGATGTTAGCAGCTCTTGGTGATCGTTACCTGGAACCACAACTTAGGCCTTGCAAAATTATGACGTTCTATCATCCCTTCCTCATCAGTTAGCTGGACTATTTCTTTCAAGAGAAACTTCCTCTTATCAGCTATTTGGTTGTGGGGAGGTACAATTTGATTACAAAAACCAGGTACATAAATTCTCCCCCTGCTTCCTTTTAGTAGGAGATGATATTTAAATACCACAGTCTGGGAGCCAGGGGTGCTCAGTCTTAGGGAATGGGCGTGGCCTTAGGGCTTGTCCGTGGATGGAAGTAAGAATTACGTTTTTCAGAAATAAGATACATGATGAATTAATTCGCGTATGTATTCGAACACATTCAAATCAAATTCAGGACTGCATTGTTTGTTTTAGACTTGTCAACTTTACATCTGTGTATTCTCTCTCCCACATCCAAATCCTGGCTCTCAGACTCCACTGTAATTACTGGTTTGCTTCATCTCACAATCCATGCACGACAGTCTCAGAATGACAATACAACAGTCATCAACCATGTGAGTATTGAAAACAGACTTTTTCTTTCTGGTAATTCCCTTTGTCCTTAGGCTCTACCTCACTGTGCGTAAACAGTCAAATCACTGTGAACTCAGATCCCTTGAAATATCCGACCTCTGTGGGTTACGCCACCAGTACACAGCTCATTTGTTTCATTGCTTACCATTTTTAGGAATTGCCTTTTTTCCTTTCTAAATGTAATTTTCTTTTATTATCGTGCAAAATATTTACCTGGTTTCCAAAATCAAGTTTACTAGACAAAGTGATGGTCGGAGAAGTCCAGCCTTCACACCTATTCTCACAACTCTATTTTTTGTTTTTTTAAGACAAAGTGTCCCCTGTTGCCCAGGCTAGAGTGCCGTGGTGTCAGCCTAGCTCACAGCACCCTGAAACTCCTGGGCTCAACCAATCCTCCTGCCTCGGCCTCCCGAGTGCTGGGACCACAGGCGTGAGCCACCGCCCGGCCCCCACAACTCCATTCTCATTTTCTCCCTATGGGCAAACTTTTTTCCTCTTTGTGGCTTATCTTCCCATTTTAAAAAGCACAAGTTTAGGCCGGGCGCGGTGGCTCACGCCTGTAATCCTAGCACTCTGGGAGGCCGAGGCGGGTGGATCGCTCGAGGTCAGGAGTTCGAGACCAGCCTGAGCAAGAGTGAGACCCCGTCTCTACTAAAAATAGAAAGAAATTATATGGACAACTAAAATATATACATACAAAAAATTAGCCGGGCATGGTGGCACATGTCTGTAGTCCCAGCTACTCGGGAGGCTGAGGCAGTAGGATCGCTTAAGCCCAGGAGTTTGAGGTTGCTGTGAGCTAGGCTGACGCCACGGCACTCACTCTAGCCCGGGCAACAGAGTGAGACTCTGTCTCAAAAAAAAAAAAAAAAAAAAGCACAAGTTTAGGTATCTTTATGGAAAAACATATATGTGTATATGTGCATATTAATAGTTCTCCTCTTTGCCACATAAGTCACATAAATTTATCACGTAAATAGTGTATTATGCTACACCATTGACATGCTATATACATTTCTCCACTTGCTTTTTCCATTTATCAATATAACCCAGAAATAACTATGTAATAGTAATATATAGAAATGTATCTTTTTTTCAGTTGAATACCTCTCCCTTTTGTAAATGTGCTGGTAAATAAAGTGTTAACCAGACCCCTGTTGCTGGACAGTGGGGGCGCCATCCACCATAGCCCTCTGCTGCATCTTGTCATATTTTGCCACAGCACCTTTGGGATAAATACCTAAAATTGAGAAAGCCAGCTCAGTGAATAAATGCATATGTAATTTTGCCAGATATTGCTAAATTCCCCTAACTGGGAATCCTACCATTCTGCAGTCTCCCCAGCAGTGTGTAAGGATGCCCACTTCCCCACAGCTTGGTCAACAGAATATGTTGTCAAACATTTTGACCTTTGCCAGTCTGCTAGGTGAGAAATGATACCTTGATGACTGTCAATTTCCATTGTTCTTATTGTAGGCAAGGCTGAGAATCTTCTCACGTGGTTAAGGGCCATTTGGATTTCATTCCAGTGACCTGTTGGTTCATTTTTCTGGTCTGAGTTTACATCGATTTCTTGGCCTTTTTTCTTCGATTTGGAATCTGTGTGTTAGGGATAGTAACTCTTTGTCTATAATATGTTTTCCAGTTTGCTATAATTTGCTTATGGTATTTTTTTCCAGGCAAATTTTCATGTAATCAAATGTACCAGTCTTTCCTCTCATTACTTCCAGATTTTAAGCCATAGGAAAGATTTCTCTGTGCAAAGGTTACAAAGGAACTCACCCATGTTTTCTTCTAGTAGTTGTAGGGCTCAATTTTTCACATTTAAATCTCTGATTTATTGGGAATTTATCCTAGTGTACCATGTGAAGAATGGACCCAATTTTATCTTTCTCAACAGGACTATCCAGGTATCCTAAAACCACTGTTTAAAATGCCTTTCTTTCCCCACTGATTTGAGATGCCTCCTTTATTATACTAAGTTTCCATAAGCACTCGCATCTTTTTCTGGATTTTCCAGTCTGGTTCTTGGTCCGTGTGTATCTGCGTGTCAGTAGCGCGCTGATTTCACGGTGGAAGCTCCCTGACACTTTCCTGTTTCCCCACTCCTGCTACTCCTCCGTATCAGGGGCTCCCGGCTGTCCTCGCTTTTATGTTCCTCCAAATGAACAAACCACTCTTGATAATTTATACAACTACAAACTTTATAATCAACTTTACCTCCATGAGCTCATCAAGACCCCAGGGGACGCAGCCAGTCCAACCCCCCACAGCAGATGTCTCTTGGAGAGAGGAGGTGGCTGCGGGGGCTGGAGTGGAGACCGACCAAAGCATCCAAAGAGATGCCAGTCTTTGGCAAGCTGAAAGTTCAAGTTTACTTTCTGGTTACCCATAAAATAGGGTCTCACTTGAAAATGTGGGTTGGTTATGGAGAAATAAAGAGATTACTTTTTCTTTACATAGTAGCATAGGAGAGAGAGTACGTTTGTGGTGCTGCTGCTCTTTCTGTGGATTTCCGTGTTTCTCCTAACAGCTTGGCCATCGTCCTTGTCATCCAGATGAGAACTCTCAAGGCCTCTGTGCACCTTCTCCATCACACTCCTCCCCAGTCAGTCATCACAGCCTGCGGGTTCCGCGTCCACGAGGTCTTCGTGTTTTCCAGGGTCTTAGATCAGCAGGACTTCGAGGCTCTAACCGTCCTGTTTCCCTGGCTGCTGTAATTTTAAAAAGAAACTCATTCTTTCCAGAGCCAACTCCATGCATGCATACACATGTACTCTTCTAACCAATTAACTTTAATCAGTTAACTTTAAGGAGCAGCGTACACCAAACTCCCTGTAAGGTCTCATCTGTCCGCTAGGCAGCCTACGTGTGGATGTTGCCCATCGTGTGACTTTAGAGCAAAGCAGCACGCCTTCTCCAGACTGGAGCCAGTGATAATCAACAATTCATTTCCTGTGGGTTGCAGATTGATCTCTCTTTAACGAATATCTGTAAACACATTCAGAGATTAAAAACTGATGTATCTTACCTAGGAACAAAGGTTTTAGAAACTGAAAATACTATCAGATTCTACTCCTAGGTAAATAACAACAGTAATAACCAACATGTCCACCAAAAGACATGTGGAAGAATGTTCATAGCAGCTTTAGCCATAATAAGCCCAAATTGCAAACCAAAATGTCCATCAGCAAGATAATGGATAAATAAATTGGAATTTTTCCCTTTATTGGAATGATACACAGTAATAAGAGGAACAGACGGCTGTTAAATGAGTGAATGTAGTGACTCACAGACGTAGCAGGGGCAAAAGGAGCAGACCAGAGGGAGCGTGCATACCACACAGTGTCACTTTTATGAAGGTCAAGACTGGTAAAACCAGCCTACGATGATCAAGTCAGAATTATGGCTATGGGAGTGGGTGCAGTCTGGGAAGTGGCATGAGGGAACATTCTGGGAGGTTGGAGATGTTCTATGACTTCATCTGGAGGGGCAGTACATGAGTATGTAGCTATGAATATTCACTGAGTCATACATTTAAGATTTGTGCACCTTCTTCAAGGTATGTTATACTTAAATCATAAAAAATGCAATCTCAGATAACCTACCCTCCTGAATATGCAAAGATAGAGAACTTCTCTGAAATCCCCTTATCCCCAGATATCTGGCCCACTAAGAGCGCTGTTGTTGCATAAAGCCAGTCACAGACCTCAGCATCTTCTATGTAATGGTGCCCCCTGGAGCACAAAGAGATCCACGTTTCCCGTTCCAATTGAACCGGAATTTCTCAGCCTCTCATTTCCCACCTACTCCCATCACCACGTGAGGGAAATTTGGCTCAATTTATGGATCAGGAATACGACAGAGTGAGATTGGAATTCCCATAAAAAGTAGAAATTCTCATGCAAGCACACAGCTGGCTTCACAGGCAGTTGTAGATTCCTTGAGGTTGCAGAGCCATCATCCCACTCACTGTGCTGTCCTTTGAGCCGTTGGCACTGTGCCTTCCCTGAACAGAGGGAAAATCAGAATGAATGGAGGGATGGATGGGTGAGGGATGCATGGGTGGATGGGGAGATGGAACCTCACATCCTCAGTAAAATGAAGTTTAGTCTTTCCTAAATGCATGTTTTCTTTGTCGTGAGTCCTCCTCAGTGCTTCCTCACTAGGACAGGCCTCCCTCATATCCTCCCCTTCAATTCTACTGTGATTTTGATGAAATCAACAATTCCCATATCTCCAGCTGATGCTCATCCAAATCCCTTAAAATCTCTAGCCCTGAACTCCTCCCAGCTCCTCGTTTGGCCGTAGATCTTGTGAATAAGCCTCTTCCTCTGCTGCAACTTGGTGTCCTGGCAGGTCAATGTGCTGCACAGTCCTGGCACGGTTACCCTGGGAGGGCCCTTCTTAGCAGTCTCTTTCCCTGGGTCTCCCAGGAAAACTTCCGGCTGGTCTGCTGTTTCACTTCCTCTTCCTCGCTCACCATCCAAATCCCTATTGTCTGTGACAACGCTCTGAGGTGCAAACCTGTGCAAGCTTGTTCCAAGTACAGGCGGTCTCCTTAGGAAGAGCTGCGTAGCTCTCTGTTATGGCCTGCCCCTCCTCCTGGGCAAAGCCTGCACCAAAGCACTAGAGCTGGGAGCAGGGACCATGGCCCGGTCTCCCAGTGTGACACCCCTGCCCTGTAAGTGGGCATTAGGTGGGATGGTAGCCCCTGGTCAGCTTGGTTTGACTCTCATAGACCCTCTCCTCTACAAGCAAACTGGGATAGGAGTGATGGGAATACAGTGTTCTCAGCCCCCACACCTGGAGTAGAGCTTCTGCCCTACGAGTGATGTGAACTACAATAAAATCCTAAACCACTTGCTCAGTGAGAGGACCCCCTTGTGGCCAAGGGGACCCCAGAGAAACCCTAAGGCTGAGTTTCCAGCCCTGACGGATTGGAGGTCAGATGCGCCTCTTCATACCCTCTCCCTTGCTAATGGCCACTGAGCTTTTTCCCAAGGGCTAAACAGAAACCAATCTCATGGTCCAGACCAGCATCCTTTCCTGACAAGGGCCACCAACCACGCAGCGGTTTCACCAGTCTGCAGAGCAGGCACAGAGAGGGGTTGTGGGTCCTTGCTTCACCTTTTTGACATAAAAGGGTGGCCTTTTCTAACGTGGACCCCATAAAAGAGGACACAACTTGATTGTGCAGGGACATGTTTCTCTTTCATAAATATTCATGACTCCTCCTATAGCTTGCTGTATATGTGTGTCTGGCCATCACGCTCAGCATAAATTCCCGTTCCCTTTGTCCCTGCCTCAAACGTGTTCCTGGCATCTGGCTGGGGCCCAGTTTTCCAGTCTGCTGGAATGGCCACCCGGAGGCTGCAGCCCTTTCTGAGGAAGAAAGCTCTCCTTTCCAAATTATGAACCTCATTGTTTCTCCACTCAGTGCTGGGGGCCTAGTGATGGGAAGGAAGCCGGGTTTGCTCAGCCACTCCTGCCTGGAATAGTGCTCCTGAGACACAGAGCTGGGCTGGCAACAGACGCCGCTGTCCTGCCCCTCACAGGGTGAAAGCGCAGCCCAGACCAGGCGCTGTGGGAAAAGGAGCCCTGCCTGCTCCGCCCAAGCCTCGCAGAGCAGACCTTCTGTCGCACCGAGCTGGGTGAGGACGGAAGCAAATGCCGGAGACTCTCTGCTTTGAACAAAAGTTACTTAAATAAATATTTCTTCATTTCATGTATGCCCTTAGGAAATGTCTGGGGGCTATAACTGGTTTGTTGTTTTTTTAAAAAATTTCATCAATTAAATTATGGTTTCACTGGGAAGAGAAAGGTGCAGAAAGGCCTTGAAGGAGAGAAAGAGCTTTAGTTGAATGAGATGAAGGAAAGGGAGCATTTCAGGCAGGGGGAATAAGCCAACCACAGGAGTGAGGAAGTGGGGACCTCGGAGATGCCACCTGGACGGATTCGGCTACTGCACTGGGAAGTGGAGGCGCCACTGCATGGACGGCCCAGAGGCAGGTTTTGGAGGACCCTCGGCGTCAGCCTAACAGAGCTGGTCTTTGGATAACAGGGAACCTCTGAAAGCTTTGAGTGAGGGAATAACATGGTGGAAACTGTATTTTAAGGACAAAAACCTCCACCTTATGCTGTTTGCTTTGATGTATCAATTTTTCGTTTTTGATAATTTATCTTGTAAGTATTTTCTCTAGAATATTTTGAAGAATTCAACTGAATTAAATTGCAGTAAGTTAATTGTTTGCTGCCATTAATGTTTTTAATTGATGCTTAATAATTGTACATATTGATGGGGTACAGTGAGATATTTTGACCCACGTACACAATGTCTAATGAGCAAATCAGCGTAATTAGCATATCCATCACCTCTAATATTTATCATTTCTTTGTGTTAGGACCACTTCAAAATCCAGGCTTCTAACTCTTTCAAAATACACAGGAAATTACTAATCTTGGTCACCCTACAGCGCTACAGGACACTGTGCCCCCAGGCAGGGCCCGGGGTAGGTGGGAGCCCCGCCCCCACCGGCGTTGCCTAGCAACCCGCATTGTGTCGTCACATCCTGAGCGACTCAGTCTCGCGGAGACCGCGGTTGGAGGACAGTTGGCGGGATCCTCCGATGGCCACGGGTGCCTTTCTGGGAGCGACCAGGTCGTTCTCCAACCCCGCCGCGATGTCGTCCTGGCTCGGGGGCCTCGGCCTGGCCGGTCTCTGGGTCCAGCGAGGGGCAGCCTGGCGTCCCTCCCGGCCACGTTTCAAACTCCGTCAGGGATGTGCTGAGGGCGGCAGGGAGGACGTGGGAGCGGAATGACCCCCCTCCGGGAGAAAGGACCCTGGCGCCCGCGTGCTGTCTGGGATGGGAGATGGAAGACTCGAGAGACTCCGCCCTGATCTGGAAGAGACGCAGCGAGCATCAGAGCGTCACATAAAGCAGCCATCTACGAGTTACCGACGTCAGCCAGGACAGAAAGAGGGAGGAGTCAGCCGCCTTGGAGCGACACAGGTGGCCCTGCAGGGTCCGCTGCGAAACCGCAGTCAGCCGCCCCCTCTGCGCGGCCGGGGCTGCAGCAGCAACCACGGCGCCAGCTGCCCTGGGCTGTGGGCCCAGTCATCGTACTTCAGCTCTCCGCGACGATGGCACGGACTGTGCTGACGTAGTTTCATCACAGCAAGAAATGAACAGATAATCAAATGAAGTTTCAAGACTGGAGTCTGTAGTTGGCCACGGGGGCATATTGCTCAGACTTCCAAAGCACAAGGAACAGTGCTCTGATCAAAATGAAATCTGTGAACTGCAAAATATCATTAAGGAACTTAAAACGGAAAGCAAGAAATTGATGACCATTAACATGAAATGTCAGTATTGCAGAAGGCCACACATCACAGAAGGTGACAGACTTAAGTCGTCGGCATCAAAAGGAATTAAATGACTATGAAGAACGAATTGAAGAACTAAAGACTTGTTACACAGCAAGGTGGCTCTGGAGTCACAGAAACAGATCACTTTAAAATCCATGAGATGCGAAAAAGTATTCAAGTTCTACAAACTGAAAAAGTAGAGTCTACAAAGAAATTGAAGAACTTGAGGATAAAAGACATAACTAAAAAGTTATCTTCTGTAGAAAATGACAGACATGTTTTGAGGAGAGACCGAGAACAGATAAGTGTGGAGAAGAGACAAAAAATTGTGGGATGTGAAAGCTGAAATTGGAATGTAGGAAACTGCAGCGCAGTGACACTGTGACACAGAAGGAAAGGATCTGTGTGCACAGAGCACGTCAGTGGAGAACGTGTTCAGACTGCGCCAGGCGCTGTCTGAGGTGGAAAACGTCTCACTGAAGACAACCGGAAACTTAAAATGCAAGTCCAAGTTTTACAAGAAGGGAAGTCATCATTAAGTCAAGAAAAGGAAGAACTTCAGGCATCACTTTTAACATGGAACAATGAGTATGATGCAATCAAAAGTACAGCTATAAGAGACACGAGTTTGGGTTCAGAATTACATGACTTAAGACTTAATTTGGAGGCAAAGGAACAAGAACATCATCAGAGTATTAATGAAAAGGAAACACTGACAGCTGAGTTGGAGGAACTGGACAAACAGAATGAAGTAGCTGGAAAGGACATGATTTTGATGAAAGATCAGCTATCGAAACAACAAAATGAAGGAGACAGCATCATCAGTAAACTGAAACAAGATTTAGATGATGAAAGACAGTTCATCAACTGGAAGATGCTAAAATGAACATTACCAAAAAGTTAGATGTGCAGAAAGAAAAGTTAATTCAAAGGGAACTGGTCCTAAATGATTTACATTTAACCAAGCAAAGCCTGACGATAAAGTAGAAGATTCTGTAGACCAGCTAAATAAATCACACCCACAAAAAAATAATTTAAACAGCCAGAAGGAGAACTTAGAACTAAGAACTAAGAGAACATATGAGACAAAATGAGGAGGTTTCTAGAGTCTGAAATAAGTTAACTCAGTCCCCTAAGACTCTGGCAGTCATGTTAAGGAAACCTTACTTAAAGAGAAGCCAAAGTTGGAAACTTACAGCAAAATGCTTCAGAACTAGAACAGCTCAGTGAAAATTTGCAGAAAGTTGCTTTTGATCTCAAAAAGGAAAATGAAATGTTGCTTTTAGCAAGTGAAGACATAAGACATCAGTTGGAAGAATATATTGCTGGTAACAGATTCTTCTGGAAAAAAAACCACTATTGTGGAGACGCTAACAATGGACAAAGGACAGATAGCAGCAGAGTCTTGCTGGGCTGAAAAGAGACTGTTGGAAGAAGCAAACAAGTATGAACAAATCACTGAAGAACCGTCAAATGCACATCATTTGAATACCTCTGCCTTACAGCTGAACATGAATGTTTAATTAAACTCAATCAAGACAGAGACTCTGAAATAGCAGAACTCACAAGGAATATTGAGAATGGAGACTGATCATAAAGGAACGAAGGAAATGATGTCATCTAGTTTAGACGAAAAGAAGCAATTGACACAGTTCATACGTGAGAAAGAAATGTTTATTGAAAAACTTGAAGAAAGAAGTTTAGAGCTGCAAGGGGAATTAGATAAGTATTCTCACACTAGAATGTCGTCAGCTTCTATACCCAGGATGCTGTTTACCTTCAACAGTAACTGCAGGCCCCTGCCGTGGAAGGAGAGCAAGTGTCAGCTGTTTTGCAGGAGAAGACAAGGGAAAATAGCCATCTCCACAGAGAATATCATAAAATGATGGATATAGTTGCTGCCAAAGAAGCAGCCCTCATTGAGCTCCGAGACGAAAATAAAAAATTGTCCACTAGATGTGAAAGCAGTGGCCCAGATATGTTTAGAGAAACTCTAAAGAATTTATCACGTATCATTTGAGAAAAAGACATTGAAATAGATGCTTTAAGTCAGAAATGTCAGAGTTTGTTGGCAGATTTACAATCATCTAGCTCTGGTAAGGAGGTTGGAGGTGTCAACAGGAATCAGTTCAAGGAGCTCCTACAGGAACATGAATTAAATCAGAAAGTAAAGAAAATGGAAGAGCGGACACAGCAGGTTATGACCACAGTACAAAATACACAGCACGAGTCGGCCCAGCTTCAGAAAGAACATCAACTTCAGGCACGAGTTTTGGTTGAAAGTGATGATAATTACAGATTACAAGTGGACTATGCTGGTCTGATCCAAATTTGCGAGCAGAATAAAACCAAACTAAAAATTTTTGTTCAGGAATTAGCACAAGTTCAACACGGCACAGGGCAGGTTTGTGATACCAAGGACCTTCTTTTAGGAAAACTGGATGTTTCACCCCAGCTCTCTTCTGGATCATCGCCTACTCCCCAGTCAGCAGAGTCTCTTGGAGCAAGTAGGTCTGATGTCTCAACTGAGTCTTCTCAGTTTCTTCAGCAAGAGATAGAAGAGCTCAGGGAATCACTGCAAGAAAAAGACGCAACAACTAGAACTCTTCAGAAAATAATGTCAGATTGTCCAACTCGATTGCTGCCACCACAGAGCTGGAATGAAAAAAATATGAGCAAACCGATGCAGACATTAAGCAACTAAAGAACAAAGAAGGTATTTTACAAAGATTACTTAAGGAAAAAGACCTCTTAATCAAAGCCCAATGTGATCAGCTACTTTCTTCAAGTGAAAATTTCACTAAACAATTAAATTAAAACGAACTTTGAGGCAGAAAGTAACAAACCGCAAGGAGAGAATATTAATTTTGGGAACGGACATTAGTAAACTAGAAGTGGACAATGCAATGGAAAATTCAGGCCATCAAGCCAGGGAGCAGGTGCAGTCATTGTAAGAAAAACTGAGTGTAGTCTCCAAGCAAAGGGATGAATTTGCACTGCAGATTTCTGTCTGTCAGGACCAAGCGAAGCAGCATGCTCTGTCACCAGCCAACCTGCAGATCGTATTAGAGCATTTCCAACAAGAGGGAAAAGCTACGCATTCGGCTGAGCTAGAAAAGCAAAACCAACTCACAGCTGAATGGGAGAAAAAGGCAGAAAATCTGGAGGGAAAAGTGACATCATTGCAGGAATGTCTGGACGAAGCAAATGCTGCACTGGATTCAGCATCTTGACTTATAGGACAGTTAGAGCTTAAGGAAGAACTTAAACAACAAAATGAGCTCCAGGAAGAAGGGCTGGATGATCTACAAGAGAAGCTGATGAAGTGAGTAAACAGCACAGACGGCAAAGTGGACAAAGTTCTAATGAGAAACCTCCTCATTGGACATTTCCACACACCAAAAATCAGTGTCATGAAGTGCTACGACTGATGGGAGCATCCTGGGTGTCAGAGGGGAGGAAATGGAGCAGTTGTTTGAGGAAGATCGAGGCGGTGTTACCAGGTGGATGACCGGGTGGCTTGGAGGAGGATCAGAGTGTCCCCAACACACCTTTGGGGCCAAATCAGCAATCTGTGCTTAATAGTTCTTTTTCAGAACTTTTCGCTAATTTTCTGGAAACAGAATCTCATCCATCTGTTCCACCATATGTCCACGATATGAAACCTCTAGATTCACCAGGAAGAAGAAAACGAGATACAAATGTGCCAGGGAGTTTTAAAGATACAACTGAATCCAGGTGTGGGAGGAGACCGGATGTACATCCATTCTTGGCTCCCCGCTGTGAAGCTGTGTCCCTTAGTAACCTGTCTGGACTGGGACCTGGTGGCCAGGACGTCTTCCTTTGAAACCCATCCCAGATGTTTGGCCACATTTACCCCTTTGCCAGTGTCACCGACAACAGCACTGGAGTTGTGTTGAAAGACACAGGCGGTTCTCAAGCCAGGGGTGAGATAGCACTTTAAAGAAACCATGTGTGTATGTACTTTATCACAAAGTGTCCAGTCAAAGAGGATAATATTTGAAACACGGAAAGACTGTTCTATCAGGTTTTGTCTGGAGTAACTTGCTAGACCCCTATGTTAGATGGATAATGGTGTCATTTTAACATCTATATTAGTATTTAATTGTCAGTTAATGAACGCGTGTATACACACAGAATTGTGCCAGTAGATGGCATTAGAAATGCAGAACTCATTCCATGCTCCTCAAATTCCCGTTATTTCAATGTTCTTCGTATCACTGATGGAGGCCAGAAGGCGGGTGTGGGGGTCTCTGTGGCCCGGCCTCCTCGTGTGCGGGGGTCTGCGGATTGGCCGCCTCTCTGATCCTTTTCCTCATGTTGTGAACTTTGCCTCCAGCCCTTCAGGGACAGAAAACTCAACATTCCCAGCTTCATTCTCCGTGGTTGATTGGGTCCTCGGAGTATCTCTAAAACCCACAGCCCACAAAACCCTACATTACCCCTGAGGAGGAAGGAGGACAGACTCAGATTCCTCCTTCCTGGGCCACCATGTTTGTTTTCTGATATTTACATCTTGCCCTGGTCTGGCTGCCCGCGGAGGGGGAGCAGCTGCGCTACCTGTGTCCCCAGCTGTCCCTCCAGCCCTGGCGCCTGCAGACCCCCGTCTCCTGCGCTGCTCCCTCGGCCCCCCTTCAGTGACGGGACCCAGGGGCCGGTCGCTGCGGTTTGCTGCGGTTAGTGCCCCTGCCACGCCCTGGCATCTCAATCCATAGGACGCTGACTCCGTGCTCCTCCTTTGTCGTGGCCCCGGGCTGAATCTCAGCGACCCCTGCCAGCGTCTGTCCAGTGAGCCCTTCTCCGTTTGGTTGGGGATTCGTATCCAATGTCTAGGCCTGTAGTTTCTAGACTATGTCTGTTCTTCCTTGGGAAAATATTTCAGTTTGGAACCATTTGCCAGAGCCCACCCTCCCACAGACTGGCGTTCGTTAAGGTCACGCATTAGCTGAAAGGTTCATTACTTGCTTTTCAATAGAATTTCTGTGGCTCCAGTCATGGCCAATGAGAAGTAGCAAGTCTGTCCCTATCGGATTGATTGCTCTTGTGTCATCTTCCCCGAGAAAACCCCTTTCCTCAACCCTCGCACGCGAACGTCAGACTTGCCGGCCTCGCATTGCTGCAGGTGGAGCTCACAGATCAGAAGGAGCTCGAAATACAGCTCAGCGCCAGCTGAACAGGCGGTCGCTTCAGCAACAAAGAGACAGAGCGAGTTACTTTCCCGTCCGGAGTGTGAAAACCATCTCCAGTAGGTCTGCTGAGCTGAGGATCGTACCTCACTGCAGTTCATAAGGCCTAAAAGCTACTTTTCTTAACACAGGGAGTAACTGAAGGCCAGGGAGAAAGGCAGGAAAAAGGAAGCCCTTCAGCAATCCTCCGGGATCTCTGTTTCCTTCCAGGATCAAATCCAACAATCCCCATTCCCCTAGTGAGGTTTTATTTTATTTTTTTACTTTAGAGACAGGGTCTTGCTCTGCTAACCAGGCTGCTCACTGGCGATCTCCTTTTTTTTTTTTTTTTTTTTTTTTATTCAGGGTGTCATTCTGTCACCCAGGCTGCAGTGTAGTGGCATTGTCACAGCTCACTGCAACCTCAGACTCCTGGGCTCCAGCGATCCTCCTGCCTCAGCCTCTTAAGCAGCTGGGACTACAGGTGCGCACCACCAGGCCCAGCCATTTTTTAAATTTTTTGTAAAGAAGAGGCCTCACTATGTTGCCCAGGCTGGTCTCCAAGCCCTGGGCTCAAGTGATCCTCTCGCCTCGGCCTCCCGAAGTGCTGGGATTTCAGGCGTGAGCCCTAGCGCCGGCCTCCCAGTGCTGGTTTAAGGGTAGCGCAGAAAGTCTGGAGTTGGGCACGAGACCCAACGAGCTGAAACTGAGGGGGCCCGAGGGGGGCAGTGAAGGCCGGTTCCCTCCTCGCTTCACTCTGGGGTCCCCCCGGGCAGGGACAGGGAAACCACAGGGACACGCCGTGTACTCTTCCCAGCTCTTAAAGAAGCAGAATGACATAAAAAGTCCATAGTTATCTTTGTCTCAATCTATCGGACCATAAACCTGGGTGAAGGGCACTTTGTTCCTGGAACGGACTCAGGACAGGGGAGTTACTATCGTATCACAGTGTTAATTTCTTTTAGATAACTCCTGCCAATAAAAAGATAACCACATCCCTGGGCACCTACAAAGGTGACCAACCTGGTGAGCAGATACGCAGCAGGCTTGAGCTTGCCTCATCCTCATCCCACGCAAGGTTTAAGAGCTTTCCATGAGCCAGACACGCTGCTTCCGGGAGAAACACGCCGCAGCCTTCGGGGCGGTCCCAGTGCACCCGGAACGTCACGTCTGCCACAGGTCAGGGAGCAAGATGGACGCAGCTCAACACGGAGTGCCTCAGCACATTGTCACAGCTGCCCTCGCAGCCCGTGGGGACCCAGAGCGCTGGCTGAGACGGGGCGGGCGTGCAGGGCGCGTGTGCAGTGACAGACGGCAGCATCACACCGTCGACAGGACCGAGTCGAGGGCGTCGAGGGTGGGCTCGGCGCTGTTCTAACTCAAGGCTTACGGTACGCTGCTCACAGGCCTCCGCCCATTTAGGGAAATAACCACCAAATAAAGAAACTCTGGGAGTTTACGCTAGTGGCAAACAAAACACAAAAGCTAAGAAAAACTGTTATGTTACAACCATATTCAAACAACAGCTCTGCAGGTAAAAGTAATTATTCAGATAGTTCTCTGCAGTAGCATAGAAAAAAGTCACTCTTTAGAGCCCATGTTATCATGCCTTATTGCTCCTTAAACCAAAGGAACTTCGCTCTGTCATTCTGGAAAAAGATGGGTGTGATTTAAAAAGCACCTAAGAACTCACTCAAACTTCCACTCTTCAAAACCTGGTTGAGGTTAGTTGTGGTGGCTCACATCTGTAATCCCAGCACTTTGGGAGGCTAAGGTGACAGGATCACTTGAGTTGAAGACCAGCATGGGCAACATAGTGAAACCCCATTTCTACAAAATGTAAAATAAAAATATTAGCTGGGCCTGGTGGTGCATGACTGTAGTCCCAGCTACTCGGGAGGCTGAGGCTGGGGGATGGCTGGAGCCCAGAAGTCTGAGGTTGCAGTGAGCTGTGACAATGCCACTACACTGCAGCCTGGGTGACAGAGTGAGACCCTGAATAAAAAAAAAAAAAAAACTGATTGAGAATTTAGTTCCTTCTGGTTCTTGGCTCAAGAAGGAACCAGCCTGCCACGTGGGTAAGGCGACTGTTCTACAGGACAAGGGTTGAATAACAGCTAATGAGCAATGCACCGAGCTGGGAACCGGGTAGAAGAAGGTGGAGACGGAGAATGAAGGTGAAATGGGGATGAGAGACATCTCCGCAGAGCAGAGGTCAAATGTTTCCCTTTCAAAGTGCAGTTACCTCCTCTCCACCACTGAGTTCCCATTAAGGCCTTTTAAAAACTGCAGTTCCACAAATTTCCTTAATCATGTAGCTTAAAACTCCATCACCTCGGATGGCTACTATCAAGAAAATGGAAAAAATAGCACTCTGGGAGGCCAAGGCAGGTGGATCGTCTGAGCTTAGGAGTTCAAGACCAGCCTGAGCAAGAGCGAGACCCCGTCTCTACTAAAAATAGAAAGAAATTATATGGACAACTAAAAATATATAGAAAAAAATTAGCCGGGCATGGTGGCGCATGCCTGTAGTCCCAGCTACTCGGGAGGCTGAGGCAGGAGGATCGCTTGAGCCCAGGAGTTGGAGGTTGCTGTGAGCTAGGCTGACGCCACAGCACTCTAGCCCAGGCAACAGAGTGAGACTCTGTCTCAAAAAACAACAACAACAAAAAAGGAAACTAACAGGCGTTGGTGAGGATGTGGAGAAACTGGAACCCTTGTGCACTGCTGGCGGGAACGGGAAGTGTTGCAGCCACTTGCAACATAGTACGGTGAGTCCTCAAAAAATTAAAAATAGAATTGCCATATGATATGATCCAGCAATTGCCCTTCTGAATATAGAAAAGAAACAAAGGCAGAGATGTTTGAACATTCATGTTCACAGCAACATTGTTCCCAGTAGTCAAAATATGGAAGCAACCCAAGTGTCCGTCCACAGATGAATGGCTAGACATGTGGTGTGAGCATACAAGGGAATATTATTCAGCCTTGCAAAAGAAGGACACTCTGACACATGCTACAGAATGAATGGACCTTGAGGACATTTTGCTAAGTGAAATAAGCCAATCACAAAAAGAAACGCAGTGTATGGCTCCACCTCTATGAGGTCCCTAGAGAGGTCGCATTCATAGAGACAAAGTAGACGGTGTTCACCCCGGGCTGGGGAAGGGCAAAGTGGGGAATTATTGTTTAATAGGAGCAGAGTTTCCGTTTTGCAAGATGAAAGCAGTTATGCAGATGGACTGTGGAGGAGGCTGAACAGCAACGTGACTGTATTTAACGCCCCTGAACTGTACATTTAAAAATGGTTAAGATAGTCAGTTTTATTCTAGTTATTTTGCCACAATTAGAAAACACATGCTTTCTCCAAGCATCCGGTTAGAGAATAGGACAGAGGCTGCGATTGATCTTCAGAAATCTGGGCGAGGTCGGTTTTACTCAAATGTGTGCTTTAAAGGCAGCTGCTGTCCAGCGGTGAGTGGTGGCGTCTTGCATTTGCTGACTCACGGGCTGGTGGTCACACGGCACCCACACGCGTAGACGCACACCCCAGAGAGTTCTAAGCAAACCCCTTCTTTCTTTTTGTCATGGGGGAATGATGTGGAAAGTGGCCAGAGACTGAGGGGCTTCCTGGAACAGACTTTCCTTTCAAAACTGGGACAGTCCTGGGCAGCTGGGATGGTTGGTCACCCGAGTATAACACAGACTCAGAATTCTCAAAGCCACACTGGGCAGAAAGCTCACCTATTCTGTGGTTCACCATTCTGGCTACGGATTAGAATGACCTGAGGAGCTTTAAAAAAACTCCAATTCCTGGGCCTCACACTAGACGGATTAAATCAACACGTCTGGGTGCAAAACCCAGGTGTCCGTGTTTTCTAAGTGCTCCCCAGCGCGCTCTAACGAGTAGTCCATGCGGAGAGCAGCCGATCCAATCCATCTGCTTTACCCGGTAGACGAGGAATCTGATGCCACGGAAGTTATCTGTCCTCGGTTGCACAATTATTAAGGGGCAAACTTCAGAGTTCCTGATTCTTGGGCCAGTGCTCTTTCCAGACAACATGACCCTTTTATAGACGGTGATTACCAGCGCGCTCCCGCCGTCCACCCCTGCCCAGGGCTGCTCATCAGGGCAATTCAGGCCCGCGCCAGCAGAGCGGCCTCGGCCAAGCAGACCTTGCTCTCCGGGGCGTGTACTCAGGGCAGAAATGGTGTCTCTTTCCTTCCGCCTCCTGACCGTCCTCCTAACCCTGCTCTGAGCCCCCGCAGGCCCTGATTTCCGCCCTCGTTCTTTGCCCAGGGACCCCCTTTGCTCCCTCCAGGCGACTGGGAAGCACAGGCAGGTTCGGGAAATGCTGCTGTTTATGGCACATTAAATAGGCGGGGTCTCCTGTTCAGACCTCCCCCCGCCGTGCGGCAGGTCCTGGGCCCCGGCGGGTGTCGCGTTGGGCGCGGACTCACTGCCCTTGAGAAGCGCCCCAGGCCTGGAGCGGGGCGCCCCGGGTGCCCACCCCCCCCTGTGTGCAGAAGGGTGGAGCTGTTAGGTCAACAACCCGTCACCTTCCAGTGCGTAGTTTTGGATTCAGGCAGGCTGTTAGTATTATTTTTTATTTAACATTTCAGGAACAAGTAAGTACCCTCTAGAGCACACGTCCCATAAAGGCCTGCAGTATGACCTGGCCGCCACCAGAGGGCGCGCGCACCCCATCCCGCGAGGTCACCGCAGCGGGGTCACCGCCACCGGCCCCGCGCGACTCCCTGAGACGCCAACCCGGGAGCCTGAACGGCGCTGCCAGGAGCCCTGGGCCCTCTGGTTCCCTCTCAGGAAGGAGTTTGACACGTATTGAAAAGCCCGGACTTTCCAGTCTCTGCTGATCACGAGGAATGTGACTGTTGAGAGAATGTCACACCTGTGGATCAGGCAGAGGAAGAAAAAGGGTTGGGGCTGGAATCGTTCTAGTGCTACCCCAACCCAGGGTCTTCCGATTCAATAAATTTTAAACCAAAAGGATTATCTTTACAGTGAAATTTTAGGCATCAAAGGATGGGAGGTTATTTTGCAGGTCGGTGAGAATTTCAGTTCAGACACTATGAACTTCTAGACCTGACTCCTCTGAGTGCCAGCGGCCCCACTAATCCCTCCACAAAACCACACCCCTGGGCATGAGCAGAGGATCTGAGTATTTGAAACTCTAGTTATGCTGGGTAGCTGTACGTGGGGTAGTTGTATGTTGTTGGGTAGCTGTACGTGGGGTAGTTGTATGTTGTTGGGTAGCTGTATGTTGTTGGGTAGCTGTATGTTGTTGGGTAGCTGTATGTTGAGTACCTGTATGTATGTTAGGTAGCTGTATGTACATTAGGTAGCTGTATGTTGTTGGGTAGCTGTATGTTGGGTAGCTGTATGTTGTTGGGTAGCTGTATGTTGGGTAGCTGTATGTTGTTGAGTAGCTGTATGTTGGGTAATTGTATGTTGTTGGGTAGTTGTATGTTGTTGGGTAACTGTATGTTGTTGGGTAGCTGTATGTTGGATAGTTGTATGTTGTTGGGTACCTGTATGTTGGGTACCTGCATGTTGTTGGGTAGCTGTATGTTGTTGGGTAGCTGTATGTTGAGTACCTGTATGTATGTTAGGTAGCTGTATGTATGTTGGGTAGCTGTATGTTGGGTAGCTGTATGTTGGGTAGCTGTATGTTGGGTAGCTGCATGTGGGGTAGCTGTATGTTGTTGAGTAGCTGTATGTTGGGTAATTGTATGTTGTTGGGTAGTTGTATGTTGTTGGGTAACTGTATGTTGTTGGGTAGCTGTATGTTGGATAGTTGTATGTTGTTGGGTACCTGTATGTTGGGTAGCTGTATGTTGTTGGGCAGCCGTATGTTGAGTAGCTGTATGTATGTTAGATAGCTGTATGAATGATAGATAGCTGTATGTTGTTGGGTAGCTGTATGTTGTTGGGTAGCTGTATGGTACTGGGTAGCTGTATGTATGTTAGATAGCTGTATGAATGATAGGTAGCTGTATGTTGTTGGGTAGCTGTATGTTGGATAGTTGTATGTTGTTGGGTACCTGTATGTTGGGTAGCTGTATGTTGTTGGGTAGCTGTATGTTGTTGGGTAGCTGTATGTTGTTGGGTAGCTGTATGTTGAGTACCTGTATGTATGTTAGGTAGCTGTATGTATGTTGGGTAGCTGTATGTTGTTGGGCAGCTGTATGTTGAGTAGCTGTATGTATGTTAGATAGCTGTATGAATGATAGGTAGCTGTATGTTGTTGGGTAGCTGTGTTGTATTGGGTACCCATATGGTACTGGGTAGCTGTATGTTGGGTAGCCGTATGTTGTTGGGGAGTTGTATGTTGCTGAGTAGCTGTATGTTGTTGGGTAGCTGTATGTTGCTGGGTAGCTGTATGGTATTGGGTACCCGTATGGTACTGGGTAGCTGCATGTTGGGTAGCCGTATGTTGTTGGTAGCTGCATGTTGGGTAGCCGTATGTTGTTGGTAGCTGTATGTTGGGTAGCTGTATGTTGTTGGGGAGTTGTATGTTGCTGAGTAGCTGTATGTTGTTGGTAGCTGCACGTGGGGTAGCTGTGGGGCAGACAGACCACAGCGAGAAGGACGGAGGTTAGACCAGGGACGTCCCAACGAGAGGAGAGTTTGTAAACCCTCATGGAGGGGTGAGGAAAGGTAGAGTTTATGGGCCTGCAGGAGACAGGGCGAGTGTTCTCTCTGCTGTAAGGTGGTACTCTTGGGTTAACGGGATTGTTACCAAGCAATGGGCTTACTTCCCAATGTGAATAGAAGCCAATTCTATGGCACGGACTTTTGAGAAAAGAAAAGGCTTTATTGAGAGTTGATTGGCAAGGAGACAGGAGCCAACATTCAAGGCTGTCTCCCCAGTCTGGGGGTGGGCTGAGGTCTTGGCTTTTCTAACTAGTTCCTGGTGATGCCCGTGCAGCCAGTGTGCCAGCCTGGGGGTGGTAGCAATTAGGAGGTTAAAGCTTTTGCCCACTGCACGTGCCTGAGCTACGTGACTTGCGATTTTGGCTCCGTGCCAAAGTCGGGAACAACCTAAGCAATGGTTAACTGGTTTGAGCTGGTTCCAAGGTTACAGGACAACTTACTGTGTGTCAGGGTACAAACATGGTGACAGCATGGGGCTATGGGAGATGTGGTCTAGGTTCTGCCACCATCTCGCTGTGCGACACCATATGATGACTCCACCTCTCTGGGCTTCAGAGTCCTCACTTGTAAAATGGTGTTGGTGTGGACGGAGTAACTGTCACATCTAAGCTTTGCATAGCAACAAGACAGTTGCCTTAGACTTCTTGTTTCTAATTGAAACTCTTTGCTCTTTAATCATTTCTTCTAAGTCTTCTTTTCTAGATCCCGGGTCTCTTGATGTCCCCTGGACAAACATATTTAACTTTCTTAAACTATGTTGCCCTAGAAAAAAGTTGCAGATGGCTCCCACAAGGCCAACTTGCTGCTCGGGGCACCCTTCATGGGGTGACCAAGGCACTCTCAGTGTCGTGTAATTGTATTCTCTACGATTAAGGTAATTAAATAGATGAACACCTCAGTGTGATTTAGTTTCTCTAAGCCGTGAGAAGTTTTTGTAGAACTAAAATCATAAACCAGAAGGACGTTTTGTCCCCGTGCCCGCACATGCGGCTGCTCACTAAGCGAATGAACTTGCTGTGGCGGGACGGGCCCGGCCTCCGGCCGTCGGAGCTTGTCTGGTGTCTTGATTCTGTCCGCACAGTGCAGGTGCGGCTGGGCAGTGTCGTGCTGGAAGCGACCTTGGCATTCAACCGGCCCTCTTATGTTTGTGTTATCTGCAAGTCCGATAAGCGCATCTTCTGTGCCCTCAAGGTGTTGACTGTGTCAGAGCCGCGCAGCCCACCACTAGAGACCCTTTCCAGGTTAACATCATTTGCTAATCAGCACCCTTGTTCAGGCTTGCTCAGCTACCACCTCTCACTGTGAACCAGCCGCAGTTCCCCTGAGAGATCACGAGGTAAGTTCTCCAAGTTTCTCCTTTTCTCAACACGGACACCAAAGCATGCTCCTCCTTAATGGTGTCAAGCTTCATGTTATAGACAGTAACAGTTCAGCTGGAGGATATAAACTTGTATATTAACTAGAGACCCCCGTGCAAGCGTGCGTCTGTGCCCGCGTGAACGTGTGCACTGGGAGGAAATTTTGACGATGGTTAGATTACGACAACAGATTATAAGTGTTCTTAAAAGTTAGTATTGGGATTACACTACTTTCACAGTTTTAAAAAATACTGATCACAACTTACATCTTCAACTGAAAGTACATCTGTTTTTTTCTCACCTTCAGTCTTGTTTGGGGGCCATTGTGAGCACATGTCTTACGGAAGTGGTTGGGGACCGCCTGGGTGCGCAGAGTGAGGCGAGAGCCTCTGGCCAGCGCCGGACTCGGAGGTTTTGCAAACTCACCCTCCCTTGACAGTGGAGAAATCCTGATTATTTCTGCTTGATGGACAAAAAAACCACACCCCGGGAGCCAGCGCTCTGCTTCCTGTGGCTGTAGAACAGGGGAGGGAGGTGACACACATTGGCCGGAGCAGAGCAGCTGTTTGAGACGTGAATGTGTGTTCTGCTCACCGTTTTTCCCATACGTTTTCCAAGAAGGGAGCGAGGTGTGTTGGGACCGCGGAGCCCCCAAAGCAAAGCTGCGTAAAGCGGCCTCTCTGCTCGTGCTGCCTGACACCAAATGCACGGAAGCGACTCCCTGCGGTTTCCACAGCAGGATGGAGCACAGGCGAGCGTCTTTTCGGGGAGAAAGGTGGCCGTGAACAGAGATAGAAGACAATTTCCTAAGACTTAGGACAGGCTAGGGCTGGCAGGTCTTCCCGCAGCCAGGCCTTGCCCTCTGCCCCCCGAGGAGGTGCAGTCCCCAAGGCTGCGGCTGTGTGGGGGTCAGGGAGGCAGGATCGCACCACCGAGGTTCCAGTCCTGGCCGAGTCCTGGGCGTCAGGCCGGGCCAGGCGCGGCAGGGCTGCCGATTCCACGGGACCGGGCAGGCTGGCCACGATGCACCTGCTGTGGTCAAGACAGTGGAGGCTACAGGGCCTGCCCTGTATTTTGGGGACCACAAAAGCCTTCTGGATTCTCCTGCTGCCCTAGGGAAGGGGCTGGGGCCCCTGCGGGGGCTGGGATGGAATTCCCGGCCAGCGCAGTGGAATGGTGAGCTTCATTTCATTTGATTTTTTGAAAACAAATGCGACACTTCCTGCATACCTGGGTTAGTGGTGGCTGATTTACTCCTGAGACAAAGTTCAGCGCAGGCCTGGAGCACGGTCGGGTGGGTGGGGAATCAGCCCGAGCTTCTTCCCCTCCTCCCCTGGTCTAGCAAGGTGCTCGAGCACTTGCATGTGACGGCTCCGGATACAGGTGTCGCAGGGGCAGAAAGACACAGCTGCCTCGGGAGCCCCTGGTGCAGAGGGGGCGGGCAGGTGGTGTGAGGGGCCCTCCCGGGCAGAGGACCGAGCAGTGCCGCACGAGGAGGGGACACGATGGCTCCTTACGGGGCACCATCCGGGTGTCTCCAAGTGGCTGAAGGCACACAGTGCAGGGTTAATGAGACTAAATCAGTGCCACTGAAATGGAATTCCTCGGTGCCCTGGAGTGTGCTGCCCCGGTGCTCCGCCCCCACCCGGGTAGCGCCCCAGCCTGGCCCCCTCGCCCGTCTGCCCCGACCTTGCACTCGCCCATTCTCTGGTCTGCATTTATTAAGGGCCGCTGGGCTGCACAGCCCTGAGGCGGATGAGATCGATCAACTGTGAAGAAGGTGCGACAAGGAGAGGACGGCCTCGCCGTCTCCAAATCTCAGGACTCGGACAGAACCAGATGAAACGGCCGCACACGTCCGTGGGGCCAGGACAAGGTGGGCCAGGGCGCTCAAGGCACCGCAGGGAACGGCAGCTCCGGGACACACCCGTCACGCCGAGCTCCAGGCCCCAGCTGGGAAGATAACAGGAGCCGGGGCCTGCGAGCTTCTCACAACTCCCCGGGCGTGAGGAACAGCGGCTTTTCTCCCTTGCGCAGGTCTCCAGCTGTGAGAGAATCCACGGAACGGTCGGAAGTTGTCTGGCTTCGTCCCTTCCCTGCTGCCCGCGTCCCCCTGCCAGGGAGCGAATTAACAAGTCAGGAGTTAGGACCCAGAGATACGTCTTAGGCTCGCAGGACCTGCCAGCGGCTGGAGAGCCAAGAAGTGCACTTTGAGAAACGGCACAGCTGGTGGCGGCTGCACACGCCTTCCCACCTCGGTGCTGGCTCCCCTGGGGTCTCCTGCGCACTGGGAGCCGGGGTATTTCCTTTTCAAAGCCCCGTTCGCCAGTGGACGTGCTCTGCTGTTAAAGAGGAAGGAATTTCCTCTCCAAGGCTGCGCCATGACGCTGACAGGTCCGATGCTGGTGCTCGTCGTCCTTGGCTCCTGGCCCTCAGGTAAGCACGAGTGACACCAAATTAGTGACAGTTGCAGAATTCTGTAGGCAAAGGAGGCACAACCATGGTGTTGGCGATGTTAGAATTACCAGAGGTAGTACTTGGATACGTTTAGGGTAACCTTTAAAATGTGGCCCTAACGAGTAATTCTGTGAAATCTGTTTAATCCTAAAGAAATCATATCTATGAATTTCGTAATGTTCATGTTTTGTCATTTGCTGTGCTGCTCCCTCTGAATCATCATGAGCTTGGTAGGAGGACGCAAAAGCAGGAAAGACGTATGGAAGGCACTGAATGTTACTCAGAGAATTGGTTCAATATTGGGCACAGTTTACTATCATAGTTACTAATAATTACTATATCTGTGTGCAGATATTTAATTTTCTCCAATATATTTTACAGACCTATATAAATATTTTAATAAATTTGTGTATGTAGGTAGATTTAAAATGTTTATATATCACAATTAAACAAAAATGTATTAAGGTCTATGAATATGTGTATGTTTTCTATGAGTCTTATCCAACTGAAAATAGAGGAATTCTTGATAAGGAAAGAGGACAAATAAAAGGAGAGAGAGACAGAGACAGAGAGACAGAGACAGAGAAAGACAGAGACAGACAGAGACAGAGAGAGAGAGAGAACAAAGGAAGAAAGGAACAAGGAAGAAAATGCTGCAGAGTTTAGGGGACAGTGGTCATTTGCACCTGCCAGTTTTTTGGGTTTTGGAATCATTTCACCTTTTGTGTAACTTAAGAACAGGAAGCTCTTCCCCTGGAACCAGAAACCATCTGCAGCCAGGAGCCAGCGGGTGTGGAAAGTGCCGCTCTGTTGGCAGTTTGTATGTATGTCTTAGCAGTATTTTTGCCACATTTGATTATTGCAATTTTCAGACTGAGAACTGGAGGCACTCGGAGACAGCTGTGCCCAAGTCCAGAAATAAGTCCTGGGTTTAAGGGTCCCAGGGCTGTGGGGCACACCTGAGCATCGCCATGTCTTCGCAAACAGCCTTTCCTCAGACCAGGGACTCAACTTGTGCTGAAAGTGGGTGTTGACACGAGGATGGGCCGAGAACAGGAAACATGACCAAGAATACAGAGACCAGAAGGCCAAGTCTCAGGTTCCAGAGGAATCTTTGTCTCGCCCTGGTACTGGGCTCGGCATCCACGCCTCTTGGGATTTCTGTCACTCCAGTCCCCTGGTAGCTGTAGTCACTCCTGCCTGGGTCCTCTCTCTGCTGGGAGGACGGGCAGCCGCGAGCGGAGGGCTGTTCCCCAATTCATGGCACATCTTATCTTTTGTGTCTTGGAAACGGCAAATATCAGGCCTTAACTGGTCACATTTTGTGGCTGTTTCATGAACTCAAAGATCCCAAAAGCACAGAACAGGCGAGGTGCTGGGGCCTCGGCCCTGTGTTTACTGGGGGACGTTAAATGCTCGGAATCAGGACCAGAACCCGCGTCTCCAGATCTGAGGCTCGTGCTCCTCGGTGTTCGATAAACACCGTGGGATTCTCGTCCGCGGCGCTGCGGGCCGAGCGCGCGGGGCCAGCGCCGTCCCCGTCCGGGTCGCGCGGCCGCACGTGCTCCCTGGCGGCTCGGCCCGGCCCGCGGGTGGAGTTGCCTGTGTGGCCCCCAAGGAAATATTTTGACAAAGAAAAATAGGGTGGAGAGTGAGCAGGGAGAAGAGGGAGGGGAGAGAAAAAGGGGCGTAGCGGGATTTAGGGGAACAACAAAATTTCTTTTTTTAACCAAAAGAGACGGGGGAGGCTGCAGCAGGCAGCGGCGGGCTCCGAATTCGCCGCGCTGGGCCGTGCGGGGCGGAGCGGACCGCAGCCCGGAGGCCAGCCGGGAGGCAGCGGCCGGCTCTGCCGCGGGAACGCGCCTCCCTGCGGGCCGGAGTCTCGCCTCTCCCGGCCTGCAGACGCTGCCTTCCCGCTGGTCCCCGCGTGGCCTTTCCTCGGCGCCACCGCCTCCAAATATGGTCAGGTTGGGGGTCAGGGCTTCAACATCTGATTTTGGGGTGACATGAGCATTGAGTCCCTAACAGCCAGCACGAGGTCACGCCCTCCCCCCTGGCTCAGACGGAGGCTGGCCCCGGGAGCGCAGGCCCGGGAGAGCAGGGCCGCTGGCTTCCCTCCGGACCCTGGTGAAGGCAGGGGGCAGACGTCCTCGTCGGGGCGCGGCTGTGTGATGGCGGATGCTGGGCTGCCAAGGTCATGCTTTTAGATTTTCCCTCCCAACATGCAGCCCCACCTCCCTTCAAAATGCCTGTACGATTTTCCTGCCAGGAACGAAGTTCAAGTTGGTCCTTGTTCTTCCTCAGGAATCCTTTCTCGCGACCAGAATGCTCGGGGTTGTCCAAGCTAACCTGAGTGCGTGTGTGTGCGTGTGCGTGCGTGTGTGTGTGTGTGTGTGTGTGTCATTCAGCTGTTCTCAACGCAGCGTGCCTGCATCCACTGTGAGACGTGTCCCAAGTAATTTGTGCCAATTGGGCTGGACCGGAAGTCGGGCACCCTGAAGGAGGTTCTGCGCTCTGCCACCCTCAGCAGCTCACCAGGTGGTGCCAGCGTCAGTCAGGACTGTGTTCAGATGTGTGTCACAGTGGCTTAACCGAGCAGAGGATTGTTTTTCTCACGTACCAAGAAATTTAGAGGTGGGCAGTCCGGGGCTAGGGCACCCGGGCTCTGTCTGTCTTTCTGTTCCGCCACCCTATGTGTGTAGTTTCTATCAGGCTTGCAAGATGCGTGGGTGGCCAGATCTGTGGACACGGTGTCCCAGTTCCAGGCAGGAAGGAGGGGCAGGCGTGCCAGGTGGAGTCCATCCCCTCTAGCAACCTCTCCTGTGAACGCCACCCCGTGCCTTCCATTGGTATCAAATGGGCCATGTGTGTCATGGGCCAGTCCTTGCTGCAAGGGCGCCAGGAACAGAGCATTCCAGCTGGCACCACGCAGCCCTGAGTACAGTCAGCATCTGTTACCAGGGGGAAAGGCAGAACGGCTGCCGGGCAGGGGACCGGCAGTGTCTGCCACAGTGCTACTGTGGTCCGAAGGTCCCCCAAAGTCAGGGGGAGTTCTTATAAAAGGGTGCATTTGGCCCTCTTTGTCTCTCTGTTGCCCTCTCCTTGCCCTTCCGCCATGGGATGACGCAGCAAGAGGCCCTTGCCAGGTGCCAGCTCCTCCATCTTGGACTTCTCGGCCTCCAGAACCACGAGCCAGGGCATCTCGAGGTATCGCAAACGACCCAGGCCGTGCGTTCTGCTACAGCAGCACAAGATGGAAGGGGACAAAGGCCTTTTGAGCAATATTCTCCACCTTAGGGGAGGGGCTGCCCACTGCAGGGGACAGCTGGAAGAGGAGGACAGCTGTGTCCTGTGTCCTCACAGTTTCCCTCTTCTGAGCAATTCAGCTCTGGCCCAAACTCTCCAAACACCACTCAGCAAAACAAGTCGAGAAGCTGACTGAATTGTCAGCTGAATTCTCAAGTGTTTGTTCACTCAACAGCTATTTGCTGGGCAGCTGCTCTGTGCCAGTCACTGTTCTGGGGGCTGGGGTACAGTGGTGAGGACAGGCCCTGATTTCCTGGAGCGGCATCGTCCAGGGGCAGACAGACAGCAGAGAGGGAAACGTGTGATGTGATTAAGTGCTCCCGTGGAAGACAAAGTACCCTACAGGGATTGAAAGGGGAAAAGTTTTTAGCATAACCTGGAATGACTTCCTCAAGGAAATGACATTCAAACAGAGACAGGAAAAAGTGAAGGGATGCCTGTGGGGCTGTTTAGGGTGGGGCCTTCCCTGAGCAGAATGTGAACTCAAATAAAATCCAGAGCCCCCCACTTACTGAGCGGACCCCCTCTTGGCCAAGAGGACCCCAGAGAAACCTTAAAACTGAGTTTCCAGCCACGGCGGGCTGGGAGGTCAGACATGCCTCATCACACCCTCTCCCTTGCTAGTGACCATCAGGCTTTTTCCTAAGGGCCGAGCAGAAACCAGTCTCATGACCCAGACCGGTGTCTTTCCTGGTGGGAGACCACAGCCATGCAGTGGTTTTAACTAGTCTACAGGACTTCATGTCCTTGCTTTTAACATCACAGAGCCACAATTTCTGAACATGGACCCCATAAACGGGCACAAGGCTCCACTGCTCAGGCGCTTATTTCTCCTTTCGTAAATATTCATGACTCCTCCTACAGCTTGTTAAATATTTATGTCTGGCCATCCCTGTCAGCACAAATTCCTGTTCCCTTGTCCCTACCTCAAAGCACATTTCTGGCCCCTGCCCAGGGCTCTGCTTTCTAGCCTGCTGGGATGGCCACCCCAGGCTGCAACCCTTTATGAGAAATAAAGCTCTCCTTTCCAAATTATGAACCGTGTCATTTTCTTCAGTTAACTGGAAGCATCCTGGCAGTTCTGGGAAGAGAATTCAGGCTCGAGGGGCTGGGGACAGGGTGGGGCAGTGTGGGAGAGGGCAGGGGGCCCAGGCAGCACCAAGTGGGGTCTGGGAGGCCATGGTGAGGACTTGGGGTGTCTCTTTCCACGTTTGATGGGAAACCATGTGGGGAGTTTAGCGTTACTGACATAACACTCTTCTGGTTTTAAAAGATCATTCTAGCTAGTGGAAAGGGGACTGTTAAAAGGGTGAGAGCAGAAACCATTAGGAAGCAGCACAGAAGTCAGAGACAGAGAGAGGGAGAGAGAGAGAGAGAGAGAACAGAGTTCGCCCTAAGGGCGGTGCCCGTGGGATGGCAGGAAGGGGTCAGGGCTGGGACGTGCTGGGAAGGGTGTTAAGGCCAGATGTGGGGTAGGAGAGAAAGAGAGGACCCAAGGATGCCTCCAGGGATCTCCGCAGAGCACGTGGACACATGGTCCCTTAGAAGGCATTGCCAGTAAGGTTTTAGGGCATTTTGCCGACCTCTGCCCTGGCAGCCGCCCGGCTATCTTCTCCTAATGCCGCTCTTGGTACTAATAGTAGCTGTCATGGTTCGAGATCAGTTAAGTTTTTAAATAAATAAGCACAAATGTAAGGTTACACCTCTCCCTACCACTTGTTTGCATTTTAATATTCCTTCTGGAGTGGAAGAGAAGGGCGGGTCCCCCCAGCACGCACAGCCCCCTCCCTCACGCGACGCTCCTGCGCCCAGGCGGGGGAGCCGTTCGCTTTTCTTCCTAACAGGAATCTTGGGGTTTTGACTGCATGAGCCTGGGGCTACGCCTCCCATCAGACCATTGCCACATGTGGGTCTCGGGGAAAACAAGGCTATGACAGACGAACGGTGCAGGATGAGGTCCTGTGGTGCAGGTAACAGAGTGCTGAATACACGAAAGGGGCCATACACACACACACACGCGCACACACGTGTATATACACACACACACGCACACACACACACGTGTATATACACACAGACACACACACACACACACGTATGTATTTATTTAAACTTGATAGCATAGCACTGAAAAGAGACAAAACGTACTCCTGGGCTGCATTCCTAAGCCATTTCCCCAACCTCAAATTAGAGTGTTTTTCGGCTCTCGCACGCCGAGGGGCCGAGAGGAGTGTCACATACAAGCAAGGACAACTTCACGAGGAAGGACGTCTCAGGAGAGGGCAGGGGAACCGTGGCGGCACCTGCTCGGTGCCCAGTGGCTGCGCTCACGCGTGGACACCACCCGCCGTTCATCCGGTGTGTATAGAACGAGCCCCTGCTGCGGGCCGGGCGCTATTCTCGGTGCTGGGTGAACATGACCAGATCCAATGGACACGGTGCCACCGTCACGGAGCTCAAGGAAGGCAGACACGACAAACGTACAACAGAGTGTGACGAGGGACATGCAGGAGAGAAACGAGATTCGGGACAGAGAACAGCTCGTGGGCAGAGCCCACGTCTGCAGGGAGGCGGGGCAGGGGGTGGCTGCACATGATCCTTTTGGTGCACATGACCCCGAGGGCAGCGTGGTGAGAGAGCGAAGCCCCAGGGCAGGTGGAGTCTGGTTCCAGCTGTGTTTGGAGGAAGCTGGGCGGGCACAGGGCATGGGCTCCCGAGGAGCCTTGTGCTCCCGGAGCCGCCTGCGCTCAAGTGGGCTGCTTGGAAAGATGACGGCTAAGGCCACAGGATGCTCACCGGGCCATGCCTCTCCCGTCAATTCGGCCCCTCCTGATTCTTTTGCAGCTGCTGCAGGACTGAGTTCAATGGCCGAAAACGAAGATGCCCTCCTCAGACATTTATTCCAAAGCTATCAGAAATGGGTGCGCCCCGTGTTACATTCCAACGACACCATCAAAGTGCGTTTCGGATTGAAAATATCTCAGCTCGTAGACGTGGTGAGTAATCCTTGGCACTCAGCTAAAAAAACAAAAACAAACAAACAGAAAACACCATGCATTCTTTAACCTGTTTGTGAGTCTAAGATATTTTTTCTTTCCCTGTGTCTAACATTTCGATTTTAAAAATAATTCATTGTGAGAAAAAAAATCTGCCCCCAAGAAGCCAGTGAGATGACCTGAAGGAAGAATGAGGAGCTGTCACAGCGTAAATTTTTGTTGCGACACTATTGGTGTGGGGCCTTTTTGCTGGGGGTGGACACGGTCACTAGGATGGGCATTGCTGGGGGTGGACACGGTCACTAGGATGGGCGTTGCTGGGGGTGGACACGGTCACTAGGATGGGCGTTGCTGAGCACCGAGGAGGGGACCGGGGAGCTGCAGAGGGTGCCGAGCCCAAGCTGACCCGGTGTGATCCCGGCTCCTCCCGAGCTGTGCCCTGGGATGGCGGGGCACCTTCAGGGAGACAGGGCCATGGGCAGCGCCCAGGGCAGGGGCCATCCTTGCCGTCCCTGCCGTCCCCTTTCCTGGACTCACCCCTACCTTAACATTCTCTGCCGGTTTCCTGCTGGGCTTGCATTTCTGCCAGGATTGTGTCCCTGGGGGAGGTCCTCGACCTACAGCTCCCCAAATGCAGCACAATTGTCCTGCTCTGGTCCCCACAGCCCCAGAATAATCCTTCCACGCTGCCCAAATTCATTGTCCCACCACACACACGTCACACGCGCCCACCCTGGCTGGCACGATGCCCCGGCATTCGTCTAGAAAATCACACAACAGCCGCCTCCTGTTTAGCTGACATTTCCTTCTACCCTTAAAGTGCCCTCTGGGTTGTCGCCACAGTGACCTGCTACTTGTTTTAGTTATGATTTTTCATTTTAAGCAAAATAGCAGTACTCTTCAGGATCACGTGCCACTTAACTGTTAAGTTGACAATCTTTTGCACTTCGAACACCTCAAATATAAGACTCATATAGGTTTTTCTGATAAAAAGCAAAACAAGCAAACAAAAAAAACCCCAAAACACAACTTTCTTTAATTTCATTTTACAACATTTTCTTAATTGTCATTTCCCTAGGATGAAAAGAACCAGCTGATGACGACCAACGTGTGGCTCAAACAGGTACATTTCCATGCAAGGGCTGTGTCTGGCGACCCAGCCGCTGCAGCTCTTTGCTACTGAGACGGGCCCCATCCGAAATCGTTATCTTAGAGGGCAGGACGCAGGGAGAGGTGTGAGAACGTTGGGAAGGGAACGTCATTTTTATTTCATTTTTATTTCTCTTGTGGGCGTCAGGGACCAGGGCCCGGCGGCTCCAGGGAGCCGAGCTCCGCCGCCTGGGGGGGGGGCCTCGTGGGGTGCAAGTCGCCGCTCCGCGACGGTGAGGCCCCGGCCGTGCTCTGGGGCACCTGAAGAAGAGAGAAAGGAGACCCCAAGATGCAACTCTTGCCCCCTTACCTTGCAGCTGGGTAAGGACATCAGCGACGCTGAATTGTCCCTCCCCAGGCAGACCCGCTCTGAGCCAGACGGGAACAGAAGCCGCCCACCGTGGCTTTTGGGACAAAGTGAAGCCCAGAACAGAACAATGAAACGTATTTTCCTGACCTCACTGAATGTGCATTTTGAATGGTGTTCTCAGCTTTCTCAGACGATGGCTTTGAGCTGGGCAGAGCTTGCCTTCCAGCCCAGGGAGCTGGAGTTGTCAGGAAACAGTTGCCGTTCAAACCCAATTTCACATATGCTGTGTGCAAGGAGAAAATATTTTTTAATTTTTAATTGAGAAATAATAATTGAACATATTCATGGGGTACACAGCGATGTTCCGTACATACTGACTAGGGTGAGAAGATATTGGCACTTGCTTGATAATCAGTGAGGAGTTGGTTTAATTGCTTATTTTTTGTTTTTGTTTGGTCTGCAATTACTTGTTTTGTAGTGAATGTCCAGATATTGCCTAATCTGCCCATAGATTTAAAATATTCCTGCTAGGGTTATTTTAAATATCTCACTTAATTGTGACACACACACATGACGCCTTTCATTTGTTTATGTCCAAGTCCGTGGGTCACCTATTCGGGTTTTGTAGACGTTGTTCATCCTTTCTGCTAACAGCTTATCAGGTACAATGAATGAAAGAAACTGAGGCGACTCCTATGCTTTAGTTTGTGTCATCGAATTTCTGCCACCCGAGAACTTTAATCAGAGTTAGAGGATTATTATAACTTTTATTACTTTCTGTTGCTCTGGTTCTTTAAGTCGTAGACGTGTTAGCAAGTTGTGAGGTGGATCTGCATATTGTTTACCTACAAATAAAAATATCCGGGAGAGAATATTAATAATACGCTGGGAATATATATATAAAAATACAATTTAAATAAACATACAGTGCCTCATCCTACTCTGACATTTAGAACGTTGAGTTGATAGAGCCCAGTAGGAAGTCCTCCATTTGAGCTGGCAGGGAGAGAAGAACCTGCAATTTTCTCTTAAACTGTAAACAGGTTTAGGAAGTTAACAAAAATAAAACAAATAAACAAACCTCTTCCTTCCTCACACAAATCCTTCTCCAACTGTTCCTTGAGATCAAGTTTTTATTTATCTCTGACATACAACAGTGGTCCACGGACTCTTGGTCTTAATATTGAGACAGTAGGTGTTTCTCGCTTGTCTTGTGATTTTGAAAGCCAGGGGCATTTCGGCCACAGAGAACAGCATTAGACATGAGGGGTAGAAGCCACGGGTTCCCTGGGCCTCAGCCACGGCCCTGGAAAGGACTTCCGGCAAAGCTGTGCCACCAGAATCCCAGTACCCTGGTGAATGCCCACAGATCAAGACTGAAACAAATCCTAAAAGTCCACAACACGCAAAACAGAGCGAGGGAAACCTGCAGGAGTGCAGCAAGGTGACATCTGCAACGGTCAGCCTGCTGACAAGTTCCTGCTTAACAGAAGTGATGAGAATAATAGACTTTAATTGCACTGGATTCACAAGGGGTTGTCATGTCTCCTACCTTGTTTAAGCCCCTCAACCACCTGCATTAGGAAAGGGGACTCCGTTGCCCCGTTTTACAGAGATGAGCAGTCTAGTAACTCACCTGCTGGACTCTGGGCCTCCTGACTCCTGGCTGGGCCCTTTCCTCACTGCACACTAAGCCGAGCTCTAAACCACAGGAGCAGCTGCAGCAGCTGCACGTTCCGCAGAGCTGCAGAGAACATTGCCAGAGTGCCTGAGTCAGGAGTGGGAGATGCTACAGGGGATGTTAGTCAGCAAGTCTGTGTAATGGTGCAAACAATATAGGGACAGAACAGCAAGGTGGATTCTGTGGCATTGGGCGTCAAGCAGGGAAGGCTGCATGGAAGAGGAGGCATTTGAGCTTGGCCATGATGTTACTTTTATACTTTTTAAAGCTTTTTAAAGCTAAAAGGATGAAAGAAAGATAAAGGATAAAAGAAAAGGGATGGAAAAAGCAATATAAAACTGATGTTCATAAAATTTACTGGAGTTTTACACAGATCTTAGTTCCAGAACAGCTAATAATACTACCTAAGATTTATTGAGCATCTATTAAGTGCCTAGGCACTGTGCTGAGTGTACAATGGGAATGATTTCATTTAATTCTCACAGCCACCCTATAAGGTAAGTTCTATTATTATTCCGACTTTGCAGATGAGGAAACTGAGGACTGGAGAATTGAAGGCCTTGTCCGAGGTTCCACACTGTTAAGTGAAGTCGGGCTTATACAGCAGAGTCATTCTCTTGCCTGAGCCCAGAGGGAGCTGATAGGTGTCCTGGTCCCCTCTGCGTAACTGTTTCTGTATAGTCTATGTAACCACCCAGTCTTCTGAGGCTTTGATTCCTCAGCCTCTGGGACATCGCACGGAATTGGCGTAGAAAGACACTCAGGAGAGAATGAAGTTAGGGTTCACTTCATCTCCCCATTCAACAGGATTCCTGAGAGCCTAAGTCCCAGGCACTTTGCTAGATCCTGGATCTATTAATATAAAGATGAGTCAGACACAGCCCTGCCTTCAGAGAGAGGACGAGAGTTAGTTATGTAAAAAGTAACTCCTGTGATAGGATAAACACCGTGACGCACGTAAACAAGACAGGGAGAAAGTCAGTGAAAGCTTCCAAGGGGAAGAGGTGTCTGATTCAGGTCTCATAGGACAAAGGAACACGAACAACTGAGACGCTTCTTTCCACCTGATTCTCCTGCCTTGTCCTCTGTTTCCACAGTTCTCTGGCATATTTAGACCTTCCTCTCTGTCTTCCCAAGCAAAGACCTTTCCAGGGATCTATTTTTAGTTTATTGATTTTGTTTCGCAAACTCCTTTGTCTTCCTCCTTTGTACTTCCAAAGAGTAATCAAAACCCTATAAACCATAAATATATTATTAACATTGACTCACTGAAACTAGGTGAGGAAGTACTCGATGCCCCAGCCCCCCGGATTCCGCAGGGTCATATCCAAGGTCAGGAAAACTGCATCACCAGCACCTTAGAGGAAATGGAAAATGCAACTGACCTTTTTATTAATGACACTGGGGTGGGCCCTTTACCTAGATGTTACCATATGAATAATCACTATGACAACCAATGCAAATTCACTCAGCAGGCATTTCCTGAGAGCCTGCTCTGCCCTGGGTACCACGTTAGGCCCCAGCTGGGCTCTGTGGAAACAAACTCCAATAAGACAATGAGGCCATTAAAGGACCCGGCTTCACTGCAGCTGAGACACAGTCTGCTCTCCTATCCCCATGACCATCCTGAGGAAAATAAAACTGCAGAATGTCCGCCAAGCGGACATCTTAAACTAGTGGCATTTCTCCAACAGCTGATTTCTGTTTTAGATCAACAGGAAGTTCAGCAAACATGATGGAGGCCTCGTGGGATACCCCCTGGAGCTGGTCTTTGAGAAGTAAGAAACAAACCGCTATGGAAGGGTCAGGCCAGCCCTAACGGTCTGGGAGATCGCCCCAAAGGTCTCACTCCCATCCACCACCCGGAGGGCATTTATAAATTCACGCATTGATCTCACAACAAGATGCATCTTACTCTCCTTCCTTCTCTGTAGCCTCACTCAGACCTTAGCCAGCCAGGCCAAGTTTGGAGCTTTTATTCAAGTGAACCCTGGGTAAGAAAAATAGGGGTCAAAGGCCTACTATGTAAACTTGGGCAAGTCATTTCACCTCTCTGGCCCTCAGTCTCTTCATCTATAAAATAGAGGCAATGCCTACTCAGCAGTGTCACTAGGAATGTGACAAGCTCAATAAATGTCACTCCCTCTAGCCACCTTTGTGAGCTTTTTCATCCTTAATGACAAACCACACTTCTTAGCCTTAATAACTTATGGATTTAATGGACATGTGAGACATATAATATGTTATGTTGCTGTCTTTAAGATAAATGAATCAACACTGATTTGGCTTTAAGAATCTCACATCTGACTAGGATAACTGGAGCTCTCAGGGATGTCCTAGCAGCTGCAAATCAAGGCAATAGCAAGGCCTTACTATCTTTTATCTCATTATCTTTTGCTCTTAGTATTAAAGTAAAAATAATTTGAGGATTTTATTTACAGGAAAACAAAAAGTCTTATGATTTAGGTTTAACATTTGGCTCTGGGTTGTGGTTTAACTAGACATTATGAGTGATAGTTCAAGTAATATATGTAAGAAAAGACAATTTTAAGGGAATATGTATGTAAGGTTTTTGGATAGGCCGGCGCCAGAGAAAGAAAGACGAGCACAATTGAAAGGGGTAAGCGACGAGGCTTTATTGGGGCGCTCCTGGGCGAGATTCACGGGCCCCGAGAGAGAGACCCGGGAAGTCGCATCGCCCAGAAGTTTTGAGTGGGCTTATATATGTTTTTAGGGTTGGGGAATGGGAGTTTCTCCGGTGGGAAGATTTTGGTGCGAAGAGTGAGGAATTTCTTTGTTGCAGTTTTAGGGCGGGTATTGAGAAATAGGGGCTGGTGGTATGTGTGGACTCCAGGAACCGAGACCCTTGTCAGGGTAACCATCCAGGTGTGGTCGTCCTCTAACTCAGCTGGGCCTTGCAGGCATTGTCCTCGGCAGGTCTCGTGGCTTCTTCTTTTAGGGAGCGGAGGGGGTGCCCGCCACCAGCCTTACAATGTATATTTGACATGGATTTGAAATTGTACTTTTCTGAATTAAGAAACCTAGACTTGGAGTATTTTTCCATTTTTTTCTTAATCATAGATCAACTTTGATATTTGGCTGTAACATATCCTGTGCTGTCCTGTTTCCTGCAAAAACACGGCTCTCAAACCAGGAACTGCTGTGACATGGAGGTGATGTTTGTGGAGGGCTTTTCGAGGCTTGGCTAAAACACACTACACAAACACGAGATACCATTTCTGATCCCTTACTCTAAGAAGGGAGAAACAGCAGGTTAATCTCCAGATGCCACCAGGGTTTCAGAGAGCACAGGGAAGTGACCAGAACATCTCACAGCCCCTTAGAGAACACAGAGAATTTGAGCTTCGCATCCCCAGGGGGGCACTGCCAACTGTGCCCCCTGCGCATGACCTCGAGTTTGTGCCCTTCTACACCCACGGCCATCCTGGGTCACGGGCCCAGCCAGCACTGTGGTGGGCTCACGTCCTGCTAGGAATTGGGTGAGCTCTCTGCATGGCGCCTCGGGGAGAACAAACTCTGTGGCCCCCAGGTCTGGCAGCAGAAGGACACCAGGACTGGGGGGAGTGACTCTCTCAGCCCTGCAAGTGAAGGTCAGTGGCTTGTCTAAGTGGTGCGACTAGCAAAGGACAGCCAGTGTGAGCTCAGGGCTTCGGACCCTGAGCCAGGTGCCTCCTCTCTTGGTGCACTGAGGTAAGCAGCCCTGGCCAAAGTCCCACCCAGCCGGGTCAGGACGCAACCTGCGTCCACTCTGGCACCCTCATGTCCTCCTCAGGGAGTCCAAGGCGAAGGCATCCCTCACTCATCCATCCTCCGGTTCCTGCCCCAATGCCTTCCCTCAGGCCGTCCCCCTGCCCACACCACCCCCACTGCTCTGACGCCTCCCCCTGCACGTCCCAGTGTAAATGTCACCCCTTCGGACACCCCTCCCCTGTCTACTCTGCTGAGCGTGTCGTATGTGCAAACTGGGTACTTGCTGGTTGACTTACCCGAGTCAGCCCCAGGCGAGGAGGGCAGGGCAGCTGTGCCCAGGGCCAGCACGTGCCTCGCAGGTTTGTCGAGTGAACGATTGTTCAAACACTGTGGGCCCAGGAACCGCTCCCTCTGCGTCCTCTCTGGCCACAGCTGCTGGTGCTGCTGTCGGAGGTCAGGTGAGCAAGACAAATCTTTCTGACGTTAAAACCCCTCCCCTGGGGCTTGCCCCAGTTCCCTCAGAACCATTTGTGAAACCGGGATTTGTCTGCTGCGATTTGCAACAAGGCAACAGCCCTAGAATTTCAAGCAGCCTCCGCCGCCTCCGCGGGGTCGCCCTGGGTGCAGGCGAACTGGCAGCGCCCGCGGCAGCGGAAACTGCACGAGACACGGGCCGCTGGGTTTCCAGGATCTCCATGCTCCCAAACGAGGAGCGGTGAGGATGGACTCGTCGGCCGTGCTCACCACCGCCGCCGTGTGAAGGCGGACCGAGTGCGGGAGCACATGGCCGGCCCTGCGGTGCGGTCCGGCTCCGCGCCCTCGGCTGTGCGCGGGCAGTGGGCCGCCGGCCGCCCGTCTCCCGCGTCCTTCCCGGGGTCTGGGGACAGCTTCCGCTGCAAGTGGCGGAAAGCCTCTCCACACCAGCGTTAGCGAAGGGAAAGCTGACCGGCTGCCACGGTCTGGAAGGCGCAGGGGCAGGGCCGACCTTACACGCACGCGGCTCACGCCGCATTCCCGGGGCCCCGTGTCCTCCCCGGGCTCCCCGGGCTCCCCGTCCTCGGCCGGGCCTCGGCGGGTGCAGGCGGGGCGGCCGCATGGGCCGCAGGCTCGGCAGGGCCCCTGCCCGGTGGCCTCGGAAGTCCCGCCCTGTGGCCCCGCGGGGGGCGGGCCGGGAGGCGGGGCCGCTTCCGCTTCCGGAGCAGAAGCCGCGTCCGCCGCACGCGGGGTGGCGGGTGGAGAGTAGAGTGAGGGGGTCCCCCAGGAGGTGGGGTTCTCCCGCCGGAACGGGCAGGTGGAGTCGAGGCCGCAGACAGCCCAGTTGCCACGTCCGGTTTCCTCCTTTCCATGAAGGGCTCCGGGCGCGCCGCCTCCTCCTCGCGCGGCCCGGCCCGCGCCCCGACACCCCGACACCTCCTTTCAACAGAGCTTTTAGCACGAAGGCCAGGTTATTCAAATTTCATTGTTGTTTTCTTTCTTTGGCAGAGAGGAAATGGAATTAGCCATAGTTTTAGCTGAGCACACAGTTGATAGGCTTTACGGCTGTGAGCACTGTCATCCTGAGAGGGCTGAGCCAGAGATGGATGAAAACTGTTGGAGCATGTTGGGCCGTGGGGACAGGTAAAAGCGGGCAGGATCTGGCCCTAGACACACCTTGGTGTAAACACCTGCCCGGCCTCCAGGCTGCACACCTCTAGGGGGCGCCCTCCACATCAGACGCGGTGTGCACGGCGCCGCTGCCGCTGCGACTGCGCAAACCACGCTCCACGTTCAGCAGCCTTGAATCCTGTTCCCTTCCGACTGCCCATGTGGCCTTGCACAGGCGCTAGACTCGCTGAGCTGCGGTTGCCTCATCTAATACAGCAATAATAATAGGGGATTCGGCGGTTATTGAGAAAAGTAGCATTAATAAATATAAAGCACTCGGACCAACACCTGGCATGTCATCAACACATCATCTTTATCAATGTGTCACCTTAAAAATTATTATTAGCATTATTATTAGTAACAAAAATGATGTTTGTAAGTGTGCCACAGTTTTATTAAATAATTACTTAAACATCCTCCCAAAGCAGAGGTAAAAACCATTTCACAGTTGTAAAAGGAAATATGTGGTTTGTTCTCCTCTCTGTTTATCATTACTAGAATGTATTTTCACTCCTATAAAAAAAAGATTTAAAAATGCTTTATTAGGAGCAAAAGCCCAAAGGTACACACCACCAATTTCATTGCCTTCCTCTTTTCTCAAGGAAACCTCACCTGTATTTTGACTTTAATTCAAACAAAATCAGGAAAAACATTAGAGCAGCACTCTTTTGCCAACACATCCTTATTGTCCATGAGGCTGAGGTCGACCTATTTTTTTCTTCCACAAAAAGAGAAAATATTATATTTTCTTATATTCATAGTTTAAAATATTAAACCATAATACACGATGACTATGTGGGGTTGATCACAGGAAAGCAAGGCTGGTTCAACATTTTAAAAAATGGATGACATTCATCACATTAAAAGACTGAAGAAGAAAAACCATATGATAAAGGGAAAAAAAACATACTAAAAGACTAAATAAACCTCAACAGGTGCTGAAAAGCTTTTAACAAAACCCAGGATTTGTTCATGATTTAAAAAGAAAAATCTTAACAAACTAGAAATAGAAGGATTCTTTCCTAATCTAATAAAAGGCATTTATAAAAACACAATATCTAATTTATGTTAATACTTAATGATGAGCAAGTAAATGCTCCCCCACAAAATCAAAAGCCAGGAAAGGATATCCACTCTCACTCTTCCTACCTACTGCCGTCTGGAGGTCCCACCTGGTGAATCAAGGCGAGGAAAAACAACAAGAGACATTCAGATTGGAAAGGAAGAAACAAAACTCTCTATTTGGGCCGGGCGCGGTGGCTCACGCCTGTAATCCTAGCACTCTGGGAGGCCGAGGTGGGCGGATCGTTTGCGCTCAGGAGTTCGAGACCGGCCTGAGCAAGAGCGAGACTGCATCTCTACTAAAAATAGAAAGAAATTATATGGACAGCTAAAAATATATAGAGGAAAAAATTAGCCGGGCATGGTGGTGCATGCTTGTAGTCCCAGCTACTCGGGAGGCTGAGACAGGAGGATCCCTTGAGCCTAGGAGTTTGAGGTTGCTGTGAGCTAGGCTGACGCCACGGCACTCACTCTAGCCTGGGCAACAGAGTGAGACTCTGTCTCAAAAAAAAAAAAAAAACTCTCTATTTGTAAATGACACAATTTTCTATGTCAAAAATCTACCAAAAAGCTCCTAAAAATAAATGAGCTAAGCAATATACAAAAGTTGATTGTATATTTATACACTGGCAATGAACAACTGGAAATTTTTTTTAAATTAAGCACCAATAAACCATGAACTACTTACAGTATAAATCTAACCAAGTATGTACAGGATCAGTAAGGTGAAAACTACAAAACACTGACTAAAAAAAAAAAAAAAAAAAATCAAAGAAGACATAAATAAACAGAGAGATAAATGATATTGCTGGGTCAGAAGACTCTCAATATCATGATGCTAGTTCTCCCCAGACTTATCTATATATTCAAATCAATCATAATTAAAATCTCAGCAAGATATTTTATAGGAAGCGACAAGCAGATTCAAAAAGTTATGTGAAAATGCTAAGGAACTAGAATGGCCAAAACAACCCTGAGAAAGAACACAGTTGGAAGATTCACATTACCTGATTTCAAAACTTGACATAAAGCTGTGGCAACCAGGACGTGTGATACTGGAGCAAAGACAGGCACGGAGACCAGAGAAACAGAACAGAGAGCCCGGAGTAGCCCCACACACGTGGGTCATGGGTCTTTGACAGGTGTACAAAGGCAATTCCACGGAGAATGTTCCGTCTTTTTACAAAAGGCGATGGAACAATTGGACATCTATATGCGAAAGAAAATGAGCCTCACTCAACCCATACTTGTACTTTAATAAAAAAAAACTGAAAATGGATCTTAGATCTAAATGTAAATATTAAATCTACAGCATTTCTAGAAGAGAGCATATGAGAAAATCTTTGTGCCCTTGGGTTAGGCAAAGATTTTTTAGGTAAGACACAATCCACGAAATATAAAATTGACAATGAACTTTTAGAACTTCTGTTTTGTGAAAGACTCTCTTAAGAGAAAAAAACTGGGAGAAAATATTTGTAAATCAAATATTTGACAAAGGACTTTTATCCAGAATGTATAAAGAACTAAAAACTCAGTAAAAAAAAAAAAAAAACAAAGAACCCATTAAAAAATATGCAAAGAGTTTAACAGACATTTCACCAAATAAGATATATGGATGGCAGATAAGCACATGAAGACAGGCATAATTAGCCATTAGGAAAATGCATGTTAAAAACCACAGTGAGATACTAATTCACATCTATTATAATATAGTTAAAATGTTAAATGTGACAATGCCAAATGCTATAGAAGATGAAAAACAGCTGGAACTCTCATACCCTGCTGGGGGGAGTGCAAAGTGATTCAGCCACTCTGGAAGACTGTCTGGAAGTTTTGTACAAAGTTAAACATATACTTAGTATATCACCCAGCTGTCTTTCTCCTATTTACCCAAGAAAAATAAGAATTTATTTCATGCCAAAAACTATATAAAATGTTTACAGTGGCTTCATCAAAAACTTGAAAGAATTCAAATATCCTAACTGGTGAATGGAACAACTGTGATACATCATCCAATGTAAAACCACCCACTAATAAAAATGAACAAACTACTGATGCAACAACACAGAAGAATCTAGATGCATTGCTAAGTGAATAAGTCAGGATCTATGATTCCACCTAGATGACATTCTGGAAAAGGCAAAATTATTGGAACAGAAAAATCAGGGATTGCCAAGGGCTAGAAACGTGGGATGGGTTGATTACGAAGGGGCAGCACAGGGGGAATTTGGGGGGCGACAAACGTTTTGGTATCTTACTGGTGGTAGTGGTTAAACAACTGCATTTAGAACTGTACACAAAAAGAGAGAATTTTATTGTAAGTAAAGTTTTAAAAGGTGAATAAAGTGGAAGTGAAACAAACAAAAAATGCCACCGTGGGTTCGTTCCCTCCAGCATCTCTGAGATTCAGACCTGGGACGATGGTAAGAGTCTTCTTAGCAGGAGGCAGATTATTCATAGGGAGGAAATTTTATTTGTTCTTCAAAATGGGCAGAGGGGGAGGAAAAAATGAAGCCTGTGGGTACCAAGTGAACATAGTAAATACTTTATTAGATTGGGCTCTTAAATTGGCAGTCTTCATATGCAAGATTTTAGGTAAATAGTCATGTGATTTTTTTAGACTTTCGATTCTAGCTTTTTAAAAGCTGATATTTTTTAGAATTTACTTTTTAAAAGTCAAGTCTCAAAAATATTGTTTAAGATAATGTCTCATCCGGGGTGTATAGTTCCATCATTTTTCGGGCATCATACATATTTCAGTATTTTGCCATCCAGTTAAGTCTTCCATCTGCTGACTCCTGATTTTTTAATGACAAAGTTGGCATCCCCGAGCTCCAGGAAGCCTCACACTGGGCGTGCACGTCTAACTCTCTGAAATGTCATTTAACATTATCCTGTGTAATTACCCAACTATCCACTTGAAGGACAGTGGAACAGAAGAATTTAATTTTCAGGTCAGATTCCATAACATTCTGTATCCAAAATCTTTTTAATTAAGTCCACTCATTGCTTGTTTATCTCAGTGTCAGTAAATAAATCAATAAAGGCCACTGTGCTGTGATTGGGTCACCCACACATCATCTGCTTGACCTTCCTAACCCGATCGATGGATGGTCAGGTTTATCTGTCTGGATTCATCAGCCCCCATAAAACATGCAAAGTGACTTCATCCTTATGAAGAAAAATATGTAAGCATCTGGAGGCTAACAATGTTAGGAGTATAATTTAAAATTGTAATAGAGAGCTCAAAAAATAAATTGATTAAAAATTAAGGGAAAATTCTTGGGAAATTTTTTTTATTGGATAAAAGTTATCATGTTATCAAGACCAGTCAGTGGATACTGGATGTTTCATATTAACATCCTGAGTGGATGTTTGTCTAAGACACTTGAGTGATGTTCAAAATCATCTGTGCCTATTATGATGACATTAAAAACATCCCTCCTAGACCAACCTCCTAGAATAAACCGGGTTAGATTCCTCATTGCTTTTCTTTTGTTTCTTCAGAGAAAACAGGCTGAAAAGACAGATTATGAATCATGGCAGTTGCCAAGCCTCTTCGTTGTGAGGTAGATGTGGTGATTTTGGAAATATTAACACCAAACAGGCAAGGTGTGTGGGCCTGGGCTGGGTCACACCCCGCCTGCTGTGCGGAATCCCAGACAGGGCGTAAGGTCTAACCCGGCATGTTTGCCTTTCATTTTAAAACAGTGCATTGGCAAACTAACAGAAACTTGAAGAACCCAAGGTCTAATATCTTGAATTTTCATCATGAAATTACAGTATACTAATTTCATGCAGGAGTGGACGGACCACAAATTACGCTGGAATCCTGATGAATATGGAGGAATTAACTCAATCAAAGTTCCATCAGAGTCTCTCTGGCTTCCTGACATCGTTCTCTTTGAAAAGTAAGTATCACAGAAGAAACTATACTGGTCAGATTAACACTAGGAATAGAAAAGTCTGATTTGGGCAAAATAATAAGGAAAAACATTCAATGTTAAGCAACAAAAAACTGTTTCTTTTTAAACTATTGTTTGACCTGTAGTAGAAAAGTAATAAAATACAGGCAGTACAGTGCTGGGGAAAAACCCAAACTAGTAAGCGTTCAGCTAAGGCTGACAGTGGAACTGCTTCGATTGCAGTGCAGACGGACGTTTCGAAGGCTCCCTCATGACCAAGGTCGTAGTGAAATCCAATGGAACTGTCACCTGGACGCCGCCCGCCAGTTACAAAAGCTCCTGCACCATGGATGTCACGTTCTTCCCGTTTGACCGACAGAACTGCTCCATGAAGTTTGGATCCTGGACGTACGATGGTACCATGGTCGACCTCATTTTGATAGATGAAGATGTTGACAGAAAAGACTTTTTTGATAATGGAGAATGGGAAATACTCCATGCGAAAGGGATGAGGGGAGACAGGAGAGATGGTTTCTATTCGTATCCATTCGTCACTTACTCTTTCATTCTCAGGCGCCTGCCTCTGTTCTACACTCTCTTCCTGATCATACCCTGCCTGGGACTGTCTTTTCTGACAGTTCTCGTGTTCTATTTGCCTTCTGACGAAGGAGAAAAACTTTCATTGTCAACGTCTGTCTTAGTCTCTCTGACAGTTTTTCTCTTGGTGATTGAGGAAATAATCCCCTCCTCTTCCAAAGTCATCCCTCTCATTGGAGAGTACCTGCTGTTCATTATGATTTTCGTGACCTTGTCAATCATTGTTACTGTTTTTGTAATTAACGTTCACCATAGATCCTCCTCAACGTACCATCCCATGGCTCCCTGGGTGAAGAGGCTCTTTCTGCAAAAACTGCCCAAATTACTTTGCATGAAAGAGCACGTGGATCACTACTCTCTCCCAGATAAAGATGAGCGTAAACCAGTAGTGAAAGGTAAAGTTCTAGAAAAAAAGAAACAGAAACAGACAAATGATGGAGAAAAAGTTCTGGCTGCTGTCTTGGAAAAGGCTGCTGACTCCATTAGATACATTGCCAGCCACGTGAGGAAAGAACATTTCATCCGCCAGGTGAGTAAACCGACATTCACAGTAACGCGCCATTGCGCTCTGCCGCAGACTAACATGTTGCCATCTATTTTCAATAAAATGCTGTCATTGTTTGAAATGTGACATTGTTAGATATCGTCTTTACACAGATACAATTTAAAACAAACCCAGTCATAAAATAAGGATTTTAGTATAAATTTTTAGGAATTAGTTCACAAAAACATTATGGAGCAAAAGTGAGCAACTGTAGATTCAGCACTTTCCCTTATAATTAGCCCCAATTCTATTTTAAATAATTCAGTTGTACATAGTTGGTTATCCTGGTCTCCGATGATTTCTCTTTCATTTTTCATGGGACGACAGATATTTTCATCCATGGTATTTGGAAATTAAAAAACCAGAAAGAATCATATCTTTAAATTAATATAAAATGTAGTGTGACAACAGATATTTTAGTGAGGGAAGAGAATGCGGCCATTTAGTTTACAGATTAAAACGAATGTGGGAGAGAGTGTGGATTTCAGACTTAAAACAGTTCTGGGCTCAGAGCCCACTGAGTCCATCCCTGAGACAAGTTACTTAGCCTGAGCTTCTGTTTTCTAAAACCTACCTTGAAGGGTTACTCTGAGGAATAAAATATATGTCATAAAATATAAAACACGCACAGTGTGCCCGGCACACGTGGACTGGCCTCGTGATTATGAAAGAAGTTCATAAAGGTTGATTGTCATCTTTATTCTTCTCATCTTTATCCTTCTTTTAAATGGTCCTTCTCCAATGGAGTGAAAATATTATTTGACATACAAAAATATTCAGTACAAAAACTGGTCTGTTGTTTAAAACAAGTTATACATTTTCACCAATTTGTAGGGTTCAATTATTCTACCTTCAAATTGATGTAAATGAGTGCCAAGAGCTTGGTCACGTAAACAAACTGACGAATTTTATTTTTAGAAATATCCTTCTACACTTTATCTTGCCTTCACAAATACTGCCTAGTTTATCCTCTCTCTTAACAATTTGTCATGGTTTTCCCCCCTCTTAAAAAAATTTTTAAAAGCACTAGAAAAGTAAAACTGCCACTGTAAAACAGCCACTGTAAAACAAGCATTTCAGCTATTATAGTTCTTTTTCTGTGTGTTTCTTTACATCTTTTAAAAATACTAATACAGCGATTGAAATAATTTTTTAATTATAAAAGTAAAAAAAATCAAAAATTATAAAAGTAACACAGGATCAGTGATCAGTGTAGGGAATGTAGAAAACACAGAAAAATCTAAATAACAAGATAAAAATTATCAATAATCCCACAATTTAAGGTTGACATTTTTAACATTTTAATCTATCTTCTTTGTGTCTCCCCCACACACAAGTTTTATTCCTGACCCTCTGTGAGTACAGAATACAGCCAGGTTCTGTTCCCGCAGCTTCCTGTGGCAGTGACCTCTCCTGTAACCCCCTGCCCTGGGGGGTGGCGGGGTGGGGGGAGGGGGCAGGCCTCCTGGCTGCTCCATTCCTACAAAATCCCATAAAATAGAAATAGGACCTTTATTTGCCCTTGAAACATGAGGACTCGCCCTTCTCCTTCAGACTTCCCCAGCCTGCTCGGACCTTGCTGTCACTGGCCCATGGCCACTGTCCCCAAACTCCCTTTCCTAACAGGGGTGACCTGGGCTCTCCCAGATGACTTCCTGTCTTCTGCAGCTCTCCTACCGGACAGTGTCCCTCATACTACAGCTGCAGCAGCCAGACCTACATGTGGAGTGGAAGAAAAGAACACCCCTGACACTTGGCCACAAAAATTCTCACGTTATAAATTTTGATTCATGTTATAGGGACATCAGGAAGCATCCAGTAGGGTATACCGGCTTTTTATTAGTGGAAAAATCAGGCTTTTCCCGTTTGGATCAGGAAAGTTTACAAATGCTTAAATAATTCTGTTGTTTCTATTTTACCTCTTCAGTGTTGATGAAAGTGTTTCTATAAAATTGATTTACAAGTGGTTTTCTTGGGGACTATTGGTGAAGTCACTGGGAAGATTGTGAGTCTGCCTTGTGGGCGATGTGTTAGGTACATTTTGAAAACTCAAGTAAGTGCTGTACATCTGAATATTGCTCTTTTTAAATCCCTTGAGAGGAATTGAGAACCGTTGCCCAGCATGTTGAATGGAAGGCGTCTTCTCTCTCTTGCAGGTGGTACAAGACTGGAAACGCGTAGCGCAAGTCCTTGACCGAATCTTCCTGGGGCTCTTTCTGGTAGTGTCGGTCACCGGCTCGGTTCTGATCTTCACGCCTGCTCTGAAGATGTGGCTACATAGTTACCCTTAGGAACAAGTCTCCAGAGCAATTTAAGAGACAAAATCACGCCTTAGGGCTGACGTCTGGCTGGCACCGACACAGAACCCAACATGCACGTGTTTCTCCTAAGAGCCCCGACTGTACCGTCTTCACGGAACTTGAACCTCTCTTGATAAGAGGATCCTTGGTAAACGTGGGCTTGCCCGAGCTGATCTGTGGGTGCTACTGGAGTGAGTTGTTTTTAAAGAAAGAAGAACCTCCTTGGGCCCCTTCCTCGGCTCCCCGGGACCTTCAGGGCGGGGGCACGGGCCCAGGCTGGGTCCGCAGGCCAGGACGCAGGAGCCGTCGCCGGGCGGTGGGCTCGGGCCCCACGTGTCAGCGTTAGGAGTCAGTGTTTGTGGCCCGCACTTGCACAAAACTCTGCTCTCACCTTCACTTCACTTTTCTCACCTTCTGCATTTTGTCTAAATCGTCCAGAAGTTTAGTTCCAGATTTTTAATTCTTATATTACATGTTCTTTTCCCTAAGAATCATTTATTGACAACACATTTTGTCCACAATTTCATTCCTTTGTTCACCACTTTTGTCCATTTTCCTCTCTCTCTGCGTCTGTTTCATCATCTCAGAGGAATGCGGAGTATGTCCTCAAGCAATTCCCTTAGGAGGTTTTCCAGTGTGGTAACCTTTCTGAATCCTCGCATTTCTGAAATTTTGATTTATTTTGCCCTCACACTTGAACAACAGGTTGGCTGTGCATGGAACTCGGGTTCCAAATCATTTGCCTTTAGGACCCTGAAGACATTATTCTGTAACATCCCGTGTTGCAGATAAGAAGTGTGGTAACAGCTGACTCCTACTCCTTATTCCTGGGGGTCACCGTTTATTCCTCCCTAAAAGTCTTAGACTTTTCCTTCTCCTTTTGGACTTTAGAAATGTCGCTTGTCTGGGTCTAAGTGCAGGGCTCTCGCTCCGGCTTGGCATCTCATGACTGATGTCTTTCTTCAACTCATGCGAGTTTTCTTCTCTTATTTGTGTTATTATTTCCTGGGTTCCATTCTCTCTCCTTTCCTTTTGACATTTCTAATAGAGGATCTTGGTATTCCAGGATCTGTCTTTCATGATTATTAATTTATTAGCTTTTCTCTCGTGAGAATAGACTCTTTTCCTTGTCAGGCTGAGATTACCCCTAACAAATTTGATTTTCAGCCGTTGTCTATTCTGCGGTCCAGACCCCCTACTGAGGGGAGGTTTTTGTCCATTTGTTTGTGGATCAATGATACACAGTCATGTGCCCCATAACGACGTTTCGGTTAATGACAGACCTCATATATGACAGTGGTCCCGTAAGATTATAATAACATTATTTTTACGGTACCTTTTCTATGTTTAGATACACAAATACTTATCGCCGTGTGACAGTTGTCTGCAGTAGTCAGCACAGTAACTTGCTGTGTGGTGTGAAGCCGGAGCACTAGGCTCCCACCCAGGCAGGCTGCGCCCCCTATGGCTGTGTACGCGCCCCCTATGGCTGTGTACGCGCCCCCTATGGCTGTGTACGCGCCCCCTGCGGCTGTGTACGCGCCCCCTATGGCTGTGTACACACCCCCTGCGGCTGTGTACGCGCCCCCTATGGCTGTGTACACACCCCCTGCGGCTGTGTACGCGCCCCCTATGGCTGTGTACGCGCCCCCTGCGGCTGTGTACGCGCCCCCTATGGCTGTGTACACACCCCCTGCGGCTGTGTACGCGCCCCCTATGGCTGTGTACGCGCCCCCTGCGGCTGTGTACGCGCCCCCTATGGCTGTGTACGCACCCCCTGCAGCTGTGTACGCGCCCCCTATGGCTGTGTACACACCCCCTGCGGCTGTGTACGCGCCCCCTGCGGCTGTGTACCCGCACTCTGTGATGTCCACACAACGCAGTGACAAAATCACCTATGGATGCATTTCTCAGAATGTGTTTCCATTGTTAAGTGATGCACACCTGTGTTTGATTTCTGAGAACTCTGATTGCTCTTTGTGGACATCGTACCCTCTGGAATGTTTTCAGGGAGTATTAATTAGTTACTGTAAAGTCTTCTGTTTTCTACGTTACAATTTTTCTTCAGGTGTTAATTCTCTTGCTGATTTTGGATGCTTTTTGTGGTCATTTTACTCAAATATTTGGTGATTTTTTTGATATTGTTTATTGACCTGAAAGTGACACCTGTTCCTAATGACAGGAAATGCCGTGGGGAAGGCTGTCCCTTCCTGCGTGTGTCCAGGCCAGCACTTCTCTAGGGTGCGTGAGTAGCTCACCTTCCACATTAGGGGACACCCTGCCTTGGTGGCAGCTCTTTGACTCCAGTGTCCTCGCTGGTTTCTCGTGTCAGAATGGCCACGTTAGTGGGGACGCACTACAAAAGCCACTGTGAAAATAGGGACGTGCCAGCCGTTCATTAGTCCTCCACCTGATTACAACTAATTACACTTCCCTTTCAGGACTCCCTACCTTTACTCGTAGGATTATTGTGGGGGCGGGGGGGTGCTAGAAAAAATAATTTCTTCGACAGCCCCATCTTTCCTACACGGGGACACAAATTCCACGGCTCTATTAGGTTTTACTGCAAATCTGATCTCAACGGCCCTGCGCATTTCAAAGCTCACCCTCCGCCCCGGACTACGTAGGTGCCCCAGCCAGCGTCCCCTGGCTGTTAGGCATTCCTAACAGTGTTCATCGTTGTTTTACATTTCTTCTGAAATATCAGTGGGATTTGGAGAACAACAACAACAACAAAAGGAAACACATCTTTCCAGCCGGCCATCCTGTGCCAGAAATCTCTTCTGAATCCGTCCCCGCAGACAGGTCCAATCACACGTGCAGCTGAGCACCGGGAGGTCTCCGGGGGCGCGTGGTCCCGGGAGAAATGTACGGTCTGACTCCGAGTAACCTGCGCTTTGCAGACTGATGCATCCTGGACATAGGTGGGGACCAGAAAGATGATTGTGTCGGGAATAGAATTTATTGGCCAAAAAACCCCGAGGCGTGGCTTGAAGTCAGTGATCCACATGTGCTGCTAGACTTGGAGGAGGATGTGTAGTTGCCACCTGGCTGTTCGCAGCCTCCTGGATGTTCGCAGCGTCCTCCTGCGGGCTCCTCCTGCTTCTAGTCTGCTCTTCATCCTGTTCACACTAACCAGCCCTTCCCCTTTTCACACCTGAGCTCTCCTTCCCCGTGCCCTCGGGTTCCTCCTCCTGCAAATTGTCCCTTTAATTACTCTTTCTCTCCTGTGGCTCCTTTTCCTAGACCTACAAAATGCCCAGATGTGCCCTAATCTTAGCACAAACACAGAAAGATAGGGAACAGAAATAATAGAATTTTTTCAAATAGCCTGGACTGCTTTTGTAGAGAGATTCATGCCATTCAAATCACCCTCAAAAGTATGAATGTATTTGTGTTCAATAGATAACAAATTCTGCACCCTAGAACTGTACTTTTATGTACTGTGTGCAAACATGATAGAACACAGGGCTCCGTGTAGGGTGCACATTTTTCTGAATTTTTTAAAGGGAGGTGATGTGATGGAGTGAAAACCAGGGCACTAGGATTCTTGGGTTCTAGACCAGCCATTAACTAGCTGTGTGAGCTGTGAGGCCATCAGCGAGTTACTCACCCTCTCTGTTTTAGTTTCCTGGTCAGTAGTACGAGGTTATGACTCATGACCTTTGTAGCTCTGTCCTGCTCCTAAATTCCAGACTTTGGAGATTTAAACTGGAGGTTTCACAGTTTTTAGACTACACAACTTCTAATTGTAACTTTGTTCCTTTAGGAAAATACAGTCTGCTTTATCACTACTTTAGGGGAGGACGTGCAGGGTGCGCTGTGCTGAAAATCAAGGGCTCCCTGCCTTACCTCCTCGATGGGACTGTGGATTCCAAGGGCAAATCACCCTTCTCCCTTTTAGTGAGAATTCTATTGACTTTAACTCATCACTTAATTTTAGCTCATTTGTTTGCTAGATGAATGACAATGCTAATTTTTGGAAAAATATGTTTAGATCTGAATTCTGCTTTACATTTTGAAAAATACCGGAGCGAAACACTTTCGGGAGCAAGCCTCTTCCTGGTCAGACGCAATACAGAGCAGATCAAGCCCTTGCACGCACGCCGGCAGCCGAGGTGGGAGAGGACCCCCAGCTTCACTCATAGAAAAGGTTAAATACTTATGTACTGTGAGAACCCTAAGGAAGTGACTACAAAGGTAACTTTAAAGCAAAGGAATTTTAATTTCAAATGTATTGGAAGAAAAATCTGTGGGTAAAATTTGCCAGCTAATTCCAACAAGTGGATGATGTCACAGGTCTATTCCACTCTGTATCACACATGTGAGTTTGGGGACACACACATGCTTGGGCACGCACACACGGGGAGCCCACAAAGGGGTGTCCCATACTGTTCTCATCCTTCAGATTTCTGCCCACACCCCAGGCCTGCGCCCATCACGGAACACACGGCCCCTCTGCACTGCCCGTCTGCAGCGTTGTGGGTCTGTGCTGTAGGGTTTAGAATGTCACTGGTCTCTGTTGTATATCGTGAACTTTGCTTCCTTAGCTATACCAGCATATCTAATTATATCCCCAGCAGTATCTAATAGAGCTGAGCGCATAGTCAAGGCTTAACTAATATTTGTGAATTAATTAAACCAGATGCCAGAAACTTTGGATTGGGTTGTTTGTTTAAAATGGGGACAGACGTGTGCTCTTGCTCTGCCCCCCCCCATACTTCTAGCTCTGTGTGTGTGACTGTGTGTGTATAATTTTCAATATGCATCTCAAAAAAACATTTTCTCACATTAAAAAAATTTCTAAAATAATATTATCATACTTAGAAAAATTAATAATTCCACATTCAAGTTTTCCTAACTGTCTCAAAAGTATTCTAATTTGATAATTAGACTGTATAACATAGGATTCAGCCCAGGACTATATTGTTATGCCTCTTAAATCTATTTTAATCTCTTTCTTGGCACTGATTTGTTGAAAGGACTAGATCAGATTTCCCAAGAATGCCTCACTTTTGGATTTTGTCTGGTTGCTTGCTTCTCATGTCATGCAGCTCACTCCACTGTCTTCTGCACTTCCTATAACTTGAAGGTTACAAATGTGACCCTAACTGTGACTCTGACTCAATATTTTTGGCAGGAACACGTCACAGATGATAATGTGGAGTTCACGTTGTAGCATGATGAGGAGAGATCCTCTCTGGCTATTTTATCATTAGTGTTAAAACTAATCCCTGGATTATGGTACTGACAATCTGCTCTCTCACCTGGATCCGCTGGTAAATTGTGCGGTGTAGCCTGTGGCCATAACACACGGCAAGATTGCAAAGACTGTAATCTTGATCCCTTTGGAGATGGTGTCTAACCAGCCACAATGGCACACCGAAATTTCCAGAAAGTAATATTTTTATGTTGGAATGGAACTTTTGGTGGTATAAAAACTCTTTCTCTGAAGCACCTACTATTATCTATTGTGAACTAAAATAGAATTTTAAGGCTCACCGCCCCCGGCCCAGCTGACCGAATGGACCCCCTCGTGGCCAAAGGAATATCCCAAAACTAAATCCTGCCAGGAGGAAGGCGGTCACACATGCCTCATCATGCCCCCTCCCTTCTTGGGGACATCCTTTGTAACCCAGTAACAGGCCTAAGGGTATGCAAGACACACCTGCAGGTCGTCCCTTTACACAACAAATACATGTCCCTTGGCTTATCTCTGACACAAACAGCTCCTGCGTTAAAACATTCCAGGCCTTTAGACAAAGCTTCATGGCTTTAACCAATTACAAGACAAAGAATCTTTAAACCCACCTATCTATCACCTGTAAGCACTGCCCCTAAGCTGGCCTCGACCGCCCCCCGCCCCCCGCAGTTCGAGGTGATCCACCTTTTTGGGCCAAACCAATGTATGCCTCCCACGTATTGATTTATGACTTTACCTGTAACCCCTGCCTCCCTGAAATGTATAAAACCAAACTGTAACCCAACCACAGCGAGTCCACTTGCTCAAGGCCTCTTGGGCATGGCTCTGGGTCATGATCCTCAAATTTGGCTCAAGTAAATTTTTTTTTTTTTTTTTTGAGACAGTCTCGCTTTGTTGCCCGGGCTAGAGTGAGTGCGGTGGCATCAGCCTAGCTCACAGCAACCTCACACTCCTGGGCTTAAGCGATCCTCCTGCCTCAGTCTCCCGAGGAGCTGGGACTACAGGCATGCACCACCATGCCTGGCTAATTTTTTCTATATATATTTTTAGTTGGCCAGATAATTTCTTTCTATTTTTAATAGAGACAGGGTCTTGCTCTTGCTCAGGCTGGTCTCGAACTCCTGACCTCGAGCGATCCACCCATCTCGGCCTCCCAGAGTGCTAGGATTACAGTCATGAGCCACTGTGCCCAGCCTCAAGTAAATCTTTTTAAAATTACTTTACAGAGTTTGGCTTTTTTTTCCGTTAACACTATTAAAGTTAATTCATGTAATTAACAGCCATGGTGACAACCACTTATGTCTAATCTGACATGTATTTCTTCTTTGTATTAAGGATTCTTGTTCAGTATGTCAATAAAATAATAGTGAAACTAAAAGTAGCATTGTGGCTTTGGCTCGTGGACATAATCTTAGGTTTGGGAAAACGAGGCGAGAGCAGCAAACTGTCCACCGATGTAGATCGTCACACCCCAGGCAGGGTTACCCACCACGGCACGGGACAGCCTGGCCTGTGTGGGGCTAGACGTGCCCACCTGAATGCTCAGGGGCAGGCTCAACTTCAGGCCACACGAAGAGATCCAGCCTTCCCAGATCCCAAAGGGAAATAATAGAAAGAAGAGTGACATTGTGAAGATTAACTCTGGCAACCTTCTAAAAACAGCACTGTTAGCGGGAAGGCACTCTTACCACCTGTTTCACAGGTGAAGGTCCTCTTCATCCGCAAACTTCTACCCTCAGGGGAAAAAAGAGTGGGGAAAGATTCACTCTACTTCATTTGGCAGGATGGGTGCTCCTGCCCCCAAGAAGCACCCAGCGAGGGTGTGGTGGCCACCCCTCAAGGTGCCCTCGCAGGCCCTCCCCTGGAGGGTTCCAATCTCTCACAGGGGATCTTACGGGCATCCTGGCAGGGAAGATTCTACACTGGCCTGTCCCACATACTGCAGGGTGCTTAGCACCCCAGCCCCCACACCCTACGTGATAATAGCATTGTCATTGTAACATCCAAAATGCCCTTTCAGACATTTCCAGACATCACTGGGAAACAGTGTGCATGCGTGTGCATGAGTGTGCAGGTGTGGACTGTGTGTCAAATGGGTGCAATAGCATCTCTGTTGGAAACAGGGCTAGGAGACATGTAAGGTTTTAGGGGTTTTGCAGGGCTTTGCTTTGAAGGAATCTGTGAGCGTGTTAGTTCACAGGCCAGAAGCTGCCTAGCAACAGGGGGGCATCTCACCCGTCAGAGGCGAATGCAAGGCCACACCTGTCTCGAGACCTGCAGGCCAGTGCCTGATGCTTGTGCAAGGCAGAGCTTGGCATGGGGTCACGGGTTAAGGACTGATCAAAGAATGCCAGCCCAGCAGACACCTGCAGCTAAAACCAATTGGCCTCAAGGACAGTTCCTGCTTCACTCCTGACCACATGTCTCAGTTAATGAGAAACTGGATGAAGAAATATATAGCCTCTATATTTCTGTTTAGCTTTTCTGCTAATTGGCAGTTTTATCTTTAACTTATATACTCAGCTAGGTCTATTCTTAACTTAGGGCTTAGAAGTTTATCTTAGAAAAATTTTATAACCATTTGCTCACGTAGATAGAATTAATTAAGGGATCTCTAGAAACCTTTGGGGAGCCCTGAAACCTGAATGAATAACCTGTGCACAGAAATCTGTAACCACTAATAACTAATTGCTGTACCAATAAATACTGATGCGGGACTTCACTCACGGCCTCACAGCTCACGGGAATGCTGGAGGAGCCCTGACTCCCCCATCACTTTAAACTACATTTTGTCTCTGTCTCTATTATTTCTCTGTCTCTATTATTTCTAAATCTCTTGCGAGGATCCTGCCTGGGACCTGTTTTGCTGGGAGCATAGCTAACTCCCAGCACATCTCCAGTTGAGAACAACTTGTATCTTAGTCCATTCAGGGTGCTATAATAAAAGTACTAGAGCCTGGGTGGCTTGTTAACAACAGAGGTTTATTTCTCAAGTCCTGGAGGCTGGGAAGTCCAAGAACAAGGTGCCACAGCTCTGGTGTCTGCTGAGGGCCACTTCCTGGTGCGTGGGTGGCCGTCTTCTCCCTGGGTCCTCACATGGTGGCAGGGGTGAGGGAGCTCTCTAGGGCCTCTTTCACAAGGGCGCTAATCCTGTTCATGAGGGCACCACCTTCATGACCTAATCAATTCCCAAAGGCCCAACCTCGGCTTTAACATTTGGGGAAGACACACACGCTGGATGCTGTGGCCGTGCTGAGATGGCAGTTCCAAAGTTGAGGGTGGGAAAGGGAAGGTTCTCAGATGTTCCCCTGTTCTTACTGCCCTGCCCCCTCCTAACACACCAGAGCCAGGGGGAGGCTTGGGCTGGGTGGGGACATCCCAGAAAGTTCCTCTCTACCCCTTCAGGTGGAGCCTCCCTGGTTTCATCTCCCGCCTCCTCTCCCACTTCCCGTGATCGCGTCCTTCATCTGAGTTCCCCAGCTGGACCCCCTTCTGTCCGACTTGGCCCTTCTTGTGTGATCTCATCCAACAGAAGGAATCAAGCCCCTGTTTGTTTAGTGGAAGACTGTGACCTCATGCCCTGCACACGTTTTGTTAGGCTAACTTGGAGACCTGATTTGTTTTGGGTTATTTGTAGAGACAGGGTCTCACTATGCTGTCTAGGCTGGTCTCAAACTCCTGGTCTCAAGCAATCTTTCTACCTAGGCCTCCCAAAGCAGAAGTTACAAGCATGAGCCACCACACTCAGCTTGTTTCTTAATTTAGTTGCCACATTTTAAAACCAGGAGGTTTTTACACTATAAGCTCAAGCCCCTGAGCCCACATTCCAACATGATAGTGCAGGGTGGAGCTCAGAGAGGGGCAAGTGGGTCTTTCTGTGAGCACACGGCTCCTGGCTGGTTCCTGCAAGGCCCTGGGCCTCACCTCTCCGCACTTCAGCACCTGCTGATGGCAATGGTTTTTCCTCTCTGCCCACTTCTTGCTGTCTCTGCCCAGGGAAGTGACCGGGGGCGGGGGTGGGAGTTGGGGGGAAGAAACCCGGGCTGCGTCCATTCTGGCCCATGCCTTGCCCTCCCCCAGATGTCTGTGTTCAACTCAGCTTGTTACCTCCATGACTGGTCTCGTGTTGAAGACTTGTATATGGTCTTCATGAAATGTTTTTATCCTCTACCCCCATTAAAATAAACTTTGGCCTTTTTTTTTTTTTGCCAACTAATAGTCCTGACCTTCCTAAAATAAGAGCATTTGCTCCTGCATCTTCCTAATGTGGTTTACATTTCAAAGCTTTCTTCCTTCTGCTGACTGCTTCCAGGGAAAGACACCCCCAAACCACTCTTGGTATTCAGGTTTTCCCCTGGCCTGGGGTGGGGAGTGGGGCAGTGGGAGGGGAGAAGAGGGGCACCCTGATTCATTTACTATCTTCTTCTGGTCTCATCTCATGGGAGAGAATGGATGGTCCAGGCGTTAGAGAAGTGGCTTCAGAGTCAGGAGATTTGGGCTCTAGTGTTGGATTTGCATGAAGTATGAAATCAGGGACAAGCCACTCTGCCTTTTGAAATAAAATAAAGTAGTTGGGTTAAGTAATCTATGAGTTCCATCCCGAGTCTAAGTCGCTGATTCTACAGTTCAGATACACAGACACCCCCCATGCGTGTGCACATGTGTGAACACACACACATGGATATTTATGATTGCATCATAATCAAGAGAATTTCAGGTCAATTCTAAAAGTTAAAATCGCCATTCACAAAGAGATTTATAAATTTTCAATCCATGCTTTCCTTTGTTCTTCTGAACAAATGCAGTTACTATCTTTTCTTCAAACGCTCATTTCATTTGTTTATTTGTATGCTGCTAGTTTGTTTACACGTACGTACAAGACCCTCTGTCTCCTAAGGGTCACTGAGGAACTCCCAGAAGACGAGGCTGGATGGTCAGGTGCACCCTCCAGTAGGAAGGAGAGCGACAGGGAGTAGGATGGGGTTCCTCGCCTCGAGTGGGAGCACTCTCCTCCCAGTTCCTGTGATGCATGTCTTAAAAGTCTTATTTTTGTATCTTACGGGGATCAATATATAAAATATATAAAGAACTCCTGAAACTCAACAACTGAAAAACAAATGACCCAATTTAAAAATGAGCTCAGGACTTAAATAGACATTTCTCCAAAGAAGATATACAAATGCCAATAAGTACATGAAAAGATGCTCAGCATCACTAATAATCAGGGAAATGCAAATCAAAGTCACGGACAGATGTCACCTCCCACCTGTTAGATGGCTACCACCAAAAACCCAGGGAACAGCAAGTGTGGACGAGATGTGGAGGGGACGTAAAATGGTACAGCCACTGTGGAAAATAGAATAGCAATTTCTCAAAAAATTAAAATTAGAATAACCATATGATCCAACAATTCCACTCTGGGTATATACCCAAAATAATTGAAAGCAGGGACTCAGATACTGGTAAGCCCATGTTCCTGGCAGAATTATTCACAGTAGTCACAGTGTGGAGGCAACCCGGGTTCCACTGATGGGTAATCGGACCCATAAAGTGCGACCTGACCCGGCGGGTGTCATCAGCCTTACAAAGGAAGGACATTCGGACACATCTGCAACAAGGAGGCACCTTGAGAACATTAGGCTAAATGAAAGAAGCCAGTCGCAAAAGTACAAACACTGCACAATGCCACTTGTACGAGGTACCCAGAGTCAAATTCGTAGAGACAGAAAGTAGAACGGCCGTTGCCAGTGGCTGGGGGTCTGGGAGAAGGAGGAGTTATTGTCCGATGGGTACAGTTTCAGCTCTGTAAGACACGGACAGTCGTGGCTGCTGCTCTCACAGCAACGCCACCGGAGTGTGTTTAACACCTCTGAGCTGCGTGCTTAAAAGTGGTCAATGTTCTGTTTATGTGCATGTTACCACAATTAAAACTTATTTTAAAAATGAAAGTAAACATTGATTGGGCTTAATAGTAAAAAATAAAATACTGAGTGACAACCAACCCTCTGTAAAGAAAGGAAGATAAAATATAGGTGCCATAGTCATGAATACTACAGGGAGTAAAACACTCTGAACTAGAGCGATTCGAACCCAAGGCCTCTGCCCAGGGCACTACAGAGTGCCTTCTGCTCCACTGGCAAAGACACGAGGAAGAGTTCACATCTTGGTAATAAAAATTACGATTTCCCTGGAGTCCTGTGTCCTCAGAGAGCCCTGGAGCTCCTGGGCAGCAGCTGAGAGGCCTGAGGCTCGGCGATGTGACCCCTCAGCCCCAGGGAGTGGCCGGCAGAGTCCCCTCCCAGCCGGGCAGCTCAGAACGGGGACGCTGCTGGCAAGGCCGACTAGGCGGGACCCCGGCCCTCCTGCTGCTCGTGCCCAGCCCGTGCTCAGCACGGTGGCCCACACTTGACAGTTCTGCCCAGGACACAGCTCACTGCCACGTCCGTGATTTTGTTCACCAGGCCAGCGACCCTGAGAAGCAGGTAGAGTAGCTACTGCCTTAAGCTCAATGTTTTAGGATCAAGAAATTCTCAGCAGGCTTCATCGATGTGCCCAGAGTTACACAACGGTTGAAAAACAAAACGAAACTCAGAACCTGGTCTTAGGACCCGACAGATGCCAAGACAATGGAAACCACGCCATCGTAACAACTCTACTTACGGCTGTCACAGGAGAAATGTCACCGCAGGCACAGCCGAAGCATGAGCACAGAGACAAAGACCGGAAGGGAAAAGGCACAGATAAAAGGATTTCCTCCGTAGGGGAGATTTCTTGTTTCCTGCTTTAAAACACATCTTTAAAAGCATGATATTTGCACACGTGAGAGGGTCACCAGAGTGGAGCGAAGCAGAGTCCCCACGGCCCCTCTCAGACAAGGGATTGCTCCGGAACGCCCAAGACTGAAGTTTCTTATAGAAGAACTACAGTAACTTTATCTTCAGTCTGGTACAATGAACAGGGGACACTACTGACGAGAAAGGACTAGAAGGACGTCTTTCTTCAACAGGGAAGGGCGCCTCGGGTCCGCCCGGCCGCAGCCCGTCCGCTCTCCCACCTGGCGACAGTCCCCGCGGACGCCGGGTCCTGCAGGTCTTCCCACCGACGACCTTTCCTGGGGGGCCGCGAGCACGTGGGGAGGGAACCCGCTTCTGCTCGGCCTGCAGCGCCTGGCACAGAGCTGGGTCCCCCACGGTCCCGCCGGCTGAGTGCGACTCAACACAGGCTGCTAAGGCAGACGCTGACCGCGGGGGATTCTTTTGAACCAATTAACGCGTCAGCACTGGGGAGTGTGAGTGACGTCACAGACACATGCGGGAGAGAGCCAGGGTGCAGTGGCCCTCGGTGCCGCAAATGCCAGCAGGGTCCACCGGGCAGAGCCCCTCACCTGCGTGGCTGAGCTGACAGGCAGCACCCGGGCCTCGCTCAGCACAGCCTGAAGCTCGTTGCACCGTAAGGCTGCGTGACGAGCCACTCGGGTCCCAGGGAGCCAGGCACGGACAGACAAGGGGAGCCTGACCTGGCACTCAGCCTGTGGCGCCGCCAGCTCCGGGATCCGGCGTCCTCCCCCTGCCGCGCAGGACACTCAGCCCCTCGTTGCCAGTAAAGGCCTCTTTGTCCACCCAGCTGGCAGTGTAGACGGGGCCCCGGGTGGGAAGCTTCACACCCCTTTCCTGCGGCAGGGAACACAGAACAGACACGGTGCCAGGAATGTCCGGACAGAAAAGGGAACTTCAGCTTAGGGCTTCCCAGTGTCCCCGAGCAGCGGCTGCGCGAAGAGCCCTACGGTCCCACACACGCAGACAGCCACAAAGGCCCAGAGGAGCACTCTGTCCACCACCATGGCCACGTACTTCCAGTCATCTTCCACCTGAAACACAAACGAAAAATCAAAGCTAGGTTTAAAAATCAAGGCCACAGGAAACGTTCTCTGTCTCATAAAAAGCTGCTTCTTTTTCAAAGGTTTCCCTGGCACTTTCTAAAGCAAACGCTGGCATTGCCTGGGTGGCCCTGTGTCTGCGTCTGCTGCACGCAGCAGTTTGTTCCATCTGAACACGGCGAGAGCTGGTCGCGGGCCGGGTGTCCCGGCAGGCGGGAAGGACTGAGCAGGGGTGGGTGTGACCGAGGACCTCTCCATAGGGACGGGCAGCCCTCCAGCCGGCACAGGGACACTGGCTGCGCAGACGGCCACATTGCTCCCGCCCTTCCAGTCCCGGAGCCCCGACCTTCTGCCACAGTCTCCATGGTTGTGTCTTGAGAGTCAACAGCAAGTCTCTCTGTCCCAGTGTATGACGATGGCACCATGAAGGTGAGTTTCCTGGTCTTTCTTGTCCCGTGACGCAGCCCCGCGCCCCTGCGGGACAAGCACTCACAGAGTGTTCCCTGAGCCAACTGCCGCAGCCGCGGCCAAGCCCAGACAGACGCCCTCAGCTACACCTCCCGGTGTGGCAAACAGACGTGATTCTCCTGGGCTCTCTCTTTGGAGGATGAGGGAGGCGCGTGCTGCTCTAGTTAGATTCCGGCAGCAGGAGCCCGTGTGCAGATGCTAAAAATATCCCTGCGGCTCTTTCCAGCAGCACCTAAATCCCTCCCGAGTAGGACAGGTGGGACTGGAGCTGCCGGAGGGCACGAACACTCCCGCCCGCGCCCCCTGCGCCCCCCACGCCCCCCAGGCCCCCCAGGCTCCCCAGGCCCCTGGCGCCCCCTGCACCCCCCAGGCCCGGGTCGCAGCTTCCCTGCACTCATTTCTCCTTCCCCTCTGGGGGCAGCCGCTCCCCCCCGCCCCTTCTGTTTGCCACTGTTTCTCGTGCAGGGCTTCTTGGTTTCATCAACCAAGTTTGTCCTGAGTGTTTACTTTGACCAAATTTCACTTGCGTTCACGTTTCCGGAGGTGGGATTTGCTCTGGGGCCACACCTGACCTCGCCCCACTGGCCGGCCTGTGCCCGCCCAGCACCTGGCACTGCAGAGCCCAGAGTCAGGCCGCGGACCCCCTTGGGAACAAACTCACAGAAGATCTGACTGTGTCCCCAGAGTGGCTCTAGGCCTGCAGGTGGAGGAGACATGCAACTTTACCTCCTTTGTTTCGTCGTGGCTCTTCATGTTTTCTGCTATGAACTGAACACTATTAACCACATCTTCAACCTCAGGCGAGTGCTCTGAATTTTCAGCCACCCACTGTAAAGGCTGACGACTTAATCTCCTCCTGCTGGTGGCCAGCTCTCTTGATCTGTGGCAGTGGCAGCGTTCTTTGAGGGGGTTGGGGCCTCCACGGCTGGCAAACTTGACTCTGGCAGGCCTCCTGGAAACGCCTGTGGGGACTGTGCCCGGGCCCGTCACCCTGGTCCTGGCCAGGGGCTTCCTCATCATCAGGAGCTGCGGCAACAGCCGGAGGAAAACCTTCCGCACCCAGCCGGGCATGGTGTGCGTGGCTGGGGTGCGATAGTGTATGTTCAGCACAAACACCGTCACCACGATGGACAGGGTGACAAAGACCATGGTGAACAGCAGGTACTCGCCCACCAGCGGGACCACGAGCGATGTGGACGGGATGGTTTCTGTGATGACCAGCAGAAACACCGCCAGGGAAAGCAGGACTGAAATGCAAAGGGTCACTTTTTCGCCACAGTCCGAAGGAAGATAAAAAACCAACACGGTTAGAAACGAAATGAACAGACAGGGGAGGATCAGGTTAACGGTGTAAAACATCGGCAGTCTTCTAAGGTAAAAAGAGTAAGTTATGTCTGTGTATATCTCTTCGCAACAGTTGTATTTTATGTCATGCTTGTACCCAGAAGCATCAACTATTTCCCACTCACTGTTTTCCCAAAAATCTTTCATATCCACTTTAGATCCAATGATTAGAAGATCAATTTCAGCTTTGTCGTATGTCCAGGAACCAAATTTTAGGGAACAATTTTGATGGTCAAAAGGGAAAAAGGTGATATCCATAGGACAGGAACTCTTAAAAATCGCTGGCGGGGTCCAGGTTATGGTGCCATTGTACGTCAGAAGAGCTTTCGTCTTGCCCTCGACCTGGAAGTCACCAACAGCACTGCAAAGTAAACCAGACAGCGTTAGTGATGCCCCCTTCGCTACGGCTCGGCGTCCCGCAGGGCCACTCGGGAAGGCATACTTGTTATAGAGAACAATGTCAGGCTTCCAGATCTTCTCCGCTGGAACACGCAGTGTCTCAATGCCGTCATATTCCATTGGATCCCAGCGCAATTTATAATCCTTCCAAATCTAAAAGAAATAGAGATCAGTTTTTAAAATTACTTAATAATGTTCCCCCAATGTTAAATTTCTGTTGGTTCAACAATTTTTCCTTTTTTGAAAAAAAAAATTCTTAATTCAAGAATACATTGGTTTCTATCAAAATTTGGGAAATTATATCCAGGGGAATAAATAGCAGAGCTGACTTTGGCAAATACTTAATTAGGTAATTATTGATTAGTAGTTAGCTGGCCAAGGTTATAGGACTTCCACGTTCCAGGGACAATACTCAAACTGGAGCAGCAACCCACTTCTAATATCAACAAAATAGTTCAAGTGTATGATGGTGAGTTTGATACAAAATCTGTGTAAAAGATTAAGACTTTCTTAAGGAAGAAAGGGACGGTATAGCTGACAAAACCAGCTGGTGTGAATCTCAGCCCCATGCTCTTGAACTCGGCTCCTGCTGTCTCCAATCCTGGCCCAGCAGGGACCCGAGCCCGGCTGGTGCCCGGCTCTGGAGCTCACGCTGCAGATAACAGTGGGAGATTTGGGTGCAGCAACCAGGAAAAGCAGAACTCTCTACGTCAAGAGACCTGTGTCACTAGGTTTGTGCGCCGTGAAGCTTGCCTCCAGTCAGCTATTACCAGAGCTGAACTTCAGGCTTTGGGGTGGCGGGGCAGGTGACACTAATATTTTGTGTGTGTCACAGGTGGGAGGTGGAAGGAGGCAGTGGGTTTTATCCAGTCCATATTGTGAAGCCGACACATACGTGACGCAGCCACAGGTTGGTTTCCATGATCTGGTTTACTTCATCCTGGGAGGAAGAAACAATATTTTTAGCTTCAGTTGTGCTTGCTACAGAGGTTAGTCTTGCAGCAAGAATTATAACTAAAAAGAGCCAAGTCTGAGCTTTTCGTGCTCATAGAGGAAAGCAGGAGGGCGGAGAGGGCAACGCAGAAAGCGCGTTCGGGACGCAGCCGGAAACGCAGCTTCTGCATGTCTGGCCCAGCCCTTGACGTGCAAGGCAAAGGTGGCTTTAAAGTGTCTTTCAGCGCTGATCTGAGCCCCGCCTCTCCTCCGAAGGCTTTCTGATCACGCAGTCCAGGTGGATTTCTCATTCCACGAAAGGAAAGAAGGAAAAGACGAGAGGGGATGGGAAGGAGAGAGGGAAACACTGCCGATGGCGACAGGTTTCCCAACCGGCTCCTTGCTTTTGCCCAGGCCCTATAAACCTCCTTCCTCCGCGGCAACTCACGACTCTCCGCGGAGTCCCGAGCCCCCCGCCCCGGGCCCTGCCCGGACTGTCAGCCCTGGCTCAGCCTGGAGACTCCCGCTGGCGTCTGCCCTCACCGTCACACGCCACCCCCACCCGCGCCACTGCTTCAGTCACTCACACTGTGACCACTGTGTGCCCTGCGGACACTGCAGGCCAGCAGTGACAGGGTGCAGAAAGGTCCTGCCTCCTGTGTCGCAGCTGTCAGTTAAGGAGACACAGAAGGAAGAGTAGACATATAATGTACGATAGCAGTAAGGCCCATGAAGCAAAGAAAGAGGGACGGCGTGGCCCTCGTGCGCACGCTCTCACGCACACGCTCTCATGCACACGCATCGTAGACAGGAGGGTCACAGAAGGCTTCTCCGAGGAGGTCGTGTTTAAGCAGACGCTTAAATCACCGGCAGAGCCGGGGAGGGGCAATGTGGAGGAGGAGCGTTCCAGGCGACATCCCAAATATAACCAGTTCCTGATCTGCCAGCCGGTGAGAAGGTGACCACAGACACAGCGTGGACCTTCAGCAGACTCACAGCACACAGCCTGGGGCTTTGGGCAGGTTCCCGGGGGCCAGGAGTGGAGTCCCAACACTTACTCGCCAGTCTTGCCTCCGAGACACCTGAACACCGTGCAGAGCACACGCGCTCAGCGGTGGGCGGAGGGAGCCAGCGGTCAGACACCGCGCGCCCTGGGACACTGGGCCCCCCTCACCCCCACGGCTGCCCCGCTGCCTCCTTCCGCGGGTCTGTGTGGACCCAGGGGCAGCCCCGGGGCTTACAGAGGTGAGCACAGGGAGTTGCCTTCCTGATTTCCTATGCGTCCCGGGAAGCAAAGAAATGGGCTACACGTGTCCACTGCGCAAGCAATTCCTGGCTTTACAGTTACCGAAGGGCAGGGCCTTGTGCTCATGGGACAGTCACGTTGCAATGTGCAGAGTCCCGTGGGGCCACGGCAGCAAATCAACTCTCTGGGGGTCTGCAGAGCTCTGCAGTCTCGGTTCCGGGAAGGTCTCGGGGGTGACCTGCATAAGCCCCAACCACCTTCCAAAGCCTGCCTCCTCTCTGAACTAGGAGGCTGTGTCCAGCGAGCTGAAATCAGCTGGCAATACCACTCCACGATAGGCCTGTCTCCTCAGCCACACCTGCACGGGCTGGGGAAGCTCTCTATGGCAGGACCCAGTCCGTGGAGGTGGGGACACCTGGAAGGTATCAGCGGCTTTATGGACCAGGGTCTGGTCTAGCAAGCTGTGCTCTCCACCCAATTCCAGCCCACACCGACAGACATGAGCACAGCCGTCAGCCCGGGGGAGGACGCCAGGGACCCACAGCAGCGCCCACACTCCCGGGACCGTCAGCCTACCTCTTTCGTGGGAAAATCAATTCTTTGACATGCCAGTTACATGAAAGGCTTTGATTTCTAATTTCAAGTGGACTCGTTTCTGGAGCAACAGACCCAGAGACTCAGCTCAGAAAGGCCACGAGGGCTGCATTTTACCAGGGCTTTAAGTTTGACATTTCAGTTCTGCCAGGCCAGCAAAAACCCCAGGCAGGGGCTTTGTCCTGGACCCCTGTGAGGGGAGTGGACGTGCTCCTCCTCTGAAAGACATCGGAAAACTCGGAGGCCGGGGGCCTCTTGCTGCAGCAGACACAGGTCCACGTAGAGCCCTTGGGCGCCGCAAGGCCACGTCCAGGCAGACAGCAGCAGAGGGGCCGGGACCTTCTCGAAGGGAGTCTCGGCCGGGCATCCTGGCTGTGCTGACCACAGAGCCACCTGAGCTCACCTGAGGACGCCCAGCAACCACACTCCGGGGCATTCATCCAGAGTCATGAAGATTTATGTTTACACAAAACCCTGTGCAAAGGTGTGCACAGCCACTTTGTTTGTACTAGACCAAAACTGGAATCAGCCCAGATGTTCTTCAGCAAGTAAACGGTAGAACAGCTGTGGTCAACATGCCAGGGAATGCTACTCAGCAAGCAGGCGGGAACCACCGACACGCGCGGGTGCGGATGACTGAGGCTTTACGCTGAGTGGAAACCCAGCCCCGCGAGTTTATGCACTGACCCCATTTTTATATAACATTGTTGAAATGAGAGCATTTTAGAAATGGAGGAAGCTCAACGGGAGAAGCTGGGCAAAGTGTACAGGGATGTCACCGTCACCTTTACAGTGCGTGTGAGTCCACGGTGACCCCAATTTAAACCTTTCCCAAGCCTCCCTTGCAGCTAGAGGGCGTCAGGGAGAAGGAAAGCAGCCGCTGCCAGCAGGACTTCCGAGAAAGCTCCTTGAGAAAGTCGCAGAGGTCCCGCACGTCCCCCTTCTGCCCCTTCCCCACGCTCTCCTGCTTCTTGCCAAGAATGTGAACATGAAAGTGGAAATGCAAGTTATCTTGGACTGCGAGGCCACACTGGGGGCAGAAACCACGTGCAGAGGATGGTGAAATAGGAAGGCAGAAGGAACCTTGGTCACTGTTTCCATGTCTGCTTTATACTTTTAGGATCAGCGCATGGCAGTGACAGCCCCTGGAGTTGTGCAATGCACAACGTGGGCAACTGAACCTAGTGGTGCAACCACTGATACCATGAAGCCACCTGCTATTAACCTCCTGGATGGAGGTTTTAGATTTCCACTACATAAGAAAGGAATAAACTTGTTTCCTTTTTTTTCCCCTGCTCAAGTGATGCAGTGGGAGTGGAGAAGGATAAACTTATTTTATTAAAGCTGTTTTTTAAAAATCTCCGATACTAGTAACCAAATGTAAATGTCAAAATCTGCATTTAGCAGTCCCCTGCCCACCAGCTTCAGGACAAGGTCCTAAAGGGGCGGATCGAGCAGGGACTGCAGTTACGCTGTGTGGGGAGGTGGCCCTCACAGACTCCAGAGGAAACTCAGCTCAGGGCTCGCTCCCAGCAACCCCAGCCGCGGCAAGTGTGGCTTCCAGCCCGGGACGACACCAGCAACCAGTACCAAGCTACTGGGGGTGGGAAGGGGGTCAGAAGAGATAATAAATGTGTATTAAAAGAGTGAGTGGGCCCCTCTAAGAGAGAGGAAACATCTAGCTTTTCGTTTTTAAATCAGTATAGACCAGTACATGCACCTTTCCACTTCTAGCCTGGGGCAGAAGCCAGAGGACCCAGTCGGGGCCAGCCTCGTCCACCGGGAAGCATGAACTGGACAATCTGGGGGCCCTGACTCACACCCGTCATTCGGGTCTTTCCCCGGGGACACCTAGAGGGGCCACCGCTGCCTCACCCAGAGCAGCCTGGCAGGAGGAGGGCTCCTTCCCACACATGGCTGGGCTGCCATGGCGGAAGGGCTCCCTCCTTCTGTGCACTGGGGTCTCAGGGGCGCCGTCCAGCACCCCCCTCTGGAGCTGCCTCGGGGGCCCCTGCTTGCCCGGCCCGCCTGCTCCCGCAACGCGGCCTGAGCCCGGCACCTCGGGCCGGCCCTGCCGCTTCCCAGCTGGGCCCTGGAGCCCAGACCCGGGTCCGCCTGAGCAAATGGGCCCCCCACCTCCTCCCCGGCCAGGATGAGCAAAGGGCATCCAAACAAAGAGCTCTAGTTCTAGCTCTCTCCAGGATCTCCAAAGTCCTGTCCTTTTTTTTTCCTCAGGGTGGGATGGAATCTCTTATGAAAGGCACTAAATTTTTTCTGTCTTACATAACACAGCAGACTTAAAGCAATTCTTCAACTGTGGAGCAAAGAGGGCACAAGCCTGGGAGCTAAATCCCAGTCTCACCCTTTTGTGATCGCATGACTTTGGGACACGCAGCTGGGCTTGCACGCCCTCCGCAGTGAGATGACGGTGACGGCCACGAAGGGTGAGCCCGGCGCCCAGTGCACGACGGGTGCACCTAGGGTTGGCCCCTGACACCTTTCCTTCTCACCCTTCTTTCACTTCCAGAAACACCTGCCCGGCGGGAGCACTACAGCCCGTGGGGGAAAGGGTCTCCCGCCCAGCGGGCCGGCCCACGTGTAGGTGTGTGTGCATCTGTGTTACTGAAATTCCCTTGTTCACCACGTGCAGACGGTGCGGCCACGCGGGGGGGGGGCCCTCCAGGGAGCCGGGCACTCACCACGTCGGCCAGCTGCGTGATGGCCACTTCGAAGTGCACCGTGACGGGGTCAGAGACGTTCTCCACGGGCCTGATGAGCTGGTTGTAGTGGGAGAAGAGTCTGCGAAACAGCCTCTCCTCAGCGGCGCAGCCCGCGCAGCCTGCGTGGAGCAGAGCGAGAGTCGGAGTCGGCGGGGGTGGCAGTGGGACCGTGGCGTCCGCGCTGCCTCTGCCTGTGCTGCGTCTCAGGACGAGAGCGACAGCAAGGACAGCAGCGTTTCCACAGACGTAGAGGAGGAGACTCGAGGCTCGGAGTCTTTGCCCATGTCACACTCATTGCTGGAGCGGGAAGCTCGCCAGTATTTTGGGAGAGTCCTGCCCTTTCTTGTCACAGTGCTGCTCCGACGGACGCCTGGGTCTACACCTGCAAGGTGTTTCGCTGGGGAACCTTCACCAAGCAAAAACTGAAACAGCTAGTAATTCCATTAAGGTCTTCACAAGCCATGCTCTTTTAAAATCAACTTTGCAATTCAGTTAGTTTGGAGATTTGTGAGAATGCAAGGTTTTTAAGACAAATTTACTTAAAGTATTTTGAAAAGAGTTCAAAATAAGCTCTTAAAAAATAGCATTTTCGGTCATTAAAATCTAGAGAATTATTAATATTTCACGCATATCTCTTTGTATTTTTCCAAGAACACATGAGAGGTAAGTTACTGGTCTTCATTCGTCATAATTCATTTCATTAATACTCCCACTACGTTTTCCTTTATAGAAATTCAAATTTGACACCTGAAATATTATTCCACAAATGTCCCAAAGGGATTTATACCTTGAAAGAAAACAAGTCAGTCAGTGAGAAGCTGACCAGGTGACATGAGTGTCACCAGCGGAAAAGAATTTCCACAAACGCCTTGGGAGCCCTGAAACCGTGGGATTTTAATAAGAATGAAAAATTTTAAATGTAAAATACTATTCTTGCCATAATGATAATATTTCTTCATAAAACAGACCAAGACATCCTCCTGATTATTCATTTTTCCCCTTGAGACATTTTAGAGAAGCCCTCCCGGGTCTCGACAATCGGTCCCCTGCAAGCGGAACAGCACGTGGAAATGCGATTTGTTCAGCAGAGCAGCACCTGCCCACTTCTCAGCCTTAACTTTTAAAATGAACCATCGTGCTCTTGGGAAACATTTTGGCAGAGTAAAATGACATGTTTCCAGGAACCAGAGCTGATCACCTGCACAGTGGGAGGGTCTGTGGACTGTGCAATAGTATCAGCTAACAAATAAATCACCATCTTGAAAAAATATGAAATACAACTAAAAATAAATAAGTTGAATACATCCATAGCAGAGATGAATAGAAAGCTGCATCATTCTTATTTTGTATTTCAATTGGGAAAATAAAATAAATACGGTTCACAATATGTTTCATTGTCCCCCTCACCCCACCCTGCCCCCCAAATCTCATCTCACGTGGCAAACGTAACTCACAAAAACCAAAGAGCTTAGTGAGCAGCTGGACCAGCGGTGGGTCCTGCGCAGACACGTTATTTTCCCACAGGACCTGTCACGTCTGCGCGAGCGCAACTAGAACAGAGTAAACACACGCAGCTGAGAAGGGAACAGAAGACAAAGCAGAAATAAAACCTACCTTTAAAGAAAGGTACAAACACACAGAACCAGAGACACAAACGCTTGCTGGGCAGCATGGTTGAAACCCACTGTGCTTCCTATTTCCCAGGCGCTCCGGGTCAGCTGCCTGCACCCGACCTGCACAGCGCCAGAAGCCCCCTGCGACCCACGTGCGTCTTTCGAGAAATCACACAGTCACGAGACATCACGCGGGTGTTCCCAGGACCGGACACTGAGGCAGAGGTGAGGAGCGAGTGAAAGGGCTCGACCGATGTGGGATGAGCCGTCACGGTTGCTGTCAGCCTAGATCTCCTTTCCTGCAGGGACGGGAAGGAAAGCGAGAGAGTGTCAGGCCGACAGGGTGGGGAGGACGAGGCCCCCTGCAGCACAGCCGCCAGCCCCAGGGCAGCGGAGCATCCCCTGAGCTCCAGGCCCAGCACCTGCCGGCGCTGCCCAAACCGCGAGGGCTTTCGGTCAAGGTCCAGTTGCTCGTCCCGCAAGGACGCAATTATTGAGACGGCGAGGATACCAGGGAAGAAGGGGATGTTCAGCGTCACGGATGTTTAGCTCTCTCTGGCTCAGAGACATCATAGGCTTATAAAGGAGCGACCGCATGCCTTGGGGCAGGTCCTGGTGTGTCCCGAGGGGCTGCATGCCCTGGGGGCAGGCGGTGGGGGTGGGGGTGAGGGTGAATCTTGCTCAGCAAGTCCGCCCAGCGGCCTTCAGAATCTCAGCTCCTTTCTCTTGTAGAAAATCCACCATTTCTGGAAGCCGATTCGAAGGTCAAGTAGTTAGTTAAGGGAGAGGAATTGAAATTTGTTCAGTGGGCACCCAGCTCCTTACACTCGGTGCTAATGATCGTGCTCTGATTCACTGAGTTCTCCGTGAACCGGGTCTTAACCTTGCTAGGAAACGTTCTAAAATACGCGCGTGGTTGCGGAGGAGTCGGAACAAGAGAGGATCTCCGGGCCGCCCCGTCCAAACACTGTGACATCATCACTGACACAGCACTTTCGCACGTGCGGGGTTCGGACTAACAGACCCCTCAAGATTCTGTCCACCTCAACTCTCCTGAAGGAACAACAGAGGAAGTGACATTTATTTGGCACCAAACTTCAGCCAGGCACTGGGCTGGGTGCTTCAGGTAGGTCCCCTGAGATGTGGCTCGAGTTGTCCCCTCAGCAGTTGGCCCTTTGTCCTTTGCCGAAGTGCTGTGTGGAGTTTGCCAAGAACCGAAGGTGAAGAAAAGAAGTCTAGCCAGGCACAGTGGCGTGGCTGTGTCCCCGCCACTCAGGAGGCTGAGGCGGGAGGATCCCTTGAGCCCAGGAGTCTGAGGCCAGCCTGGGCAACTCAGCAAGGTTCTGTCTCCAAAAAACAAGAAGAAAAGAAAAGAAAAAATCAGAGCAATGTCTCACTATGCTGCGTAAAATGCCACCAGACACAAAACGGGACATTGCTTCACTCGTTTTCAGAGCAAGGCGCAAATCACGTGGGCTGTTTTCAAAGCTGAGGTTTTGATGGGACTGCTCTTCGTTCTTTCTGGTGGATACACACTGAAGTCTCACGAAAACTTTGCTTCACATCTTTTGTTCCATCTCATGTCCAACAGTTCTCCGCAGCTCGTCACCTGTCAGCCTAAGGAGCCACCCGGGAGGAAGGGTCCTTTGGAACGTGCCAGAAGTCGGCCCTGCCGTGTTCCAGGGCAGGCTGACTGTCCCACTGTGCCACGGTGCAGCGTGGGAGGAAGGGGGACTTCACGAGTGAAGGTCGCAGAGGTGAGGAACACAGGGACAGAATACAGGCTCTGGAGTCAGACAGACCTGGCTTTGGACTATGGTCCTGATGCTCACCTGGGGGACACTGGCAAGTCACTTAAGCTACCTCAGCCTTGTCCTCAGCAGAAACATGGGATTAAATTCAGTAACATGAATCATTCATTCTCTCCATACCCAATTTTGTGTGGCATTTTCTCTCACTCCCTTACCAGTACAAATAGGTAACACAATCAAGTAACTCTTGGGGCCTGAACTTGTAAGAAGGATATATTTGAAATGCTTATAAAGAAGAATGCACTCTCCATTGAAACAAAACATTTAAACTATGCCCCTGTCACCAGAAAAATGCTTGAGATTGGTAATTGAATTACGGGTTTATATCCTACTTCAAACTCTTTTTGAAAATTGCAGAAACAGAAGTTAAAAGAAGGGGGTGGGGGGGCAGGGGCAATATACATAACCTAAACTTTTGTACCCCCATAATATGCTGAAATAAAAAAAAAGAATAATTCAGCAGCTAATACAAAAAAAAAAAAAAAAGAAGTTAAAAGAAAATATATAGCAGAGGCCTCGTGTGGTGGCTCACGCCTGCAATCCCAGGACTTTCAGAGTCCAAAGCCAGAGGATTGCTTGAGGCCAAGAGTTCAAGACCAGCCTGGACAACATAAGGACACCCTGTCTCTACAAAAAGATCTTTTAAAAAGTTAGCCAGGGCCGGATGAGGTGGCTCACGCCTGTAATCCTAGCACTCTGGGAGGCCGAGGTGGGTGGATCGCTCGAGGTCAGGAGTTCGAGACCAGCCTGAGCAAAAGCGAGACCCCGTCTCTACTAAAAATAGAAAGAAATGATCTGGACAGCTAAAAATATATATAGAAAAAAATTAGGTGGGCATAGTGGCACATTCCTGTAGTCCCAGCTCCTCAGGAGGCTGAGGCAGGAGGATTGCTTAAGCCCAGGAGTTTGAGGTTGCTGTGAGCTGTGATTGCACCACTGCACTCTAGTCTGGGTGACAGAGCAAAGTCCTGTCTCCAAAAAAAATAAAAAAGCAAGCAAGAAAGAAAATTTAATTCAAGAAATAATAGAATTAAAGGCATTATATCTTTTCCTGATTTTGCTGGATACTGTTTCATGTTTATATTCTAGCAGTTAATTTCTGCTTAACCATATTGTTGCTGTCCACTGTTTAGCGAGGAAGAAAGGATGGAGAAGGCGGAAGAGATGCACGTAGCCCTGGACAGGGAGAGGTTAATTAACACCGGAGGAGGTTTGCTTTCTGCCCCGCCCTTCTTCTATTTCCCACCCGCTTACCTCTCATTCCTCTTCGCCAGGTCTGAACGGCAATAGGACGCAGCAGCACGTCTCAGCTCTTTCAGGGCTGCAGATCTGCTGAAAACCATGGGTCCTGTCCCCCTGCCCCATGCACACATGCATGTCAAACAAAACTGTGCGTATAATTTCTGGGGACTCACAGACCCATAAATGGCCAACCGCAGGCGGAGGGTAACCCCAGCTGGTTTCACAGGTGTCCCCAGTGTCTGTCCCCAATCCCTCTACGCCATCACTTTCTGAAATAATGCGTTCCAAAAAGCTAATGTGTTAGGAAATCGACAGGCTTCAGAGAATAATTATTGGGTTTCTTTTTTGGCTTTATCCATAAAAGCTCATTTTAATTTGGAGGTTTTTTCATATTGTTTAATATGAAACTTTTACTTTAAAAAGTATTTCATGGGCCGGGCGCGGTGGCTCACGCCTGTAATCCTAGCACTCTGGGAGGCCGAGGTGGGCGGATCGTTTGAGCTCAGGAGTTCGAGACCAGCCTGAGCAAGAGCGAGACCCCATCTCTACTAAAAAAATAGAAAGAAACTATATGGACAGCTAAAAATATATATAGAAAAAAAAAAAAAAATTAGCCGGGCATGGTGGCGCATGCCTGTAGTCCCAGCTACTCGGGAGGCTGAGACAGGAGGATCGCTTGAGCTCAGGAGTTTGAGGTTGCTGTGAGCTAGGCTGACGCCACGGCACTCACTCTAGCCTGGGCAACAGAGTGAGACTCTGTCTCAAAAAAAAAAAAAAAAAAAAAAAAAAAAGTATTTCATGCTTTTCTCCCTCCCTCCCTCATTTGCTAAATTAAATCCACTGCCTGAAAATAAAGGAGACTATTTGATATGGTTACATAAAATTGGTTGTGTTCTCATTTGAAGTTTGAGGGGGTTTTGTCCTAGAAACTGCAGGAGTGAACATTCTGTTGACCTTTCTCCGACTGTCAGTTCTCTTTAAACTCAAAGTGAGAACACGGTCTAGTTGTCTAGTTTAAAGGGAAATAACCCTTCAAACATGTATTATTTATAAATCCACTGCAGCAAAACATCATCAATAATTTATTGATCCCATCTGCTGGTTTTTTAATGCCCACTATCCTTAACTCGCGCACGACCACCATCCCCGGCTGCTAGTATTGCACTTGGCATTTCCAAATCCCGCAGGGAAAGCAAAACAGCAGTAGGGTAAGTATTCAGATTAAGATTTGCTGATTTTAGACCACAAAGAAATAGTTAATAAATTGCTAATCATAAGAGAAGCTCAAATTGACCCTTCGGTGCTCACCTTTTGTCCAACTAAATTTTGAGAAAAAGGGAGAGCCCGGGGACCCAGCGTGGGGTCGAGCAGTGCGGGCAAGTCAGACTCCGCTGAACGCGGTAAGACGCTGAATGGCCCACGGCTCCCTCGGCCACTCCCCGGGCGCCACCAGTCACCATGCCACCGTGACTGACATTTCGTAAGGTCGGCTACTGCCACTCGAGGAGGTTAAGTCACCGGTTCCGAGGCCCAGCCCAGCTGATGAAAGGCTGAGTCAGAACTCCGGTCTAGGCTCGTCTGGATCTAAAGCCGACGCTGTGGCCTCAAAGCCGCCCTGCAGCGCTCGGGGATCCGTGAAGACTTTGTAAGTTCGATGCATTTGAAGACAGCTGCTAGGCGTGGGCGGAGGTGAGCGCCGCTCTTGTGACCCTTCACCAGGGACCCCCTGTCCCCCCACGGGTGCGGAGGAAGCTGAGGCTGAGCAATAAAAGGGCTGCGACAGGGACAGGACGCTGGACAGACGCGGGAGCCCAGGGCAGGCCCGCGGCATCCGGCGACTCCTTGGGGCCTTGCACTCCGCCATGTGGGCGGCGATCACCCTGGGCCCTTCAAGGTGGAGGGAAATTGCTTAAACTTTAAGTCCCTTAAAAGGCAGAATCGATTCAATTTTCACTGTCCTGAGCCCAGCAGTCACTGCAGTAAAGGTCCCTGGGCGGCAGCGGCCCCAGCTGCGGTTGCACGGGAGGGTAACCCTGCCAATCCTTTCCCAGGGCCGGGCGACAAATTGCCACAAACTCGGGGGGCCAGTAGAGCCAAAAGTTATTCTGTGGAAGTTCTGAGGCCAGAAGTCTGAGGTCAAGGGCTGGCAAGGCCCTGCTCCCCGTGGGGGCCGGAGGGGACGCCCCTCCCTGCCTCCTCCAGCTTCCGGGGGCTGCGGTTGTTCCTTGGCTTGCGGCAGCGTCACTGCAGTCCCTGCCTGTGCGGTCACTCGGCTGTCTCTGCGCCCGTGCCTGCTCCACTTCCGCCTCTTACGAGCAAGCTGGTCATTGGATTTAGGGCCTACCGGGTAATTCAGGATGATCTTATCTCTAGATTCTTAATTACATCTGCAAAGACCCTTTTTCCAAAGAAGGGAGCACTCACAGGTGCCAGGGGTTAAGACATGGACGTGTCTTTGGGGGCACCATTCAACCCACGGCAGCATGGCAGGGGACTGTGTAGTGAGGATTTAGCTAGAAAGGGATATAATGGCAGCTGCTGACATACACAGGGGCAGCGCGCACTAATTTTCTTCCAGACAGCAGCGTGTCGATGTGCGCTACAGACATTTGGAGCCAGTGGGGAGGCCAAGACAGTATGACTGATTTTGCAGAAAATGATACCGATTTCTCGCTCTTCTGAAGGAAACAAAAAGTGAAAAGCTGTTTATATGATGGTTCCTGATTAGTAGTTCTGAGATTTCAATGAGCCTCTGAATCGAGCAGACGATCAGATCCGCAGGCCCCAGGCGCAGAGATTCTGATTCGGTGGGTCTGGGTGGGACCTGGAAAACTGCATTTTTAAAAAGCGTCGGTGTTGACCGTGATGCCAGTGGCCAGCACTACACAGCTGAGGAGCACTTCTCCAGAGAGTTGCAGGAAGATTTCCACTCGGTCCATTTACAGTGTGGCTCCGTCATATTATAGAGTTAGACGTTTCTGGGACATCTGTATCCCTGTAAATTTGCATGTCAAAAGCCAAGAATGTCAGAGATGTTCTGAAGTTGCAGCCAGACACTGTGCCGCATGCAGGAGTCATGCGCCATCAGGCTGAGTCCTGTTACATTCTGGGCACCGTGATAGAGGCCAAAATACAGTTATAGAAGATGCACATTTATTTTTTTAAAGTGTTCAAGGAACATTTATAAAAATTGACCCCTTATTGACACACAAAAACTCTTGACAACTAACAAAGAATCTATTCCATCCAGAACATGCTCTGTCCACAAAAAAGCAAAATTAAAAAAAATTCCAAGATCATAACCCAAACTTCCCTTTCTTGAAGATATTAAAACGTTGTATAAAGTCCTCTATGTTTGAAGAGGGGGCAGTTAAGTTAATAAAGCGTAGAACTTATATGACTCAGGTCTCCCCAGTCAGTGAATACGAGTGAGGTAATATTGATATTAATCATGAGGTCCTAACTGCTCCAGGTCTAACCCCTACAGTCACACGGCAGCCCCCGCCCAATCCCTCCTTGTTGTGTAGGCTTCCTTGCTGCTTCGCTGAGCACGTTCATCTTCCCAAATGCCGAAGCCACCCTGGAGTCTGAGATAATGGGAAAGGGATGAGGAATGGGGCAGAGACAGGGTCTGGGCAGGGAATACAATAAAGAACTCTGCCCAGCTAGAAGATGATGGGGCAATATCTGTAAAGCAATGAAAAAGAATATACTGTCAACATAGAACTCTATTCCCAGCACAAATATACTTTACAACAAAGGTGAAATAAATATTTTTGTAGACATATAAAAATAGGAAAACTGTCATCAGCAGCAAACCTATGCTACAAGAAATGTTAAGAAAAAAAAAGTCCCATCTACTTGGGAGACTGAGGCAGAAGGATCACTTGAGCCCAGGAGTTTGACATTGCAGTAAGCTATGATGATACCACTGCACTGCACTGCGTCACTATAGCCCAAGTGACACAGTGAGACCCTGTCTCAAAATAAACAAATAAATAAATAGTAAGTTAGGCTGGGCGCAGTGGCTCACCCCTGTAATCCCAGCACTTTGCGGAGGCTGAGGTGGAAGGATTGCTTGAGCCCAGGAGTTCAAGGTTGTGGTGAGCTATAATCACGTCACTGCACTCCTGCCCAGGCAACAGAGGGAAACCCTTCCTCTAACAAAAAAAAAACAAAAACAAAAACAAAAAACAGAAAAGAAAAGAAGAAAGAAAAACATTTTTAAAAAAGAAAACAAGTTATTCAAACAGAAGAGAAATAATATCAGATCCAAATCTGGATCTACATAAGTGAAATAAATAAAGAGCTTGGTAATTGGGATACACGTGCATAAATAGAGAAGATATTTTTCTTAGTTTAAAAATTCCTTTAAAAGATAATCACTTTTGAAAAAACAGTTAAAAGCAATGTATTGTGGGGATTATTATGTATGTGAAAGTAAAATGTATGAAAACAATAGAACAAAGGAAAGAAAAATGGAAATACATTGTCATAATGTTCTTATACTATATGCAAAATGATATAATATTATTTGAAGATAGACTGACAAGTTAAAGGTGTATACTTTAAAACCAAAGCAACCACTAGAATAGTACAACAAAAAAGGCATAGCTAGTAAGCCAAGAAAAGAGAAAAAATGGAATAATAAAACATTTAATTAATACAAAACAACAGTGAAAAAGAGAAGAAAGTGAACAAATAAAAATAGGACAAATAAAAAACAAATAGTAGGGATGGTAGATTTAAACACAACCATATCAAAAAACACATTAAATGTAAATGGTCAAAATACACTGATTAATAGGGAGAGATTGACCATCTAGATTAAAAAAAAAAAAAAAAAAAGCAAGACCCAATTTGTGCCTACAAAAATTCTGGCAGTTCTGGGATAAATTCCGTTTTGTCATAGTGTATAATCCTTTTTGTATGTTTACATATTCTGCTGCTAGTATCTTGTTGAGGATTTTTACATCTATATTTATAAGAGATATTGGTCTTTAGTTTTCTTGTGATTTATTTATCTGGTTTTAGAATTAGGGTAATACTGATATCAGAGAATAATTAAGAAGTGTGCCCTCTTCTATTTCTTGAGAGAATTGTTGAAGAATTGGATTACTTCTTCTTTAAACACTTGGTAGAATTAACCAATGAGGCTATCTGATTCTAGTCTTTTCTTCATTGGAAGCTTTTTGATTATTAATGGTCTAAGTTCATTTTTGTTGCTATAGTAGAATATCACAGACTGGGTAATTTATTGAAAAAACTTTTATTCTTACAGTTCTAGAGGCTGGTAAGTCCAAGGATGAGGGGCCTGCAACTGGCAAGGGTTTTCACACTGTGTCTTCCCGTGGTGGATGGCAGAAGAGCTAGAGAGCCTGAAAGAGAGAGCAAGAATAGGCCAAACTTGCTTTTACAATAAATCCACCCTTCCAACAACTAACCCACTCCTGCAATAATGATATCAATCCATTCTTGAAGGCTCTGCCCTAATGACCTAATCACCTTTGATAACAGGCTCCATATCCCAACACTGTTGCATTGGGGATTAAGTTTCCAACACATTAACTTAGGGGAACACATTCAAACCATAGCACTAACTCAATCTCTTTACTTCCTATAGGTCTCTTTGTGTCTTCCTGGGAAGTTACCATTTCATCTAAGTCGTCTAAATTTTGGCATACAGCTGTTCAAAATATTCTCTTAAAATCATTTTTATTTATGTAAGACAGTAGAGATTGCTTTCCTCTTTCATTCCTGGTTTTAGTAGTTTCATTCTTCTTTTTTTCTTAGTCTAGCTAAAAGTCGAACAAATTTGTTGTTTTCTCAAAGCCCTAACTTTGGTTTCATCAGTTTCATCCCCCTTTTTTCCTATTCTATATTTTGTTAATTTCCATCCACAGTCTTATCAGTTCCTTCCTTTTGTTAGCTTTGGGTTTGGACAGTTTCTAAAGTATAAGATTAGGTTGTTAGTTTCAGGTATTTCCTCTTTTTTAAATATAGGTGCTCATAGAGCTATAAATTTCCTCTATGCACTGCTTCAACTGCATTCCATAAATTTTCATAAGTTGCAGTTTTGTTTTATTTTATCTCCAAGTATTTTCTAATTTCCCTTGTGATTTCTTCTTTGACCCATTGGTTATGTAGGAGTGCGTTGTTTAATTTACACATATTTGTGAACTTTTCACATTATCTTCTGTTATTCATTTCTAATTTAATTCCATAGTGATCAGAGAATATACATTGTATGACTTCAAACTTTTTAAATTTATTGAGACTTCATAGTAACCTAGTATATTGTCTGTCCTGGAGAATATTCCATGTCCACTTGAGAAAAATACGTACTCTGTTGTTTTGGGGTGGAAAGTTCTATAGATGTCTGTTAAGTCTAGTGATTTATAGTGTAGTTCAAGTTTTTATTGCCTTATCTTCTCCTGCCTGTGGTTCTAGCCATTGTTGAGTGTGGGCAATTGAAGTCTCCAACTCTTATTGTTGAATTGTCTGTTTCACCCTTCATTTCTGACAGCATTTGGTTCATGGAGTTTGGTGCTCTGTTATTAGTTGTATATATGTTTATAACTATTACTTTTTCCTGATGAATTAACAAGTTTATTTTTATAAAATGCCCCTCTTTATTTGTAGTAACATTTTTGTTTTGATATTAGCATAGCCACTCCAGCTCTGTTTTGATTGATTGTTCCTTTCATAGTATACCTTTTCCATCCTTTCACTTTCAATTTATTTATATCTTTAAATCTACAGCATTTCCTGTAGAGAACATATACTTGGATCACTTTTTTATATGCAGCCTGACAATATCTGACTTTTTTTTTTTTTTGAGACAGAGTCTCACTCTGTTGCCCGGGCTAGAGTGAGTGCCGTGGCGTCAGCCTAGCTCACAGCAACCTCAAACTCCTGGGCTTAAGCGATCCTACTGCCTCAACCTCCCGAGTAGCTGGGAGTACAGGCATGCGCCACCATGCCCGGCTAATTTTTTGTATATATATATTTTAGTTGTCCATATAATTTCTTTCTATTTTTAGTAGAGACGGGGCCTTACTCTTGTTCAGGCTGGTCTTGAACTCCTGACCTTGAGCGATCCACCCGCCTCGGCCTCCCAGAGTGCTAGGATTACAGGCGTGAGCCACCGCGCCCGGCCAATATCTGACTTTTATTAGATTATTTAACCTATTCATGTTTACTGTTATTGTTGACATGGCTGGTTTAAAGTCTGCCGTTTGCTTTTTGTTGTCTGTATGTTTCGTGTCCCTTTTGCGCCTCTGTTTCTCCTTTACTATACTTTTTTTTGTTTGGGGTTTTTTTGTTATTTTTCATTTTTTGTTTCTTTTTTAAAAATTGCTGTACTATTTTTAAGCTGTGTTCTTTTACTTATATTCTTTATAGTTGATCTTGGGCTCATGATGTATTTCTTAATTTATAATCTACTTCAGATTTTTGCTAATTTACTTCCCATGAGACATAGAAAATTTAGTCCTATACAACTCTGTTTTATCTATGCCCCACACACCCTTTTTAAAATAGCTTTATTGAAGTATCATTTATATTTTCAAAATGCACATCGTTGCTGTATACACTGTGATGAGTTTGGCCATGTACATACATACACCCAAGAGACCATCACCACAATCAAGGAAATAAACATGCCCATCCCCTCCTAAAGTTCCCTCGTGTCCTTTTGTGGGGTTTTATCTTTGTTATGTTGGGGAGAGGAATGTACAAAGAATGTTTAGCACAAGATCTATCCTCCCAGTAAATTTTTAAGTGCACAATGCCGTGTTTTTAACTATAGACCGTAAGGCAGATATCCACAACACCCTCCCTCCCTTCTTGTGCGCCATTACTGTTATGCATATTATGTCTGTATATGTTACAAACCATCGTAATAATATTGCCTCATATAATTTTGTGTCTTTCACAGAAACGGAGAGAAGAAGGGAAGCACGTGTTTGTAGTTAGTTACCTCAACCTTCTTAGGCACCGTTCTCGCTCCTGTCCATTTGCTCCTGTGCGCTCCAGTTATCACCTGGTGTCGTGTCCTGACGTCAGCACACCTTTGTACGCACGAGCCTCTTTGAGCCATTGTAAAATACTTTATATTTCTATCTGGCATAGGCCCGACAGCGCAGTTATGTATGTAAGTTCTTCAGTCACCTTTCAGATCAGTTGAGAAGAGGAAAAAGGAGAAGCGACTGACCTCACAGTTAAGCTCTGGCCGGTCACTCAGCCAGAGTCACACCCAGCTGTCGCCACCCACTAGCTGCCGGCGGTTCCTGTGCTGGTTTGGACAGCACCCTGGGGCCGAGCCTGCTCTCTGGTGTTATGTAATTTCGCTGAGGTCCTGCTGACGCCATCGTTGGCAGCTGTGTGGACCCTGGTAAAACCATCATCACAGGGTTAACGAGAGTTCCACGCCAGCCCTGACGGAAATGTCGCTGTAACTGAGCATCGGGCCGCACTCGGGCCCACTGCCTCGTGCCTGCTCCCGGCCCGAGGGTCCTGCAGCGCTGGGCACCGACCCCTCGCACCCCTGCTCCTACAGGCGGATCCGGGACTTCAGAGCCACGGGCTTTCGTTTAAGAATCGCTCCAGCGCTTTCCAGATGCTGACATCCAGGGGAGCGCTGAGGGAGGCCGACCACTGTGAAGGCCCACAGAGCAGACGAATCGGCCTGAGCATGCAGTTTCCTTGTCTCCCTGTCCCAGGATGTCCCCTGCTCTCTCTGACCAATCAACAGTCTCCATACCCTGGGCCACTGCTCACCCAAATCCCTTTAAACGCCCGTCCCTGAACTCCTCAGCGAGGCAGATCTGGGGTTTCCTCCCACCTCCTCCTTTGGCTGCAGGTCTTGTGAATGAGCCTCTTTCCCTGCTGCTACTTGGGGTCTTGGCGGATCAATACACTGCACATCAGGCAACGGTCCTGGCACGGTTACCCTGGGAGGGCCCTTCTTAGCAGTCTCTTTCCCTGGGTCTCCCAGGAAAACTTCCGGCTGGTCTGCTGTTTCACTTCCTCTTCCTCGCTCACCATCCAAATCCCTATTGTCTGTGACAACGCTCTGAGGTGCAAACCTGTGCAAGCTTGTTCCAAGTACAGGCGGTCTCCTTAGGAAGAGCTGCGTAGCTCTCTGTTATGGCCTGCCCCTCCTCCTGGGCAAAACCTGCACCAAAGCACTAGAGCTGGGAGCAGGGACCATGGCCCGGTCTCCCAGTGTGACACCCCTGCCCTGTAAGTGGGTATTAGGTGGGATGGTAGCCCCTGGTCAGCTCGGTTTGACTCTCATAGACCCTCTACTCTACAAGCAAACTGGGATAGGAGTGATGGGAATACAGTGTTCTCCGCCACCACACCTGGAGTAGAGCTTCTGCCCTACAAGTGAACTACAATAAAATCCTAAACCCTTTGCTCAGTGAGAGGACCCCCTCGTGGCCAAGGGGACCTCAGAGAAACCATAAAACTGAGTTTCCAGCCCTGACGGATTGGAGGTCAGATGCGCCTCTTTATACCCTCTCCCTTGCTAATGGCCACTGAGCTTTTTCCCAAGGGCTAAACAGAAACCAATCTCATGGTCCAGACCAGCATCCTTTCCTGACAAGGGCCACCAACCACGCAGCGGTTTCACCAGTCAGCAGAGCAGGCACAGAGAGGGGTTGTGTGTCCTTGCTTCACCTTTTTGACATAAAAGGGTGGCCTTTTCTAACGTGGACCCCGTAATAGGGGACAAAACTTGATTGTGCAGGGACATGTTTCTCTTTCATAAATATTCATGACTCCTCCTATAGCTTGCTGTATATGTGTGTCTGGCCATCACGCTCAGCATAAGTTCCTGTTCCCTTTGTCCCTGCCTCAAATGTGTTCCTAGCATCTGGCTGGGGCCCAGTTTTCCAGTCTGCTGGAATGGCCACCCGGAGGCTGCAGCCCTTTCTGAGGAAGAAAGCTCTCCTTTCCAAATTATGAACCTCATTGTTTCTCCACTCAGTGCTGGGGGCCTAGTGACGGGAAGGAAGCCGGGTTTGCTCAGCCACTCCTGCCTGGAATAGTGCTTCTGCGACACAGAGCTGGGCTGGCAACAGACGCCGCTGTCCTGCCCCTCACAGGGTGAAAGCGCAGCCCAGACCAGGCGCTGTGGGAAAAGGAGCCCTGTCTGCTCCGCCCAAGCCTCCAGAGCAGGTCTTCTCTCGCACCGAGCTGGGTGAGGAGGACGGAAGCAAATGCCAGAGACTCTCTGCTTTGAACAAAAGTTACTTAAATAAATATTTCTTCATTTCATGTATGCCCTTAGGAAATTTCTGGGGGCTATAACTGGTTTGTTGTTTTTTTAAAAAATTTCACCAATTAAATTATGGTTTCACTGGGAGGAGAAGGGTGCAGGAAGGCCTTGAAGGAGAGAAAGAGTTTTAGTTGAATGAGATGAAGGAAAGGGAGCATTTCAGGCGGGGGGACTAAGCCAACCACAGCAGTGAGGAAGTGGGGACCTCGGAGATGCCACCTGGACTGATTCGGCTACTGCACTGGGAAGTGGAGGCGCCACTGCATGGACGGCCCAGAGGCAGGTTTTGGAGGACCCTCGGCGTCAGCCTAACAGAGCTGGTCTTTGGATAACAGGGAACCCCTGAAAGCTTTGAGTGAGGGAATAACATGGTGGAAACTGTATTTTAAGGACAAAAACCTCCACCTTATGCTGTTTGCTTTGATGTATCAATTTTTTGTTTTTGATAATTTATCTTGTAAGTATTTTCTCTAGAATATTTTGAAGAATTCAACTGAATTAAATTGCAGTAAGTTAATTGTTTGCTGCCATTAATGTTTTTAATTGATGCTTAATAATTGTACATATTGATGGGGTACAGTGAGATATTTTGACCCACGTACACAATGTCTAATGAGCAAATCAGCGTAATTAGCATATCCATCACCTCTAACATTTATCATTTCTTTGTGTTAGGACCACTTCAAAATCCAGGCTTCTAACTCTTTCAAAATACACAGGAAATTACTAATCTTGGTCACCCTACAGCGCTAGAGGCCACTGTGCTCCCAGGCAGGGCCCGGGGTAGGTGGGAGCCCCGCCCCCACCGGCGTTGCCTAGCAACCCGCATTGTGTCGTCACATCCTGAGCGACTCAGTCTCACGGAGACCGCGGTTGGAGGACAGTTGGCGGGATCCTCCGATGGCCACGGGCGCCTTTCTCGGAGCGACCAGGTCGTTCTCCAACCTCGCCGCGACGTCGTCCTGGCTCGGGGGCCTCGGCCTGGGCCGGTCTCTGGGTCCAGCGAGGGGCAGCCTGGCGTCCCTCCCGGCCACGTTTCAAACTCCGTCAGGGATGTGCTGAGGGCGGCAGGGAGGACGTGGGAGCGGAATGACCCCCCTCCGGGAGAAAGGACCCTGGCGCCCGCGTGCTGTCTGGGATGGGAGATGGAAGACTCGAGAGACTCCGCCCTGATCTGGAAGAGAAGCAGCGAGCATCACAGCGTCACATAAAGCAGCCATCTACGAGTTACCGACGTCAGCCAGGACAGAAAGAGGGAGGAGTCAGCCGCCTTGGAGCGAGACAGGTGGCCCTGCAGGGTCCGCTGCGAAACCGCAGTCAGCCGCCCCCTCTGCGCGGCCGGGGCTGCAGCAGCAACCACGGCGCCAGCTGCCCTGGGCTGTGGGCTTGGAGGGGAGAAGGGATTTGGGAAACTGGGCTGCGGGGTTGTGGGGCTGGGGAATGTCAGACGAGAAAGGACGTGTCATAGTTCAGGGGCTGCAAGTGCAAAAGCCTCTAAAGAAGCGCGCGAGGACCGCGCCCAGCACGGGGCGCACTTTTGGTGTTTGTGACCACGAATCAGTCTAGAGGGAAACCAATCTGGATGACCCCTCAGCCAGGTCTCCTCTGTGCCGCCTTTTCTTGGTTTCTGTCTTCTAGTTGTTCATACCTTGGAAATGAAATATACGCTTTTATTATCTGTTGCATATAATCCTAGTATTTCCTTACTTACACATGGTAAATTTACTGGTACTTATTGGTATTGTGAATTGCATGTAATTTTTTACAAATTTGAACTGAATGTTGAAAGTTTTTCTTTGTAAAACATCTCCAAAATTTTCACTGTGTGCTCTGCAAATTAATTTATTTTCTTAATAGAAAAATAATTTTCACCTCCTCCAAACTAACATACCTGTTGTCTGTTTTTCTTCTTCCTACGTTGCCTATTTCTTCCTAGCATTTCTAAGGCTGGAATAGCTGTTCTTGTCAAGGGCTGTTACAGGGAACCATTTTTACTTTTAAAGGTGACTGTGCCGCCTTCTAAAGTTGATGGAAACAACCCAATGTCCGTTGGTAGTTGAATGAGTGAGTTGTAACACAGTCGGGGGGGGGGGGGGGGGGGGGGACACTGTCCCGCAGTCACGATACAGCTGCGGCAGCAGCAAGATGGGCGCTTCCTTCACAGTGTTGGAGAAGTCAGACGCAAAAGAAAACATGCAATAGGATTCATTTTGTAAAGTTAGAAAAGTAAAACTAAAGTCAGGAGAGGTTACTTTTGGGGAAAGAGGCAGTGAAAGGGGTGACGGCAGACAGTCGGAGCCGGCATTTGGCCCCAGGTGGCATCTGATCACTGGTCCCAGAGTAGAGGAGACCAATCCCGCAGACCTCCCGCCCCTCACACACACCCCGGCAGAACTTGGGCTTGGAGCTGGAATTCACCCCGTCCCAGTGACAGAGAAAACCCCAAGGGGGAAATTCCGTTTAAAATACACCGAGTGCACAAGGCTGACGCCCCGCCACCCGCCACCGCCCCCAGAACTGAAAAAGGCAAAAGCGTATCTTTTCGGGGTGTGTCCTGTTGAACGCCCGTCCTCAGAAAGTTCCCACAGATAAAATTCTAAGTAATATAAACAATTAGTTTTAAAAGTCGCAGACATTCAAGGAAATAAGCCACCATAAATAAGAATCAAACAATTAGCTACAGAATAAAACTTACAAACTTCTACGTATTAAGATATTTATTAGATACAGAGTCTGAAATATATTTTACATGTTTAAAGAGAAACAAAAGTTTCCTTATAAGTATGCTGAAGGGACAAGAGACTCTCAAAATGACCAGACACAAGAAAAATGATCAAATAGAACTTTAAAAATAATAATCAAAATTAGAAACTAAATGGATGGTTTAGACTGGAATGAGACATAATGAAAGGTTGATTTGAAAAATCATTTAGAATGTAGCAGCACAGAGAGACAAAGATATAGAAAATGTGAGAAATATTAAGAGACATGAAGGAAAGAGAAGGTTTAAAATACATCTTATTTGTATTCCAAAAGGAGAGGATAAAAAGAAAACAGTTGGCTGGGTGCAGTGCTCAAGGTCAGGAGTTCAAGACCATCCTGAATAAGGGTGAGATCCTGTCTCTATTAAAAATAGAAAGAAATTAGCTGGACAACTAAAAATATATAGAAAAAATTAGCCGTGGTGGTGCATGCCTGTAGTCCCAGCTACTTGGGAGGCTGAGGCAGGAGGATCACTTGAGCCCAGGAGTTTGAGGTTGCTGTGAGCTAGGCTGACGCCACGGCACTCTAGCCCGGGCAACAGAGCCAGACTCTGTCTCAAAAAAAAAGAAGACAGTTGATGTGATGTATGAAGAGACAGTGGCTGAGAACTTTCTAGAATTTATGAAAGACAACAGATTCAGATTACTATAAATGCCAAATTAAGAAGAAATCCATGCCACAGTGAACGTGCACAACACCAAAGGGGGAAAAAAATCTCAAAAGCAAGCAAGGAGAAAGATCACAAACAAAGAAATGACATTTAGACTGAATGGCAACTTATCTACAGCAACAATGGAAGTCAGATGATGGTGCAATAGTGTCTTCAAAGTACTTAGAGAAAACAATAGTCAACCTAGAATTGTGAACCTAGCAAAACTGTCTTCCCAAAACAGGATAAAATAAAGACTTTTCCACAAAAAGATAACAAAACCTGAGTTCACTAACTGGCCCTCACTGCAGTAACTTCTAAAGGATGAACTTGAGAAAGAAAAGTGATCACATAGATCCAAGATGACAGAAGCGCGAACAAGGAAAACAGAAAACACGCATACTGATGGAAACAAATGGTATTTGCTGGATTACTGTGTTTTAGGTGCTCCCTGAAATTTTGTGCCCATGGCAAGTACCTCACTGTCTTTACCACACCCTGGGGAGGGTCTCACTGTTCGATGTGGAGACTGTCACCTGCTGTCCCTAGTTTCAGCATGGCTCTCTTCTCTTGTCCCATCCTCAGCTGGGCCAGAGTCCCCTGGCTCAGTATCTGGAGAGAACGAATGAACCTCCAGTCTTTTGCTTTGAGGAAGGAAGGAGAGCTGGGGTCCAGTGTGTGTTGTACAGACACTCAGAACATCTCGTGTTACCCTCACATGCCCCCATTCCATAACCCCCCCCCCCACGCCGTGCCCACGGACCTCCTTTAGGGCGTTCTCCGCTGCTGCCTTACCCTTCTGCTTTCTTGGGTCCCTCAACTCAATTATCACTCATCCATCTCTCCTAGCTTCTAGAATTTTGTCCTTTTCTTCTGTCTTCTTTGCTCTTGTGAACTTATACTCTTTCAAATCCCTTTTCTGGCATTTTAATGGAGTTTCAGTTCAGTGAGAGGCATTTTTCCAACCCACCAGATTTAACTACAAGTCTCTCTCCTGCAAGTGTCTCCTAGGAGAGAAGAACTTCCCCAGAAACTCCCACAGCAGACATCCCCTTCATCTCCACTGTCAGATCTAAGTCAAGCTCTCGATTCTAAACTGACCCGCCCAGGCATGACCCACTGACATGCTGCTCTCTAGAGCCTAATCATCTGGGGTGAAATGGACGTTTGAGAGCAATCACAATATCACCTTCAAGAACCTTGATTAGGGTTTGGAATTTAAACTCCAAACCACTACCCAAATCAGAAGGTAACGTCTTAAAGGCAGTGCTCATATTTTATAAAGTCTTTGTATTTTTAGCAGCGGGTATGGGTGTTTGACTGAGGGAATAATCTGTTACATAAATATAGCGTGTGGAACTGTATTTATGCATAAAATGGCGAGCTGGCAAAGGCTACATGATAGAGAAGGTTGAATAAGTCAGACAAGACCTGGAATCACAGGAAGAAAATTTTCAATCTTGTGGTTATGACGCCTAAGCCCTTCTGGGCTAACCAGCGTCAGTGACTCTCGCTGTGTGAAGAGGCATTTTAAATGTCAAGGAACTAAAAGACAGGATTATGGTAGCTCTCAAGCTAAACACTGAATCAAATTACTTCCAGGGCTCTAGTCTTAAGGTCATATTTATACAGCAATGGCCAAATTGGACTGGACTGAAAAGTCGGGGCTGTTTTGTTTACTGTGGCTTATATACGCATCAGAGTCTCGCATTTGGAAAGTCCACTTCTATCCTGCAAGGTGTTAAGAAAGCTTCTGACAAATTTAATCAAGTGAAATTTGGGTCTGAAATTAAAATTGGTCAGAATCATAAGGCTTGGGCTTAATATGAGATATTAAAGAGAAAGTCAATTTACTAAACAGGATAAAAGACATGATCATATTGAATGCTGAAAAAATAAGCAAAGAAAAAACACAGAAGGCCATGTTTTCTCATACAGGTAGTTCTAAATTGTCTGCTACAAAAATCTTGCGTTTAAGAAAGAATTCGTAAGATTAAAGGGGTCCCTTTTGTTTCTCTCCTTCTAAATGCCTTCTTTTTTTTTTTTTTTTTTTTTTTGAGACAGAGTCTCACTCTGTTGCCCAGGCTAGAGTGCCGTGGCGTCAGCCTAGCTCACAGCAACCTCAAACTCCTGAGCTCAAGCGATCCTCCTGTCTCAGCCTCCCGAGTAGCTGGGACTACAGGCATGCACCACCATGCCCGGCTAATTTTTTCTATATATATTTTTAGCTGTCCATATAATTTCTTTCTATTTTTAGTAGAGATGGGGTCTCGCTCTTGCTCAGGCTGGTCTCGAACTCCTGAGCTCAAACGATCCGCCCACCTCGGCCTCCCAGAGTGCTAGGATTACAGGCGTGAGCCACCTCGCCCGGCCCTAAATGCCTTCTTAAGAGAAGGATAAGTGTGGTTTTAAAGGCATGTTTTGGTATAGATTTGGAGGGATAAACTGGAAAAGAATCTGGGTATCTGAGAGCAGTATTTATCTAAAACTGTAAGTGGAGCTTGTCGATAATGCAGAAATGCAGTCACTGGCCACTTTTGACATCCAAAGCTGCTGAGCTCTAATTTTTTGAAAACTGAAGATACGTGAAAACTTATGGACTGCTTTGAAAGAAAAGTGAACAATGGGCTACTTTAAAATTACACAAAAAATAAGTTGTGCATAGTTTATGACAGCCTTGCTAATGAAATGACAGAAAAAAACTATCTAAACCACAGTCTCAGAGTAACGGCTAAGATCAATCACATGGGCTCGCCTGCAGAACGGAAATCTGAATCCTTCTCTTTTGCATTTTCCAGACCTCTAGATTAAACTGCTTTTTAGAGCTTGCTTAACAGCCCTGAAGAGTTCTGGAGCAGACGGGGGTTGTGAGCTTCAGGCCTCAGCTCCTGCCCAAACCGCATCTCAAGGCGAGGTCCCTGACAAGGGCACATCCCTAGCGGTAGGCCCGTCTCCAGGGTTAGGAAAAGGGGAGAAGCCCACCCTCTGACATCTCACAGCTGCTCCTGTCGTCAGGCGGCGGCTGAGAAGAGAGCAGGGCGGATGCAGCAGTTCCGCAGCAGCGCCCACCGGCCGGGACGTGGCCCTAAATCCTCTTCACCCGCTATACAACCCCTGAGTGAAAATTCTGACAACCGGTTTTCTAGGCCAGCACTCTCTCCCTCTTTCACTTCCGTGCTGGCCCTTTTTCCATCTGGGAAAAATTAAATCAACTTTTCCTTCTTTCTATCCTAACATTTGTTGGAGAAATCGTCCTCAAAAGCCGTGTTCACTAGCTCATGCTGTTGCTGCCCACCCGGTTCACTGCCCGCTGCCCGAGAAGCCAATACACCTAGACAGCAGCGGTTCCAGCAGAGAAAGGGTTAACATCGCAGGCGCCATGCGAGGACATAGGAGTGATTTCTCAAATCCATCTCTTGGAAAATTTGGGAGAAAAGGTTTTTAATAACAGTTTGGCAGGCAAAAGGCTAGGCAGTTGGGTCTGCTGGTTGGCCGGGTTCAGGGCGGAACCACAGAGGAGCAGAATTTGTCCTCTTTGTTGAGTGGGTTCTTGGGTGGGGGTCACGTTCCAAGTTAAGTCGGTTTATTAGTATGGGCCGCCTGTCGGGGCGGATGAGCCGATCCACCAGAATGCGGGGCCGGAGGATACCTCAGAAACCACCTTTAGGTTTGGAAAGGTGCTGTTGTCTGCGGAGAAAGCCAAGAGTATTGGTGACCGCCAGCCGCGTGGCTCCAGGCAGCAATTACAGAGAAGCAAATGGGGACAGTGGCTGATACCACCGGCTAGGCCTGTGCCTTAGTCTTAGGCCCTTCCCACGGCTCTCGCCTGCACCCCTTGTCCATTTGGAAAGGGCGGTCCCCCAGCACTCAGAAACCCCCACTGCTCCCCCCCCACACTGATCCCCGCGGAGTGAAGTGTCTGGCGGGAGGGCCTGTCCCCAGATGGACTCCTGCGCTCAGTCTCCCACCCCTGTGCTAAGCCTTCCCTACCGCCCCCGGACTGCAGAGGGCGGGTGAGCATCAGCTCAGATGTTCAGGGCTAAGGACCTAGGAGGAAAGCGCAGACCCCATCTGTCTTCTTGGCTGAAGCAGCCAAAAAAAAAAAAAAAAAAGACATGGCGCTTTGGAGGGAAACACCTTCGCCCTCCGCAGCAGTTGGCGCCAGCTGTTTCCCTCAGGGCCCGGAAGGTAACAGAGCTGAGCACATCTGCCCAGTGTAAGATTCATCTCCACAAAGAAATGGCACCTTAAGCCTTTCATTTCCTCACTTTTAATAACAATTTAAGGAAAAGTTCATTTTCCTCCTAAATTTATTTATGAGAAAAGTAACAGCACACCTGCCCGGGCGGAGGCCCCAGCTTGCAGCCCCTGTCCTGGGAGAAGGGGTGCCACCTCCGAGTCCGGGCACAGCCCCTGCAGGCGGGACGGCAGAGGCAGAGTCCCAGGAAGTGAAATGGGGACAAAGGCCACACCCACAGTGAGTGTCCCCGGACCGCGCACAGCACTCAGCTGTGCTTTTGAGCGACACCTGCGCACCGCGCCTCTCCCAGGCTCTCTGTGATCCGACAGACGGAGGGACCACTGGGCAGATGGTCCCCTGGGGAGGGAGGAGTCCACTCCGGCTCGGCCTCCTCCCCCTGGGCTGAGGCTCCTGTGGGTGGCAAAGCGGACTGTCAGGCCGAGCATGGCCCATCTCCAGGTGAGGGGACACTGGTGGGGGGCTCCCTTGTCCTGGGCCACCAGCCAGCCCACAGCCCTTCCCTGAGAATCTTTCCTCAGTTTGTTGTCCTCTTCCTCCAATAATGCAAACAGACCTCAGCAACGGCAGCCCCTAAGTCCCTGGCTTCCCTGGTCTTGTTCATGGGTCACTGGGCTGCACACAGCAGGCGGTTCCTAAGGAGGGTGCCGGCGCCTGGCAGGACTGGGCTCAGGCTCAGCTCCTGCTCGAGTGGCGTCGGGCACCTTCCCGAACCCTGCCAGCCGCGGTTTCCTCGTGTACAAAACGGGGGCAGTGGGACCATCTCGCAGGAGCGTGAGGGGCTCGGGGGGCACGGGGACTAGGAAGGGGACACTCCAGGGCCTGGCCCGGAGCACGGGCTCCCGAGCAGGAGTTTGTCCTTCCCGGTGGGCGGAGCACGCAGTCACCACTCGCTTTCCCACGCCGATGCCCGCGGGACCGCTCTGAGGACAGCCGTAAACGGGATGATGAAGAACAAACAGCAAATAAACGCGTCGGCTGAACACGACACGGCCGGAGCCGGAAAGGCGCGGAGGGGCGTCTGCGTGCTCGACGGGGCAAGCTGGGGAGCGCAGCTCTGTCCTTGGACTGTCAGCCTCTTATATGTCATTGTTGAAAAAAGCAGTAAAACAACCCTGAAGCATATTATGAAAAAAGAAAAACGTCACCTGTATCTCCACATCCCACCGCCATCCTTTGGAAAATCTTCATTTCCCTAATTTGATTTGCTCTTTGAAGCACTGGGCCGGGCACTGGGGCACAGAGTGGGGCGCGGGGCGGCGGCCAGTGGCCCAGGGCCAGCGCGGGCCCGGGCTTGTGCAGCCGGCAGGGCCCGGCGTGGTCCCCGCGACAGCGGGCAGGAAGCTCCGGCCGGGACCCTGCGCCGTGGAGTCGCGCCTGGGGGCGGGGCCCAGGGCGGAAGGGGCGGGGCCTGGGGAGGGGCCCAGGGCGGAAGGGGCGGGGCCGGGGTGAAAGGGGCGGAGCCTGGGGAGGGGCCCGGGGCGGAAGGGGCGGGGCCTATTCTGCCCGTTTTTGGAGAGGAAACATGCGGGATTCAGGAGGGTTTAGGTGAAGAGTTTCAGACTCGATGAGGAAGCCCAACTGTCCCCCCTGTGGCTAGAACGAAACCTCCTTTTAAGCACGAGGGAGTTTGGCCAGAATGGGATGGGGAATTTCCTTGCCTTTCTCAAGACTTTCCATTTAAAGGTTAAACCAAACCCTGAATTTAGGAATTCCAAACTACGAGTCAGTAGGGCAGGGGGCAAGGTCAAAGTCAGGAAGGCCCGAACGACCTTGCGGACAGCGCAGGCCAGGTGACCGCGCCCTCGGCTTGGTCGCAGCGGCAACAGCGGCACCTAGTGCGGGCGAGTGTCATTGCGGCGACGGCTGTCGTCAGCCCCCTTTGAAATGCAGCAGGGAAGTCACCTCTCTGGGTGTTGTTATGTCACGGTCCGGAGATCCAAGGAGTGCTCGGGAATGCCGGGATCACCTGTGCCGCCCTGACGGCCACAGGGAACCGTGAGCACCTGCTGAAGGAGAAGGTCACTCCGGACAAGAAACCCCCTGGCCGGGCAGCGGGCCGGGCCGCCTGCCGGACGGAGCTGCTCGTCCACTCAGCGGACACCTGTCGGCGGCGCCACTGAGGCAGGAAGACAAAAAGGCTCCTGGGAGCTCAGAGGCAGGAGAGGGGACAGATAGGCATGCGCGGCACAGCAGGGCCACGTTCATGGGCAGCAGGAGCCCGGGGACCGCCACTAAGCGGCTTGGGGCGGTCAGGGCAATTTTCGGAGAGGAGGTGGGAATTTGCTGAGCGCCCAAGTGCAAAGTGGAGGCCCAGGTTCGAGTGGGGGAACTGTGAGTCCTGGATGCTGGCAAAGTACCCGAGGGGGTAGCCGACAGGCAGTTGGAAATGAAGGTGTGGCGTCCGGGCAGTTCTGCGCTGGAGAGGAGCTTGGGGAGCAGCTGGCTCTCGGAGGCAGAGGGAGTCGTCACGTTCAAGGGCAGCAGAGCGCATGCATGAGAACCCCCAGGAAGACGTGTCAGTCTCTGCTCCGCTCACCCAGCACCTCAGGATTGGACACATTCCCTAGGGGGACAAGCCAGACCTCGGGGGCAAAGAAGGGGCTGACCGTGGCTTAAAAAGCACACAGTGAATAGTTGCCCCTTCTTGACATTCCCTTCCCTGTGACTGGGCCACATGTGCCACCCACTCCTGCCTCTCCGCCCGCTCTGTTCACGCCCAGCGGGACGGAGTGCATGTCACTGGTACATTCGGGAAGGAGGAACTGGGCCCGCTGGAGTCAGCTCCTCCGTCTTCCTCTCGGGAGGGAGCCTGACCTCGGAGCACAGAACTGCCCCTCGTCCATGCCACTGACCTGGGTGGAGGGAGGCCCGCCCGGCCCAACACCGCCCTCACCCCAGCCGCGGCCTCCGTCGGCCTCTATGGGTGGTAAGGACGACCGATGTGTTTGGCCTTGTCTTAACTTACAATCTATAAAATCTGGAGGAGGCAGGATGGTGCTATATCAGAAGTTCTTATTCTAGAAGGCCCGTGAGGCACATCAGAGTCTACCAGGGAGGGCGGATGTGACCTGGAAAAGCTCCTGAGTCGAATGTAACACACATGTATCAAGAACCGCTGCAGAACCGAGAAAGTTGAGGATGGAACCCCAATGCCGACATTCAAGTGGAGGGCAAGAGAAAGGCAGGATTTGTTTCTAGCGGCAAACAAGCAGCAGAAACCAAATCAAAGAGTTCCACGCACACAAGCAGAGGCTGCAGTCTAAGCAGGACAGTCTTGATGAGTAGAAGACGCAGCAGTCTCCACACGCGTGCTTATGGGTGACAACACAGGCTGGCACAGAAGTGGCTTCAGCTCTTTCTTGATCTCACCCTATGCAAGGTTCTAGAACCTAATGCCCAGACAGGGAACAGTGAGCCTCCAAGGACATTTAGAAGCCAAATGAAATTTTAGGACATTTGTCGTCCTCCTCTGTCCGTTGAGCAAAGATACTCAGAGTATGACGATGGATTAGCAATGGACCGCGATATCTTCCCAGTCACTTACAGAAGTCATTAATATGTAAAAGATGCTGTGTTAACTCATGCCTATTAGTTATCAAAAGTGACACCAGGCCGGGCGCGGTGGCTCACGCCTGTAATCCTAGCACTCTGGGAGGCCGAGGTGGGCGGATCGTTTGAGCTCAGGAGTTCGAGACCAGCCTGAGCAAGAGCGAGACCCCATCTCTACTAAAAATAGAAAGAAATTATATGGACAGCTAAAAATATATATAGAAAAAATTAGCCGGGCATGGTGGTGCATGCCTGTAGTCCCAGCTACTCGGGAGGCTGAGACAGGAGGATCGCTTAAGCCCAGGAGTTTGAGGTTGCTGTGAGCTAGGCTGACGCCACGGCACTCACTCTAGCCTGGGCAACAGAGTGAGACTCTGTCTCAAAAAAAAAAAAAAAAGTGACACCAATACTTTTCTGGATCTCTCCATTTGGGTCACTGTCCTAAGGGTGGCAAGCAGGGACGGGGTGTTTCTTGCCGATGCCTGGGGACCCGGACGGAGCTTACCCCCCACCTGCTAGACCTCTGCCTGCAGGGACCTCTGCCTTTCTTCCGCAATACTATTCAGTAGAGGGTTTTTTCCTAATTACAGAAGAAATTTGCTGTAGAAAACTGGAAAAATATAGTAAGTATAAAGTAAATAAAAATTACTTATAATTCCACCTTCCTGAGACAGTGAGTATTAACATTTTGGAGCATTTTCTCCTATATTGTATATACATTTTTTTAAAAATTGAGATTAGTTTACTCTGGTTTTTCTATTTGACATTATCTTGTGAACACTTCCTTATGCTTTCCTCAAAAACGTGATTTTAGCCGGGCATGGTGACACACACCTGTGGTCCCAGCGACTTGGGAGGCTAAGGCAAGAGGATCAGTTGGGCCCAGGAGGTCAAGACCAGCCTGCACAACAGACCTGTCTCTTAAAAAAAAAATTTTTTTTTAACTATGATTTTTTAGGACTGAGTAATATTCCATTTAATGAATATACCATAATTTATTGAATCATTGCCTTGCCGTGCATTTGGATGGCTATCAGGTTTGCACTCTTCTAAGAGCACTGCAATCGGAAACCTTGCACGTAAGATGATCCCCTGAAGGTGAAGTCCCGAGAGGGAAGGTTCGGAATCAAAGAACCCGCTGACGGGACAGAGCAGTGTCTCTCAGAGCGTTAGCCGTCTGCTCCCAGGGCAAAGCCGGGGGCTGTGGGGACGCTACATAAGTCATCTTGAGGGTGAGGCTCAAAGGGAGATGGGATCCTGCAGTGTCCCAATGAATCGATCTGAAACACAAAGGCAAATGAATGAGTGGCCAGGGAGCTAGGAGGCTGCGGTGGGGAGGAGGCGGAGGAGGGGAGGGGAGGAAGGCAGGCAGGGGCAGCCAGGCCTGTCTCCCGGCGCGGAGAAGGGAGCCCCGACGGCAGCAGGAGCGGCTCTGCCCCGACAGGTCTGGCCTCGCCTCGGCCTGCCTTCCTGCGGGCGCCCGCGTCCCTGCTGCGAGGACTGGGCGGGCTGCCGTCTAGAAGGCCCGCACGGTGCCTGGTGCGCCAGCTCACGCGCCCTCCTTCCTCCACAACCCCAGGACTCCCGCGACGCAGCCCAGCCAGCCGCGGTTCCGGTGACTGCTGCGTGAAGGCTGACCTTGAACCACCTACGTCCGCGTTTGTGTTACTGCCTCAGCACACGGCATCTGGCTCTTCAGCTCCACGATATAAATTAAATAATTTAAAAGGGGTAGCACAGGGGGGAAAATATAAACTTATAATAATACCCTGTGCATCCAATTCGGGCCATAAATACCTGACCCCACAGGTAAATGCCTAAGAAGCAACCAGGTGCACCTCCTCAGCCCTTCCTCGCAGCCTGTCATTCCCACCCCTCACCCTGGGCACCAGCAGACTGAGAAGTGCCCTGTAGACCTGCGGTCCCCAATGCCCGGCCACGGACCAGTGCGTGGGCTGTTCCGCAGAGCAGGCGGTGAGCAGCAGGCGGCCAGCTTCATCCATCTGCATTCACAGCCGCTCCCCATCGCTCGTCCCCGCCCGGGCTCGGCCTCCTGGCAGGTCAGCAGGGGCATTGGATGCCCACAGGAGCGAGACCCACACTGTAAACTGGGCATGGAGGGGTCTAGGCTGCGCCTCCTTATGAGAGCCTAATGCCTGACGATCCGAGGTGGAGCTGAGTATCATCAGCGGAGAGGTTTGACAGCACGATCATTGTTATGCACTTCAATCATCCCAAAACTTCCCCCCCACCCCTGAGCCCGTCTGTGGAAAAACTGTCTTCCGTGAAACCAGCCCCTTGTGTCATAAAGGTTGGGGACAACTGCCGCAGAGCAGTCCTGGGACACAGAGTGCTCATTCCTCCCCTACCCCACAGTGGACTCCTGTGCACGGCACCGGTTGGCCCGTCCCACACGCCGTGCACACTCCTGCTGCAGAGAGGAAGATACAGGGTCAATTAGACTCAAGCGTTAACAAGACAGAGTCATGGTTTACCCCTTTTCCTTTCCTGTTTCGCTTTCCCCCTTGTAATGGGAGTTCATCCCACAAAAATATTAGAGAAAATAAAATTACATGATGTGGTTGGTATCATATTCTCCAACATAAGTGATGTCTAGTTATTAACTATATTTGGGTAAAGAATATTGTCCAGTCAAGATCATCTTTGGTGGTGGTAAACACCTTGCACTGAAACTTTTCGAAGAAGCAAATGTGTCTATTCATAGCTGTTTTTAAGACAACCCATCTGCAAACTAAGCAAGCAATTTCTTCATATTCTGTAACTTTTCACTTTTCATTTCAGTGTTAAAACATAGTGTGATCTTTTATGTTTTAGAGACAGGTCTCACTCCGTCCCCCAGGCTGGGGTGCAGTGGTGTGATCACAGCCTCCACGTTTGGGGCTCAAGTGACCCTCCTCCCAAAGTGCTGGGATTATGATGTGAGCCACCATAGAGCCTGAGCAAGCAGTCTGAACAGGCAAATCAGAATTATACGTAATCACTAAACATAAAAAATAGTTCCATTTTACTGGCCATTAGGGAGATGCAAAATAAAACAAGTTATCATTTTCACCTATAAAACTGGTAACAATTTGAAAGCTGGGTAATATTATTACTGAAGATGTGGCAAAATGGGCACACACTCTTGGTAGAAATATACATTAGTACAAAATTTTGAAGGACAAGTGTGTACCACTTACCAAATGCACGTGCCCTAGGACTCAGCAATCTCACTTCTAGAAACCTATCCTATAGAACTACACTGGCCACATGTGGCTATTTAAAGTAATTAAAATTAAAACTTTAGTTCTTCAGTTGTCCTAGTTGCATTTCAAGTGTTCGACAGTCATGTGGCCAGTGCGCACCATACAGGACAGTGCAGACATAGATCATGTTCGTCGTCACAGAGTCCCACTGGGCAGCGCCGCTGCGGGAACGTTCACAGAAGTGGACATTCAATGCAGCACTGTCTGCCAATCAAAAACCGAATACAGCAAAAAAGGGGAATAAATTACATTTATGCTAAGCATGTGAGTGAAAACATGAAGCAGATGTGAACAGAGGACTCTGATACGTTAAATTTAAAAGTATACTGCAAAACAAGATAAGCATTTTAACATTTTACGTATATAAACAGATATTTTATGTAATTTCTAAAGCCACCAAAAAATATCTGCAAGGATATATCAAAATGTCACTGGTAGTTAAAGAAACAGTGATTGGAAAGAATGGAAATTTTCAGCTGGGCGTGGTGACTCACGCCTATAATCCTAGCACTCTGGGAGGCCGAGGCGGGAGGATCGTTGGAGCTCAGGAGTTCTAGACCAGCCTGAGCAAGAGACCCCGTCTCTACTAAAAATAGAAAGAAATTAGCCAAACAACTAAAATATATACAAAAAATTATGCGGGCGTGGTGGCACACACCTGTAGTCCCAGCTACTCAGGAGGCTGAGGCAGGAGGATTGCTTGAGCCCAGGAGTTTGAGGTTGCTGTGAGCTAGGCTGACGCCACGGCACTCTAGCCCGGGTCACAGAGTGAGACTCTGTCTCAAAAAAAAAAACAGAAATTTTCACTTGTTTTTGAAACAGGGTCTCATTCTGTCACCCCAGCTAGAGTGCAGTGGTGTGATCACAGCTCACTGCAACCCCAAACTCCTAGGCTCAAGCGATCCTCTTGCCTCAGCCTCCTGAGTAGCTGGGACTACAGGCGTGCGCCACCACGCCCGGCTCATTTTTCTACTGTTTTGTAGAGATGGGGTCTCGCTCTTGTCTGGCCTTAAGCAATCCTACTGCTTTGGCCTCCCAAAGTGCTGGGATTACAGACGTGAGTCACCACGCCCAGTGGAATTTTCACTTTTAATTACTTCTAAGATCACTGAAGTTGTTGCTAACAGCATATATTACTTCTGTATTTTAAAAAAGAAGCATGAGTTCTACTTTTAGAAAGAAAGATGTTTTAGCCCTGAGGACATTATCATCCACTCACTTCTAAACTGGTACTTCCATGCTTTGGTTGTCGTTTTTTTAGAGCTAGTGATCACAGAAGTCTCTGACACCAGGAGCTGCGGATGCGTGTCCCCCAGCTCCGGCCCCGCCCTCCACCCGTCTTCCCCACCACACCCCCAGCTGCACTGTCCTTGCCGGGGCGGTCGTTTCACCCCTCGCTCCCGCATCCTCTCTCAGCAGCTTCACACAGCTGCCCGGGGACACTACCCACTCACACGGCAAGAGGTGTGACAGGTGCGCTGCTCCCCGGCTGAGCCAAAGTCCCTTCTCCTCTCTCAGCCTGACCATGAGAGCAACAAGCGAGGCCACCAGAGCTGAAGGGACAGACAACAGCATGGACTCTTCAGACACAAACCCCACCTGCTCAAGTATTTTTCAAAACAAATCACATCAAACAAGAAAACCACCACTAGCAAGTCAGGTGAGCAGTTATGTTCCAAATGTGATGGGTTTATTTTATTTTACTCTGATGCAAAACCAAAGATTCCACTACAGCACAGAGACCAATATATTAAAAGGTCATGGAAAAGTGGTGTAGGACATGCAGGACTCGATGTACAAACTGGAGGGTCGGGTCATTTCCTTTAACATGACACTACATCGTCGCTGAGGAACATTTAAACTAACACTGCAGAACTGAGCTGAAATGTGGCACAAACGTGACGACTTCCAGGCATGCCGTCAAGCACCTCCCGCAGGATGGACCTGCAATCTCTAGACTTCGTGTGGGGAGGATTACAACTCTTTGGAAGAATAAAAAGTTCATTCACACTTTTGAAATTTCACAGAAGAATTTTAAGGCCAAAACATAGTGGGTTCATTTCTCTTCACGTCCAGGGACAAATGTGATGCTCACTCAAGCCACGTTAAGCTTCCAGTTCAAACCCCAGCCCAACCTTGTGACCTCCTGCACTGAAGTTCTTTCCATCAATTAAAGCCGACAGGGTCAGTTTGACGCCTAGGGAGAAGAAAACACCACAGTCACTTGTAACAGGTGTTACAATCAGACCTGAATTTTCTAGAAACAATAGATGGAAGCTGTGGATTATAAGCACACAGCCAGTAGTACTAAACTGCTCCAGGGTTAGAATCATCTGATCTGTAATGAGCACCGCATGATCATGGCAAACCTTTGGAGTTCGGGGTTAAGGGCAATGAGTGATCAACCAAACTCAAAGGTCACAGTGACCAAATCACAGTTAGAAATATATAATTTACTTTAAGCAGAAGTACTTGATCTGTTTTACTTTCTGTCTGGACATCAAATGTCACAAAATGGTCTCAATCAACCTATAGTGATTGCAGGTTGTTTCGTAGGTTATTTTTATTATTCCTCTATCCCTGTCTACCCCAACTCCGCTGTTATTACTTCCTTTACTTACCTGGTCGGAGGGTCTGAGTGTAACCCAGTCCAATCAAGCTGGCATTGTTTACTTTGGCCTAGGATTAAGAGACGGAGCAGCACGTTAGGGAACAGCCTTGCACAGTGTGTCAGCCAGCGCACCCACCACCTCACGCCTCAGGCTTCCAAAGCTAAAAGCACCATAGGGCCAATCTAGATTTACTGAAACTAAAAATTTAATAAATAAAAAGAGAATTCTTTTAAGAAGTCAGTAGGACCGACAGGAATGGTGGGGACATGAGACTGTGTGCTTCGAGGCCGCAAGCAAATTTTTAAAAGACACTGTGCAGCGAAACACCCCTGTGTACTGAACTCTTTGAGATGCCAGCTGACAACCTGACAGTGGTTGCACCAGGAACTCTGGTGACAGAAAACTGGGACTACGTTCAAATCTTGGCACTGCCACCAGCTGTGTGACCTCGGGCAAGTCACCTGACCTTTCGAAGGCTCAGTTTTCTCACCTGTAAATGGAGATGAGGATAACACTACTCACCACATGGAGTAGTCCTGAGGATTAAATGACATAATATACGTCCTTAGCCCAGTACCTGGAGCACAAGAGCTCAATTAGCGTTATTAATAACAATTACTAATAGCAACAGGTCTAGTCATCTAGTCCCCTGAATTTACAGATAAGAAAATTCTGAGGCCAAAGAGATAAAATGACTTAAGAAGGTCAGAGAACAGCCAAACACAGCCAGAGCTGGGACTAGAACCCCCATTTCCTAACTTCAGGCAAAATACAATTTGCACAGTGAGCTGGCTCACTCAGGTGAATAAAGAGCACGCAAACTGCAGCCACATCACAACATTCATTTACAACTGAGACGGAAACCTAAGAGCAGATCCACTCTGGCAGCACATTCTTACAGAGAGAGAAGTCCTACAGTCCAGCTTGTATTTAGCAGCGATGCCAAAACGGGTGTTGTTACTGCCAGCCGTCCAAGCAAGGTTTATCGACGTTTCAATCTTCTCATTAACCTTCTGGTAGATAGAACCTCCAAATTCAGTGCCATCGTTCCTGTTTTAATCGTATAAGAAAAAGTCACAAACATCTAGTTTGTACCACTGTTACGGTATGGAAACAAATTCTACGACTATCTAAACAGGATCCCATTTTGCAACTATGGATTCCAGCAATTTCTAGCATCAATGACTACAAAACAAGGAACTAAACCCAGTTACAGGATGTGCAGCTGCTTAATTAAAACATAGTAACTCTTGGTCCATTTACTTCGCTCCTCCACATGATGTAAATTTCTTAGACACAATTCAATTATGCACCAAGGCAGCCACCTCAGGTAAATAAAATCTACAGATCTCTTTGGGAGGTTCACAGAACTTAGAAACTTCAGTAGAGGTCAATAAAGATTCTGCAAAAAAAATATAGAGAGGCAGAAGTAGAGGAATAAAACCAATTCGGGATTTCATTTAAAACACAATCCTAGCGTTACAAAGCACCCTCCCTACAATATGTAGGGCGCAAGGCTCCAGAGAGGTACTTAAATTATTGCTTCAAAGCATCCCAGAGGTAAGCCCTTGGGTTTTCAGGGTTTTCCTGAGAATATTGTTTCATCAATTTCAATAATTCTGTCTATACCATTGCTTGATTTTGTTTTAGCCATCGTAAGTGGATTAGAGTACCTGGCAGAGAGCCATCTGCATCACTTCAAAAACACATGGCTTTTCCTTCCTAGTATAGTAACAGTGTCCAATAAGCCAAGACATAAAATACAACTTAGAAGTTCGGATTCATTCAGCCAACAGGGTGCAGCCTACAGAACAGAATCCCAGGACGGCTCGGAGGACTCCGGTTACTTCTGAATGCAATAGGGGTAGCTGGGTTCCAAGCAAGATACCTGAAAACCTCCACAGCATTACTATGGATGCTCAACGCAATCGGGTGGTTGTTCTTGTGATCCAAACAGACCTGCTTCCAGATACTGCCAAGATGAGAGGGCACCAGAGGAAGCATGAACATCTCCAAGGGATCCCTTTACCAGGAGGTAAACCATGCTCTGGGATCTCTCCATCCCAGTGGTTCTACAGATTCTAGAGCTTCCTGATGTTTGGGGTAGAGGCTGAGGGCCAGGAACTGCCAGCAGCACAGCACTGCAGGACGCACGCCCTGGCCTCCGGGCAAGGTTCTGCCGACCACGGAGACAGTGCAGCAAGGCTGGGTGCTCACCAAGGCACACTGAGCACAGTACTATCACTTCTCAGCATGCGAATGCAAAGGGCTATCATTGTTTGGGGGTGACCGCACTGACACTAAAAGGGAATAAACTATAAACACTCACACGTGAGTGTGCAGCTGGAAGTCTGCAGCCTTGTAACCCAGGGCAAAATTATTCTGTGACAGTTTGGATTTGGCTGTGTCAAAACTCATCTGATAGCCAGCAAGCCAACCTTCCAAGGCCAACACAGCCCAGCCATAGATGGTTGGTCCAGAAAAATCTATATCAACATTACTGCCAAGACTGAAACAATCCCGTTTATAGGAGGCCTTCAATTTCCCACTCTTCTTTCTGTAGAAAACAAAAACAACACAATGAAAACAACATGAGTTTTTACTACTGCCCAGGAATTTTTAGAGTAAGATCCTTTCTCTCCACCAGTGTCAATTTTTTTTTTTTTTTCTTTGAGACAGGGTCTCGCTCTGTCACCTAGGCAGAGTGCAGTGGCGTGATCACAGCTCACAGCAACCTCAAACTCCTGGGCTCAAGCGATCCTCCTGCCTCAGATTCCCGAGTAGCTGGTACTACAGGCACATGCCACTGTGCCCTGCTTATTTTTGTATTTTTTGTAGAAACAGGTCTCACTCTTGCTCAGGCTGGTCTCGAACTCCTGGCCTCAAGCGATCCTCCCACCTTGGCCTCCCAAAGTGCTACGATTACAGGCATGAACTGTAAGTATTACTTTGGTGGATGACATACATATAGTAAACATGTTTCAAATCAGTTCTACAAAGATAATTTTGTTAGGATTAGAAATGTATACACTATTATTATCTATTCCTCATTATGAGATCAAATAATAGGGTATTTCATGATTAACTGCATAGAGGCACAAACAAAAGTATAAGAAGAAATGAGTATCTCAGTGCCAAATTAATAATCTGAATAATCGCATACAGTACACAGACATACAAGAAGCCAAATCTCAAATGCCACAAAAGTAACACTGAACTCAAATTATTAACCTATCGTGGAGAGTCGTGTACTTTTTTTGAAGGAAGATACTAAAAACATGAAATTAGTTCTTAATAGTTCTTATCTTATTCCAATCAAGCCTCTTATGAGAATATTTGCCCTAAAGAAAATTAAAAGTGTGTGGCAGGAAGAACACACCTGTTGATACAGCTGAGGAGAAATGTCACTTTGCATTTATCTAGCCCCTTGTCCTTCAGGCCCCATGTTAGGCAGACAGGAAACGATGCAATCCCCATTTTTTACACGAGGAAACTGAGGCCAAGAAGTTGGGGAATTTACAGAAGCTAAGAAATCAAGTCGGTAGCAAACCTACTAGTTAGAAAGTTCTAGAGCCAGGAGATTCCCTCTTAAGAAATTAACTTTCTCAGCAAAATACCATGTTCATCAAACTTTAGAACGGCTTAAGATTTATCTATGGTCTCAAGACCCTTCTAGCTCCTAAACTTTTTCTGCTATGTATCTGTCTCTTTGGGACTGATTTACAAATTTTTGTTCATCTATTCAATTTTCAAATCAAAATTTTATCCTGCCTCAAGGTGGGGGGTCTTCCTTCATCTTTACTATGTATGCAAGGTCTCCAGTATTCGCAAGAGAAACTCCTAAGTCCCTCCCGCTTCTAAACTTTGCACTGCATCTTCCCAGTCTAAAGCTCTCTATCCGTTCAGGCTCCAAAAACATTTCAGAAAATAGGGTTTGGATAATTACCCTGTGTTCGGTACAAATATGGTATCAAGAGTCAGTTTCAACCCTTCAGCCAACTGAAAAACAAAGATTTAAAATTAACAATTAGTAATTTTCAATTCTTCATGCAACTCAAGAAACCAATTCTAAAGTTTCCTCCAACTTCCTCTTTAATGAAAAAAGGAAGTCATTATTGAGAGCCAAGTATTAACTTATGCAATAAGTTAGCTCCCCATCCTCCTGTCTCCCCAACTCCTCTCCCCTCACCCCAGAATTCATCATGGTTCTCCCACCAAAAAGGGCGGCAAATCCTATTTCAGCATGTAACATAAATTACAGTTCAAAACCAACAGAATTCCTGAACAAGATAGTCTTGATAGTCTCTTGCAATTGTGGTAATAAGGTAACGTGACATTGAACAGGCCAACCTAAGTAACTTACTCAGCTCTCCATGTACATTACCTATACATGGAAACATCATACAGACGTGCCTCAAAAGACAGTGCTCTGCGCACAGTGGGCACCCGACAAATAGCTGCTAACAGGGTTTCTCCTCGAAAACATCAGAGAATCTTAGAAAAATTTCCCTGTCAAGCCAATTTTGCGATGATTATTAAGCTAAACCACATTACTGTAAATAGTTTGTTCTAACCAGTAGAGGCTCAGCTGTTTAAGAGAGACTTGGTCAGAACAAAGATGTGATGTAATGATTAGAGTAATCACAAACACAGCCTTATTTTTAGAAACATGAGACATCCCAAAAAGGCCAAATGCTGACAAAAACTATGGCTACTCGACAGGCTGTAAGATCTTGTTTAGATTACACTAGGGATTTGTTCATCACACAATCCGCAAGATAAAGTGAAGTTACAAATAACTTCTAATGCTTCCTCTTACCTTATTCTCCCAAGAGATTTCTGTCCCAAGAGTATTGTCTGTGTTCCATTTTTGGGTGAAAGTGAGTCCATAGTTACAGACCTTATATTTGGTCTCTAGGTTGCCTGACGCTTTCCCTGTATCAGTGTAAGCATGACCAGAAGTAGAAAATTCCTAGTAAGCAAGAAAGAATAATTACTTTAAAATTAGCTCATGGAACAGAAGACATTCCCTTCAGAAAGCAGGGCGCAGTGCGTCGCAGACCGGCACAGCTCACTGTCCGCCACAGCCTACGCTACAGCGACCCACTTCCTGCTCCCCCGTCTCTCCAGTCGCTAAATCCTGCAACCAGCTTAGATCTTCCCATCACTCTACTCCTCTTGCTGATGTTCCTTGTTCCATCTGCTCTCTCACTAACTGGGAATCTTAAATTTTCTCCTTTAGAGAGAAGTATCTTTACTGAAATTAAATGCCTTTACTAAAATAACAAAAATATTGACTCTTAAAACATTTTAACTTCATGACCTAAAAAGATTATCAGTTCTCTGTTATACCTTTCAACTATTAGTTAATTTAAAGGTCCTTAAAAATCCCAAAACTCTACCCTCCCCCCTTTTAATAGGGTCAACACTGTATTGTTTTTTTAAATTATGTTTATGGTGGTAAAATACATTTAACATAAAATTTACTGTTTAACAATTTTCAAGTATACAGTGAAGTGGCATTAGGTACATTCACAGTGTTGTGAAAACTATATTGCTTTTGTCCACAAAACTATCCCCAGAAATTTAAGCATAAAAAATTAACATTTGAAAGTATCGATCCATTTTTCACAATCAAATGGACCGTCACAATTTATCCCTGTTTCCCCTCCTCCATCCTGTCTACCTTTTAAAGTGCTTTCTATCAAATGGTTACTACAAATGACTTAAAATATATCCTCCCTAGTTAGGTGCCCTTCCAGTCATATGACAATAAGGCGTTGCAAACAGCCTCCTTCCAGGGGGAAGCAAACAGTCAACACCTGTCACTGACAATCTAGGAACTGTCAAGGAAAAACCATTCTGATTGGCCCGTTTTTAAAGAGCATTTCTGAAATCCTGCCAGCAGGAACGAAAGGCTGCCAACGCTGACCAGTTCTGTTTCACGGCCTGCAACATGACCCCTCCCTTTAACAAACTCCGGCTCCCTAACCCTGCTCCCACTGGCAGATGAGACAACTAGGAAACTATGATCTGTTTATCAGCACCACACAGAAAGCTTTCAAAGAGAACGTCATGCTGCACATTTAGGGCAAGGCCTTAGTAAAAAAAAAAAAAACGATAAAGTGTTAGTCACGTTTAACAGTTCACATAATTCTTTAATGTGACAATCTGTCTTCTGGTAGAGCCAACGACCCAGTGTTTCATTTTCTACGTTTACCTTTCACAAACTTGGCAAGTATAGCAAATGCAAAGCTTTATTTTGGTGTTAGGGAAACTTTATGCACAAAATTAAGGTAGAGGGATAGTCTACCTTTCTTCCTTTTTATCGTTGTTTCTTACACAGGTGCAAATCTCTAAAAGCAGGCTAGAATTGTTTTAAGTAGAGTTCCTGGCTCACAATTCACAATTCAGTTTTTGTCTAAATTCATAATTAGATCAAACAAGTGCAAAATACATTTATAACATGCATATAACATCCGCAACTCTACATTAAGTGCTAGTAAGCAAAAAAAAATAAACAAAAATGTTACTGCTAAATATATGTCATAAGACAAAAATAACAAGACAAAAATCTAAGAATCTGAAAAAATGAATGAAATATATTCTAGGTCAATACCACAAACCAAAAGCAGCCATAAAAACAAGCACTTAAATAAGCTTTTCTCCTTACCATCTGAATGAATATTACCATACAACAGCAGCATGAAAGGGAGATAAAATTTTAGTTGATTTTTGCAACAAAAACCTAATTTGAGCAAATTCTGGAACCTACTCAAAATGAGTATAATTTTTCTATTTTAACAGAACCACACACATAATACATCCATCTTAGTAAGGCAGGTGCATATATACATTTATGTGTGTGTGTATATATACATATTTATATATATATACACACACACACACACACACACTCTCTAGAGACCCCAGAGAAAGAATGATAGTGACAAACCAGGATTATACTGAATACATGACAAAGTATCATAGGAATTCCACATGTCTTTGTCCTTCTAATTAAATCATTATATCCAGGAATAAAATTTGCATGAATTTGGATGGGTAAATACCAAAAAAGGATTCAGCCACTGAGGAGAAATAAGATGAATGAAAAGTTAACCTATTTGCTGAGATTTACTGAATAAAAGCTATTGTCAATGATGCTCTAAAAATACAGCCGGGTGCAGTGGCACATGCCTGTAATCCCAACTGTCCAGGTGGCTAAGGTGGAAGGATTACTTGAGCCCAGAAGTTCAAGGCTGCAAGTGAGCTATAACCACACCACTGCACTCCAACCTGGGCGACAGAGTGAGACCCCCATCTCTTACAGAAAAAAAAAAAAGAAAAGAAAAGAAAGAAAATATACCAACATATCTTTTACTATATATTCTTAACTTATAGTAAAAAAGACTTCATAAACATCAGTTATTAATAAAAACTGTAGAATAATCTTCGACATGCATACATACAGAAATACATTTTATTTCTACATTTTGTTTCACCTAATCATGAGGAGAGAGGGAATAAAATTTTTTTTAAAAGGTGTTAATAAAACTTCCATGAACCCATCATAAAGTAAATAAAGTTTTCAGTACCCATATACATATTCATGACAGTATAAGATAAAGGTATGACATGGGTCAAAAAATATATATTCTATATCTTCTGAGAGTAAGATGCAGAATACTCTTATTATGACAAACACAAAGGGTCTCCTCAAAAACTCAACTTGTCTATGGGTTTAACTGGCTGAGTGAGGAGGCTCACTGGAATGCGAGGGCAGGACAGCATCGCGCCAAAAGTATGCTGTTTCACACAACTACCCTAGACGATGGTTTTACACAGGTTCCTTTAAGTGAATTATGCTATATCTATTTAAAATAAATTAGATACTCACCACTCCACTACAAGACTTGGTTTTCAGATCGATTTTGACCATGCCAAACCCTAGACACACACACAAAAACACAGTAATGTATAAAACATGACATTCACTCCAGTTTTTGTAACTCAAATTATGAAATAGTCCACAGTACCTTCCCTATGTAAAACACATAGCATTTTCATCAGGAGAAAGTTCCATAAGAAACTGAATTATGGCAAAACAACTTAAGTATAATTTTTGAGCCCCTCAAAATGAATAAAGATATATTTTTAAATTAAGTTGAAAAACAAGTGAAAGTAATATGTGCTATTCCAAGAATCAAAATTACTAGAAAATATTATACTGATATATATATATAAGCTTAGAACGTACAATTAACATTACTACAGATAAATAAAATTAAAAAATCAAATGTGTACAGCACAAAAATTTTTAAATTTAAAGATTAAATTTTAAAACCTAAAAAGAAATGTCTAGTTAGGATCAGAGAATATATGTTACTCCAAAGAAGTCAAAGTTGTGTCTTCACTTTCTTAAAAACAATGCCATTATTTGGAGGGGGAAAAAGTACCCCCTACTTTAAGTGTCCCCAGAGCTAGCCAAAGGAGGCATAAATATTATACATTTATATTATTTTACATTATAGATAACATTAAATATGTATATGTGTATGCAGGTACATATGTACAAAATTGCTTTTAATGCTTATAAGGGATTCCACCTCTGAATAAAGTCTAATAGCCTGTTAACAGTTATCCCCTTAAATGTTGTAAAGTAGATTAGTGTTGACTTACCTGTATTTCACCAGCACAGTGTCTTACACACAGTAGCCATTCAACATGAACTTTCACCCAAACTGGAGATCTACAATAGCTTACTTACCATACCCTTTGTTGAAGACATCCTTGGCAGCCTTTCCTAGGTCACAGTAAGTCGGTGTGTTACACATATCTTGTAAAGAAAAATGGGGACAAAGTAATAAAAATAACCACTTAGTATTTATTCACCCCTACTTCTTCCATGGTTTTGTCCCGTGAAAAGAGGTATACAGTTTTCTCTTTCTTTGCATCTTAATGCTTATACCCTAACGCAATCGAAGTTAAGAGAAGGAATTCTTCCTCCTTAAAAAAAGAGAATAAAAGGAAAATAAAAGAGTTTTCCCATGAAATTCACAAAGGTCATCTTTCTGACTGCATTTCAAAGAAAAGAAAATTCTCACAGGCTGAAAAAGATGCTTTACTAAACTGGGCTTCTTTTGAAAATACATGCAAAATTTACCTTAGAAAAATCTTTGTAGGGCTGTTATGAAACCAAAAAGCTATATAAAGCAACAAGGTAAATTTTTTAAGGAACTGTTAAGAATAGGTGCAATCAAAATCCTCAGGGTTAACATTTTGCTACTCTGAAATTTAGTTCTTAAAATAAGAATTGTCATATTAATTGAAATGTATTCATCCAGAATACGTCCTCTCTTGAAGCTCTTCTTAAAGTGCTATAATTTTACCCATTAACCAGAAATAGGATAGATTCTACCTGCAGCGATCTGCTTACCAAAAATAAGTGTAAATTGTGAAATTAAAGCCTTCAAAAACTCAAGGTGTCTGGACTTTCATCTTGCCTACTTAATGTTTACCCAGCTTTTCTACTGCCAATATGACCCTCATATCAAATTCTCAGAAGCATTCCTTTGCCCTCTTTGTATAACAGGAAACCTTTTCCTGGAGCAGGTTCTGTTGTGTCTCTCTTGCAGATTCAAAAACCATGTCTAACCAATTACAGAACCACCTCCGCCAGTACCATTAGCCTGACTACTGTACCAGAAAAATGCAGACACTATTATGTCTGCACTATCTACACATTCAAACTAGTATTTATATTTATCCCAGTTCTGAACCTGGACTTCTGCTAAGCTTCTGCCTATATTATCATACCTGAATATATACGGATGATACACTTCTTAATTGGGAATTGGTATGTGTTCCTTAACCCAAAACTGTCAAATATGATAGACAAATATTGTGTGTATATGTGTGTGTGTATATATATATATATATGATATGTTAAGAGGAAAGAGAATAGTATTAAAATCACATAAAAAAGAAATAGTATAAATGTACTGACTCATACCATAATAAAACTTTGCAGTAACCTATCGAGGGTTTCAGAGTTCGCTTCCAGAGCAATTATTTTACAATTCAATCACTTGTACTCAAATAATCAATTCTAGACTTTTAAAATATCCCCAATTCTAATTTGATATTATTCTTTATGATTACAACTGACGTTGGTATGTTGAAATTTTGCCAGAAATCTATCATTTGGGAAGTAAGTATAGAAACGCAGGCACTATATATTCAAATAGAAATGTTAAAGCTTTACAGTCTGGTTTTTCACACTGACAAGAGAAAAGATAAACTTAAATGTTTAGAAGCATCATATATACATCTAGGGACCAACTACAATCTGTTAGCATTTTGCTTAGCTATTTTTCAAAACTAGTACCAGATACGATGCAACAGTCCTGTAGCTGGTTTAGTTTCCTAACTGATCTTAATTCTGCCTAGCTCAAGCTTACTTTTTCAGACCCATGACTCCGATAGGAAATGCACTGCTGGTATGATCAAGCAAAAATCGAGAAGACTCAGAGACTTCAAGAGTAAAGCTATAATCACACATTTCTACTAGCTCTACAAAATGCACTTGTTCGCAGATATGCCACAATGTACCGAGGTTGCATTAGACGCAGACCGGAGGGAAAAGGCGTTAACTAGGAAATACTGCTGTATGCAATTACTAACTTGACGATAAAGAGCCCCTTTAGTTCCTCGTCTCTCCTTTTTAAGTCGCCCGTACAGCATCCTCCCTTTGCCGTAGGCAGCGGAGGACTCGCCCGATGCTCGGTAACAATCCCAGAGAGGAAGGTGAGGGCGGGGCATGAGTCTGGGGTTCGAGGATCCAACTTCCCCAGAAACCGACCTCCTTCCTAGCCAGACACCTGACGGAAGGTCCTGTCCGCACAGCCGGCGGTGGGACAGTCGGGCTCGGCGCCCGGCTCCATCCCCCGAGGCGGCCGGGGAGCAAGGTGCCCGGGGCCAGGTGCCCTGCCCTCCGCGCCCCGTTAGACCGCGCCCTCGCGATCCAGCGCTCCGTTAGCGGCCCGTCGGGCCCTGCGCCGCCGCGGCCCACCGCCACCCCGGCCCTCCGCCGATCGCCGGCCGCGGCCTCGCCCCTCACCTCCGGCCCGAGGTCCAGTCTCCGCTCCGCCAGGGCAACGCTGAAGGTCTCCTCCGCACCAACGCCGTCCGCGCCTGCGCGGCCTCACGCTCCCAGCGGCGCCTGCGCGCCCTGCCCCGCCCGCGTTTGCGCCGTCGTGTCGCGCCGCGGTCGCGCGCCGGGGGCAGGGCGCGCCAGGGAGCGTCGGCGGCGCGTCGGCCCCGCCAACTGCCTGGCTGCGCGTGCGCGCGTGCGCAGAAGGGCCCGGCGCGCGGGGCGAGGCTTGACATGAGGGAGCAGAGGTCGGGGCGCTGCACCTTCGTCCGCACAGAGCTCGTTCTCGCGAGAACGCCCGGCGGTAGCGAGTTACTCTAGCCGCGGGGCGGGCGCGGGAGGGGACGACGAGTCCCCGCGGGATGCGGTGCAGTCCCGTGCTCTCGCGGATGCCTTGCGCAGCTTTTGGGAATTTTGGGCCACACTGCCCAAAATTCAAGGGTCACCCTTAGAAAACATAGGTTCCCGGGGCTGCGTGATTTACTCGAGATCACGCACGTAGGTTATCATTCAAAGGGGGACAGGAGATGGAAGGGAAGACTTCCTTACAGAACACCAACTAATTAATTAATGTAGCAGAAATTATAGAAATAGAAAATCATCACTTTGGAACCAACATAGCAATAACTGATTCAGGCAAAAATTATCATTGGACAGTTGAGGGTTTCCATGTGGCTTCAGATACCACCCCATGGCTTGCTTACTAAGAGAAAAGGGCACCTTCACATCAAAGCGTCACCCCTGCCCACGTGCTCGGCCTTAGCAGCGCCAGGATGGGCCGCACTGACCTCCTATGCCCCCTGGTGTGATGCACAGAGGACACGAAGGTACTATTCTTGCCAAAAGTGTGCAATTTGTCTCCATTCATGAGTAATCAGACAAAATCAAATTGATGGACTTGCAAAATAATGCCCAGTCACTTCAAAGATGTTAATTTCATGAAAGATTAAGAAAAAGGCTAGTGAACTGTTCTAGATTAGAGACAAAAGAAAGATATGATACTAAAAGCAATGTGTGATCCTAAATTGGACCCTGGATCAAACCCAAACAAAAACAGCTATTGAGGAACATTATCAGGACAATTGGGGAAATTTGAAAATAGACCACAGTAGTACACTAGCAATGTAAAGTTTTCTGAGAGTAATGTATCTTGGTTATGCAGAAATGGGCTTGTTTGTAGGAGATACACGCTAAAGTATTTAGAATTGAAATGTGTCTGCAATTAACTCTAAAATGGCCCAAAACACACAGAAAAAACAAATATGACAAAATGTTAACAATTTGGGAAGCTAGGTGGAAGATATGTGTGTGTTCATTGCACTATTCTTGAAACTTTCCAGTAAGTTTTAAATTTTTCAAAATAAGAAGTTAGGGCAAGAAGAACCCGCAAAATCTATGATGCTCAGTATACAATACCAGGTTGCTGCTTGAATCAATAGGCGACTACTGTTATTGGCCCGCTGTGTGTAAGGCGTTTCAAGTTAATAAGAAATAAGATAAAAGCCCCTGAGAGACTCATAATGTAAAACTTGTAAAAATGTCTGCTGAATGAGGCAGAATATGATAAATGCCATAAGCAAAGCCATACAACCTAGTGGCCTAAATAAAATGAGCTTTGCAGTCCAAAGAGGCTGGGTTTGTGTCTCAGCTCTGCCAACCCTGTGGTCTTAGGTAAGCAGTTTAACTCCTCTATGCCTCAGTTTCCACATCTGTGAAATAGAACTAAATAATATTTAACTCAGAGGATTGTGGATATTAAATAATGTATCCACAGCATATAATCTACCTGGTATATGGGAAATGTTCATTAGTTAATAACACAGGTTAAAATTAATATGCTATAGGAGTTTAAAAGCTATGTAGGCAAAACCCGTATTCATATACATATGAATATTAGAGCCACAACTTCAGCCTATACTTTGGCTCAGACCTGGCCTTTGTTAGCTACCGCAGGCCACTAAAGGCTGTAAGAGCACTTTGAATGGAAATTTGACAACGTTCCCTTCTTCCTCTCCTGTTATCCACAGGTCTTTCTTCCGAAGGGGCCTAACAACACCTGTCCCAGGTAATCCAGAGACCTGCTGTCTCCCCTAACACCTAAAGCAGGAAGGCAATGAAAAAAGCTATTAAGGATTGCAGCTGCTACAGGAAGGGATTCTTCCTTTGCTTGTCCCTCTGTCCTGTGAAGTGAGCTGGGTCCAGATTAACACTTAGCGTCCATACCAAGACTCTGGCCTTCGCCACCCCAGAACTGCAGCCAGTTCTCACTGCCCCACCCACACTGGATGCAAACTCTTGACAAGTGTGGAAAGCACTTTCTCAATCCAAATCCTGAGAACATGGCATTCTGCCCCTATAAAATTGATAGAATCGTAGAATTTTAGAGAAGGAAAGGGACTTTCACCTCCTTCCTTTGAGAGACACTTGCTAAGTGCTTACTATGTACGAGGAGGCATGATGCTCAGAGCTGATGGGAAGGAAACACCCCAAAGTGTCAGAGCCATGTGGGTCCAGAGGCCCATGGAGACCCTATAGCAGGTTCCCACTACAGGCCACCCGCTCGAGTCAAGAAAACCTGCTGAGGTCAGGCACGGTGGCTCACGCCTGTAACCCTAACACTCTGGGAGGCTGAAGCAGGAGGATCGCTTGAGCTCAGGAGTTTGAGACCACCCTGAGCAAGAGTGAGACGCCATCTCTACTAAAAATAGAAAAATGAGCTGGGCATGGTTGCATGCAACTATAGTCCCAGCTACTCAGGAGACTGAGGCAGGAGGATCACTTGAGCCCAGGAGTTTGAAGTTGCTGTGAGCTACGATGTCACACTGCACTCTACCCAGGCCGACAGAGCAAGACTCTGTCTCAAGGGGAAAAAAAAGAACAAGCAAGGAAAAATAAACATATATATCAAGCCGAATATGGTGGCTCGCACCTGTAGTCCCAGCTACTAGGGAGGTGGAGGCAAGAGGATCGTTGCAGTGTAGGAGTTTGAGGCTTCAGGTGCTATGTTCACACCTGTGAATAGCCACTGCACTCCAGCCTGGACAATATAGTGAGACCCCGTCTCTAATAGAAACACCAAAACAGCATCAGTGTGTACCTCTGATGGGGAGACAGACAGGTTGGGTGGAGAAGGTGCACGTTGAGGAGATGTAGGCATTAGTAATGGCTAGTTCTGGAGCTGGTAATACATTAATGATATCACGCATATTAAATAAATAAACGCTGCATGTATAAGTGTATATGTACCTGCACAGACAAAAAATTGGGAAAATTTTACCAAAATTTGACAGTGACTGTTTTCTTCTTCCCTCTTTTATGTATTTTCCAAAATTTCTAAAATTTGGAAACATGTATTTCTTTTATAATTAGAAAAGTTATACTCACTTTCATAGGGTGGGGAAGTCCCTGGATTTATGAGGAAGGGAGTGCTGTTCCGTGGGGAATTTCCACCAGAAATTGGGAAATGCTTCTGGGATCAGGTCCCCGGCCTTGACGTTGGGCCTTCTGAGCGCTCACCTCACTCCGGGCCACCAGGGGGAGCGAGGACACAAGGCCGCGCCGAGGCTGAGCCTGCGGCCTGCGCTGCTGCGCCTGCCCTGCTCCCCAGGGCCCAACCCTGGTCCTGGTGAGGTTGTGAACACAGTTGTGAGCCAGGATTGGATGGTGGGGCGGGGGCTTTCTGCCATAGTCAGAGTCTAATTTGAATGTCAAAAGGGCAGCAAATGTTTATGAGGTTGTTTTTTTGGGGAAACCAATTTTGTCACCATAGGTTGGATCACAGCCTACAAGTCATTTAGTCTTAGCCACTTCCCAGTGACGCGCTAGACTCCCGTTTACATACAGAACCGTTCAGGAAAGAAGGCGACGTCCTCCCTCGGCTGTGTGATCCGAAACAGCCCCAGGGGCGCTCGCTGGGATTTCGTTGTCTGGTGAACACAGAGCTGCCCTTTCAAGCCTCTGGGTGTTTGGGAAGGGACCGCTGCTGGTGAGTGGATAGCATGGGACAGAGGGAAGAATAAACTCTGGAACCAGGAAGCTTAAGGTCAAGACCCAGGTCTGCCCCTCCCCAGCCCGCCGGGGGCAGACGCTTGGCCCGTGAGCCCCACTGACTTCACCCCTAACATGCAGAGCCCAGAAGTCACCGCCTGGTCCCCCAGAGCGAGGCTTCAGCCACGGCTAGTTTTCTTTGACCAAAGTCCTGGGGAGGCTTGGACTCACTCAGCTAAGAGCCCGGGGCAGAAGGGCCAGGTCACACCCCCACAGATCAGCACACCCAGCACCAGGCGGCGGAGGACCCCGGTGGGACTCACCGTGACGGGGAGTGGGCCGCGGGGACTCTGAGGGAGGGCGACGGGGGAACCGGGCAGCGCCCCGGAGGCGCCCGGAACGCAAGGCGCCTGCTTTGTCCCCCAGCTCCTGTGTGCAGAGCTCACGCGTAGCCACTAATTCTTAAATTTGCTTCTTCAGAATTGGGACTCCAGGCAGTGTGGACGAAGTTCCCTCAAGCAATGGGGTTCACCCCTGACTTCCAAGGAACAGGATCTACCAGTTCTGTCTACGCTGGGTCCAGATTCGCTGGGTCCAGATTCGCAGATGGCAGAACCTGTTTCGTGTCTGGGGAAGAAGCTCCCTGCAGGGTGCAGGATTCCTCTCTGGGGCTCCTTCCCTGGAGCCTGTGGACCACCCGGGAATGCCCATTCTCTGTCCCCCAACGTCACACCCAGTGTGGCAGTGGAGCCCGCACTCCCTGCCCTCCCTCCACAACCCTTCCTGCCTCGGTTAGCAGACAGCACAGACCGGCCCGTGTGGGCTCCCGGACACACTTCTGATCACAGACCTACACGGACGAGGCCACCACCCAACACGGATAGCTGCCCCGGGGACAGGCAGGCAAGCGCCAGCTCGCCCTTCCCTCTGGCTCGAAATGCCAGCAGCCCACCATCAAATCTGAGAGGACATCTGGATTGAAAGAAAAGAAAAAGGGTAAGTGGAGTTAGTTGTGGGGACACAAAGGGAAGAGGAAAAGAATGACAAGAATGAAGAGAAATGAGGCAAAAGAGCAAGACTCGAATGGTGAAAAGAACATGGAGGTGAAGGTGTGAACGGCAGCTGGCGACTTTCACGGAAAGAACCGCTCGGGTTCCTCCACTGCGGTCAGGGACGAGGATGGAACAGGTGGCGTCTACCATGCCGGCTCTCCAAGCCGGGCCTCTGTGCCAGGCAGGTTCACGGCACCGGAAGGCTGACGGGGCTCAAGAGGTCAGTCGTAAACCACCTTGGGGCAGAAATATAATTCAGGGGTTTTGTTTTTGTTTAAACCACCAAAATTTTACATACGTGATCTGCAGAACACTGCTGGCACACGTGAGGCACCGCGGTCACGGCCAGAGCCAGGGCAGCGCGAGCGCACCCGGATGGATGCCCGCGGCCTCTCCTCGCCCGGGCGCCTTCGCTGCCGCGCCCAGGGCTCTGCCAAGACGCAGGCAGCTTCTTGCTTCTCTTTTCTTGCCCTCCCACGGCAGCATCTGTCGTCCCGCCTGCCGTTCTGTGTCCCTCGAGGATCTCGGGACAACGTGGCACAGAGGCAGAAGAGGGGAGGGTGCCCAGGAACGGGGCGGGCAGGCGAGGCATTTAGGACTTGGGCAGTCACAGACGACAGCATCTGACTTTTTTAAAAGAAAAAGAGGGCAGAACCTGTCTGCCGGCAGGAAGGTGGGAGAGCCTGGTGCCGCTCCCAGCCAGATGCCTGGCGTGGGGACAGGGGGCCGCCGGGGCTCTCGCTGCTGGAGAGCGGGTCCCTCGCCCCACCTCTGCGCACAGCTCCAAAGCTGTGCCACCTTCACAGAGACAGCCTGAGCGGTGCCCCCTGGGGACAAGCAACGTGGGGTTCCGGAAGCCTGGTCTGTAAGAGGCTCCCAAGATCGTGAGGCACCGAGGCCGAGCGGCCTGACCCCAAGCCACACCGTCAGTGAGAGAGCCGGAACCTGCTCCCTGGCCCTGCCCGGCTCCGCTGCGAGACGTGGGACCCGCCGCTCCCTGGCATTGCGGATGACCGGTGTTGCCGTCCCACCTCGGGGAACCCAATGGCAACGTTTCGGTGGCCGCTGTGATTATACCCTGCAACCCTGTCTGCCCCCATCAACGTGCCGCATCTCATCTCTTATTTTATTGAACATTTCCTGTGAGATTCTGCCAAAGCCCTGCTTGTTTCAGTTACTTTGATTTTCTTTTAAGAAAAGCAAAATTTATGGAAATCAAACTGGTTTTGACCCAGGAGTCATAACAAATAACAATTTCCATTCCTGCGTGAATATAAATCATGGGCCCTGACGCCCTGCCTTGGACGGCAGCTACAGCAGCTGCCGGGCTGGAGGCCGCGGGCAGCGTCACACACAAGCCTGCAGTTGCTCCAGGCCGCGAGTCACCCAGACGGTGGGACTCAGACCCCCAGTGCCGAAACTGCAACCCCCGGAAACTCGTTGGGGGGAATTTCATTTCCCCGAGGCTTAGTCGGGATCGCTGGATTGTCGTGTTCCTTTGCCGGGTGCTCACAGCAAAACCCAGAGGATCAGCCTGACGCTTTCAGTCACGCCTGCCCGGGGCAACACTCGGCCCAGACTGCGCGGGCCGCCCTGGTCCCGTGGCTGCAGGGGACCCGGTGAAACCACGCGGGCCACCTTGGTCCTTGAGGCTGCAGGGGGCCCGGTGAAACCGCGCGGGCCGCCTTGGACCCGTGGCTGCAGGGGGCCCGGTGAAACTGCTCAGGCCGCCCTGGTCCCGTGGCTGCAGGGGACCCGGTGAAACCACTCGGGCCGCCTTGTCCCGTGGCTGCAGGGGGCCGGGTGTCCCCTCAGAAGAGCCGCAGCGCAGGGTGCTGCTCGGGGCGGGCGCGTTGCTGCTGCAGCCCGCGGTGTGAGCCTGGGCGGGCTGACCCGGAGCAGAGAGAAGCCTGTTGCGCAGCACGTTCTGGAAGCTTGCCTCTGCCCCGCTCCTCCCTGCCCTGCTCTCCCACCGCCCCATCATGTCGCCGCCCAAATGATGGCGACAGACGCTGCCACCGGCCCCCGCGCTGCCTATCACCGGGCAGGCAGCCTTGGCAGATTTAAAAATACACCGACAGTCGTTTCCGGGGAGGACTTCACGTGCCTCCTTTCCTCAAAATCGTCGTCTGGCAGGCGAGGCCTCGGGTCAGGGACGGGTTTGAGCCGCTGCGATGTCCGCGGGCGGGGCGCCGGGGCTGCGGTCTGGATAGCGGCCGCTTTGCAGGGGGCAGATGGCAGCCTGGGAAGGTGAACTAACTTGCCCAAAAGCAAAAACGTCAGTCACTATAAATCCATTCCTTTGTGCCTTCCTCCATCACATTAAATCCGTGAAGGAGCTTTTGTCACCTGCCGGGCACACAAAGGTGAGGACGCGAAGATACATCAGCCCTGGCGCCGCCGGCACCTTCTGGTCTAGCTGTAGAGACAGTTGCCGTGGAGGGGTTTTTTGGTTTTGTTTTTATTGTTTTATTTTATCTTTTCGAGGCAGGGTCTCACTCTGTCGCCCAGGCTGAGTGCAGCGGCACAATCACAGCTTGAACTCCTGGGCTCAAGCGATCCTCCCGCCTCAGCCTCCCGAGTGGCTGGGACCACAGGCGCAAACCACACCCGGCTCATTGTCAGTTTTTGCAGAGACGGGGCCTCACTGTGTTGCCCAGGCTGGTCACCAAGCAGTGCAGTTTGACAAGTGCCATGACAGGCAGGTGAACGCACAGGGCGGGGGCAGCCTGGGGGTCAGGCCGAGGGGCCCGGCCCCAGAGCGCACGCCCTTTCAGGGGACAGAGAGTGAGAAAGAGAACAGAGACTGGCACGAAGACAGAGGAGCCGCATTTCAGTGTTGTCCCCCCTGTTTGTCACGCCCTGGTTCCGCGCCCACTCCTCCCCCGTCTCCGGAAGGCAAAACAGAGAGCGTGGTTCGTGGGCGGTACGGTGGCTACTCCTGCAGCCCCTGCCAGACACCCAGCAATGCTGGTTGTCCGGGTGGCTTTTCTCACCAAACTCCTCCTACCCCACAGCCTTCCTCCTCCCTGACTCCCCTCTCTCCGGGGCCCTCACCGTCCACCTGGCCAAGGCAGAGAGGCCGGACGCATCCTCTGCCCTCCCGCCCACTCCACCCCACACCTGCAGCCAGTGATGCCGATTCAGCCTCAGAATCCCGCCCTTCTCCTGGTTCTCCTTGTCACTGAGTCACTGCCTTAGATGGGACCCCTTCATTGTCCTTGGGACCATGACTAGTCCCAAGTGATCTCCCGCATCCCCTCTCTCTCACTTCTCACTGCCACCAGCTCTGTCTTCCTGAAAAGCAAATTAGATCATGCCATTTCTGAGTTCAAATATCTCCAATGACTTTTGATTGCATAGAGAGTAAAATCCAATTTTCTTAGCATGGTATATCACGTTCTTCATCTAGTTTCATCTATTTTTCCACCATCTGCCCCAGCCACACAGAATATTTTACTAGAACCTAAATGCACCTCCCTGCTCTTGCACACACTTCTACCTCTGAGCCTGTGTGAGACCATTGCCTGCTTCTCAACCTAGGAAACTCCTATGCATCCTACAAAACCCAGTTCAAATATTATCCTCTCTGTAAACGCATTCCTTTATTTCTCCGGAAGGTCTAAATCATGCCCTTCTGTTTTTGTTCCTTTATAAATCCTCCAGCCCTGCATTTTAACCTTTATTTTAGTGCTTGCCATGATATATTAAAATCATCTCTACCTATATGTCTTCTGTCTGGACTCCAGATCTTCAGCGTTTAATATTTTATTCCCAACATCTAACCACAGGTTCTGCTGCATACTAAGTGCTCGATGACTGTTTATGCTGTGTTTCAGGTTTTCCCACCAGTCCTTTTGTCTGTGTACACTGCCGGAGGCCTTTGGTACCCTGAAATCCTTTCTACAGTTAAGCAACAGGAAGCAGAGAAACCCGACAGAGATGGAACCCTGGGGCGCTCTCCTTTATCCTTGGTCATAATTGTCCAACTTCAAAATAAATTCTCTAACACCCCTAGTCATCGGGCTTATCATACTATCAAAGGGTGTTTGATGTTTTCGGTTTAAGTGATAAAAAATAGTACTTGAGGAGGAAGCAACTCCCGTGGCACCGGGAGCAGCAGACGGACGGCAGCAGCCCAGCGCCAGCCGAGCAGGGGAGACTCGGCTCCCCTGCGTCGGCCCCCGAATGGCACCTGCATCGTCAAAATTGAGCATGTTCTGGGTGCACGTCCCCGGGCCGATGTCGGGTTGGTCCGTGCGAAGACCCGGTGACACTGAGATTGCCACGTGTGGCACAGACAGCAGAGATGCACTTTGAGCTTTCACTGCGCTCCGCACTGCGGCACTCGGGCGGGTCTACACTGAGAACCACGAAGACAATGAAGAAAGGAAAAAGGATTTTTAGAACCCAGATCTAGATTGTTCTATCCTTAAAGTACCTAAGGCCCTGATAAACACATATCTAAATTACCTGACTTCTCTAACAGTCTAGATGGAAAAAAAAAAAAAAATCAAGACTAGAAAGGGATGGAGAAGTTTTAAAAAATTCAAATTCAGAAGACTGAAAATGCATGAAATCCCATCTGAAATCAGCTAGGGACTTGGCACCTGTTCTGCTTTAGTCACTTTGACGTAACGCAACACAAATGAAATGCGTCGCTCATACAGCGGATATAAAGCTTCCCACTAAATCGTACAAATCTGTACAAAATGGGCTTTCTGCACTGTCCCCGTTGTCAAAAAAAAATGAGGTTTTTATAAATGCCATTATTTTCCTAATTGAATAACCCTAATTTCAAACAGTTCCATTATTCATTTAAAGGAGAGTAATTTCCCAGATGACATTTAGTCAGAGCAGGTGCATTATGCTCACAATGTTTGAGCCGTTGGGGTTTTTACGTCTGGTGCAGAGCTAATCAGAAGGCGTCTTCTGTCTTTCCTGCCTGTGCTCACTATCGGAATCCCGTGTAACGCCTCGGTATATTTTATGACTCATTAGCTGTTGGCATCCTCCATAGCATACTGGCCAGAACGATTCGTTCTTTCTTTGAGCACAATTAGCTGTGAAAACAGATCTTAGGACCAACTCCCCCCATCCCCCAGAGGATTATGGAAGGTAGGAAGTGCAGGTGATCCTCGGAGTTTGCCTTTGATACAGACATCCTGCTCTGCTGCCGGCCCTTTGAACTGACTTTGATATGCAACAATTAAGAGGGCTTCAACCCCTGGAGGAGAAGTCGTGCCCTGCCCCTTCTCTCCTTCTACTGAGCGCTTGTTTTGAACTATTGATCAAACAGATTTGCAGGGATTTGTTGCAGCCTGTGTGGGGTAAGGAGGAAGGAGAGGAGGGAGGGAGGGGAGAGCCGAGGGCACATCTGCCTATAAACAGTTTCAGCCCCGACTCCCGAGCACCTTACTCAGACTAAGATTTGCTTCTTTCAGAAAAAGCCAGTTGCAAAGGACTCTCCGGGTCGCCCGCGTGGCGGGACTCTGCCGTGGGTTTAGAGCAGCCCCACGTCGGGACACAGCGTGTGGGGCCCTCGAGACGGCGGTCGAAGGATGGTGGCGGCGGTCCTGTTGGGGCTCGGCTGGTTCTGCTCCCCGCTGGGCGCCCTGGTCCTGGACTTCAACAGCATCAGGAGCCCTGCCGGCCTACACGGGGCTCGGAAGGTAGGATCTCAGGGCGGGGACCGATGACAGCCAGTGGGTGCTGTGTTTAGGGTTAACGAAGTCATTCAGGTTAATGTGGGGGATCGTATCTGGCGGGTATTGAATTGATTGAGGAGTCGGGAAAGCACCCTGGCAGAGCCCAGTGGCCTGGCATTGGCACATTAAACAGTACAGTGGCTTTTCAGGTCACCCAGCTATAAATCCGCCTGTCAATCAGGGAGTGAGCTAACGGGCCAGGCCATTTGTCTGCAATGCCTCATTGAATCTTCCGTACAACTCGAGACAGGCAGCCCACCTGCTAATCCCGGGGAAGACGACGCTGAGGAACTGCACGAAGGCCACGCAGCCAGTACACACGGGCGTGCCATGTGCAGTGTCATTGTCACTGTCACACTTCACAGAATCGTTTTAGGGATCATTTTATACATATGTATATTAAAATATATATGACATGTAGCGACCATATATAATATACGTATATTTAGTACATATGAAAAAGCATCAACTGTGGATGAGAAAAATTGATCTGTGGTATCTTTTTCTCTGTGTGAACGAGGCATGATTGAAAATCAAAGGACAGCCCTGACTTCTGCAATACGTCCATGTAACAAAATGGCACTTCATGCATATACACAAATAAAAAATAAATGGGAAAATAGTACATAAATAAAAATCCAGGGACAGTTCACGTGGGCAGGCTCCTCCAGCTGCCTGGAGGCAGCAGTGACGCGGCTCGCTGCAGTGAAACATCAGACGGGAACGCCGCCAACACCATATTGCATGTGGCCAAACTGTAGCGTGGCTTCTACAGTCAACTCATGTTGAAAATCTCATAATCATCTGTGAGACACACTTAAGAAAGCATTTTCTCCTGTTTTCACAGAGAATAAGAAGCTTAAATTCTGAGTCTTATGACAATTTTTGAAACGCGAGCTTTGCAGCAGCCAGGTGCAGACACAGGTGATGTGGCCTCCCCTTGGTGGGAGAGAACCGATCACACTGAAAACCGAAGGTGCTGCCCGGAGTTTGGCAAAGTGCCACTCTGCTCTGGCTTCCTCCCCCTCCCGCCGCCGCTAGAAAGTCACTTTACGTCCTGTTGGATTCCCTGGCCTTCTGACACCAGTTTGCCTCTGCAGGGTTCGCAGTGCTTGTCTGACAGAGACTGCAGCACTGGAAAATTCTGCCTCAAAGCCCAAGATGAGAAGCCACTGTGCGCCACGTGCCGTGGGTTGCGGGGGAGGTGCCAGCGCAACGCCATGTGCTGCCCGGGGACGCTCTGCGTGAACGGTGAGCCGCCCCGCACCCTCGCAGGTCTGCTTTGCTCCCACCAACCGTGGTTTTTAAACTGAAGGCACCACCTGGCTCTCATAGACTAGAATATTCCAAGACAGGCACTCTCAACCTGGATTCATGCTGCAAGTAAATGTATGCAGCTGCCTTTTCCTGATGAAACAAATCATTTCCTGGCAACAACTCTTGCCAATGACTTGCAGATAAAGATGCAAGTTGGAATCATTCAAATCTTCTGTTTTCACTTGGATTCCATTAATTCCTTAACTACTGTCTTTGCCGTGGGTGAGCGTGTAATATTCAGTGCGTGTCCCAGAATTTGGAGAGTCAGACGTAAGCCGAGGGCAAAGGTGCTGCCAGACTAAACAACAGTGTGATAATCCGAGCGTCTGCGGCTCTGGTCCCTGGTTAGTAACTATGGTCACATCTGGCTGTCCCTCAGATGTCTGTACCACGATGGAAGGTGCGAGCCCCACATTGGAGCCACCGACCGACGACCAAGACGGCACACAGACGAAAGGAACAACTGATCACCCCATCCAGGAAAACAAACCCAGGAGGAAGCCAAACACTAAGAAATCACAAGGAAGTAAGGGTAAGAGCAGCATTCTGAGAACATTTTATTTAAGAAAAACATCTCCTCCGAGCCTAAGGACAGGCCGAAACTGACTTTAGTCTTCCCCACCCCAGAAACACACAGGGTGCACGCCCCTGTGTAACCTCTCTCATAAGAAGCTGCAGAGACGGCGCGGGGAGCAGCCCCGGGTAGTCAGCAGACGGGCTGGCCCGTGACAACACTCCCCGTCAGGCAGGGCTGCAATTGCCGCCGTGTCCTTGCCGCTGGCGCGAGGCCTGGCTCTGAGCATGCTGGTCTAGCCTCACTTTGTGGCCTTCGGACCCAGGCCCTTAGAAGGGCCGAGTTTATGGCCCTTGTCCCAGTGGCAGTCCCCACGGGGCACTTCCCCCTCCATCGCTGACGCCCATGTTAATCCCGTTACAGGACAAGAGGGAGAAAGCTGTCTTAGAACTTTCGACTGTGGCCCTGGACTTTGCTGTGCTCGTCATTTCTGGACTAAAATCTGTAAGCCAGTCCTCTCGGAGGGGCAGGTCTGCTCCAGGAGAGGGCACAAAGACACTGCCCAAGCTCCGGAAATCTTCCAGCGCTGTGACTGTGGCCCTGGCCTGTTATGTCGAAGCCACGTGACTGGCAACAGCCAACATGCTCGGTTAAGAGTATGCCAGAAAATATGAAAAGCTAAATATTCTGGAATAAAGGATCCTCACTGTATTCAAGGAGAATCCAACATTAATTGTAAAATACTTCCTTACAGGTATCTCTTAAATTCAAATCTCGTAGCAACAGAAATAGAATGAAACTGGAGGCTTGTGAAGTGCTGCCTTGCGAATGGGAAGTAGCATCCGCTTTCTGTCTGTTTGGACAAAACTGATCTATGATTCTATAACAAAAAACTTAATTCTGATCTAGTGACTTAATTAGTGCAAATAAGTTTTTTGAAATTGTATATGCTTAAAGTGTACAGTGTGGTGTTTTGATAGACACGTAGTGAACAGATTACTGCAGTCAAACTGACAAATATCTCCGTCTCCAAATAAATCTGTGATTTCTGGTGAAGGGCTGGTACCTGACGGTAGCTTTGGGGGAAAAAAAGTGATGGTATCTGAAGTTAAAAGTAAATTAATTCTTATATCTTACCAGGGAAAATTATCACAGCAAATGCTATATTTTTCCTTAAAAATGCTATGATTTCCCTTCATTTTTAGAAGGGAAATGACATTTCACTACAAAATAATTTGGCTAACAAAGATTCAAAAGGTAATCTTATGTTTGTATAGTCCTTTGCAAGTCACAAAGCATTTGCACATACTTTGTTTTCAATAGCTTTACTTAGCATTTGATAACTTTTTACATTTTATAATTTTTATAGCCTTTCAAGGGGTGTTTTTACTTATATATTTTGACCATTTGTACTTAAAAGTTTCCTCGGAGGGGAATTCAGGCAAAAAAATGAAATTTTTGTTTATTTGAAGTTTAAAAGGCCATATTTTGTGCATGTTAGAGGTAGTTTTGCTTAGGGAAGCTCTAATAAGAGTACAACCAATTGCTACAGATTTCATTTCAGAGATAAACTATACATCTGTTCTTCGATTTAAGTTATAAATATGTATTACACAATCAGGCTGGGCACGGTGGCTCACGCCTGTAATCCTAGCACTCTGGGAGGCCGAAGTGGGAGGATTGCTTGAGCTCAGGAGTTCGAGACCAGCCTGAGCAAGAGCGAGACCCCGTCTCTACGAAAAAATAGAAAGTAACCGGACAACTAAAAATATACAGAAAAAACTAGCCAGGCATGGTGGCTCATGCCGGTAGTCCCAGCTACTTGGGGGGAGGCTGAGGCAGGAGGATCGCTTGAGCCCAGGAGTTTGAGGTTGCTGTGAGCTAGGCTGATGCCATGGCACTCTAGCCCGGGCAACAGAGTGAGACTCTGTCTCAAAAAAAAAAAAAAAAAATCAAATATGGGCCCATGAAAAAATTAAATTTATGAAGGTCCCTAGTTTCATCTTGCAGAGGGCATACCTTAATTGACTAATTTATCATCAGTAAATAGGAGGAAAGGTACTGGGTAATGTAGCTTATAGCACAGAACAGAATAAAATAAAATTTCCCACTAAGATCTGTTATTATCTCATCTCTCACTTTTCTCTACTAAACCCATAGCAAAGTACGATCATGAAAGTAATACGTTAATTTAAACGAAACACACTTGCTAAGAAGGTAAGAACACCATCCAGGAACAGTGCAAGAGGTTTTATTGACTACAATGCAAGCTAAAGCATGAAGAAGAAACAATTATTTAAAAACACCCAAGACCCTTACACAACAAAGGTTAAGAAATAAATTAAGACTCCCAGTGGGCAGCGTGGGAGGGAGGGCAGGCCTCATTCGCTTCGGTCCTTGGGCTCTCGGTATTTCCACTGGATGTACTCAAAGACGTCCCTCTCACTGTCCACCGGCAGGGGCTCTCCAGCAACTCCTGTAAGCGTGGAGAGAAAAGAAACTTATTTTAAGAGCCAGTTTTGGAATTTAGTTAAGAGTTCAGGATTGAGAGTTGGGTGGGACTCGCTTTCAGAAGAAAATGATAACCAAGTCACTAGAAAAAAGATAACGACCACTTCCATCCTCTCACATGAGCTCGTGTTTGAGCTTTGTCACATGTATCATCAGTGCTACAAGAGGAGCCTTGTATCCCAACTATGGCCATTAAAGGGACTCGAATTTATGATTTTCCTGTCTGTTGGATCTCCGCTGTGGCCATCATGTATTATATCAAATACTCCAGTTAGTTCCTTTGCAACTCACAACGCGCTGCTGGATTAGCAGCACAGGCGTTACCTGGAAGCTACTGGAAATGCGGAGTTCTGAGCCCCACTGTGAGCCCACGGAACCAGACTCTGAATTTAATGAGGTCCCAGGTGGTTTGTATGCACTGGTATCTGAGAAGCACTGGCCTAGTCTCCCAGAGTGAAAGCCCTATTCTATACAATTATGGGGCAAAATGACAAAAAGGCATTCTCCCAGTAGAAAACAGTAAACACAGAGGACGTTGAGAAATGTTAACAAGACCCATAAGGCACAGATTAAGCAATTCTTATTCTTTACACTTTAACAGCATGGGGCCAAAGCTATCCAGTTTTGTGTGGCACTAAAAGCAACGATACCTGAGTTCCTCAGAAGTCTTAGAGATACACTTTATAAAGAATCCTTTATGGCCTTCAATGGAGGGCCTGGGAACACCTTAAGGATTAAAGCCCCTCTTACAGCCTGGGGACCGACAACACAAAGAAACTACACTAACGGGCATAGTTACTAGAAGGCTTAGAAATACACTGCTAAACCAAAACATCTTTGAAAATAACTTTCTCTCCAGATGACAGGGATTATCTCCAGTGCAGATGTAAATACTCACCAGTGACGCCCAAGGGCCGGATGGTGTATTCGTTGATTGTGAAGCCCTTTTCTAGGGCATGAGCTCTCATGTTCTTATTGAAAATATCACTCCCAGTAAAATAGAGAACACCACAGTAATACTGATCTTTGGGTATCAACCTAAAAAAAGGAACAGTAGATAAGTTTTTGCTACACATTTCAAATTTAGCAAATATAGGACTCCTAAAGTCAATAAGGAACAAAATACCTAAAATAAGTCTCTGTGGTCTGAGAACCTGAAGAGGAGACTACCGTTAGGCAGACCATTCAAGTCACCCCCCACATGCCCTGCTTAGGTTTCAGAGAACTGTGCTCCACGAGAGGTGTGGAGAAACGGGGAGAGAGGCAAAGCAATCACTGGGCACAACCACCCCCCAGGCAGGAAACTACTTCTGAGCTGTGGAAGGCGCCATGAGCTGCGAATCTGGGGAAAATAGAGTCTAGAGAGAATCATTATTCTTTGTATGTCTTCAAGCTAAACACCGTACTTTGCAAGAACATATGGCCCTTTAGGATAAAAGGGGGCTCTAGACATTTATGTCACATCCAAGATCCACAGAGGGAGGGAGAAAGGAGACAAGAAGGGAATGTTACAGGCCAGCAAGGAAGTCTGGGTAATACCTGATATCGATTCTTCTGTGCGGATACTCTTTTTCCTCATTTTTACTGGGAAGCTGGCAAACACCCTAAAATGGATATTTTAAAGAATATTTAAAGATGTTTTTAAGCTTACGGCTTAATTTTAATAAAATGTTAAACATGAGGCTATTTTTGCTTTTAATGGCGGCAGTTCTAAAAGCCTGAGCACTTTTAAGTTAGTAGCTTCTCTGAGCTTCCTATTATCACCACCTTTCTATTGTATTCATCACAATTGAGAGCCACAGGGAATACAGGTTCTAGCTATGAGCAACTAATCAGAAAAAGACCAAAACAGAAAAGAGCTACTTGGAAGAAATAATGATGATGCAGGAAAAAGAAAATAATATTCTCAGAAAACAGAAGATATTTCACCCACGAAATAAGGGCAGACAACTACAGAAAAAGAACCTTCAGGGGAAAGGTTTAAATCAAAATAAAAAATATTCTGAAGAAGTAGAAGAGTTTGAAACTGAGGAAATCTCTTAGAAATTAGGAAAGATAGAAAATAAGAAAAATTTAAAAGAAAATTAGGGAGTCATTTTCTTCCTCCTCTACAGGTGAGTTTTCATTGTACTTCTACAGTTTGCAAACAAAATTTATCCAAGTCTGTTTTGTCACCTTTTACCTTTCCAGAGAGAGGGCAAAAATTCTGGCAGTAACCCATACATATGTAAAAAAGATATAAATACCACCAAATTTCAAATTAAAAGTGTCAAATACCACATTCTTAGCCAAATACACAAGTGACAGGCCTCTGGTCCTAAAGAGTAGCCAACGTAATACACGTGTCACTAAAAGGCATACTTTTTCACTCAGCAAAATAGAAAAATTAAAATCATTTAGAATAGGTATTTTCTTTAGCTGTTCCTATGGGTGAAAGATTAACGAAATATGTTTTACCTTCAAAACATGAAACCTAACTTTTTAGGCATTAACAAGTTCCAACTCAACTTCCACCTTCGAATGGATCAGAAATTACTTCCATCTGGACTTACCAGGAGGTATTACCTTGCGGATATAGATGTCTGGATGCCGCAGGCAATGACCTAGCTGTTTGTCACATCAGTGATAGGATTTCATCTAAAGGCTTTGTTCCTTTCCTCAAGGCTAATTTTGTTTCCTGCACTTTTTCTGAAGTGCTAATGTTAAGGAATTTCTCTGTATTACTGTAAAGTCTTTAGTAGACTGAGTGGATTAGTTTTGTTTGGCATTTCAGTTAGGCAGCTGCATGCTGAGCGTCTCAGATGAAGCTGCTTCCATTTCCTCAGAGTAGCCCCAGTGTCCACTATTGCTCCTTAAATTCTTCCTGTAGATGTTTCACAGAAAATCACCCAAGGCCAAACTTACACTAAATACTGAAATTTGAATGGCACTCATCATATATACTACTATCAGAAAGTTGATTGCAGAAGCTGGTTTTTCTTCCAAATGTTATATTCACAGGAAGAACAGTTCAATTAGTTAAAGACCATGATTTCATCAGATCATCTGGAATAACCCTGGCTTTCCTAAGGTTCGATTACTATTAGTTTAAAGGGATTCGTGTTTTGAAGGTAACTTGAAAAACACATGGATACGTTTACCTTTAAGATTAGTCAGTGGTTATAGCAACAAGAGGTTTTGGAATCACGTGGATGTGGAATGAGAATGTTTTATTCCATTTTTTAAGTTGAATTCATTTTGTAGCCAATTTCCTTCCAGAAACCTAGAGATTTTATTAATAGCTTCTTTGGGCCGGACGCAGTGGCTCATGCCTGTAATCCTAGCACTCTGGGAGGCCGAGGTGGGCGGATCGTTTGAGCTCAGGAGTTCGAGACCAGCCTGAGCAAGAGTGAGACCCCGTCTCTACTAAAAATAGAAAGAAATTAGCTGGACAACTAAAAATATATAGAAAAATTAGCCGGGCATGGTGGCGCATGCCTGTAGTCCCAGCTACTTGGGAGGCTGAGGCAGGAGGATTGCTTGAGCCCAGGAGTTTGAGGTTGCTGTCAGGGCTGACGCCACGGCACTCTAGCCCAGGCAACAGAGCCAGACTCTGTCTCCAAAACAAAAAAACTTCTTTGGCTATCTCTGCTAACGTTCACTCACTTGGGGTCACTACCCCGACTCCTGCCTGGCCACCGGTCCCCAGACACCTGCTTAGCTAATTCCCCTACTCAGGTCTTTCCCTAAGTCTCATTTTCTCGAGGAGGCCACCCCCGACCACCCTTTCCACGCTGCCTCCTGCACTGCCCGGCCCCATACACTGCTCTCCCTTTTTAAAATAGCACTGACTATCTTCGCCTAATGTACTACATAATTTACCAATTTGTTTCGTTCATTGTTAACTATCAGTCCCTTCCCACAGAACTCAGTTTAAGTTCTACTTAAATTAACGGATACAACCCAAGCTTCTAGAACAGTGCCTGGGACGTACAGGTGCTTACCACACATATATCGCATTGACTGGGTACGTCTTCCCCTCCCACAGGTACTCACTGTCTCCATTCTGCTCTCCTTCCGTTTCTCCACCCTCTCACACTCTCTGTCCCCTCTTTTGTTCCCCAGCTGAATCCTTACCAGGCCACCTTCCTTCCTGATCTATTTCCAAACAGATGATACCTTATATTTGTGCAGCACTCTCTGTACAACTCCTGGAAGATTCAAAATCTCTGAAGTTATACAAACTCTAATTTGTACATCTGTACAAACTCTTCAGTGTTTCCATGTATATTATTTAATTTGACCTGCGTAACAGTCCTCTGCATAGGGCAGGTATCACTTTTCTTATCACAGTAAGAAAATTAAGGCCTTACCGAAGTAAATCAACTTGCCTAATGCCATACAATTAGTAATGGAGCCAGAATAAGATCTGGTGTCTTCTGCGTCCAAGTCTGTTCTGCTACAATGCACGCACCAACACCCGCCCCCTTCCTTTGCAAATCCCCTCTCCTTGTCTCCAAAACTGATGCAGGAGTTGACCTGGAGGGCTTCTCCTCCTAACAAATAAAATGCTGATTATAAATGTCAGAACAGCAGGCTGTAACATGACATTTTTTAAATTTCAAGGACCACGAACCACATGTATAATATCCAAACTTTATCAAAACCACCCACTGGGATGGATTCCTAGGTCACAATATAAAGGCCTTAGTTTCTTGGTCTTATTGTCATCAGAGTCTTCTATACTTTAAAAACAAATACATCAGCTTGCTTTTTTTTTTGTGTGTGACAGAGTCTCGCTCTGTTGCCCAGGCTAGAGTGCCGTGGCTTCAAGCTCACAGCAACCTCAAACTCCTGGGCTTAAACAATCCTCCTGCCTCAGCCTCCCGAGTAGCTGGGACTACAGGCATGCGCCATCATGCCCGGCTAATTTTTGTCTATATATATTTTTAGCTGTCCAGGTCATTTCTTTCTATTTTTAGAGACGGGGTCTCACTCTTGCTCAGGCTGGTCTCAAACTCCTGACCTCAAGCGATCCTCCCACCTCGGCCTCCTAGAGTGCTAGGATGACAGGCGTGAGCCACCGCGCCTGGCCTACACCTTTCTTATTCTTTAACCTGTTTTCTTCTGAAAATAGGTCAGGGGATTCCCTTTCTTGCAGGAGCTGCAGACGTGCGGCCAGGTGCACGGCCGACATGCAAAGGCGGAGTAGGGCAGTTTCCCGCAAGCCCAGCTCTAGCCAGGACGGGCGAGTGGCCTTAGTCCTTCTCAGAGCAGTCACCAGGACTCGGCTGCCCAGGCACTTACTAGGCAAAGGGCTTTTCTTTCTTTGATTGAGCAGCTACTAGGATAACCCAATCCCGCCACTATCAGCGACTCGTTATGCGCACGTACACTTGGCTACCCGCCTTTCCTTTTCAGGTTGCACACCGCCCGCTAGCTTGTAATTTTCCCTGTATTCTTGCTAGCTGGATCTCTACAGCCACTGTTGGTTTTTCTTCTGGATCTCTCTTTGAACACAGCAAAACACCGTTAAGACTATTAAAAAATGCTTCTGCCAGTCTGCTGCAGAAACACCTTCCTGGTCGCTAACTGAAGACAGCTGGTATACTTCCCCAGTAAAGAGGTTCCAGTGACTTTCACAGAGATCACTATCAGAGGAAGAGATTTCGGCTAGGGGGGTCCCCAGACTGTGGCCCAGGCACACCAAGACACTTTTCCACTATGCAAAAAATCCAACTTGTCTAGCACATATTTTTAGGATTTTACTTGACTGAATGTTTCTTAAATGTAAGATTCATGCACATTCATTTTGAGTGAATTAAAATCCATCTAAATTTTAAAAAGATGTTCAAGGGGCAAATACAAACCCTCCTTTTAATACCATTTCATGTGTATATATACACTTCTGGGCACAGAGTAAGGCTTCCAAACCTGACAGATTCGAGAACATAGATTTATTCTCCAAAGACTGACGAGAACTTTTATTTTTATCTTTCCCCCAATTCATTTGAAAACATTGGTGAAGTGTGACCAACTTAGGCAATACACTTTCACAGCCCATTAAAATCACCATGCTGAACTTAATGACATGATTTTGTGAGTGTGGTGAAATATACACGACATGAAATTTGCCATCGTAACCATTTTTAAGCGCACTGTTCTGTGGCGGTAAGTACATTCACACTGCTGCGCGGCCATCGCCACCATATGTCTCCAGAACGTTCATCGTCCCCAACTGAAGCTCTGCACCCATTAAACACTAACTCCCCATTCTCCCCTCCCCCAGCCCTGGCAAACACAATTCTGCTTTCTGAACGACATGATATTTTAATTACCTTTCTCAACCATCTTCTACTTTTGGCTAAAACTTCCATCAAATCTATGCGCTGGGACTCTTACTAATTTTAACAAGTCCACTCTCCGAAACCATGATCTCCTTCCTTTCAGTCACATAACTTGGAAAAGTGGGCCACAGAGAAAAAAGATCCAAGTGATGTATTTAAGTGACCAGAACAAAGGTAAACCTAAGAAAGAAATAAGAATCTTGATTCTGGATTTCTATTTGCCTTCCTGTTGATTTTTTATATGGGGCCATTTATTAATCTGTTTGTAATCCATTTGCCATTTGTCTGAAATCTTAAAGTATTCATTCCCTGGGAAGCCTACAGGGTTGTACAGTCCATCATGATGGGCTTCACGGTGCCAGTGTCCCCTCCGTCACCCTCCCCGGCTATATTCCACGCAACATGTTTCTTCCCTGCAGTTCTATTACATACCCTGATTTCTTTACTTTCTTTGGTGCTGTAATACATTACTACTCTTCAATCAATTCTTACCTCACTTACTGAAAAATTCTGAGTCAGAGAATATGAGAACCACTTGCTGTTTTAGGGAAAAACTCTCCGTGTGTCAATAGCATTATTGCTTTTTTTGAGCTGGGGGGTGGGGGGGGAGTGAGGGACACAGGGTCTCACTCTGTCATCTGGGCTAGAGAGCAGTGGCGCCACCACATCTTACTGCAACCTCCAACTATGGGCTCAAGTGATCCGCCTGCCTCAGCCTCCCACATAGCTAAGACTACAGACTACAGGCATGCACCATGATGCCCGGCCAGTTCTTCTATTTTTTGTAGAGACGGGGGTCTCACTCTTGCTCAGGCTGGTTTTGAACTCTGGACCTCAAGTGATCCTCGGCCTCCCAATCATTATTGATACTTTTAAAAAGCAGATTATGACTAATTACCCTGATGGCATAGATTACTTGTAAGTGGGGAATTTAAAAGAAAATACTAAAATCTTCTGAGAGTACCTACAAGAATCAGGCATCCTGCTAATTATTTTTCTCTAAGGTCTCACAGCTATCCTACTTGTTGACTGTAATACAAAGCTACAATGAAGTCACACACCCAGAATGGTTACTGAATAGTGTCCAAGGTTTTTTTCAGATGTGCTAAATAAATCAAATGAGTACTTACCATGAACTTTGTTTCACCCTTTGACAGAGTATCTGTAATAAAATGGACCTTCTGTAACTGTTCCACAACACGATGTAACAGCTTTGGCTGTAGAATCATAATTAGGGAATAAGAAAAAGAACAATTACTCTGTTGTGGCAAGAAAACATTTTATTTTTAAGAGACAGGGTCTCACTATGTTGCCCAGGTTGTAGTGCAGTGGTACAATCATAGCTCACAGCAGCCTCAAACTCCTGGGCTCAAGAGATCCTCCTGCCTCAGCCTCCCATGTAGCTGGGACTACAGGCATGCGCCACCACACCTGGCTAATTTTTAATTTTTTTTTTTTCTTTTTTTTTCAGAGACAGGGTCTGGCTACCTTGCCCAGACTGGTCTCGCACTCAAGCGATCCTCCTACCTAGGCCTCCCAAAGTGCAGTGCTAAGATTATAGGCATGAGTCACCACATCCGGCCATAAGAAAACATTTTAAGATGAGTTTTCTGATCATCTATGGAGAAATCCCTATTTTTTTTAATGTTCTAAGTACCTTTTCCTTCTAATAGAAAATTCATCATCTTATCAAACAAAACATATTTTTAGAAACCACTGTTGTCACCAGTAACATGATACCCTAAAACAAACATTATTTGTTTCACTAAATAAAAGAATTAGCTGCTTCATCTTTAAAAGGCATATATTCCAAAATCAAAAATACTTTGCCTTGGCCGGGCACGGTGGCTCACGCCTGTAATCCTAGCACTCTGGGAGGCCGAGGCAGGCGGATAGTTTGAGCTCAGGAGATCGAGACCAGCCTGAGCAAGAGTGAGACCCCATCTCTACTAAAAATAGAAAGAAATTAGCTGGACAACTAAAAATATATATAGAAAAAATTAGCCGGGCATGGTGGTGCATGCCTGTAGTCCCAGCTACTCGGGAGGCTGAGGCAGAAGGATTGCTTGAGCCCAGGAGTTTGAGGTTGCTGTGAGCTAGGCTGACACCACGGCACTCTAGCCCGGGCAACAGAGTGAGACTCTGTCTCAAAAAAAAAAAGAAAATTTTGCCTTTATGGGTTTTCTAATAGAGGTAAGGTCTCTTGATATTTTATTTTTTAATAGAAAAATCTTTATTTAATGAAAACCTGAATACTAAGCTGAGTATTTCTAAAGTATCTATGATAGTAAATAATTCTGAAAATATTTTATTAAATTTCACCTCTTTCAAATGCTAGACTGTCCTCCCAATTCCTCAAGGAAAAACAATGTGTATCCCTTCCAACCACTTACTCTGCTTTACACAGGATTCAGTCAATACAAAATACTGCAGCTGACTTTTCAGAAACATTAAAACAAAACTTATTCTCGACCTATTTGATTGTCATTTAGAAAATGATAGTCATTGTTGTGTAAGACCGATCACATTTGGTTATATATGAATTCTGAGGTACTTGTTTGGCTGATTCCGAAGTGAAGCTTGGATGGGTGAGAAGAACGTCCATGTCGCCGCTGGACTCCGCACCTGCGACAGCAAAAGAATCCATGTGGAATTCTCCATGTCAGTGCATCAGTTAGGCCAACGGGACCAAGCTGATGACACACACAGAAGAGCCTTACTTCTTATATCCTAACTTTCTATTTCACTGTGCTTCATATTCAGAATTAGTTAAAGATTTCAATTTTCTGTCCAACTATTCAGGTGTATTGGTGTAGACAGCAGAATCTGGGATAACAATAGTAATTGGCATTAGAAATAAATTGCATACAATTGGTTAATGTGTTAAAAATGTACCTAAATAACTACTCAATAATGAATACAAACAATATTTAAAAATAGCTTTAAAATACACCTATGAACAACTCTATATCTCAAATTAAATAGTATACTCTTAACTCCATAAAGGTTAATCAGAAAACTCATTTCAATTCTTGTGATTGAACTTAATTAATACACAGTAATAAAAATCACTATTATGGTATCATGGATGAGAACATAGCACTTTATAATGACTTAGACTTTGGTTTTGATCTATATTCAACAACCACATAGCTTCTGGCAAGTTATATACAGCTGTTCAAACCTTTCTTTTACTATATTCCATGAAATTCTGTCTCTACTTAGATGGATTTTTTTTTTTTCCACTTTAACTGACCTTTTTTCAGTATTGCAAATTAGGACTGACTCTACATTCCTCTAGACTTCAGCTTTCTTGTCTGCAAACTACTAAAAACTACTTCATAAGCTATCGTGCAACTAAATAAGAACATATGTAAAAGCACGGGCTATACTGCCTGATACACAGCTAGCACAAAATAGTCCCATCTATCTCCTCGCTTTCCTTCCTGATAAACACAACATAGGCCAGACATACTTTTGGTGACTGAAGATCTTGCAGTGTCTTTGTATCTTTATCCTATACATCAATGATCATTAACCAGATATTTAAATATAAAGAAGACTACATTTGAATGTTTACTGATCCCAGGACATCTATGAAAGCTATTTTAATAAAGAAAATTCTATTGTCTTTTTTCTTCTCGTTTCTTTCTCCTAAAAGCTGGATGTCTTTCACTACCCACCCACCACCAAAAATGTTTTACTCTATTTAAAAAGCAAAAATGAAAAAAAATGAGCAAAAAAGAGAAACAAACCAAGGGTCCGTTAATAGGGGACTGGATAAAATATGGTACATCCACACAACTGAATGTTCTGCAGCTACAAAAAAGAATAAGGAAGTTCTCTATATACTGATATGGAAAGATCTCCAGTATGTTACCTCTTCTGAAACTGCCACAGACCGTAGCAATGTATTCAGAATCCACTTTTTTAACTTCATTTAGTACAATATCCTAATAGAAGAAAAATTAAGTCAGTATTCCAAAAATGGCTTCTCACCAGGTGACATTCTCAAGTTTAATCAAAGAATACAATTCAGCCCACTCTTACTTGCATTTGTAACATCTCTTCACGAGGGATTCTTTTCTCAAAGTCTTCAAAATACCTATAAACACAGAGTAAGTAAACAAAAGATTCTGTAAAATTTAAATCTCCTTAAAAAGTAAATTGCCTACCATAACAGGTATCCTCATACCCGCAGATCATTCTGACAAAACAAGGCTAGAATTATTTGAGTAAGGGGAGGTTTATTCCTTAATTAGATTGAAATTTTTAAGTGTTATCTCTTGTAATATTCCACTGACTCCATCTAAACTTATGTGTAAATAAGCTTCATCTTCACATAACAAGAATAAATAAATTTAAGTTAGTGCACGTTTTCAAAGTAGACTGCTCTCTACTGGCAAGTCAAGGGGTTACAGTTTACTGCTCTTAAATCTTGCAAAATTATCATATGTTAAAACATCATCCTGCAACAGGGATGAACCTTGAATGCATTATGCTAAGTGCAAGAAGCCAGTCACAAAAGACCACATATTGTATGATTTCATTTATGGGAAATCAGTGGCTGCCTGGGGTTGAGGAAGCTGGTGCCATAGAGCGGTGGCACTGGGGAGCAAAGGGGAATGACTGCGAATGGGTATGGGGTTCTTTTTGAGATAACAAAAATGTCCTAAAATTGACTGTAGTGACGGGTTGCACACCTCTGTGAATATACAAGAAGTCACTGAATTGTACACTTTAAATATTTTAACTGGATGATATATGAATTATATCTCGATAAGGCCATTACGAAAATATTATTTGAATATGAAATAATGTCTAGGCATATGTGTAAGAACAATGACGAACCTGTTCAAAACCAATTCTCACAACACCCAGGTTCTTCTGAAGACCTCCATTTACTATGCAAATGCAAGGGAAGTGGGAATCCCACCATCTTGGTCTCTTACTGGCTCAAAATTTTGGAATAGTAGTGTAAGTTTTAAAATATTATCGTAAGGCATCAATAGGAAAATTCAGAAGGTTATTAGGACTGAATCACCAACAAGACTATATAACACCAAAGAAGATATATATAGCACTTATGTTCTATAACTGTAAATAATCAATTAGAAAGGGGGTTCCCAGATTATATGTGGCACACGAAATAATTATTGATGCTGACACAGATATATGCCTATTAGTTATTCCTATATTGTTATTTAGGTGTGGGGTTTTTCCTTTTATTAAATTTAGTTTTTCATGTTTATGTCCTATCTTCTCAGGTAGACTATAACTTCCTTAAGGGCTACACTGAATACATCTACATCTTTACCCCACACCGAGAGCAGTGCTTTGCACAGTGTAAGCATGAAATAACACCCGCTGACTGCCTGATGCACTCAGCTCTATGTATTTTAAGAGGAAGTTCCCTGCTAAAGTCAAGAGAAGAGGGAAATTCTCGAAATAAGGAAAAAAACTAGAAAGCAAAAACAAAGGCTTTATTATGTGAACAAAGGCATATACTCATAGGAGTCCACAACAAATCTCAGTATTTCTGAATAGCAAAGTGGTTGTGTTTAGCTAAGGTTGAAGAGTCGTTATGGTATATGAAAGAATATCTATAAAATTTCTACTTTCACATCTCAAGTGTCAAAAGAAAATTTGCTATCTTACCTCAGCCCAATTCGCTGATGATGATTCAATTTATCTTCATTTTTTCTGAGATCTGTATATAAGATAAATAAAGTTGAGGTATTAATTTAAACATTTTTTGGGGGGAAAAAATGCTAACCTCAATGACCCTTTTTGCAAAAAACTACCTGGGGAAAAATACATTAAAATGACTTTGAAAACACAATGAGAAAAAAAATTTCAGATATTAAGAACTAGACAAAAATGACTCTTCAAATCAATATAGTAAAAGCTAACAGCTAATTTCATGATTTTTATTTACTGAATCAAAATTTCAATTACATTTGTATGAAAAAGTAGATAAAACATACAAGGATCATACCAAATTTTACTGGCTATAGCAAAAAACAACCTTATAAGAACCAGCATTGCTTCATTTACTGTTGGTTTTTTTTTTTTGAGACAGAGTCTCACTCTGTTGCCCGGACTTTAGTGCCGTGGCATCAGCCTAGCTCACAGCTCTTGCTCAGGCTGGTCTTGAACTCCTGACCTCAAGTGATCCACCCGCCTCGGCCTCCCAGAGTGCTAGGATTATAGGCATGAGCCACCGTGCCCGGCCCATTTACTGTTAATAGCAGCAGTAGTAATCACAACTTGTGGATGTTTTATGATTAATTAGGTTTATTCGTATTACTCATTTGTTCAATGACTCCTACATTCGGTTAGTACTGAGTGCCAATTTGTGTAGGCATTGTGCTAAAAAGCCTATTGAAAGGAAAGGTATTACTGTTCCTTCTGTTTTTTTGAGACAGAGTCTCACTCTGTTGCCTGGGTAGAGTGCCGTGGCGCCAGCCTAGCTCACAGCAACCTCAAACTCCCGCGCTGAAGCAACCCTCTTGCCTCAGCCCCCTGAGTAGCGGGAACTACAGGCGTGTGCTACCATATTCTGCTAATTTTTCCATTTTTAGTAGAGACAGGGTCTCACTCTTGCTCAGGCTGCCTCTAACTCCTGGCCTGAAGCGATCCTCCCGCCTTGGCCTCCCAGAGTGCTAGGATTATAGGCGTGAGCCACCGTGCCCAGTCTGCATCTTCATTTTTTAATTTAAAAAACCATTGCAACATCCTATCTTAAGTCTAAAAATGATTTAGTTCCATCTCGGTGGGCATGAGTACAGTGGTGAGCCTCGTTAAAAGAACAGCAAGAAAAGTATGCTTCAAAAGCAATTCCAATAATCACCCTTATATTCACAAATATATAAATTCCCTCTGAGGATATAAAATGGAAAAAAATAAGCATCTTCAGGATACATGGACCACTTAATACTTCCCACAGTTGTGTGCCCACACAAAACACTAAAGTATATGACTGAAAATGAAATGGAAATATTGAGTTTGTTATGCAGATATATGTAGTTATAGATATCAACAGTTTTATTACATATCTGTGAATTGTAAAATATTATAAAAACCAGAGCAGCAGATCCTTGATACTATCAAGAAATGGAACTGACCACCTCTGGGAAACCCACAAATTCTTGACCGCTTTCACGAACCATTTCACTCAGATAAACGGTACACGCTATAAACACAGATGCAGACGCCCCTCTGAGATGTACATGTAGAGCTCATTCTCCAGCTACGTGACTCACACAAATTCTGAACTTGGTAATATGACTAATTAATCATGCCTTGTAACAGTCAGTTACCATTTTTAAGTAGTACTCACTATGTGCCAAACACTCTGCTAAGTGCTTTACATACATTATTGCATTTAATCGAACGAGAGAGGTATACCCATTTTGTAGCTGAGAAACTAAAGCACTAAGTTCACTCATTCTAATAAAGTGGTAAAGGTGGGATTCAAACCCAGGGCAGTCTCCAAAACCCATTCACCTAACTATTTGGGTTGCTTTCGAATAGCTGAACTCACAAATACTAAATCCCAAAAGCCATGGATGAACTTTAATGATTCCATACATATACGGCTCACACCCTTGAAAAGTATGAAGAGAGAAATTATATTTAAAGGAGTGTTAGATTTAAGGAAAATGTTTTATAATTACTTGACTTAGGCTCTATTTTTATCACTTCTTTGAAAGTAAAAATTCCTTTAATAAGCATTGCAAATCTCTTACAGAATCTTTCCCAATATGTAACTTAGCTTTTAGTCTTTGTTTTCTAAAATTTTATTCAAGAAACAAAGGTAATTTAAATATTCTAAAAATCTACAAATGATAATTATTTCATTGCCTTTAAACCAAGAAGCCACTTCTTGCTCTTCTTGCTTTTCTGAGTTACAAACCTAAAAATCTTTAAGATGGTAATGCAAACTATACCCTGTGTCTACTCCCTACTGCACAGTTAAAAAGAAAATCTTGTCATTTGTGTCTACTGATTAAGAAGAGGTTTTTTAAGTTCAGGTTTGTTAGAACATTCATGGTCTTTCAGGACAATATTTAACCTGGAATTACTGACCTATGGTCGGTCATACACACCTTCTAGTGTCTTAATACCTTCATCTACGAACTTCCTCGCTGCAGATGGCCTACAAAGAAAGAAAAGCACTGTCTCAGTGTCAGGTGAAACTTGGGATCCTCCTAACAACCATGTCGTCTCTCCTCAAACAAAAAGAGTTGCTATTAAGCAAATAAGACCTGCTAAAATGTTGCATGATCACTTTGGTAATGTTCAATTTTATCCAAAGTAAAAATTGTTGAAGCTTCAATCATTAGGAAGACAACCATGAACTTGGACATGATAAAGATGTCTAAGCAGCTAGCTGTCACAATGCCCACGTACAGACACATGGGCACTTGAGAACTGTTTGTTCATCGTTACTGAGGGCCTATGATGTGACACACACCCTCCTGGGTGCTGAAAATACAGCAGGAATAAGAACGTGGGAGTAGAGAGATAACAGACACATGTAAACAAGGCCAGGCGCGGTGGCTCACGCCTGTAATCCTAACTCTCTAGGAGGCCGAGGCAGGAGAATCGCTTGAGCTCGGGAGTTCGAGACCAGCCTGAGGAAGAACAAGACCCTGTCTCTTAAAGGAAAAAAAAAAAAAAAAAAGACACATATACAAACAAGAAAAATATCAGGTAGAGAAATTAAAATAGGGTGATATGACAGAGTAGCTAGGTCCTAGTTTAGGTTGAGTGCTGAGCAAAGGCCTCTGAGATAATATTTAAGCTGAGATTTGAACAGCAAAGAGCCAGCTACCTGGGGGATCAAGGGAAAAAGCATTTCAGGCAAAGTAAACAATTAGTGCAAAGGCCCTAAGGCTGGCATGAGCTTGGCTTGTTCAAGAGAAAAACGAGTATGGCCAGAGTAACGTAAGTGGTGGTATTAACTGCCTCTCGGCAATACGCAGTGGTCACACTCTATTGCGCTTTTTGAGCCACAGTAGTAAGTTCGGATTTTATTCTGAGTGCAATGGGAAGCTACTAGAGGGCAGCATGCAAAGCAGTGAAAAAATATGATTTCGGTTTATAAAACATCGCTGTGATTGCTGTGTTCATATGAATAAATCAGGACATCAGAAATGACTGAAAATGCTTTTATACAATGGCAGGGACAGAAAAAACCTTAGAGATTAACCCAACTTCCCTCTCATTGTACAGGGAAGGACACTGAAACCTAGAAAGCTGAAGTGACTTGCTAAGGTTACAAATCTAGCTGGTGGTCGCACTGGGACCAGTGCCCAGATTTCCTCACTCTCTTCCCACTGTACCCATTACAGCATCATCAAGCAGGAACAGGGATCAGAAACAAACACGGACACACATGCGTACACACACAAAAGCACAACAGTCTGGGGCCACGGTGTCTGGGGACAGATAACCCTAACAATTCAGTAACCTGTGCAAATGTCACGGTACTACGGTGTGGCACAGAAACTGACGCTGGTGTTCGGAAGGCAGTGTAGCACAGAAGAAACACAACTGAACTGCGAGTCCCAAGACATGGGCTCTAATCCTGGCTCTGCCACAGTCAGCCACTTTCTGTATTCAAGTTTCAGTGTTCTTGCCTGGAAAAGAGGATAATATAACAGATGCACTCTCAAACACCTTCTAATGAAAATTTTATAATGGCCTTCGGTCCCCAAAACTCCATGTTCATTTTCGGTGTGCTAAGTTTAAGTATTTAATATATTTTAAATATATTAAATATACCTTCATAGAACATACTGCCATTTAAGGGGACAATCATCATATATTTAAAGGAATGCCTTGTTCCATAAAGATGAGAGATAAACAAAGCATTACAGCCTTTATCTTTTTTTTTTTTTTTTTTAGACAAGGCCTCACTCTGTTGCCTGGGCTGGAGTGCAGTGGTGTCACCATAGCTCGCTGCAACTTCAAACTCCTGAGCTCAAGTGATTCTCCTGCCTCAGCCTCCTGAGTAGCTGGGACTGCAGGCATGCACCAACATACCTGGCTAATTTTTAGATTTTTTTTTTTTTTTTTTGGTAGAGACAGGGTCTTGCAAACCTCAAGTTTGAGGCTGGTGTTGAACTCCTGGACTGAAGTAATCCTCCCACCTCAGCCTTCCAGAGTGCTAGGATTACAGGCATGGGCCACAGCACCTGGCCTTTTTTGGGGGGAGTTATGGGAAGGAGCCTAAATATTTCAATGTTAACCTTTACTTTGTCCAGTGTCAAAGAGGCCTCCTTTGGCGCTAGCTCAAATATTAAGGTAAAGATTCTTTCACTAAAAAATGCCTGAAGGATTGTTCCAAATTCATAAGGTAGTACAGAAAAAGGTCTCAATGCTTAAGGTAAGTACATGCTCAGAGAAGCAAAAGAGGCAATGAGAAGTACACAGAGCAAGTGTAGTGGAGGGGAGAGGAAGGAGGGATTGTTTCTGGCTGGGGATCACACTGGTTTCATGAAAGAGGTTAGCATTCGCTTTGCATGGGGCTTCCACCAGCGCAGCATCTGGAGGGAGCATGGGAAGAACCGGCCTCAGGTGCAGAAACTATGAAGGGTGAACTGTACGCGCTAAGGCACAGAGGTCGAAAAGTACAGTTGTGAAGAGAAACAGCATGTAATTTAGTTGGGCTGACATGAGAAATAAAACCAACCTACTACTGTGTCTGCTTAAAAATTTGTTCTTACCCAATGCCACTAACTCGAGTCAGGAAATTGATGGATGAACTCGTATCATCCTGTCGAATCTTTAAGGGAAAAAAAAAAAAGTCTAATGATAATTTAGGAATGCTTTGAGGACCTAAGTGTTCTCACTGGAAATATATCAGTCTGCTAAGAGAGCCATTTACATTTGCCTGGATAACGTATTCATGTATAACCTAGGTAATTAGAGGTGAATAACAGAGTAGCTGAAGATGTCTCATCTCTAAGTGAACCAATATTTTTAAAAGGCCTATTCATAAAAGACCAGAAGTGATACAATTCCTATCATAGGGTGAAATAAAACCATAAAAATGCCTTGGAGAGTTTAAGCATAGAAATTCTAAAAGATAATGATTTTTTAGTCAAAGCCTCTCTTTTCTGAAAGGAACTGAATTGATGCTAAGTTGCTTAAATGTCACATAAAATAAGTGAACATTTTATAGGAACAACATTCAAATTTTTAAAAATAAAGCCATCAACCTCACTGATCTCCTTCCCTCTGAGTCTCTCACCAGTGTGGCATCAGTCACCCTCCAGTGATGCTCCGTGACAGCTGCCATAAAGGCAGACACGAAAATCAAAGAAGTAAACAAGTTAAAATTTTACCTTTTCCAGTTTACGTAATTTTCCAGTTGCTAAAAACTCATCAATCTTTTCAGCAATTTTTGTTCCCACTCCAGGCTACGTGGAAAATTAAAAATATAAAAATCATATAAATATAATGCTTACCAAATCACTAAAAGATAAAGTAAAAAGTAGGAAATGAAAAACAAATTAATACCACATGACAAGGTTTAAAACAAAGGATACAGAAAATTGAACCCCAGTAAAAAATTCTCCCAGAGGCAAAATGCATAAATGATTGACAAAAGGGAAAGCCCAGTAAAATAACTGTAAATATCTCATTTATTTAAAATTAACTTTTGGTATAGAAAAATTAGAAAACATAGCGTTGCATAAAGAATACGAAAATCCCCCATCAATGGCATTACCCTGAAAATTAAAATGACCTATAACCTCATCCCCTAACATTTGGTATATATTACGTCACTTCTTTTCTGCTCATAAATATAAGCAGAATTATGTGTGTGTGTGTATATGCTTTTTACTGAAGACAACATGAACAAACTTCCATGTCAGTAAATAAACACAACTATGGGACGTGCGATGGCTGCAAAGCACATCACTGTATGAATGTGTGATAACTTACTTAACAAATGCCCTATAGGTGAACATTTAAATGGTTTCCAATTATCTGATAATATACCAATGCTTTCACAAATTTCCTTTAGAGCAGAAGTTCTCAAGCCTTTGCACACATCAGTATCACCTGGGGGACTTGTTAAAATGCAGAATGCCAAGGCCCACCCTAGAGTTTCTGACTCACTGCATCTGGAGTGGCGTCAAGAATCTGTTTTTCTAAGTTCCCAGGTGAAGCCGATGCAGCTAGTTTAAGCACCACACTGTGGAATCACTGACATTTCCACCTGGTACACCCACCACATGCGACAATTTAAGTTTAAATTAATTAAAAGTTAAAATTCCATTCTTTGGTCACACTAGCCACATTTCAAGAACTCAATAGCCCAGTGTGGCCCGTGGTTGCCACTGGACAGCACTGCTCTAGAATATGAGCTCTTGGAGAGCAGAGACCCTGTCTTTTCATTGCTTTATCCCTAGTACCTGGCATGTAGGTGCTTAAAAATTATGAACTAATGAACCCATGTATACACATATCTCTACTGGTTTCCTTAGGACAAATTCCTCAAAGTGAAATTAATAGGTCAAAGGATATATACATTACACTTTCATTAGCAGTAAATGAGTGTCCTTTTTTTTCACATCTTTATCCACATTGCATATATTTGATAATTTCATAGGCATTATATATTTTAATTTGTATTTTGTATAACTGTATTTTGTTTTAATTTGCATCTTTGACTATTAGTGAAGTTGAACTTTCTAATGTTTACTGGTCCTTTTTAAACATTCAGTATGCATAATAATATGTGTCTCTTAGCCCTAAGTTCACTCATCTATATTCTTGATTTATCTAATATTTAATAAATGTGCCTAAACTATTGAATGCATTTTCAAGTTCCGAAAATAGCAATTATCAGACAGAAATGAAAAGATTTAGAAGGCAGAATAGATTAGAAGAGGGAAACTGCTCAGACTTCTCATTTCCTATACCAGAAGATAAAAAGAAAGGTTTGAGTATTAAATTTATTAAAAATTTTAAATTTATTACAATTATTTTACTTAATAACATACTGACTTCAAGCAATTTAGACCCAGGCTTTTTCTATATGTGACATTAAGGAATGAAAGGCAAATTAAATTATTCATTCTGGAAATTTCAGATATCTAGAATTATTGAGAAGCACTCACATGTGCTACATAGTAGGTCTGTGATTTTTAAAACAATAGTGAAAAGGAATAATGATATTTTTACATTAAGTTCAGTCTTAAGCAAAATAAATTTTGGCTACTTTTGTATTCTTTTTAGGGATATATCATAAGCTCAGATTTGGAATGAATGTTCCAGAACTTTTCAGTTTTTCTCTAATAAATGAGCAGGTTATTTATAATAAACATAAAAAAGAAGTACTGTACAGTGTTGGTAAAAGAGGAACAGAACGGAAGCAGGAGAGGTTCCTGAGGTCAACAATGGGTCAGTTCACCAAGACAGAAACTCAGAATTAGAATTAAAGTCTAATGTATTTATAACTTACTTGCCTAGCCTGTCTGGGGAGGATACACTGACGATGGGAACTGCTTATGCCATAGAGGATTTAAAACCTGTATACCAGAGCATGATTTGGATTGAATAACAAATTCAAGGTTAAGATGTGGCACATGATTAATGTGGATAATTTGCTACTCCATCATAAGATGTACAAGATTTCTGGTAATGTTAGGACTTTGAAGGGTGAAAATATAAGGACAATTATGGTTCATGCTCTCAAGACTCTCAGGAGAAAGTTAAAAACAAGCAAATATTAATACTTAAATTCGAGAGGACTTTTGTGAAACATAAATAGGTGAAGAACAACAGAAGGGATGATAACTATCAGGACCTGAACTAATCAAAATCCGTAGCAGTTTGGTATCTTTAACAAAAGATGAGTAACACATGGTCCTTAAATTTGTGGCGCTTTGAATTTTAGTGAGATACAGAGGAGAGACAGCAATCTGACTATCAATAGGTAGACGTTCCCAGGATATTCTTAGTGATGTTACAGGTTGAGCAGTCCTAACCTGAAAATGCAAAATCTGAAATGTCCAAAATCTGAAACTTTTTGAGCACTGAAATGATACTCAAAGGAAATTGCTCACTAGAGCATTTGGGACTTCAGATTCTTGGATTGGGGATACTCAACCAAATACAAATACTCCAAAGTATGAAAAAATCCAAAATCCAAAACACTTCTAGTCCCAGGCATTTCAGATAAGGGACACTCAACTTGTATTACACATCAGCAAGAGACGTGACCCTCTAAAATATGATACACTACTAGTGTGAACAGGCTTCATGGAAAGTACTTAATAGAGAACAAGGCTAAATGCCATAATATAAAAGGGGCTTAGTCACGTGCTTATTAGTAGGTATGATCTCTTTGGGGAACACTCACTCTCACTAACTCACGCAGGTTTCTACACCTGGGGACCAGATACGCTGGCACCACCCGGTCACTATACTCTCCTTAAGCACCAATACTCAAGCTGAAATTCAATGTGAGAATGAGTACATGTGTATAGGGGAATGCAGAGAAAGAAAATTCTAATTACATATATTTAAAAAAATTTAAATCCACCCTCCCCCAAATAAAAGAATTCTGAGTTTAAAAAAGTATGCTTGAAACAGCATTAAATATTATTCCAAGAAATCAGGAGCAGTGAAATCTGCCCGCGTGGGTCAAGGCAGCTTCACACAGGTGAGGTTAATTTTATGGGAACCCACTAAATTTGTACTCATGTGAACTCTTCAATCAACTTGCTCACTACACTTACCAACTTCTTAGCTTCTGCTCCACTCTTTATTTTATGTGGGTATTTTGCTATAACAGATGCTGCTTTTCTATAAGGAAAGAAAAAAGGAAAACCAATTAGAAATCCAACAAGAACTTAATATTTCTTAATGGAATACATAGGCAAGCAAATAATCACCTAATACTCTCACCAAGATAACTAATTTTCTACCTTCATTTAAAACTCAGATGAGCTGACAGACCACCTACTATAGCTCTAACTTTTTAAAAGTATCTTAAAAATCCTCACATTTGAAGACAATATGATTTTAACTGTATATGTAACATTAGAGAGATTCAGGAGACCAGCAGTCTTTCCTTTTCTTGGGAATAAGTGGAAAATATTGTTACCCCCCCTTTCTTTAAGCCAGTAAAATTTAGCAGTAGGGGGCCTTTTTTTTTAATAGCTAGTTTTTAAAAATTGTTCATTATGCCCTCATAAAAATGTGCCACTGTATTTGAATTATTAGGTAGCAAATCTCCTTATGGATGTCTATTTTAAAATTCATGGTTTCAAACTGCATCCCCCATGACCTCTTATCAGTTTTTTAAAAATCTGTTCCCATTTCAGTTGAACATAAAGCAGCAACCTGTGATTCTTGCCCAGCTCCACACATATCGAGCTCAGTGATCTGGTGACAGACTGGCTACACCCTGGGAGCTCACTGGTGGTATCCTGTTTATAATTTCAATGCTAAATGTAGTTTAGAGATGATGTTGATAAAAAGCAATAGTATAGCTAAGTCTAAAGCATAAATACTGAATAGTCCTTGGAACCTTGGATTTTCATACTAGTCTAGCATGTATGAACTTTTAGATTTGAATTTCAACTTCTCTATAAGTATATGACTGATGATGAGTCTGGAAAGGACATATTTATAAGCTAACGACTGGGTTGAGGGCAATTTATGGAGGCAATTATTTCAGGAAAGGCAAGTAGTTCAGACATGGGGCAAAGCCTGAAAGGGAAGAATTAGATCATGAAAGGTCTTTCGTATGGCATAATGTATTTGGGCTTTAACAAAGAGAAAATTGTATTTAATTATTTCATATACCAGAATGACAAGATCAGATAACTATTTTCAAAAGACTATTTTGGCCATGATCAAGAGAACTGTATATTGGGGAGGGGAGGAGTATGCAAGGTGGTAGGGCATCACCTGTTCTTCCAGACTCATTTCTTACTTGATCTTATCATTTAAGCAAACTGAATTATGACTTCTACAAAATGCTATACACTCCTTCATATCTCAATGCCTTGGCACATGTTGTTTCCTTTGTCTAGATTACTCTCCCTCTCACTTATCCCCTGATAAGCTCCTTCAAGACTAAATACCTGCTCTCTGAAGACTGCTGAAACCCAGATAGAAGACAGGGTCAAATCTCTCTGTTTCTAGATCATCAGATGTGTGGATAACAGTACAATTACTTTACATAGGAAGTCACAGGAAGAAAGGAAAGGAGGGGGCATAATCAGTTTTAAATTATGTTGAATGGGAAGGGAAGAAGGGAGTTGAGATAAAGGGAATATAGGGCTAAAATGTGGAGAAAAACCCAGTGAGACACGGATTTGGAGTCACTGACATTAAGTGGTATTCAAAGCCAAGAATGGCAGGATTGCCAGGGATAGCATGGAGGTGAGAAAAGAGGGCTAAGGGCAGACTTCTGGGAACTACAGGTTGAGTATCCCTTATCCAAAGTGCTTGGGACCCAGAAGTGTTTCAGATTTTTTCAGATTTTGGAATATTTGCATATACATAATAACATATCTTGGGGATAGGACCCATATCTGAACACAAAATTCATTTGCAGTGCAAATATACCTTATACACACAGTCTGAAGGTAATTTTATACACTATTTTTAATAATTTTGTGCATGAAACAAAGTTTTGACAGTGTTTTGACTACAACTTGTCACATGCGGTCAGATGTGGACTCTTCCACTTGTGGCATCACGTTGGTTCTCAAATAGCTTTAGATTTCGGATTTTCAGATTAGGGATGCTCAACCTGTACCAACATCAAAACGTAAGACAGAAGGAGAAATGAAAGAACAGAAGGGAGTGCCATCACAGAAGTCAAGGGACTTTCATGCAATAAGCTAGTGGTGAATGCCACTGAGAGTCCAATAAGATGAGATATAGGTGAGAGCATTATCAGAGGAATAGCAGGATGGAAATTACACTCAACGAGACAAGGAATGACCGGGGATGAAGTCCAGGCAAGGAATGCAGATTATTCAAGAAAACTAAATGTAAAGTGAGAAAGGAGACAAGGTGCTAGCTAGAGGGAAGTTAAGATTGTTTTCGTTTCGTTTTAAGAGCTGAAGGACTTGGATATGTCTACAGGACAAGGAGCAGAAGCAGGTGGGAATAACGGATAGGATAAGGCTTCTGGTGAGATAGACAAGGAGGGGATCCCATGAAGGTGTCAGGATCAGCCACAGCCCATCAGATGGAAAATGTGGTTCCTTGAACACATCTATTTCCCAGTACAGACCTGAACACGGTCTTTCACTGTGGCTTAAAATTACACATCTCCAGTAATTCACCGATGATGATGGGAAAAATATGTATCTGGCTACAACTATTTTCAGCCAGAACTGGGGACTTCTCTGAATGGATCCTACAGAGCTCTGCCTCTGTCCCAAATTCTTCCAGAAATATTGTGTAAGGTACCACCCTCGGTTCTTGCTTTTTTCCCCTCTTGCAGATGGACCCAATATCCACCGGACCCTCAGTCCTGTTAATGGGCACACCATACAAGGGCACCCCAAAACGCATGCTACCAGAGAACACCGCGCTGTCTCACCTGTAAGCATTGTACTTGTGGATGGCCTGGCTCACGTTCTTCTCAAAGTTTGCGAGTTCTGAAATGGCAACAACAGGCTCGGGTGAACAAGAACCACGAGTAAACAAATGACAACTGCGTTTCCTGGAAGGGGATGTGGCAGCCTCTGAGGGACAGTGACCACCCGTTTCTCCGCGGGCCAGACCAAAGGCAGCCCCAAAGCGATGAGCCAGGCGGCCCCGGTAGGACTAACAGTCACGGGCGCCGAGGCAAGATCCCCACGGAAGACGACCCGCCGCAAGGGGCCGACCCCCCCACCGGGCTGTCGGGGCGGGAGAGAAGGAAGGGAAGGCAGTGGGCCGGAGGGGAAAGAAGCAAGTCCCCGGGCCCGGCCCGGTGCTAACCCGTGAGCATGTCGGTGATTCCCCCGTTGAGAGTCTCCTGCGGCGCCTTCCGCTTGCTCATGGTGGCCTGCACCCGAGGACCCCGCAGTGCTCAGGACCAGGGACCGGCGCCCTCCCGGCTTTAAGGAGGGAGCAGGACTTGGAGACCGGGCACGAGCGACCCAGACCCGGGGCGACCGGCGCGACCGGCGCGACCCGCACGACCGGCGGAACAATGGCTGCCTCTGACAGGGGGCGCGGCGCGCGGCGCGCGCGGTGACGTCACGCGCCGGGGCGGGGCCAGAGAGGCGGCTGGGCCGAGAGGGGGTCCAGCTGGGGATGGGCTGGCGGTCGCGGGAGGTGGGCTTCCTGTGCGAGAACCTGGACTCGTGACGGTTCAGCAGGCGGGACGGCAGGAGACCGAGCCCTGCCCGCGTGCGAATGTGCGCGCAGGGAGTTCCCGAGGCGCGACGTGCTCCACACCCGGTAACCGGCAGCACAGGTGTGACTGGCGCCCGCCGCCGGGGCTCCCTGCGGTGCGTCCCTGCAGAGCGCGGAGCGAGTACGCCGAGAACAGGGGCCGCCCAGACAAATCGTTTTAGCACGTCTGCCAGCCGGTGTCAAAAGATATTTCGTGCTATTTATAAAAGCGTAAAAAACTACAAGGTGCCTAGGAATAAATCTAAGAGTTATGCAAGATTTTTATGGAAAAAATTACAAAACTTTATTGATGGTCATTCAAGAAACCCAGATAAATGGAGAGATATAACCTGATGGTGGAAAAGACTCAATTGTAAAGATGCCAGTTAATCTATACATTTATTTCAAATTAATCTACACATTTATTTCAATTTCAATAAAGGGTTAAACAAACAAACAAACAAAGATATTTCGAGTTCCCCTGCCTGGTGGTAGGGACAAAGTGATGAAGACCACGAGAAAGGGAGCAGTGTTTCACCTAGATCATGAGTGATGACCCTTATTACAACAGGATGGCCTGTATCTGAGAAATTTACAATCTGCTTGACAAATGGAAAGGTGACATCAGCAATATTGTATTTCACAAATGTAACCCCAGTTTCATACTGCAGTTCCAGGCAATTGCTTTGTGCATAAATACAATTAAAATCTTATTACAAAATGATACATAGTTACTGTACAACAAACTGAAAAGTGTATAAAAAGAGAAAAGAATAAAAATCAGTGATCTCACCATCCAGCTTAACCACTATTAATATTTTATATACTAATACTCTTCCAGTCCTTTTAATATTCCCATCATTTTTCAATAATGAAATAAATGCCTTAGATATAGTTTCTTTGATTAGCAAGGTTGTGGTGGTTGTGTTTTTTTACAATATTAATATACATCTTAATGTGATGGTTATTGAACATTGGTATTTCCTCTCTTGTGAATTTCCTATTTAGATCATTTGCTCATTTTTCTAATGGGGGTAGTTGTCTGTTACTAATTTGGTAGAATCTTTTATATATTACTATTTACCCTTTTTTGTATATTTTTCGTAAAAATTTTGTAAATATCTGTATTTTCCCCAATTTATTCCTTGCCTCTTTATTCCTGCAGCTTCTTAACACCTTGAGTCCCACTGTCATTTAGATATATGACTTGTCCTAGTTTTATTCTGTTCACATTTTTTTTATGCACTCTGTATTCCAGGCTACATTCATATTATTTTGTTCTGCAGAATGATGACTCCTCATTAACTAAAAACGTGTTTGTTCATCTCTGAATTTTGAAAGTTATGAATGTAGGGAATTGTGGGATCATTTTTTATATGAATATTAATGACAACCTTTTAAAAGTTACTGTCAGAGAATCCCAGGAAAATGCTCAATTCTCTATCCTTATATTCTTAGAACATTTGACCCACTTAGTCACTCTTGCAATAACTTGTTCTACGATACCACATGCTCGGGGTTTTCCTTTTTCCTGGCCATTCCTCAAGGCTGGGTGCACGTGAGAGCCTGTGTGTCTATGTGTGTGTGTGCTGGTTCACAGCTCCTTTACTCTCCAGCCTTTATGGGAAATTGCTTCCCATATCCACCTTCCAACCAGCTTTTCCACCCTGTCCAGTTTCATCTGTTCAAATGCCATGTCTAGGCTTGAAGACTCCTGAATTCCTATTTCCAGCCTTGAGCTCCAGCCTCACACATCAGATCGTCAACTGGGTACCTCTAGTTGTTATAAGGTGTCTCAAAGATAAAATGTCCTAAATATTCTTGCCCCATGAGCTTCTCTTTAACTTTTCCCCACCTCAGTTAACAGCATCTTAATCCACTTGCCATCAGGCCGAGAGCCTGGGGGTCATTCTTAATCGCTTTCTGTTCACACTCCACGTCAGCATAGCAGCAACTCTCATCTCATCTGTTCTGTCTCCAGCATACGTGTTCTGAATTGGGTCACCTGTCACCACCCCAGCTGCCTCTGCCCTCCTCAGTCTACCCTGATCTCCCGGACTACTGCCATGGCCTCCTCAGCCGGCCTCCTACTTCTGCTCCTGTTGCCTCCAACAGTCCCCAACCTTTTTGGCACCAGGGACCAGTTTCATGGAAGACAATTTTTCCACGGCCAGGGTGGAGGCAGGGAGGCGGAGCTCAGGCAGTGATGCGAGCAATGGGGAGTGGCTGCATAGATGAAGCTTCACTGGCTCACCCGCTACTCACCTCCTGCTGTGTGTCCCCCTTCCTAAGTTTCATGGAAGACAATTTTTCCACGGAGGCAGGGTGGGGGGAGGAGGGGATGGCAGAGCTCTGCAGCCCAGTCCCTAACAAGCCACAGACCAGTACTGGTCCCTTGCCCAAGGGTTGGGGACCACAGCCCTATAAAACAGGACAAGTGTGATCTTGTCATACATGATCTCAACATACATCACCCATTTAAATACTCTCTCACTGCACTTAGAATAAAATCCCAACTCCTTTCCAAGGCCACAAGGCCGACTGTGATCCATCTCAGGCCTACTCTCCTATTTCATTTCTTGCCACTTGGCATTTTGTTGTGTAGGGCACACGTGACATGGGGCTGTATCTGGATTCTCTATTCTGTTCCTTTGATTTATGTGTCTGTGTCTCCACCCATACCACAGTCTTGACCACTGTGTCTCTATAAATTGTGAAATTAGGTAAAGTGGTTACTCCCAGGTTATTTTTTTCAGAATTATCTTAGCTTTTTTAGGTCCTTTGTCTTTACATATAAGTTTCAGACTAATCCTGTCTATATACACAAAAAGATTGCTTAAAATTTTATAGAAACTGTGTTACACTTGTTTACCAATTTGGGGAGAACTGACACCTTTAATATGTTGGGTCATCCAATCCAAGAACATGGCATGTCTCTCCATTTATTAGGTCATTAAATATGAAATGGCCGATTTGAATCAAAAGTTTATCATATCTCAAACAAGAAGCAGTAGAGTTCATCAATGTGTGCGCCTAAACTATTGACACAGTTTTGCCATGTTAACAGTAGCTTGTTTATGCCAGCAGCAAAGAAGTCTGGAGAGCGAGTGGCAATACAACTGCAAAAGGCATTTTCCACAGTTTGTTGAGAATTGAATATTTTTCCTTGCAAGAAGTGGTCCAAAGCCTGGAAGAAGTGGTAGTCAGTTGGTGCATGGTCTCCTGAATATGGTAGATGACAGAGAGTTTCCAAGTCCAGCTTCTGTAGTTTGAGCAGCATTTTTTGTCTGACATTTGGTCGAGTGTTGTCTTGCAAGAGGATTGGCCTGTCTCTATTGACCAATCTCGGCTGCTTAATTGCAAGCATCCTCATCATTTCATCCAGCTGGGTGCAGCTGACATCCACTGTAACTGACTGACCAGGTTTCATGAAGCTATTGTGGTTAATACCAGTGCTGGACCACCAAACAGACACCATTAGCTTTCTTTGATGAATATTTGGTTTTGGAATGTGTTTGGCCACTTCATCTTTATCCAACCATTGTGCCAAGCACCTGCGATTGTCAAAAACAATCCATTTTTCATCACACGTAACAACACGGTGTAAAAATGGTTCACCTTTATGTCACGACAGCAAAGAAAGGCAAGCTTTGAGACGATTTCTCTTCTGACACTGGTTTAATTCATGCAGTACCCATCTATCCAGCTTCTTTACCCTGCCCATTTGTTTCAAATGGTCCAATATTGTTGGACTAGTAATGTCGAATTTTGCTGCTAACTCATGTGTAGGTTGAGATAGATTTACTTCCACTACACTTTTCAGCTCATCATTATCCAACTTGGTCTCAGGTCGTCCACGTGGCTCATTTTCAAGATCACCAGAACGGAACTTCTCAAACCACCAACTGGGTGTTCATTAGCCACATCCTTCCCAAACACTTTGTTGATATTTCGAGCTGTCTGCGCAGCATTGGTTCCATGACAGAACTCATATTTGAAAATAAAATGAATTTTTGACTTACCCATGGTTTCACAAAAATTGCTCTAAAAAAATTTGAAAGATAATCATAAGCCAAACCATTTGTTTGCAAGAATGAGGATGTACCTTCACAACAAAATTAAAACAAGTGTCAAAGTGAAATGTTAGAAATAGCAACTGTCAAACTTAGTACTTAAATAAATCAGACATTTCATGCTTAATAACCTTAATAGCTCTTTGAATTCTGCCATCAGTATAATTTTCAGCATGAAAGTATTGTACTTGTTTTGTGAGATTTACACCTAAGTATTTCATTTTGTTTTGAGTGATTGAAAATACTATTGTATTTTTAAATTTTGGTTTTCAAGTGTTTGTTGCTACTATGTATTTTTGCTTATCTTGTGATCTCATTAAACTCATTTTTTTTAGTCCTAGGAGGAGTGTTTTTTTGTGTATTTTTGTGGATGTTCTAAATAAACCATCATGTTATCTGCAAATATGGATGGTTTTATTTCTTCCTTTCCAATCTCTTTGTCTTTTATTTCCCTTTCTTGCACTGGCTAGAACTTCTAGAACTATGTTGAATAGCAGAGGTGAGACTAGACATGCTTGGTTTCCAATGTAAGGGGAAAAGATTTTCTTTTCTTTCTTTTTTTTAAGAGACGAGGTCTTGCTATGTTGCCCAGGCTGGACTTAAAACTCAAGCGATCCTATTGCCTCAGCCTCCCAAGTAGGTGGGACTATGGGTGCAAGACATCAAACGCAGCTTTTTTTTAATAGGAGAAAAGGCATACAAAATTTAACATGCATATCACGGGGACATCACAGAATGATAACCCAATAACCTAGTGCTGTACAGAAGCTTATATACCCTTTTTCATTGGGGAGAGGAGGAGATGGGGAATGTTGGCAATTGTTTTGAGGGGCAGCAAATAATTAGGGAGAATGAATGGAGCTGGGAGGTGGGCGGCAGACATTACAGGAAGGTGAGAAGTAGAGAGGCACAGGAACAAAGGTGGTCTTATTATGCAGAAAAAGTCCCCCAGGTATTCTCTAAAGCCGCCCTCAGAAGAACAGATGAAAAGTTTGTCTGTGAGTGGTGATGACTCCGAGTCTCTCCTGTCTGGTAGTTGATCTTTCCTGGTTATTTGATAAGATCCCTAGAGAGGGGGTTTAAGACAATTGCACTTCTTTTAGAAAAAAGCTTTCTTGGTCAGATAAGGAAATTCCAGAGAGAGTCTCTCCCTGGACTTGTGGGGTGAACAAGACAGTTTAGAGGGAACTTGGTTCTGAGACACCTTATAAGACCTCTCAGCATGTCACAGCTACAGTTTTTGTGGTTATTCTTTGAGTGCCAACATTCCCGTTTGAAACTCCCTAGAAGTTTCATATGTTAAAAGCTGAGTTGGCAGCTGTGGAGAGAGAAATCGAGTTAATAGATGAGTGGCAAAGGATCCCATTAAACCAGTCTCCCATTTCTGTGAATGGGCCAGTACAGTTAAACAGTTCTGTCTCATTTCAGGAAATGGCACTGTATTAATAGATGGACCCTCAAAGCAGGACCTCTGTATGATGCAGGCAAACAGATCTTTTAAAAAAATATATGGATACATAATAGTCATGCATATTTATGGGGTGCATGTGATATTTTGATACAAGCATACAATGTGTAATGATTAAATCTGATTAGTGATGTTGAGCACTTTTTCATATATGGACATTTATATGTCTTCTTTCAAGAATGTCTATTCAGATCTTTTGTCTATTTTTAAATCAGATTTTTTTGGCTACTGAATTGAGCTCCTTATATATTCTGGATGTTAATTTACTGCCAGATGAATATTTTACAAATATTTCCTCCCATTCTGTATGTTGTCTCCTTGCTGTGTTGATTGTTTCCTTTGCTGTGAAAACTTTTTAGCTTGATGTGATCTCACTTGTCAATTTTTGCTTTGGTTGATGCTTTTAATATCTTACTCAACAAATCGTTTCCCAACCAATGTCCTGAAGCATTTCCCTGTTTTCTACTAGTAGTTTCATAGCTTCAGGTCTTACATTTAAATCTTTAATCCATTTTGATTTGATTTTTGTATATGGTAAGAAGTAAGGCTCTAGTTTTATCCTTCTGCAAACGAACATCCAGTTTTCCTGGTACCACTTATTGGAGACGGTTCTCTCCCCAATGTATGTTCTTGGTGCCTTTGTCAAAAATCAAGTGGCTGTAAATATGTGGATTTACTTCTGCATTCTCTAGCCTGTTCCATTGGTCTGTGTGTCTGTTTTTATGCCAGTAAGTACCATGCTGTTTTGGTTACCACAACTTTGCAGTCAGATAATGTGATGCCTCCAGCTTTGTTCTTTTTGCTCAGAATTGCTCTTTGGGATCTTGTGGTTCCATATGAATTTTAGAATTGTTTTTTTCTATTTCTGTGAAGAATGTCATTGTTATTTTGATGGAGATTGCATTGAATCTGTAGATCACTTGGGGCAGTATGGACGTTTAAACAGTATTAATTCTTCCAATTCATGAACCTATCTTTTTCATATTTTGTGTCTTCTTCAATTTCTTTCATGTTTTATAATTGTCCTTGTTGTAGAGATCTTTCACTTCTTTGGTTGTTTATTCATAGGTATTTTATTTTATTTAGCTATTGTAAAAGGGATAGCTTTCTTGATTTCTTTTTCAGAGTTTTGCTGCAGAATGTAGAAATGTTATTAATTTATTTAAGCTGAAATTTTGTATCTTGCAACTTCAGTGAATTTATTTACCAGTTCTAACAGTTTTTTGGCAGAGTCTTTAGGATTTTCTAAATATAACCTCTTATCATCTGCAACAAGGACAATTTGACTTCCTCCTTTCTAATTTGGATGCCCTTTATTTCTTTCTGTTGTCTAACTGCTCTTACTAGGACTTCCAGTACTATGTTGAATTTAAAAAGGCGCATCCTTGTCTTGTTCCAGATCTTAAGGCTTTCAATTTTTCCCCATTCAGAATGATGTGGGTTTGTCATATATGGCCTTTACTGTTTTGAGGTATGGTATGTTCCTTCTATACCCAGTTTGTTGAGAGTTTAATATCATGAAAGGATGTGGAGTTTTATCAAATGCTTTTCAGCATCTATTGAAATGATCATATGATTTTTGGTCTTGGTTCTATTAATGTGATGTATCACATTTATTGATTTGCTTATGTTGAACCATCCTTGAATCCTGGGATGAATCCCATTTGATCATGGTAAATGATCTTTTTATTAATTAATTTATTTTTTTGAGACAGAGTCTCACTCTGTTGCCTGGGCTAGAGTGTCATGGCGTCAGCACAGCTCACAGCAACCTCAAAATCCTGGGCTCAAACAATCCTCCTGCCTCAGCCTCCCGAATAGCTGGGACTACAGGCACGTGAGCTGTCCAAATCATTTCTTTCTGTTTTTTAGTAGAGACGGGGTCTCACTCTTGCTCAGGCTGGCCTCAAACTCCTGACCTCAAGCGATCCTCCCACCTCGGCCTCCCAGAGTGCTAGGATTACAGGCATGAGCCACCATGCCTGGCCTAAATGACCTTTTTAATGTGTTGTTGAATATTGGCCTGCAGTTGCTTTTTTCCGTTTTGTTTTTTTGGGTTTTTTGGTGTCTTTGTCTGGTTTTGATATCAGGGTAATGCTGGCCTTGTAGAGTGAGTTTGAACATATTCCCTCCTCTTCAATTTTTTTTTTAATAGTTTGAGTAGAATTGATATTAGTTTTTCTTTAAATGTTTGGCAGAATCCAGCAGTGAAGCCATCAGGTCCTGGGCTTTTCTTGTGGGGAGTCTTTTTATTATTGCCTCTATCTTGTTACTTGTTATTGGCCCATTTATATTTTCTCTTTCTTCATGGTTTTATCTTAGAAGTTGTCTGTGTCTAGGAATTTATCCATTTCATCTAGGTTTTCCAATTTATTGGCATTTGGTTGCTCATAATAGTCCTTAATGATCCTTTGAATTTCTGTGGTGTCAGTTACAATGTCTCCTTTCTTCTCTCTGATTTTATCTATTTGGGTCTTCTTTTTTTCTGAGACTAACTAAAGGTTTGTTAATTTTACCTTTTCAAAAAACCAACTTTTTATTTCATTAATTTTTTGTGGTTTTTTGGTCTCAATTTCATTTATTTCTGCTCTGATCTTTATTCTTTCTTTCCTTTTACTAAGTTTGGGTTTGGTTTATTCTTGCTTTTCCAGTTTTTTAAAGTGTATTATTAGGTTGTTTATTTGAAGTCTTGCTACTCGTCTGATGTAGGCATTTATTGCTATAAAAACCTGGTAGTACTGCTTTTACTATATCCCATAGGTTTTGGTATATTGTTTCCATTTTTGTTTCAAAACATTTTTAAATTTCCTTCTTAATTTCTTCATTGCCCATTGATCATTTGGGAGCATGCTGTCTAATTTCCATGCATTTGTATAGTTTCCAAAGTTCTTCATTATTAATTTCCAGTTTCATTCCATTATAATCAGAAAAGATACCTCACATGACTTCAATTTTTCTGAATTTGTTAAGACTTGTTTTGTGGCCTAACATATGGTCTATCCTTGAGAATGTTCCATGTGCTGATGAGGAATAACGTGTATTCTACAGCAAGTCAATGAAATGTTCTGTAAATATTAGTTAGGTCCATTTGGTCTATAGTGTAGTTTAATTCTTATGTTTCTTTGTTGATTTTCAGTCTGGATGATCTGTCCATTGTTGAAACTGGGGTGTTGAAGTCCCCTACTATTATTGTATTATAGTCTATCTCTGCACTTAGATTAATATTTTCTTTATGTTTGGGTGCTCTGATATTGGTTGCATATATAATTATTAATATATCCTCTTGATGAATTGACCTCTTTATCTTTATATTAAGATCTTCTGTCTCTTTTTACAGTTTTTGACTTGAAATCCATTTCAAAAACTCCTGTTTTTTTGTTTTCGTTTGCATAGAATATGTTCTTTCAACCCTTTACTTTCAGTCTGTCTTTATAGGTGAAGCGAGTTTCCTGTAGGCAGCACATAGTTGCGTGCTTGTGTGTGTTTTAATCTATCCAGCTATTTTATGTCTTTAATTAGAGAACTTTGCCCATTTACATTCCATGTTATCATTGATAGGTAAAGACTTACTACTGCCATTTTGTTATTTGTTTTCTGGTTGCTTTGAAAGTCCTCTCTTCCTTTTTTACTGTCTTCCTTTGTTCATAAGTGATTTTATCTGATAGTATGTTTTAATTTCTTGATCTTTATTTTTGTTTATGTGGTTACTATGAGGCTTGCAAAAAAAAAAAAACTCTTATAACAAGTTATTTTAAACTGATGACAACTTTGATCACGAAGAAAAAACTAAAACTCCACGTATTAACTCTATCCACCCTTTTGACTTTTTATTGTCTCTATTTGTATCTTTTTATGTTGCCTCTTAATAAATGGCTATAGTTATTTTTGATAGATTTGTCTTTTAGTCTTCATGCTAAAGATATGAGTGGTTTACACAGAAAGCATTACAACATTCTGAATGTATCTGTATGCTTACTTTTACTAGTGAATTTTATACCTTCAGATGATTTTTTGTTGCATGTTAGCATCCTTTTCCTTCAGACTGACAACTTCCCTTTAGCATTTCTCATAAGACAGGTCTGGTGGTGATGAATTCCTCAAGGGTGTTTTTTTTTGGTTTTGGTCTGGGATAAACAATTCATTCATAACAGGCATTTCTATGGAATCAGAAGAAAAACAAAGATTAATGTCTTCAGTAGTCTATAAACTAGTTTCTCTAGAGTCTGGAGGGCAATGAGGTGAGAAGATTTCTAGATTTGGGTTTGAAGCATCTTCAATTGTAGGAGAAAAAGGCAATGTGAGATATTTTCCTGGACTGTAGTTGGAATCAGGTGTTCCAGTGAACTTTCTGAGTAGTTCATACATCAACAGGCTTTTATATATTAAAGCTATTTATATATAAGTTGCTGTAATAATTTCTCCCAATTTTTTTCTTCTGTCATCTGGGCCGGCTGTTTCTGGTCCCTTGGCTAGCGCAGCCAGTTGAATGGCAGTACCCAAGAAGGTATGTTCACCTTAGTCCCTAGAACCTGTGAATATTACCTCATATGGCAAAATACGTAATTACACGAAAAATCCTGAGTGGAAATTCTTTTTCTGGAATTTCTGCATCGATCCTAAATCCAGTGGTGAGTGTTCTTATGAGACACACACAACATCTGACAGAGAGCTGCAGCAACGTGACCCTGCGGCAGAGGCGCAGCCACAAGGCAAGGGTTGTCTGAAGTCACCCGAAGCTGGAAGAGGCAAGGAACAGAATCTTCCCTGGAGCCTTCGGAGAAGGTGCCGTCCTGGTGACGTCTTGATCTCAGACTTCTGGCTTCCGGAACTGTCAGAGAATAAATTCTGTCGTGGTAATCTGCTACAGTAGGCCGAGGAAAGTAACAGCTAGAGAGAGCAGGGTTTTCTTGAGGCTCTTCTGTCTGTGCCCACTGGTCAACCCTTCCAGTGCCCCATCTGGGGTACATGAGACAAAAAGAAAACTCAGGGAGCTCACTGCCAATGCCATTCCCCAGATAACCACTGTCCCTGGACAGTCTCTACCTTTTGGTCTTCTTGTATTTGCTTATAAGTCCAAGGACTTTAGCTGTACTCAGTGACAGGAAAAAGTGCATCTATTTCATCTTTTTGGAAGCAGAATTCCTAACTACAGGGTTTTCACTTTTTCAATCAATGAGAATGTTCCAGCCATAAATTTCTTAAACCATTGCTTCAGCTGTGTCATTTCTTTGATCAAAATTCTTCTGTGACTCCCAACTGCCTACAAAAGAAGTCCATGGCCCTCAGCCCAGCATCCATCCCCCCCCCAACCTACCCCATCCCACCTTTGGGGTCTTATTTCCCACTATGTCCTTTACCAGGGTCTCTAAAACCAGGCTTTATCGAACTCTAGTTCCTTGGGATGTTAATAAATGTTACATACACACATGGGGTGCGGGGGAAGGCTCCACAGCCAAATGATAATGGTAAATTGCGGATTTATACAAAGTTAAGCCAGTTTCTTTATTATAAGACTTTTCAGATATTTTACAGTGTACAATGTAAATCTCCAAAAAGTAGTTAAAACATGAGCTGCTTCTTCAACTTACTTGACCATGGAATGCATCAGTGTCTCCATGGAAACTACTTGGTGAGATTCCCCAACTTTCTTTTCCAACGAAACTCACCGTGTGTGATCACCTGAACTCCTTGCGCACTCTTGCTTTTATATAAAAGAGGTGCTGCAAAATGCTGAAGCAGCAGCGCTCCTGCACTGTTGATGATCCAGGCACTATATAATTTTATAAAATTTCCCATTACTTTAGTCCAGAAGTCCTACCCACAGGCATGGTAAAAGCGGACTGGGGAACCCAGTATAAGTGTTTGAGTCGTGTTACAAAATATAGAAACTTTTAAAAATAAATCCATTTACTAATACTACTAGATGAGGGAGAGACAGGACATCCCATCCCCCCACCCACATGCAGATGTGTCTGGGCAAGAACTGTGAGCACAGTGGTCCGCAGCCAGTCGCTGGGAGACCCCCTTTCCTTCCTGCCTTCTTCCCCATGACGATGTGCTCCCAGCTAATCTTTGGGACTAAAAAGAAGGCAACTGCTCTTCCATCTGGGCTACAGCAAGTCACTCTGGGGCTGAAAGGACCACAGACAGGCTGGGCATTCACTACGATTTTGCTACAAGGACAACCACCAAAGTAGTAAGAAAAAATAAAACATGAGCAGCAGTGAAATGAAAAGAAGAAGAGAGGATGGGGCCAGGCCAAGGCTATAATTAAAACGTCTCTTTAGGAGAAGCTGAATCCAGATGAAACTCTAGCTGTAAGGTGAGAGGTGGTATGGGGATCAGGGTCTCTGGAGACCAGGAGAGGACAGGGTGGCACCAAGTTCAGACTCTGTCCTCAATGACTTGAGTGAGACATCTGTCCAGTAATCCGTGTGGCAAATCGTACTTTGAGCACTTTGTCACAGCAGAGGAAGTAGCTGCTGTGGCTGTTCCCTGAATGCTTGTGACCAGCATCACCCATCGCTGTGTGCCGGGCCTCTGGGACAGAGACTTCCAGTGTGCAGACTAGGTGGCAGCTGCCGAGGGCCACGCCCTGGGTCCAGGGTGAAGGTCCCAGCTGCTGGAGAAGCGAGAGCTCCGTCTAGGTGCCGGAGACTGCTAGGACATCACTGCAGCAGGAGCCACCGTCAGCCCCACGAAGAAGGGTCAAGGCCCCCCCACGTCACAAGGCCGCTCCAGGCTACTCTGCTCTTCTTCCTCCAACCAGCTCCAGTCGAGAGTCTGAAAGTCGACAGGCAAGTTAAAAAGACAACGGCCCCCAATATCCTGCAGGGCTGTGTTTCCTCTTCAGGAAGCAACCAGCATAATTTAGAAGTAAATTTAAACCCTTTTATGAGTAACAGAAAAGTAACAGCCCTTGCTATTGCAGGACACCCTGGAGCTAAGCTACATGTTCAAAACTGTACAGGATCTTTTCTTTGGACTGGCTCAGAGGCTCTGAGATTTTAGTAGCCCTTGTGGCTCCCAGCACTTATTTATATGCTTAGGGCAGGCAGGTGGTACCAAGAGCTCATTTCGGCTGTTGGTTTCCAGCCTCACCACATGAAATGGCCCGATGAGACTTCCTTTTCCTCTGGCAGAAGTGCAGACAAGCAGTGAAAGGATCAGAACGTGTGGTGCCAGAAGAGCAGCGAGAGATGCAGAAAGCCCACAAGCCGGGGAACACTGGACTACGTCAGAGGTGACTGAAATCAGCAGTGATATCCCCTCCAATGCTTCCGAAAACCTGGGACCTCGGGGAGGTTAGCAGGTGATTGCATTAGCAGGAAAAGGCCATTTGCAGATGTGAAGGAATGGTTTAGGGTCCTCTCGGCAATTTGAGCTTTGTGTTAATGTACCTGTGTCCTGGCTAGGTTTTTAGTTTCCCCATAACTAGTACTGCCTACTGCGAAGCTGAGTCCCCGAGGCACAGGGCCTTGTCCTGCTTTGTCACCAGAGACCAGCCCAGCACTCAGCACACACAGACGCTTGGCAGTGGCACAGAAGGTGCAGGTAGCGAAGGGCCTGGGGACATCACCTTCCCCATCAGGATTCAGTATTGTCAGGAGCAAATAAGACGGTGCAGTAACATACTTGTAAGCATTCGATAATACCAGATCATACAAATGATAAAAAGTACGTGCTCGAAAATCCCGAGCGTATACTGAGATTGGGGGCAACACTGGGTCGACTTTCCATTTCTTTCCTCTTTTGCTGCACAAAGAAAGGACCTGGAATAGCCGGGTCCACACAGGCTGTTACCGTGAAACTCTGGTCCTGCCCTCGCACGGTGTCTTGCATGGCACTTTCTAGCTGGGTGCAGAGGGTGTGAGCTTCAGCAACCAGTTCCTCACTAAAGAAAATGATCAAACTATTAGAAAATGGACATTGTTACTCATCAGAGCTGACACCACTGCTTCAAAATATGCTAAACAGCTTTTGACAACATTTTAAAAATGAAGTAACAATTATTTTCATGTTGAGCATCTTAAAATACCAAGTCACTGACCAATGATTTCATTCACCTAGTTAATAAGCTCCTCCAGGCAGGACCACTGCTGTCCAAAACCGGAAAGAGCAAAAAGATCTCTGTTTAATAAAAAAGTTAGAAGTAAAATGGGCTCTTTCTGACTTACTAGATAGCTGAATTTAATTCTCTCCAAAGTGCCAAAATCCAGTGATATCCCCAAATCACCTGTTTTCCAATTTGTGCGATGGAAAAGAAAAAATATGCCAAGCAATTTACCAGGTTTCCATAGTCCCTTGAAATCTGCTGAAAAGCCAGTTCTGGGAATTGTTTTACTCTAATCCTGATCTCTTTCTTTTCTACAGTAAGAAGTGCGTGTTTCCTGTCAGGAACGGGTCACAGTGAGCAAAGGGAGCATATATTAATAACAAACCATCATCCTCCTCTGACCTCAGTTCTGTGACGTCGGAGACGAGACCCCTTGTGCCCCCAGGTCTACTTCTCTAGAGCTTTGAGGATGTCCTGGGAGGGACTATGCCAAACATGGGAAGGTGGCACCCTGGAACCCCTCTCCCCCTGCAAACGTGACACTCTGATGGAAGGAACTCAGGGCACGTTTCTGCTCAGCCTCATCTACCGGGCTTCTAGCTAAGTCAACGGCTCAGCGCCAGCCCTAGAGAGAATGAAACAGGCACCAGGCCTCCAGGACAGCACAAGAGGTTGGGAGACGCTAAGAATCTAAGGTCACACATGATTAAATACCAAAACAGGCTACAAACTCCCCAAGGCAAGAACAGGATTTTTTTTTAAGAGACAGGGTCTCTCTCTGCTGCCCACTGGAGTTCCGTAGCAGGATCACAGCTCACTGCAGCCTCCAACTCCTGTGCTCGAGCGATCCTCCCACCTCAGCCTCTCGAATAGCTGGGATTACAGGCATGTGCCACCATGTCTGGCTAATTTTGTTTTTTTTTTTTTTTTTTTTAATTTTTGGTATAGACAGGGTCTTGCTGTGCTGCCTAGGCTATTCTCCAACTCCTGGCCTCAAGCAATCCTCCCACCTCAGCCTCCCAAAGCACTGGGATTATAGGGTGAGCCACTGTGTCCAGCCCAAGAACAGGATTTTTAGAACAGCTTTACTAGCCACGTGCGGTGGCACTTGCCTGTGGTCCTAGCTATTTGGGAGGCTGAGGTAGAAGGATCACTTGAGCCGAGAAGTCCGAGGCTGCAGTGAGATATGACTGTGCCACTGCACTCCAGCCTGGGCAATAGAGCAAGACCCTATCTATTTAAAAAAAAAAAGATATTAACATAATTTACACACCTTAAAGTTCACCCATTTAAAGTGTACAATTCAAGGGTTTTAGCATATTTAACAGTTGTGCATCCATCACCATACCTAGTTTCAGAACATTTTCATCATCCCCAAAGAAACCCTGTCCCCATCATCAGTCACCCCCATCCCCCTGCCCCCCAGGCAATCATTAATCCATTGCTGCACCTAGGGATTTGCCTGCAGGACCCCACAGAGCCCGGCACACAGAAGGCACCTGCGGAAATGAACTGGAAACTAAACAAACCACAGGAAGAGAGCGGCCAGCGTGTATGGATGGCTGAGCTGTGAAGGAGGTAGGAGCAGAGGGGCCCCGCAGGTGGGAGACCCCTCAGGGAGGACACCCGGGGAGCCAGGGCTCGGCCGGCCAGCGCAGGGCTTCCCAGCCACTGCCCGTGGCAGAGCAGCGCAGGGCTCGTTAGGCACAGGCTGCCGGGCACCAGCCCTGCGCTTCCAGTTCAGGAGGTCTTGGGTGGGACCCGAGGACTCGCTGCTGATCTGGGTGAGACTCTGGAACTGGGTTAGAGCAGCGGTTTGTAAGAAAGTGGACCAGCCTGGGGAGGCACTTGAGGTGGCCACAAATGCCTGAAAAGGCTCAGGCCTGACCCTCTGTAACGCAGGAAGCCACTGTTCGTTTCTGACCAAGAAACAACTGGGTCTCTGATCTAGTACTTTGTGAAGGTTAATTGGCCCAGAGAGGGCCTGGCGGCAGGGACGGCCAGGAGGTGGGGAAAAAGGCAGAAGCCCTGCCAGGGAAGGCTGCGCTGTCCTGCTCACCACCTGCCGCGGTCCAGGCAAGGGCAGGGGATGAGCAGGCGGCACTGAGAGGCGCCGGGAGGGTGGGTGATGCGGGGTGCTGGTGGCGGCAGCCCGAGGGAGCCTGGTTTGGGTGACCCACGGACCATCACGGCATGGTACTGACCAGCACGTCCCAGGGTGCCATCAGCAATCAGCAGTCGGTAATCCAACGCTCGGGTAAGAAGACTGTCCAGTTAGTGAGTTACAAGGGACTGTGAGAGCAGAATGTAAGTCACTTTTGTCCCCACAGGGCCCAGCAGATGTGACAGATACAAAGAGAAGCACGTGCAAATGCCTCAGATACTTGTCCACGACAAACACGCATTTCCATCCCTGGGACCTCCTGACCGGCCCCTGGACGTCACGGCTGGTGCTGCGGACCATGACTCACCTTTTCGTGGCTGACTCAGGTGAACTGTTGGGGGCTGCAGAGGGCTGAGACATCAGCTGGCCAGGGTGACTCAGTCGAGAAGCAGTCATGCTGTCCGGGCTGCCACTGACAGGACCTCGGACCTTGCTCTTAAGGACAAAACCAAACAGAAACGTGACAAAATTTTGGAGCCAAGTGATGAATCAAACTTTGCATTCACTCCACAGCAAATCCTCCTGAGACCACCAGCCGCAAGACACTTTTGCTGATCCGCGAAACCACCAGGGTCCCCACGCGAGACCACGGCCAGCACCTCTCATCTCAGCCTCAGACGCGTTTCGTGTCAGTGCATGAAAAGATTCCGAACGTAAGCAGGCCAGAGTGCCTCGTGTGTTCGTAGGCTTTGTTTCATTAGTTTGAGTCCTTTTCATTGGTTGATGAACTTTTACCAGTAAAGGAAAGGAAGGCATTTTTACTTTTTTCCAAGGAGACTGAGACACACGGAAAGGTTTTGAGACTTTCTGTGAATCACAGCCTCTGGGATACAGCTGGCAAGAAAACCAAGATGTCCTGACTCTGTCCTGGAGGTGCAGCCACTCCACCCCCACGCCCAGAAGACCACCCCAGGCTGCTGCCTCACCCATGCCCTGCCTCGCCTCCCCTGGCCCTCATGGCAGCCCGCAGCGCTTCAGCCCCTCTCGGGCCCTCCCTCCTTGCTCCAGCTGTGGGACCGTCCTGGCTCCGCGCCAACCAGCCATCCTGGCACCCAGCTGTGCCTTCCCTGATTGTCCCCTCCGCAGAGACGCAGAGACGGGCTGTCTGCCGCCTGCGCCGTGGGCTCCCTCACAGCCAGGGACCCCGCCCCAGCCCTCCTTGTCCTGTGCACCACGGGGCTGCTCAGCTCCCACTCCCTGCCAAGGGGCCCTCACTGTCAGCGCTGAGGTCCCTCAAGGGCAGAAATCCACCCTCCAGCTGCCACTAGAGTGATTTCTCCAAAACCCACACCACTGGGTGTGATCACATCTTTCCCATGCTTAAGTTCCTTCGGTGTGACAAGAAAAGACAACTCCCACAAGGTCTCACTTCGGAAGCACCGAGCGGCCAGCGCAGGCCAGCCCTAGCCTGCCTCTGCAGTGTCATCCTCCGTGACGCCCTCCAACGCCAGGTCAGCCTGCAGATGGCTCCCAGAACACACTACACTCTGCCGGGCCTCCCTGCCTGCGACGCAACAACATCTCAGTCCCATACTGTCCTTGTCGCCACCCACCCCCACCTGACTCGCTCACTGTTCAGCGGACACCCCCTTGTGAACGTTCCTGTTGCCGCCGGACAGTCTGGATGCTTGAGCCCCAAACCTCATGTTGACAACTGATCCCCGTGTGGGAGGTGTAGATCCCCCGTGAACAGAGTAAGGCCCTCCCTGGGCAGGGGTGAGGGGCTCTCACCCTGTTACGCCCGCAAGAGCTGGTGCTAGAAGGAGCCCGGCACCTCCCCTCTCGCTGCCTCTCGCTGCACACAGCGGCTCCCCTGCGTCCTCCACCCAGAGTGCAGCAGCCCGAAGCCCCCGCCAGCTGAGCAGGTGCTGGCGCCCCACTTCCTGTCCCACCTGCAGAACCCGAGCCAAATAAACCTCTTTTTGAATAAGTTACCCGGCCTCAGGTGTCCCTTCACAGCAACCCTGCGAGGATGGAGACGCCCTCGCCGCTAAGGCTGAAGCGGGCGTCCTCTGCTGCACGCCAACGACAGCCGTGCTTACCACAGCCGCTTCGTGGCACTTCCTGCCCCACACCGTGCTCATGCGTGTCCGTCTGTGCCCCTCACCACATCAGGAACTCTGTGCCGTGCTCTCCCCCGTGCATCTTACTGGGCATGCAGTCGGCACACAATAAATGTCGAACGAAAGCAGACGGTGGATCAGGCCTCCACTTCCCTGCCTTTCTGGGATCTTTTCCACCTGGGCACCCTCCTCTCTCCTCCTCCTCCTCTCTCACAGGAGGCTGCATCACTCACCCTCCCAAGGCAAGTCCCTCACTCAAGCTGGCGGTCCCAGCTCTCCTGTTCCCAGAACCGTGTGCACTGACTGTCCCCCTGCCCTCGACACTGCGAATCTCCTGGCACACTGTCTCCTCTGGCTTGACCTACGGACACGCTCTAGTCTCCATGGCCTTTAAACAACACAACCCTTGTATCCTACGCCCACCATGAGCAACCATCTCCCCACTCTCCCCCACTTTGCCCCTAAAGGCTGCTGATGACTCAATGGCTCTCTTCCCGTCCCCGTCAACCTCTCACAGCTTTTCACAACGGGGCTCACTGTCCCAGCAGCTCTGGCTTCCACGACAGCTTTCACCTGACTCCTTTCTCTGCCCTTACATTCTCTCCCTTGGCATTCAGTGGAAGCACCACTAAGTCAAGATGGTGCACACAGGCCGGGCGCGGTGGCTCACGCCTGTAATCCTAGCACTCTGGGAGGCCGAGGCAGGAGGATTGTTTGAGCTCAGGAGTCCAAGACCAGCCTGAGCAAGAGCGAGACCCCGTCTCTACTAAAAATAGAAAGAAATTAGCTGGACAATTAAAAATATATAGAAAAATTAGCCAGGCATGGTGGCGCATGCCAGTAGTCCCAGCTACTCGGGAGGCTGAGGCAGGAGGATTGCTTGAGCCCAGGAGTTTGAGGTTGCTGTGAGCTAGGCTGATGCCACGGCACTCTAGCCCGGGCAACAGAGTGAGACTCTGTCTCAAAAAAAAAAACATGGTGTGCACAGAAGTATGGGTTACCATGCTGGGAGCAGCAGACGCAGGTGAGGGGCCACAGGCTGCGCTGACACGCACCACAGTGGGCTCACCTGGGGGCCCTAAAAAGGGCGAGTCCACATCCCAATTCCCGGAACCTGTGCACGTGACCTTATTTGGGAAAGCGGTCTTCAGATATGTAATTAAGGATCCCAAGATGAGATCAAGTGGGACCCAAACCCAATGCCAAGTGCTCTTGTATCAGATGCCCGATGAGAGACACAGAGGTCACGGGAAGACAGAGATTGGAGTGACGAAGCCGCACGCCCTGAAATGCTTGGAGCCACCAGAAGCTGAGAGAGGTCAGGAAGGATCCTCCCCTGCCAACACCTGGATTTTGACCTTCTGGCCTCTAGAATTCAGAGAATAAATTTCTGCTGTTTCAGGACACTGGGTTTGTGCTAATTTTTCAGCCACAGGAGAAGTGATACGCGCATAAACAAACACAAGCAGCGCAAGCCCTTGCTCTGCCCTCCTGCTCACAGGACACAGAAGGCCAAACCGAGCGGCAGCAGCTGAGTGGCTCCGGGCTCGGTGGCCTCCCCGGTGGGACGGCAACAGCAGCGCAGAGGCGGAAAGGCCCGAGGAGCCGGCGGGGCGCACTCACGCAGGCGATCTTCAGGAGGTTCCAGAGCTCCTTCTGCCGCTTCTCCTGGAGCCGAACAACGGTCTTCTCATCCTCGTTCATTAAGTTCACCACCTCCTCCACCTTGGGCAGCAATTCCAGAGCCTTCTGCTTGCAGACCACGGTTTTGCTGTAAAGAATAAACACGACAAAGCCAGTGGCATCCGGGCTACAGAAAACAGAACACGAGCTCTAAGCAGCTGCAGGGAAAGTTCCCGCAGGCGGCTCAGTAAACCGGGCCGGGGAAGACGGGCTCACACACCTGCGCTTCTCCCCAGCGCCCCAGAGCAGGGAAGCAGGGCTCATACCTGAGCTGCGTGTAGATCACTCGCACTTTCTTCTCGAAGCCCTGAATGGCCTGCAGCAGCAGCCGCACCATCTCCTGACTGTCGCCGTCCGTGCGCTGGTCTGCAGGGAGGGGAGTGGCAGTCCCGCAAGGCAGAGGACCAAGCCTCGCCCACGAGAGGAAGAGGGGCCGAGGCAGACGCAGAACCGCACTTACCCCGTGGTTTCTCCCTCAGTCTCCTGTACAGCTCTCTGGCTTGCTCTTCTCTGAAACACACAAAGAGGGTCCAGGTTCAAGGTCAGGTCAGCGCATCTGAAGCACCGGCTGATTCCCGCCAGCAGAATCACCGACCCTGAGTTGAGACCGGCAACGCGTCTTCCCCGACTGGGGGAGGCCAGCGTTTCTGATGACGTTTTAGGCGATACCTATAGTAGGCAAACGATTGCCTTCACTACAAAATCCACACTTCCAGGGTTTAATGACAGAAAATCTTAAGGAAAGGAGACATCCCTCTCTCCTTCCGAATTCCTCCTACGCTTGGCTTCTACGGCAGGGATTCCAGGTGCCCTCACTGGCCCTGAGCCAGAGAACAGGACCCTGCCTCGACCCTCAAGCCCAAAGGTGGACACAAACTCCTATCCTTTTCCCCACAGGGAGACTGGCTCAGGTTCTCTAAAGAAGAAAAACTAGAGGAGAATAAAGGGTCAAATGATTAGAGAAAATACAGAATCACATTTCTGACACTCAGATTTCTCGTCCTCCGAGTCCTAGACTAGTCCTAGACCACCGCGCAGCTCACAGCCACGCGCCCTCAGCAGCCCGACGAGGCCTGCCGGGTTCCCTGGAGTCTGCGGCCCGGGCCCGCGCTATTTCCTCAGGGTGGGACTGGTCTGCCCGACGCCTCGTGCCCGCTGGAGCCAGCGCCAAGCACCCGACCAGACGCGGATGCACAGGCCCTGCGGCCTGGCTGCCCACAGCCCCGCAGCGCCCGGGTCGGGGTGGGCGCACGCCCGACGCTAACGGGAAAGGCTACGTGCACCTCACAGCCTTCGTGGGTCACGAGCTACGCATCAAACGCACGACCCGAACGGACCCTCACAACTCGGTGGGCTCAGACGGCTTTGCTTCCCACCGGATAGATGTGGAGACCGAGGCTGGCAGTGATGTGCCGAGGTGGCCCCCCAGGGCGGCCTATGAGGGTGATCTAACACACACGCGGGCGCCCCGGCGGGTGTCTGAGGGTGCCGGGCTGAGCGCTGCCCCAGCGGTACTCACAGGTCGTCCAGCGTCCCCCCGGGCTTCCGGCCCATCGGGCTGCGCTGCAAGTCCACGATGTCAGTCTGCAGCGCCATCATCCGCTCCACCAGGTGCTTCACTTCCGTCTCCTGATGGAAAAGGCGTGCTCGTGTCCACTGACCTAGCGAAAGAGCTAGAGACGCGGGCTCTGCCCGGGCGGGGACCCTGCGCACTCACTGAGGACTCCCAGGGGACTGGCCAGAGGAACTCGGGCTCTGGAGTCAGAATGGCCTGGGTGAGAACCTCGGCTCTACCGCTGTCTAGCTGTGTGGCCCTTGGGCAAGTTCCTCAACCCCTGAGCTGGTTTCCTTTTCCATGAATAGGCTTCTGACAGGGCCCGCTGAGCAGTCAGATCTGGCAAAGAACGTGCGGCAGCTGGCACGGCGCCTGGCACACCAGATGCCACTGCACGTTCCTGTCCCTTGGAATTCGTCCATGCAACGCCGTGCCACGCGCAATGCCCAGACCCCTGACGTCTAACAGCTGGGGAGACCTCTCTACGGTTAAATAAGGTATTGTCTACAAAATATGTACCTTTCAGCACACACAGACCCCATCAATACTGATTTATAAGAACAGACATTAAAAAAAAAAAAAACAAACATTAAGACATGGGGGTAACAATCCATACCCAAGTGCATCGGGGAAAATAGTAAAAGAGCCCAGAAAAAACCAGCCCTGCAGCCCAAGGTCTTCAATCTGTGCGAGGTTCGCTAGGCCACACTTACTTGCCTTCATAACCGACATTTTTCACTGGCAACTGATCCGCACTGTCCTGAGCCTTTCTGCTAGGCCTTTTGTTTCTTACGGATTTAGTATTCCAACAAAATTAGGTAAAGACCTTTGACAAGACGGTGTGTTGGTCATTCATCTGACGCCCTTCCTGACAGGAGGAGGTCAGAGACCCCAGGCTCTTCCCCGGGGCATTTAGCATTCTGCTGCCTATTTAAATTTGGACCACCTCTGTCCTCGGTCCGGCCACAGAAGGGCTCCCTCTACTGGCTGCTCTCTAGGCCTCCTTCCAGAAAGTCTAGCTAAGGTCAAAGCACGGCCAGGTAACTTCATTTCTGACACAGATCAACTCAGGGTTTGAAGAAAAAGTGAGAAATGGCAGCATGAAATTTCACCCCCTCAGTAAGGACAAAACCCCAAATGAGTGTCCTACCCGCCCACACAGCTCCACGGCCTGCTCCATCTCCCTCCAGGCCAGCAGCAGTTTATCTGAGGCTGAAACAACAATTGGGGAAAAAAAATTGAAAAACAAAACAAAAACACCACAAAACTAAAACACAAACAGCAACTCAACTGCGAGAGGACAAAAGAAAAGGGTTTGTTTGAGCTCACTGCAAAGACCACTCACTGATCCCAAACTCGGTTTGCTCACTGTACTTCTCCAGGTCGATCTGGATGCTGGTTTTGAAAAAATCCAGCTTGGCCTTGAGCTGCTGAGACATGGACGCCATGGAATTCTTCATCTTGGACAGGCAGCTGTTGTTCCGGAGGAGATTCATCCTGCAGGGCCCACAGCAAACCACCTTGGAGCATCTTTGGGATCCAAATATTATTCCTGTGCAGTAATAAAACCCCCTCAACTGCCGAGGGAGGCCCCTGCTATGATTATTATTATTATAATAACAGCAGCCACTTATAACCAACGGATAATTTCCTAGCCGTCAGAAATACGTGCAGTTCTGCACCAAAACTGGAATTAGGCAGGTACCACACTATACACAGGGCCAAGAAGCTAAACTAGTCATAACTGGGGAAAGAGTTTAAGCGCCCAGCATAACAATCAGGGCAGTTTTGTTAACCCAAATTGCAGTGGGCTCCTCTGGGCTCCCAACTCTGCCCCGGCTCAGCCAGCCCAGCCCCTAGGCTTGCCCTCCTCTCCCTGTGCCAACCACACTCACCTCCCCAGCCCCGCCCACCCAGATGCTTCCCGCCGGCCAAACCAGTGTCTCCCTTTTGTCTCTTAACAGTTGCTTCTGGGTCCCTGCCTTAGCCACTTCCCTGTGGCCAAAGCTACCAAGCAATTTTAAATCAATTAAATTAAAAACGCCTGGCACGATACATGGCAGCGCGCTGTCCCTGCTGCAGCCGGTTGCAGTCCTCCTTCAGGGTCTGGATGCTGTGCCAGACCTGGCCCCACACCTTCCTCAGCTGGAAGAAAGAGAGATTCCTCTTGGGCTCTTGAACTGGAAACAGAGACACAAGCAATTGTCAGAGAGTAACTCTCCTACCGTTAACCACACCCTGCCTTGGGACACCACTGGTACTTTTACATTTTTAGAAATTATATAACCAGGACACTATTACATAACTTTTTGGGGTATTATGCCTGGTTACTATCACATATATTTTTAATACCCCATTACAGTGTAAGCATGGCCAATAAATGGCTACTGATTGGATCGGAAGAAACACTTTATGAATCATTTGGAGACATATCCACATGTACTCTGGCTCATATACTGTCAGCAGAAACTCTTCTATTCACAACATTTAAAGTTGTATGAAGTCTTATTAAAAATCAGCTTCAACCAGCAGTATTGGAGATGATGAAGTAAGCAAGAAGCCTGGAGATCTCTAAGACTCTGGACCTCGCCTCTGTGCATTCTTGGTGTGGGGGTGGGGGAGGGTGGCAGGTAGAGGTGGAAGACACATTAAAATGTCCACCAGACACTGGAATGTCCACCACACAATGGAATATTATACAGACGTTAAAAAGGAAGGCAGATACTTATGTACCAAAAGGAGAAAAATCTCCAAAATATACTGTTAAGTGAAAAAGGCAGGTACAGAATGGTCCATATTATATGCTATTTGCTTGGGGAAAAAAAATACCCCTGGAAGAATACCCAAAAATATGACGGCTGCAGTTTTCCTGGACGGGGAACTCACTAGCTACGGAACTGGGGAGAGACGGCGGCTTACTGTTCACTGTATATTCAGTCTTTTGTATCTCTTGATTTTTTTTTTTTTGGTATCCCATATATACATTAATTATTAAAATATAAATGAGTCCTGTAGAAGAAAGGGCTCAGAGTGCATATATATATTTTATATATATATATATATATTTTTTTTTTTTTTGAGACAGCGTCTCACTCTGTTGCCCAGGCTACAGTGCCGTGGCATCAGCCTAGCTCACAGCAACCTCAAACTCCTGGGCTTAAGCGATCCTACTGCCTCAGCCTCCCAAGTAGCTGGGACTACAGGCATGCGCCACCATGCCCTGCTAATTTTTTCTATATATTTTTAGTTGTCCAGCTAATTTCTATTCTTTTAGTAGAGATGGGGTCTCGCTCTTGCTCAGGCTGGTCTTGGACTCCTGAGCTCAAATGATCCTCCCGCCTCGGCCTCCCAAAGTGCTAGGATTACAGGCATGAGCCACCATGCCTAGCCTGGGCTCAGTATAAATTTAAGAAAACAAACAAACAAATATAAATGAGGCCAGGTGTAGTGATTCACATCTGTAATCTCAGTACTTCAGGAGGCTGAGGTGGGCAGATCTCTTGAGGCCAGGAGTTTGAGACCAGCCTGGGCAATGTAGCAAGACCCTGTGTCTATAAAAAATTTAAAAATTAGCCAGGCATGGTAGAGCACACCTGCAGTCTCAGCTACCAGAGAGGCTGAGGCAGGAGAATAGTTTGAGCTCAGGAGCTTGAGGCTGCAGCGAGCTAGGATGATCCACGGCACTCTAGCCCTGGTGACAGAGCGAGACCCTACCTCAAATAAAGAAAGAAAAAATATATATATAAATGAAACTTCAAAAATAAACAAAATGGCTTGTGGACAGTATTCTCTGTCCGCTGTTCAAAGTTCTATTCAGGAGGCTGAAATGAACTCACAATTCCCTCGGCCCTTTTTCCGGGCTGCCGCTCGCGTGTCCTAAGGAAAGGAGGCCGCCCCAAGGACCAGGCACGCTCAGTTCCTGGACGTGGCCCCTCCCTGGCCCGTGTCTCTCCCTCCTGCCTTGTCCCACGGATTATAATTGATTTATTTTTTAATAATGTTCTTACGGATACAGCTGACACTCTCAGGCTGGGGCCGTGGGGAGATCTGAGTCTCGTAGGTGGTTTTACTGTTGTCAAAGAGAAAAACAAGATCCATGTCCAGCGTGCGGCCCTCATTTAACTGCAAAGGGAAAGAACAAAACGCATCTCGTGGATCCAACCCCTCTCTTTTCCCAGCAATAATGAAGAGGTGTCAGAGCGCTTCCCACTGTTCACCGAGAGCATCCTCTTCAGCACCCAGCACTAAGCACCCATGAAGCCTTTCTCAGCCACTCCAGCCTACGCTTATCTTTCCTGTTCCTTCTACACCTAGCTGAACATACACCTTATTTACAACATGTTATGTGCTATTTTATTCTGTCCTTCCTGTGCAGTTTAGGAATTCACTATACATTGCCCTATGCAATGACTATTTCTCCTATGATAACTTTATCTCCACGAGTTAGCTTGTAAGTTCTTCCTGGGCAGGGACCATGTCTCACATTGCTGTGGTTAACACGGGGGTCTGACCCTGCTCTGTGCACAGAGGTGATCGCCAGTAGTTCAGGTTGACTCAGGAGAGTAAAGCATCACTTTGGCAGTCAAGGCGAGAGAAAGGCACCCTAAGCGGTCTGTAAGGAAGGAGTCAAGCATGGAGTGAGGGACTCCTGTCTCCTATTACACCCCACGGGATCCGACGGGGGACCCTGCTACAACTTACAGAAACAGGCAGGTGTCTGCATCAAGAGCAACAGAGGACTTGTCAAAATAGAGTTGAAATCTGAGGGTGTGATTAGTGTCCTAGGCGGCACGGTCAGGGAAAATCAGGGTACGCAAGTCGGCAGGGCTCACCTTGCTGTCTGAAATGCACTGCGTGGCTGGCTTGTCCGGGATCAAAGCCAGACCCGCCTCCTGCAGCAGCTCCTGGTCCTCCTCTGGGATCCCCGTGTCCTGCTGGATTCTGGCCTTTAAGCTCTGCAGACTCTCATCCTCCGTCACTGGGTAGGTGTGAATGGTGCCCGTGACCATGTTCAAGATATGAACCAGCTGCAACACAACCCAGGTGTTACTGGGAAAAAACGGCTTCTTTAAAGAGATGCCCATCTGTTTGCCCAGATCCTCTGCTCCCCAGCATTTCCTGGCCACACACAGCAAGGGCCTAGCTTGAGGAAGGGAGCCCAGACGCCAAGTTTCATATGCTCTGGTCTGTCACATTGCTGTCTGCCACAGCTACGACCCTACTCCTGCAGAAAGGCTCTCCCAGGAGCCCAAACTTCCTCCCAGGGTCGCTGGCCCTCGACCTGCTCTGTCCTGGCGTTGCTTTCTCATGAGAACAACTGTGTCCCAGCAGGGACCCTCGCTGCTGCCTCGGGGCTAACTCGCTCCCTGCTCACCTTCAGGTTTAAGATGTCATCTAGGGCCTTAAAGCAGCCATTGGGCCCGTACGTGGGGTCTGTGCCCCGCTGTCGGGGGTGCCACATCAGCATCAGCTGCAGCCACTTCTCCAGCCGCTGCGCCAGGACGCTGGGGAGAGGAGCAGAGTGTAGGCGGAGACACCTCTGTGTGCCCGTCTAGAAGCACAAGCCTCCTGTGCATCTTGCCATCACACACACACACAGCAGCCAACAAACCATTATTGAAAATGAAAACAGATTAATCAGAGAGAAAAAGCATAAACATTTCCAACCAATTTAATTCTTTAAGTGCTTATCCCCTCTCTCCTGACCTGCGAAAACAGCCCCCCAGATCAGAGATTTCCCAGCCCGTGGGTCCACACGCCATTCCCACTGGTTGGGTAAGACCAGCCTGAGGCCTTAGGATGATGCACTTTACAGCCACGTCCTCCCTCCAGGTGACCCCCACACGCAATCTAGACCCCACTGAGTTAAATGGGGACATGAATAAAAAAATAGACCCGCTGCCAGATGGGTTAATGCCCCCCAAAGCAGTAGCTGGGGTCACATGACAAAGTCCAACTGCCTCCCCCTGGTCCCCAGAGCCTGCTTCCTGTGCGTACTCAAACTCTCCCTGCAGCCAACACAGCTATTCTCTGCCTCCCACACGCCCTGCTCACCCCAGTCTTTCTCCTTTCAACTTCCTTCATCTGTCCACATCCTGTACATCCTCCCAGACCCTTCCACAAAGTTAAAACTCAACCCAGGTCATTCTGTAGCTATCTAGTCCACACAATCCTTTCTCCCCACCCTTAAACACTCAGGGTAATCGTTATCCACGCACTCAGTTATGTGGGACCACCTTGTAGCTTTCTTTTTTTTTTTTGAGACAGAGTCTCACTCTGTTGCCCAGGCTACAGTGCCGTGGTATCAGCTTAGCTCACAGCAACCTCAAACTCCCGGGCTCAAGCGATCCTACTGCCTCAGCCTCCCTAGTAGCTGGGACTACAGGCATGCGCCACCATGCCCGGCTAATTTTATCTATATATTTTTAGTTGTCCAGCTAATTTCTTTCTATTTTTTTTTTTTTAGTAGAGACGGGGGTCTCACTCTTGCTCAGGCTGGTCTCGAACTCCTGAGCTCAAATGATCCACCTGGCTCGGCCTCCCAGAGAGCTAGGATTATAGGCGTGAGCCACCGTGCCCGGCCTACCTTGTTGCTTTCTTTCGTACCATTACCCAATTATGATATTATTAGTTAACCGCTGCTAGTGTGGCTCTGAGACTAGGATTGCAAAGCCATGCCGACCACAAGGATTCGTTTGTTGACAATAAGATAGCATTAGGCCACATGAGGAGTGCAAAGAGAAGCAAGGTATAGTTCCCTACCCTTAAAAGGCTTTCCATGGAATAGGAGATAAACCCTACACAAAACCAAATGCAACACAAGGTAGAGGCTACTAAGGGTAAAAAGAGAGACAGATAAACTGTGATGTGAACTTAGATGATTTCTAGGGAGATGAGCATGGGAACCCACTCTAAGTTTCAGACTGGGAAAGACTCTGCCAAGTTCTTAGTCGCCAGACGATATCCTGATAACCTATTTAAGTTCTCAGGTATCACCTCAGACTTGTATTTCTAAAAAAGGAAGAAACACATGCCGAAGAGTGACGCCACTGTGCCTTACCCGTTAAGATTATTGGGGTAGGGTAGAGAGCTTGAAAACTTCACTGTTCCATTCAAGTCTTCACTAACGACAATGTCCATCTCACTCTTCTGCCGGACTTTCGAGTGCCTGCAAAGGGGATCTTGTCAAGTGCTGTCACACATCACTTGACAGGGACACGTCCAGAGAAACGCGTGGCTGGGCGATTCCCTTGTCGTGAGAACATCACAGAGCGCAGTTACACAAACCCGCACAGCACAGCCCGCAACACACCCGGCTGCACGGTGTTGCCTGTCGCTCCCGGGCCGCACTCCCGCGCAGCACATTACTGCGTACGGTAGGCAGCCGTAACAGGACGCCAAGTATTTACCTAACTCAGAACTTCAGTGCAATACACAGTCATGCATGTCCCTCGTGCCCCTCAGCACTCTGAGGCCACTTTACATCTGTAACATCACTCTGCAACTGTGCGGGAGACGTACATCCCCAAGCTTTTGGAGTAACAGTTAATTCATACCATGGTGGAACAGTTTCTGTGAGAGTTTAAGAATGGTCAGCTCTGCCGGAATGAGCTTTTGAAGAAAAGCCTTTAGCGAAGTCACCGACCGTCCTGTGCCCGGAGTTCTGCAGACAGTACTCTTGTTTCTTTTTATCTAATACAAACTCCCATGTTTTGACAGAGGATAAAATTAGGACTTCCGAACCGAGATTATTGCGTACATATGATACTTACATGAAATATGCACAAACACGCACGTACATATATACTTCATTCTAAATGTGCCTGGCTAAGTACTATTTCTAAGGGTAGCTTTTATAATTCCCAACATAGGGAACTTCTTGGGTTAGCTGACGTAGCATTTGAAGGGAAAAAAAAATTTAAACCCAATTGGCTTCAAACCTCCTTGGTAAAAAGGGTAATAACTTGAACAATGCTTCATAGGTAACCAAGTACTTCGACACACAGCATTCGCTTGTTGCCAAGACTGCCCCACGCGGAAGACATTTTTAGCCCCTCACTTAACGGTAAGCACGTGAGACCAGGTGATGTGTCCAAGGTCACACTACTGGAACATGGCAGAATCCAGGACTCGACTCCGAAGCCTGGTATTCTTTCTACTCTGTCTCAATGTCCAAACACATCTTTTCCCAAAACACCTGGGAAGTTCAGATAAAAATGGTTCAGCTCCAAACAATTCTCACTGGCAAGTGGTGAACTGGCCCCTCTGGGGCACATGGGAAACCCCAAGGGCTGGCGCGTGGCCAGGCTGGTGGCCTACAGCTCTGGCTGAACCTGTGACAGCGGTAAAGTCAGGAGCACTAAGACTTGCTAATCACAAACATGTGGGACGATCCTCTACTAGAAAACTTAGTTTCTCAATGGGAAATATGAAAAGATACATAAAATAAATGCTTATTACTTAGGCTGGTCCTAAAAGGCGTTAATATTTCAAAGGACTTTATAATAGAATTACAAAGCCCAAACTGCATTTGTTCTGAAATTATTTACCTGTCATCCGAGATGAAATAGTGAAATTTTTAAAAAGTTGTCTAAGGCATTAAAAAGCAGATGAGATGCAAATTAGTCCACACAACAGCTCCTTGCTGGGTTTCAGAGAGGTCTACTAGAAAGTGGCCACCAGCCTTCCAGCACTGCTAAGGGAGGTTCTAGGAAGGTGATTCTGCAGACGGATTTACTATGAAGATGCCAGGCCCTTGGGGATATATGTTCAAAGTGCACCTGTTCTTCCAGTTCTAATGGATTGTAACTCACCTTGCTATCAATAATGGAAAAGGTCAATATGTGACGTGAACTAAAGAAATTCTTAATTAGTTAAAACCACTATAGATGTACACATAATTTAAAGCTATTTTTATGATGGTTATAAAGTGTGATTATAAATTAATGAGCTAGGGCTGGGTGTGGTGGCTCATGCCTATAATCCTAGCACTCTGGGAGGCCGAGGCGGGTAGATCACTCGAGGTCAGGAGTTCGAGACCAGCCTGAGCAAGAGCAAGACCCCCGTCTCTACTAAAAATAGAAAGAAATTATCTGGCCAACTAAAAATATATATAGAAAAAATTAGCCGGACATGGTGGTGCATGCCTGTAGTCCCAGCTACTCGGGAGGCTGAGACAGGAGGATTGCTTGAGCCCAGGAGTTTGAGGTTGCTGTGAGCTAGGCTGACGCCACGGCACTCACTCTAGCCCGGGCAACAGAGTGAGACTCTGTCTCAAAAAAAAAAAAAAAAAATTATCTGGACAACTAAAAACATATAGAAAAAATTATCTGGGCATGGTGGCACTTGCCAATGTAGTCCCAGCTACTCGAGAGGCTGAGGCGAGAGGATCACTTGAGCCCAGGAGTTTGAGGTTGCTGTGAGCTAGGCTGACGCCACAGCACTCTAGTCTGGGCAACAAAGTGAGACTCTGTCTCAAAAAATAAATAAATAAATAAATAAACTAATGAGCTAATTCCTCAATATTCTAGAACCTAGGCAGCCAAATGAGCAACGCCTGTTTTAAATTAAGTTGCCTCAGGAGGGCATACTTAGCTATTTTCCACTAGAGTCCTAGGGCAGATGCCTCACCTCAATACCATCTCACCTCAATACAATCAATCGTTGTGGCTGAACCGGACTTTTCTAGAATCAATTTCAAAAGCTATCCTTTATTAGATTCTTGTGATGCAAATATCTGTCCCCTGAAAACATTAATGTTTTTATTACTTTCAGACAGGCATTTGGGATAACAACACAACCAGAGTTGGCAATGGTGTAGAGAGAGCGGTAGCATCGCATGCTCCTGGTGGAACTGTAGATTTATACAACCTTCTGGTGAACAGTCACTGACACACACCAGAAACCTTTAAAAGGTGCATACGTGGCCAGGCACAGTGGCTCATGCCTGTAATCCCAACACTCTGGGAGGCTGAGGTGGGAGGATCACTTGAACTCAGGAGTTTGAGACCAGCCTGAGCCCTGAGCAAGAGACTCCATCTCTACAAAAAAAATAAAAGTTAGCTGGGTGTGGTGGCACACGTGTATAGTCCCAGCTACTCAGGAGGCTGAGGCAGGAGGTTCGCTTGAGCCCAGGAGTTTGAGGCTGCAGTGAGATATGATGATATACCACTGCACTCCAGCCTGGGTGACAGAGCAAGACCTTGTCTCAAAAAAAAAAAAAAAAAAAACACAAAAAACCGTAAACCATGCATACTCTTTGATCTGTTAATCTCTTTTCTAGGAATTCATCCTCAGGAAATAACTGTGGATATACAAGGATTTCCCTACAAGGATGTTATTCATGGTGTTAAGTGAACTATAGTATAGCTAACTCAATGGAACAGACATTACAAACAATATGGAAAAACATAATGTATTTTCAATATAAAGTTTGAAAGGTAAGCTATGTGAGAATACACATAGCAACTTATTTTGATTTTTGTTTTTTGTGTTTGTTTTGAGACAGAGTCTTGCTCTGTTGCCCTGGCTAGAGTGCCATGGTGTCAGCCTAGCTCACAGCAACCTCAAACTCCTGGGCTCAACTAATCCTCCTGCCTCAGCCTCTCGAGTAGCTGGGACTACAGGCACAAACCACCACAACTGGCTAATTTCTTCTACTTTTAGTAGATAACGGGTCTCGCTCTTACACAGGGCTCAGGCTGGTCTTGAACTCATGAGCTAAAGAGATCCTCCTGCCGCAGCCTCCCAGAGTGCTGGGATTACAGGCGTCAGCCACCGAACCTGGCCTTTTTTTTTTTTTTTTAAAGTAGAAAATAGCACAGGCTGAAGAGCCTGGAGACACACAAAAATGTTCATGGCGATTGTTTCCAGGTTGTGTGATTATAGTTGATTCTTCTTTCTTTACTGTTTCCATATTTTCCAAAACAAAAAGCGAAAAAAAGCTAATATTATGGTCAACATGAGGGGTACTCAAACCGCGCAGCACTGTGTAGGCTCGAGACAGGGACTTTCTGTGCCGCAGTAAATTGGCTCTGGAAGGAAATTCCCGCGGTGTAAAACGCACGTGCGGAGACTGTTCCTAGGATGCTCCCCTGGGGTAAACATCGATGTACCAGTAAGCAAGCACAGGCCAATGACCGAGTGTGCGCAGACCCTCGGCGTCAGGCGCCGGCGGGGAGGGACGCGGGCTGGGAGACGGGGCTGAGGTGACTTTTCACTGTACTCTCTCTCACGCGGTTTGAGATTTGCACCATGTGAACTTATTACTGCTCCAAAAAAATAAAAAGTTGAAATAAAGAGTTGAAATAAAGACATTTTAGAGCCAAAGTAGTATCATTTAAATTAACGTGTGGCCTCTCAGGGAACAATTTTTTTTTATTTCAGCATATTACGGGGTACAAATGCTTAGGTCGCTTATATTGCCTTTGCCCCACCAGAGGCAAGGAACAATCTTCAATGAATCCTAACTCATTTGGGGGAATGTTAATTTTTAAATTATGTATTTCAGTAATTAACTTTGTTCCCCTGTACTTCATTTTACCTGATATTTATCATGTACAAAATGATGTTTTGAAATATGTGCGCATCGTGGAATGGCTAAAGCAAGCTAACTGCCACCTGCATCAGCCTCACGTCCTTTTTGTGGTGACTGACTCTATGTAAATATTTCATGAACAATGCATTATTTTTATAATCAGTAAAAAAAAAAATAGAATACAGAGTAATTTTTTAAAACCTAATTGTATCCTTTGATTTTTTTATTAGAAAATCGTTGATAATTTATTAAGTTCACATTTTAAACTACTTTCTTATGCTTTTAAAACAAAAATTTATATCCAGGTATAGTAAAATCTGCCAACAATAAATTGTCATGTAAATGTTTCCTCACGACTTGGCGTGTGTTCCTGTCCGGTATTTCTGTTCACTAACACACAGCGTCTCCAGTACCGGTGCACGTCACAGCATGGTCTAGAAACGTACTCACCTGTTACTGCTGGACACAGGGCAAACGGCATTTACACACTATAACATTTAAAGATGTTAAGGTTCGGAGTCCGCATGAATATTCAAAAATTGCTCCATCTGTCTAGGGTTCGGGAGCCCAGGCGGCCCCATGCTGGGTCCGGACAGGCCTTCCTCTGGGAAGAGAGACCCCAACCTCACAGGCGCAGCGAGGTGCGGGCACCCAGTGAAACAGGCGAGAGAGGAGCGGAGACAGGTTCGCTGCTTCCTCCAAGCGGCCCTCCCGCCCCGCCCCGCTCACCACTGCACGGGCTGCCAGTTGGGAAGGAAGGGCCGGAAGCCCGTGATGCACTCGAAGGCCAAGGTGCCAAAGCTCCAGTAGTCGACGGTCACCGTGTACTTCTGCTGCTCCAGCAGCTCCGGGGCCTACAGTGACACAGGGGACACGCCTGAGCGGCTCGGTCTTGCCAGGGCCGTGGCAGGAGGGAACAACCAGCTCACGCTCCACCCCCACCTTTCCTGGCTCCATCCCAGCGGGCACGGGTTCGGCCACTCAAGGCTGAGGAGGGGACCCCTGGGCGTGGTTAGGGGTGCACCTACGATGTTCCTGCTCCCCTCACTCCCACTGAGTACTGAAGGACGGGCTGAGGAGTGGGGGCCAGAGCACAGCACGCGCCCTTCGCGGCGCTTTAATCTCTCCCCTTGGGCCGCAGCATTTCAGGCACTTACTGAAAACTAACTCAATGCAGGGCACAGCCACGGTGCTGTGCAGAGACGGGGAGACAGATAACACATGACAAAGGGAGACGCGGCCGGGCTGTATGCACCAAATGCATCTCACGCGCATTAAATGCTAACACAGTCTCCGGAACCAAGTAACATGCAGTCACACCAAGGGATGGGATACTTAGTCTCAGCAGGAAAAAGCCAGATGCATGGCTGCTGCCGAGGCAGAGGGAGCCCGAGTGACCGAACAGGAGACGTAACACAGACGGGACCATACTGGGCTCAGAAGAAGGCTCCTCACACTAGCAGGTGGGAGGAAACATTCCAGAAAGGACCATCACGGGCAGAAGCATGGAGACAGGGCCATGCACTGTCTGGTTGGAAATGTGACACTTACAAGCAAGGGCCAGGGAATCCAAACCAAGAAGAGAAAAGGGGAAGGTCGGGTTCATCCCTATCGCTCTGAAGCCTCTACTCCACAGAGCAGGTGTTCACCCGGCAGAGCCCCTGACCACAGTGGGCAGGACAGGCAGGAAATACACACACTCAAAAGGACTTCAGATCATTTTTCTTTTTTAAGAAATTGATCAGAGATTTCAGCTCATCCAACCTTGTGGCTTTCAACCTTTTTTGTTTTTTTCAAACTGGACTCCCTTATTCAATCAGAATCTCTGGTTGCGGCCATCAGTGAGCCATCTACGACAGGCTGCTGAGCATGCCCACCAAGCCCTTCTGGAGTCCGATGGTCCCTCCGTCTACACGGCCACCCCAGCCCTGGCCTGGCCTGGCGCAACGGCCCCATGACGCCTGCCCACTGTTCACTCCTGTTTGCTGCAATTCACTCTCCGCGCCATAAAAACTTGCTCCTTCTCCAACTTAAAACCCTTCAATGTCTCACCAGAGGTTTTATGATAAAGTCTAGAATCTTTAACCCAGCCAAAATGGCCTTCACAATCTGTCCCCTACCTTGCTCCCCGGCTGCAACTCGAGACACTCTCTTCCTTCTTCACTAGCTTGCGGCCACACTTGCGGGTCTTCCCATGTGCCACCCCTTTGCCCAGAATTCCCTCCGCTCTGCTCCCTCTCCCTCCCCCACCTCCAGCCCCCTTCTCCTACTCACCCTTCAGGTCTTAGACTAGGTGAGTGTCTCCCAATGTATATTCTTAACCCCCTGCACTTTTCCTCTGTAGCTGCTACCACACTGTAACTTCCTAGTTATCTGCGTAAGCATCGTGGCGATGCCTGCTTTCCTGCTAGACTCTGAGCTCTGAAGGCAGGGAAACGCTTGACTTCCTCTTCACTGCGTCGCCAGCTCTGAGCACAGCACCTGGAAACAGACTACACCTGACCAACATTCTTAAATGAATGACAGACTCAAACGGAACCCAACATGCAGCCCAAGTAACATAGAGAAAGATTAGGAAGCGGAGCGCTCTGACTCCTCCTCAGGGGCCCCTGAGATATGGTAGAGCAACTGCGGCCTCTACAGACCAGCATGAGTCCTGTTAAAATCCTTTATTTTCAGATAAAATACTGAAGCACAGAGAAGTTACAGGATTTGAGTGAGGGCACACTAGCAAGCCCTTTGGACGTCAGAGAAGACGGCTGTAACCTTCCACTGGGCACTTGTTGGTAAAAATTGCTGACTTGAACAGATTATGGGTCTGACCTCACGCAATGATTTCCGTGCATCTGAGAAACATCCGAGAGCTGGCGAGACGCAGGTGCCGAGGGCAAGGACAGAGAGGAGCCCAGACACGCCGGCAGAGAGAGACTGACACAAACATGCAAGTCCCAGTTCTTACCAGGTACTGCAGGGTCCCCACAAAGGAAGTACAAAGACTGCCCTGATCCAGCTCCTTGGCATATCCTAGGTCAATGATTTTGTGTATTAACTGAAAAAAAAAGAGGAAGAGGAGAAATCTGAAGGTTTTAAGAATACACTGTCCTTCTACAAGGATTCTGTTTATTTCCCGTTAGAACAGAGATATTTCTGAATTCCCAGGTGGTATTACATCCTAAATTCCTAAGAGCCACCAAATACACAGGAGAACGCCCCTGACACGGTGGATTTAGGGTAGAAGAAAACATACGCTGTAAAAATGCTAGCTAGCCACACGTTCTCCCATGCTCTGCCACCAACCATCAGAGGGGGCCGAAATGAACAGACCAGGCACCAGCCCTCGAGACCGCTAAACCTGGACTTCATATGCGGAGGATGAGGCCAGCCTCTTCCCAGTAAATGCCTTTAGTTCTCACATCCTAGAAGCACTGGCAGGAGTGAGTGTGAACTGGAACAAAGGTGAACATCGTGGGAGTCACGGCTCAGGCCTCAGATGTGAAAGAAGCCGTATCAGAAGGGATTGGGGGACCCAGGAGCTGAGCGACAACATTCCACTCTGCTGAACAAACAGGTGGTGAAAGAACACAGCGTCAAGCCCACGGGGGCAACCTCCACACCTGAGCAGGGCGGCCACAGGAGGGTGGCCCAGAGCTCTGGGGCGACTGCAGGCTGGACCAGTTGCGGTAGACAGGTGCCAGCTCCAAATGCCTCTTCCCAGACGGGACCACTGACAGCTGGTTTCCATCTAGCATGGAAACATGAGGGTCTCAAAACAAACAGAAAACAAAAAGCCTATTTCCAAATACCAGTCCCAAAGGCTGGGGGTGGAGGTTTGAAGACAAACATTATTTTCCTTATCAGATTCCTGCAACTTGGGCAAGGAACAATATGATCCATTCAAACTTGCCTCAATGCACAAGCAGGAACTTTTTGCTGAATTCTATCTCAAATCAAAAAGCATTCCCAGAGAATCAAAGCGCCACACCAGGAAATGCAAATAGTAATACAAACACACACCCAGCAGCCTTCTTTAGCCAAGCAGCTTCCCTGGGGCAGCCCCAAGACCTTCTACGCCCCAGAGGGCCACTCACTCTTTGCTCTCCTTGCTGCAGAACGATGTTCTCCGGCTTTAGGTCCCGGTGGATGATTCTGTTCTCATGCAGGTATCTAAGTGCAGAGGCTGGGAGGATGGAAAGGGGAGTGAATTTTTACTAAACCTTCTCATCTCGGAATCTCCTACCCTGTGAAGGATAAATGCCGTGTGCCCCTGAAACACGCCGAGTGACTCTCAGTGCACAAACCTGCGGTGGAGGGAATGGGCCTCGGGGACACACCCTCAGGTGGAGCTGCGGGGTCTGCTGAGTGAGCAGAACTTCACCACCACAAGGATCTGGCTTATTCATGCAAGGAATTCTCCGCCTTGCATCGCTGCGGTCACCACCTGCCGTCCAGAGCAGCAGTTCTCAAACTGCAGTGCCCAAAACAGCAGCAACCGAACTTGTTAGAAATGCAAAATTCTCGGGCCCCACCCCAGACCGACTGAATTAGAAACTCTGGGGGTGACCCCACAGTCTGCGTTAGCAAGCTCTCAGGTGATGCTGATGGCAGTAAAGTTTGAGAAGGGGAACTTCTCTGGTCTGGTGGCGCAAAAATCAAAATTCTACCATGTGGGAAAGGGAGACAGGCCCTTCGGGGCGAGAGTACGATGGTCACATGATCTACAGTCCAGTGAGGTCAGAGCTGGCGTCGGAAGTGGGGAAGCACAAGACGAAGAAAACAGGACACCTCGGCCAGGCGCGGTGGCTCACGCCTGTAATCCCAGCACTCTGGGAGGCCGAGGTGGGAGGATCGCTTGAGGTCAGGAGTTCGAGACCAGCCTGAGCAAAAGCGAGACCCCGTCTCTATTAAAAATAGAGAGAAATGATTTGGACAGTTAAAAATATATATAGAAAAAATAATTAGTCGGGCATGGTGGCGCACGCCTGTAGTCCCAGCTACCCGGGAGGCTGAGGCAGGAGGATTGCTTGAGCCCAGGAGTCTGAGGTTGCTGTGAGCTAGGCTGACGCCACGGCACTCACTCTAGCCTGGGCAACAGGGTGAGAGACTCTGTTTCAAAAAAAAAAAAAAGACAGGACACCTCCAACACATTCCCAAAGCTCAGCACGCGCTCGCCACGGCCCTCCTGCAGGTCCTGCGAGAGACAGAACATCAGAGACGTGGTCCCCAAAGACAAAGCACTCGGAACCTGGTTGGGAAAGACGCAGCCTGTGCAACTCTGGCTGCAAAGTCATCCAACACCCATAGCTTCTGCTGTGAAGAGGAAAGGTGCTGACTCACACGGGGAGGGGAGGACATCACACGGGGAGGGGAGGACACCACACGGGGAGGGGAGGACACCTCACGGGGAGGGGAGGACACCACACGGGGAGGGGAGGACACCACACGGGGAGGGGAGGACACCTCACGGGGAGGGGAGGACACCACACGGGGAGGGGAGGACATCACACGGGGAGGGGAGGACATCACACGGGGAGGGGAGGACATCACACAAGAAAGGCTGTAGCACAGGAGTGAGGGACCCGTCTGCAGCTCAGACTCCAAGGACATGATTTTCACCCATAAGAGAGGTTTAATAACTTTAACAGAAATCCTAGCCAAAAGATTATAAAAGAAAAAAATGGAGTAAGTAGTACTGGAAAGAGATAAAATTATATTTGGAGATGGTATGACCATCTGCCTAGAGAACTTAATACACTAAAAACTAGGAAGAATTTAGTAAGTCATCTGGAAGCAATGAGTACATACAAATCAATAGCTTTTCTCTATGTCAGCTACATCCAGTTGAAATGGAAAAGAAAAAATCCCACTCACATTAGCAACTCTATAAAACACCATGGGATAAATTTAGCAAAAACGTAGGTCATGTGAGGAAAACTATATGGCACAAAGAAAAACAAATACAAATAACATAAAAAGGTTTTAAAAGTTTATGGCAGGCCGGGCGCGGTGGCTCACGCCTGTAATCCTAGCACTCTGGGAGGCTGAGGTGGGCGGATCCTTTGAGCTCAGGAGTTCGAGACCAGCCTGAGCAAGAGCGAGACCCCACCTCTACTAAAAAATAGAAAGAAATTATATGGACAGCTAAAAATATATGTAGAAAAAATTAGCCGGGCATGGTGGCGCATGCCTGTAGTCCCAGCTACTCGGGAGGCTGAGGCAGGAGGATTGCTTGAGCCCAGGAGTTTGAGGTTGCTGTGAGCTAGGCTGACGCCACGGCACTCACTCTAGCCTGGGCAACAGAGTGAGACTCTGTCTCAAAAAAAAAAAAAAAAAAAAGTTTATGGCGAAAGATGCTACAAACAAAGCCAAAAGACAAGGAGCTGGGAAAACAGTGTCTGTAACAACTACCAGAGAGTAAACATGCCCAAATGGACAAAAAGCTCTCACAAGTCAGTGAGAAAACAACCCAGTAGAAAAACGGGCAAAGAACATCAAGCGTCAATTTGCAGAAGAAGAGGCCGGGCGCGGTGGCTCACGCCTGTAATCCTAGCACTCTGGGAGGCCGAGGTGGGCGGATCGTTTGAGCTCAGGAGTTCGAGACCAGCCTGAGCAAGAGCGAGACCCCATCTCTACTAAAAATAGAAAGAAATTATATGGACAGCTAAAAATATATATAGAAAAAAATTAGCCGGGCATGGTGGTGCATGCCTGTAGTCCCAGCTACTCGGGAGGCTGAGACAGGAGGATTGCTTGAGCCCAGGAGTTTGAGGTTGCTGTGAGCTAGGCTGACGCCACGGCACTCACTCTAGCCTGGGCAACAGAGTGAGACTCTGTCTCAAAAAAAAAAAAAAAAAAAAAAAATTTGCAGAAGAAGAAATACAAATGGTGAATAATTACATGAAAAGTTGCTCAAGCTCACTGATGGTCAAAAATGCAAACCAAAGCAACACTAAAATACCTTTTCACTTCCAAGCAGCAAGACTTTTTGATGACAAATAAAGAGTGCTCCTCTACCTTCCTGAAGGAGGGAACATTGGTGGGCATTTTGGGGAAAGTAATATGGCACCATCTATTAATTAATTAATTAATTTATATTTTAGAGACAAGCGTCTCACTGTGTTGCCCAGGCTGAACTTGAACTCCTGGGTTCAAACAATCCTCCCACCTCAGCCTCCCGAGTGACTGGGAATTAAAGGCCCGTGCCACCGCGCCCCGGCCATCTGTTAAATTTTAAAATACATCGGTTGACCCATTGTTTCCACCTCTGGGACTCTAGCTTATAAAATCAAAAGCATCATGACACACACATAAGTGTACTTATTGCACAGCTTGGAGTGAAACAGTTAGAAATAAACTGAAAGTCAACAACGAGGAAATGGCTGAACAAACCGTGGTAGATATGCGTTGTAGCAGTCTGCCCTCAGGGTTACGCTGTCTGGCTCAGCGGGGTGTCAGCCAGGCACTGCCAAGTTAATGGTGTGACCTGTTTTCTGTTTAAACACTAAGAGGTTTAACATGGAGCCCTCTCTGTGCCCCCCACACACGTTCTCTCTCTCTCATACAGCGGGGGCTCCGTGCGGAGCAGGGGAAAGACGTCTTCAGAAACTGCATCATCAAACACACTCTGAAAAGACTCTCAGCTGAACGTTTCCTGAAGACACACGTGAAAGTCAAACTGAGAGCTCACACTGACTTCCACCTTATCAGGGGAGTTCCAGATGAGAACAGTAAGCTAAACCGATTGAGTATCTCCTATCTGAAATGCTTGGGACTAGAAGTGTTTTGGATTTGGGTTTGTTTTGGATTTTGGAATATGCATGTTCATAATGAAATATCTTGGGGACGGGACTCAAGTATACACATGAGATTCATTTATGTTTCATATACACCTTATACTCATAGCCTGATGGTAATTTTTAATGATATTTTTAATAATTTTATGCATGAAACAAAGTTTGTGTTAAGTACTTTGGTGTGGAATTTTCCACTTGTGGCATTACATCAATGCTCAAAAAAGCTTCAGATTTTAGAATATTTTGGATTGGGGTGCTCAATCTGTATCACAAAAATTCTAATTACGTCTGTCCTTTTAAACCCAGACTTTGATCACGTAGTTCCAACATTTTATACTTGTTCTTTATTTTTCTTTTCTTTCATAAGTACACAGTAGATTGGCTTAGGTCCAACTAATGTTCAAATGAAGTGAAAGACTCACTGCTTTCATGTGCCTGGAAAGTTCCACTCCATTTTGTTCTCAATTGTATTAACGTTCAAAGACCAATGCTTCTTATCAGGGCTTTCATTTTTGTTTTACTATTTTTTATAGTATTAAAAAAAATCAAAACAAAGGACACTAAAGACACTCTAAGAACTGCGCCAACATGACCTTGCAGACAGGGACGGCACGACTGTTGAATCTGAACTCTCGGGTGGCAGGAGCAAGGCCACGCGGCAAGTGGAAATGTTTGCTCACTGATGTTTTCACCGATGATGCATTTCGGTACAGGACACACTGAAGAATATCAAGGCATAATACATAAAAGTGTAGCTGGCTTGTTGCAAAGCAGAATATACGGAAGCTGAGACTGTAATTTGAGGGGTGCGTGTGCCCAGACTGAGACAAGGCCCCTGAAGCTGGAGTGTCACGTCTTAGGGCAAAGAACATGGGGCATGAGCAGGCGAGACGGCCCGAGGAGCCCCCTGAGAGCCCAGCCTCAGAGCTCTTCCACACCACACGTCTCTACGCCACAGACTGACAGCTGTCACCTGTGAGAAGGGACAGCACCTCGGTAACTGAACCTAGTGATTACTATTAGTACTATCTATTTTTATGCTTAAGCAACTGCACATGGCAAACTTTCATCCTGATTTTGAGGTATTAATTCATTCTCAAATACTATGGTCAACTTAACAAAGTCTGGAATTACAGAACCAGACAGGCATTGTTACACATAGTTTCTTGGACTGAGTGACCTCATGTGACTGAAATAGTAAAAATTCCGCCAGGTAAGAGCTCTTAGATGCGACCCTCATAGAACGAGCCTTCAAAAAGCTTGATTCCGTCTGACTGTGCTACATGTGACAAAACAGTACCTAAGGAGCAGTGTCATGAAATGCAGCAAAATTGTCTCAAGCCAAGAGAGTCTGACTTGGTTTACACTCGAGGAACATGCAATACTGAGATTAAGAAAAACACTCTTGCACCTGGAAGCTTATAAAAAAATCTAAATCCCCGGCAATAGCAATAATACCATTTATAAAAACTGAAAACCACACCACGAAGCCTAAAAGCCTAAGAGTTAATTCCTCACGTTCCAGTCACAGACAAGAGCCATAGGAAGCACCCACCCTGTGGGAACTTTTACACGACATAGTGGCATCTCCCAGGACAGACACTCCACAGAGAGGGGCCAAGGGACGGACACGCTACAGGGAGATAAGAGCCTCTTTCCGTTACCCATGTGGACACCCCGGCTCCCCCTTAACTCGTGAGGACACAAATGTTTACCTGAAGAACGTGACAATCGTGTAGCTCTTATCGATGAACCCGGATTCTGAGTCACAACCCCTGAATATTATCCAGATCATTAACCACAAAACAGGGAACAGACAAGAGTAGCCAGACTTCCATGCAAAAGAGCAGGTTTATAGGGGTCAGGTCCACACGCTCACCACACCACAACTTTAATGGGGTCACTAAGCTCCCTTGAGAACACTTTTGTTTGAGATACTTTCTGTAGAGAAGAAATAGAAAGATAAGTGGGCCAAAAAGTTGAGACAGAGGTTGGAAGAGAAAAAAAGGCAGTCACCAATGGGTGGTCCAAGTCACCACTGAGTAGGAAGGAACAGGATGTCCGTTCACTCGATAAAAATGGACGGGGTGCCTATAATGTGACCGCCACTTGGATATCACTGGGCTTTCCAAACAAAACAGCCTGGAAGGACAACTCTGGACAAGGGGAGAAAGGTTTACTGCGGCTAAAGCCTTCTTGGCTGAAACAGCCCCTGACTAATCAGCAAGGCTGGCAAGGCAGGAACGCCGAGTGCAGGATCGTTCTCTCACTCACTCGACGGGACCCTTACCGAGGGTCTTCTGCACGTGCACTGTGGGAATGTGTCACTGAATCAAAGCAAGTCAAAGCACTTTCTTTCCTCACTGCACAAATAGTCGGGTCAACTGGCCCCCAACCCAGAATTCAGCCTTCACTGCCAAGTACAGGCAGAGACCATGTAACAGTAATGGCAACAGCAAGTATCAGAGGAGTGCAGGGGCCAACACAGGTAGGAGAATCCCACCAGAGTCACCCTGAGTGACATGTGAGGGCAGTCCCTGCAGGGGGGCAGGTCTAAAGCCACGCCCCCAAAGACAGGAAGGAGTGGGGTCCTCGGGAGGTGCAGCAGCAGCACCCCAGCAAGGAGCGGGCAGGGGAGCTGACACGCGGGTTTTGAGAGTCTCGTACTCCGGACGTCGGCCACAGTGGACGGGAGAAATGCGCACTTATGAGGCTTGGCCTCTACCTACTAGTGGACTGTGATGACAGTGTCCTCTCAAAGGATTAAGATGGATTAGCATAACAGGGAGAAGAGGAGGCCAGGGAGAGCTCACGGTAGGGACCTGCTCTGACACCCATCAGCGCAGGCAGTGGGGCCAGATGGGGGAAATGGGACGCACGACAGGCAGGAAGGTTTGACAGGGTCTGGAGACTCCTTAAATGGGAGGGTGCAGGGCGTAGGGCAGATTCTGAGAGACCAGATTCAAACTGACACCCGTGCCTGGGCAGCTGGCAGGAGGATGGGCTAGTGACACAGAGAGAAGAAGTCCGAAAGGGACCTGGTTAAGGAACAAGTCTAGGACCTGGATTTGGAAGTGACTTTGGGAGAAATACCCTGTGGACATAGGCAGGAGTTTGGGAAGGGGATCAGGGTTGAACATGCAGAGTTTGGGGAGGACAGGGGTGATAAGGATGCCCTGGGAATGGCCTGGCGCACAGATTACTGGAAGGCAGCGGCGGCTGGCTGGGTGCAGAGAGGGATGAACGGACGGCATGGAGTGAGCACAGGCAGGAAGACAAAGCTCCCGGCAGGACAGGACATGAGGGTGCCTGTGGGGAACAGTCAGGCTGGGACAGCTGCGGGGTGCCAGAGACATTCTGGGGCCACCATTCTGAAAATCGCTGCCTGGACAAAGAAAACCACACAATTACAGGGAGAAGGGACCTTAGGGGCCACTCAGACGCCCAAACCCTCATCCCAAAGTTGAGGACACTGAGGCCCAGAATGTTCAGTGCCAGGACTGAACGGCAGCTGTCTGCTCTCCCCTCATCATTCTATTAACCTGGTCACCGATGCTTTCCAACACTGAGGTCAGGTCATGTCCTGGGCTACCCGCGCAGTGCAGTCAACAGGACAGACAAGGCGCACTCCACGGAGTCCGGTCTTCTCATTCCTGGGATGCAGCTCCCTTCCCTAAAGCCACATGTTTTCTCTGAGACCCTCCCTGCTCCTGAACGCTGAAGTCCTGGCCGCCTGCTAGAAACAGCTCCAGTAGGAGCAGCAGTGGTGGCTCCGAGAATGCAGCGCAGACAGGAATGGGGGTGGGTTCCAGCAAACCCGTCTCCTACAGAACCAAGGAAGACTGATTCCAATCTAAGGTGCGACAAGGCTGTGGCTCGCACAGCTGGGCTCCGGCCTGCCCAGCTGGCCGTGGCTCAGGCAGGGCCACACCCCTCAGGCAGCAGGGAATGCCACAGTCTGCCCTTAACCCTGAGTGCTCAGGCGTTTACTCCTCTGTTGGCAGAAAACATACCCGATATTTTCCAAAAGATAATGAGCAAGCCTGTTTTAAATAGAGTCCATTTACACATAACTTCCTCAAGCTATTTTAGGGCCACATTATTTGGAAGTCCAAGTCATCTCCAGCTGCCTCTGCATCTGTGCCCAGATCGCTCATCAGCATAAAGGCAATGGTCTACCAGGCTTGCCCTGGCACAGGACGCAAGGGCCCGCCCACGCGCTTGCCAACGTCTGCTCACTTTCTCACACATACTCTGCAGGGTCTTGGGCAGTTTACAGTTCACTGGAAAAGTCCTACCTACACCTGCTATCTTGATGCCGTCCTGAGCAGGCGTCTCTGGGAAGTCAGTGGCACAGGAGAGATGAGGGGCTGGCAGGTTTAACCCTAAAGAGAAGGCCATGAATCCGGGCCCAGTGGTCAGGGGTGTGGCTCTGCCACTTATCTGAAGTCAACCTGGCAGAGAGCAGCAGTGGCAACGGCAACAAAGGAAACACGGGGCTGTCACTTGGAACAAACTGGAACAAAATATGCCCAGGAAATGTTTCAAAATACAAAACAGTTATGTTACATGAGCTCCAAGAAAAGCTTTTGAACTCTGGCTCAGTCATGAGAAATAAATTTGATGGATTTTGCACACAAATCAGGATGGGAATGAAAGTAAAATCCAAGCTTACCGGCAAGCTCGACTCCAACCACAAAATCAGGGGATGTGACTGCATCACAGGGTGACTGAGAGAGAGGGTTCGAGGATGATGAGCCATTTCCAGGAAGAGGAATCTCAAAAGGCAACCACCTGTCTGGTTCACTGGTCCAACCTCAGGTCACAACCGAAGTAAGGGACTACGGCTTTTCCAAAGGGATGCTCAAAGTCCAAGTCCAGAGGGAGAAGGAAACGAGAGAGGAACTGACATTTGCTGACTGCACACTACACTGGGAACAGAGCACTGTGCTAAGGGCTTCATGAATAAATACCATCTCATTTTATTCTTGAAACATTCTAATGAAGTGAGTACTGTCCCCATTTTACAGCTAATAAAACAGTTAATAAAAAAAATTAAGTAACATGCCCAAGGTCACACTGCTAATATGGAGAAGCCAGCATTTGACTTGGAAGTGTTAATTTCATGTGGACATCTGATTTTTTAAAAAGTAGGTCCTTGGCCAGACGAGGTGGCTCACGCCTGTAATCCTGTAGAGGATCACTTGAGCTCAGGAGTTGAAGACAAGCCTGAGCAAGAGCAAGATCCCCTCTCTACTAAAATAGAAAAAAAAAAAATTAGCTGGGCAACTAAAAATAGAAAAAATTAGCTGGGTGTGGTGGTACATGCCTGTAGTTCCAGCTACTCAGGAGGCTGAGGCAGGAGGATCACCTGAGCCCAGGAGTTTGAGGCTGCCGTGAGCTAGGCTGATGCCACAGCACTCTTCCCTGGGCAACAGAGCAGCACTGTCTCAAAAAAAAAAAAAAAAAAGAAATAAACAAAATAAAAAATAGGTCCTTATTTTAATTTCCTTTGGGATTTATTTCACTCATTTGACAAATATTTACAGAGAAGCTGTTATATACTAGGTACAACTATTCCAAATGCTGAAGATAGAGCTGTGACGACAGTTTGTGCCCTTAAACTTGGGGTCACAGAGAGGAAAGATGAGAATCAGTAACCCAAGGAATTAAACATTCGTCCACCCACAGGAGAGCTTGCCTGTCCTGTCATTTCACTATGTGTAACTTACGCACACACACACAATTTGAATAAATAATACAAAAGTTACCATACAACTCCTCAGTAACTGAATGCAAAACGTACCTAGACCAAAAGAACATGTACCAAGCACCAGCTCTGGTAACGTCAGTAGAGAATCACCTGAGTCAGCAGACAGGTGTACTTGAGCCAATCATTCAAAGGCTTTCTTAACTATTTGCTCAATGCATAAATAACCTAATGACTGAAAGAAAAATATTTGAGAGTAACATTAAGGAAAATTAACTTGATGAAGCTCTAAACAGAGAAAAACAAAATAAAAGTTCCCATGAAGAGCAAAAGAACATGCCTTCAACCCAATCCAACAGAGAACAAATTAAGAATGTGGCCACTGAGGCACAGAAGACACGATCGAGGGAAACATGGGACGAAACGTGGGTGGGCAGGCCGCGTGGCAGGCACGGCGAAAACGAGCTGGATCCCTGACTTCTGGGTCAGAACGTCAGATTCTCCAGGCAGACAGAGAAGGCCCTTCCCGGGACCCGCACGGGCCAGTGCACAGAGGAAGCTGCCGGGCCAGCAGTGGACACCCCTCAAGTCGGATGAAACTGGTATAACGTCGGCTTCCCTCAGTGTGAACCCACCCAAAGGGCAGAAACACAGGAGACAGAGCGAGATGGAACTGGTGTCAGACTGTCTGGATCCCAACCCTCAGTGTCACTGCTGGACTCCTCCCGTTCATTTCCTTCTCGCCTCCCCCCTGCCGAGGCCGCCCGCCGGAAGAGGCAGACCCGCAGCAAGGCCAGGTGCTCTCTGCACACGGACGACCACCTCCCCTTCCTGGCCAAGGGCGGAGAACACAGCTTTACAAATGGGGCCAAGTGGGTCTAGGCGAAGGGGATGTGGGTTTCACTGTCCTACTCTTTTAACTTTTCTATATATTTAACAATTTTCAAAAGAAAAACTTTGAGCAAACATCAAGTATATACAGCTTCAAAAGGCTGAGGTAGGAGAGGAATGAAAATGGGATCATTCACCAAATCTGAGAGCAAAGAGTCAAAGATAAACTCTGAATAACTCTAAACCGTACGTCCCGAACTATCAACTTGGACCAATCACCTTGGAGATTATTTTTTCAAAAAGGCCTGGGCAAGTGTCTCTCACTTCTGATGTCTGTTCCCAGCCCGAGCCAGGTGCTGACTCATCCTCTAAGTCCCCTCCGGGACTAGGCACTCTGCGGGACAGGTTATTTACTCCTCTCCCCCCGGGCCGGCGTGGCCTTCTCAGGGTGCTGCAGAGACCCTCCTCTGAGGACCCCAGCAGCACGAAAGGACTAAACAAGGGCAGTTCTCCCTGTGACAGTGGTTGGCAGAGAACTGCCAATGCGGGAGTGGAAAAATTCATTGCCAAGGGATGAAAAGCATTCAAATGACAACCTGTTCCATCACTGGCCATTCCAGGAAAGCAGGGAGTGGAGCTTTCTAATGGGAAGGGAAAGCTGCTACTCTGTAGACATAATTCACTCGATGACTTAGCCAGGAAGGAAGGGGAACCTATCTGAGCTCAGCGCCTGCCGGACTAGCCCTTGCTGACCTCCCCATTCCGTGGGCCCTTCCCGGCTCCCCCATCCCACCCTCCGTAAAGATCAAAGGACCGACATGTCTCCACTCTTGCTCCGCAAGGACTCACACACGGGCACCACACACTCCCCCTGAAGGGCACAGCCTGACGCCGGGGGCTGGGATTTACCAATGTCACTCAGCAAGGTGAGGATGGCTCCTTCCCGCAGGCCGCAGCAGTTCTCAAACTGGTTCAGGTACTGTCGGGAAGTGGAGAAGGAGATCAGAACAAGTGGTCACAAAGCAGGTAGGTTCACATGTGTCTCTCACCAGCTAAAGCCACCGGAGTGCTGACCCCAGGCCCTGGCCTTGGGGGGACCTGCTTCTGAGGACACCTGGGCCGCAGGGCTAGCAGGACTGGCTGGAGGAGGAGGAAGAAGTGGAAGAGGAGGAGGTGGCGGTTCTGAGAACGCTGTACTCACAGCGACAGCCCTGGCTGCAGGCGTCTGGGTCATGCTAAGGTGGGGGACCTGCACGTTGCCCCCGCTGCTGCAGCTCTGAATTAGGTGGGCCAGAGTCTACGCTCGGCCACAGCAGGGTCACGGCTCCTGCGAGGCCCACAGGCACGGCGGGCTGGGGCGGACTCACCGGAAACACCCTCTGACCTCCTCCCTGACACCGCCTCGCTGCGTGGGGTGACGATGATGGCTCAGAATACTCAGTGAGCACTGACTACACACCTGGCGCAGGGCTGCACTCTGCGTGATTAGCTCCACGAAGCTTTGCCGCCATTACCCCATTGAACCCTCACCACCACCACCACGGGGCCTACGGCTGGAATCTCCACTTCAGACGTGCGGCAAGCGGCGTCCACGCTTGTCGCGCCGCCCGGGAGAGCGAAGCCCAGCCCAGCTGCCGCTGGAGCCCAACTCGGCCCTGTGTCCTCCCGGCCTGCCCACCATCGACAGGCCCCACGTGCTGTTGGAAGGTGGCCTCTGAGAAGGACCACAGGGAAGTCCCTTCCCAACGGAGGCTTCCAGTCATTAGGTGACATCTATGTTCATGAATGTTCGAGAATCTGCTCACCTGCGTGGCACACAGACTTGTAAAATCAATTCTGACTTTTACTTTTGCTCACGTGCCAGCCAAGCTTGTCTCTGCACACGCACAGGCGTAAGGAGAGACAGGCCACCTCATTTGGAGCACAAAGGAAACAACAGGTCACAAGAGCTCTGGGCAGCAGTGCCCTCCCCAGCGCCCCTCTGGATGGCAGGACAGAGGCCCTCGGGACGCAATCCACGCCCCCCATCCCCCCTCGACCACCCTGCAACCCACACCAGGCCGTCATGTTGAAATTCTCATCTTCCTCTTCACCACCTAGGACCAAGTCTGAAACCCCCTGCCCTGCTCGGGGCCCTGCGTGGTCTGGCCGCGTCCCATCTGCTCCCCACGGCAGCCTGGCTGCATCTCTGCGCAACTGCAGTTAGTCACCGGCTGATCGTCACAGGGTAGGAAACAAAGGGGAAAATCGAAGCACCATCAAGTTCCCCATTTCTCATCCGTGGGTCATGCCAGCAACTGTGTTCACATCCTGCTGTGACACCACCCCGGGACACACCCACCTCCCACAGCAGGAGGTCACTGGGCGGGTCAACCTTCATGGAAAGTTTCCTTTTAAAAAAAGAAGGCACAACTCTAGCCCAGACAACAGAGCCAGACTTTATCTCAAGAAAAAAAAAAAAAAGGGCACAAGGACCCAGAGGAGTAACAGAACGCACACAACATGCGTCCGGCGACTGCCAGGGAAAGACAGAATGAAGGCCTGGGCACGCCCCCTCCCCTTCACGGGCCTTCCAGAGTGAAGAGCTGAAGGGAGCTGACTCACCAGCAACTCCTTTTTCAATTAAAAAAATAATAAATAACAGTAACTCTTTTGTTTTGACGCTCCACGGCACCGCCCAGTCTCCCAGACGGACAGGTGGTCTGCAGGTGGGTGCACAGGGACTGTGACCCCAGCTCTGCCGCTGCAGCCGTGTGAGGCCCGGTAACCACCCCAACCTCTCTGGGCCACGACGTCCTTCTGAAATGTGGGGATCTTATCTGTCCACCAACATCATGGGGTTGTTGGAAATCAGATGAGGTGGCGGGTGCGAACAGGTTGTATGATGCTGTTTTAGGGAGCACCTAGGAGGCGGGCACCCAGAACCTTCCCTGAGATCAGCGAGGGCTGCCATCACCCCACCCCCGCCCCCAAGCACGCGTCCAAGGAAAGAGCAGTTGCTGTGCTGAGGGAGGAAAGCACAGCCCCGCAGGGGAGCCAAGGCGGACCAGGAACCCCAGCCCAGCCCAGGCCCCCCCCACCCCCCAGCGCTAAGCCGGCCCCTGCTCGCTCCACCCGGACCCTGCCCCTGCCTGTGGTGCTGGAGAAAATCCCTCCTGATAAGGACAGCAGCCGATCAAATGGCCCTGACGTGCAGAGGAGGAAAAGTTTGTTTTGGACTCGCCCAGTCTCCCCACGGCCTTTGTGATGACGTTTTCCTTGTCACTTCAGTAATCGCAGAGCAGAATGTACAGAAAGCCCTTCCCTCCCTTTCTCGTAAGCACTTCTGATTCAGTCTCTTGATTCACACACACACCACCCCAGAGTGGGGACAGAAGAGGGGGACTGACAAGGAAAAGCAACCCCCAAAGCCGCTGTGGCTCCTCGAGGTTCCTGAGGAGGTCAGTGGTGAAAGGTCTCCCCACTTCCCCTTCCTGGTGCCCCGCCCCTGCCCAGACAGGCTGCGCCCCCTGCCCCTGCCAGCCCAGAAGCCTCACCTTTCGGAGGTCCCCTCCTTGGCAGTACTCCATGGCCAGCAGGGGCAAGTCATTGGGGGCCAAGTTCTGCATCCCCTCGGGGACATCCCGGGCGGCGACCACATTGGGGTGGTTCAGCCTAGGAAGGAGGAAAAGCCTATGAGGGTAGAACACAACTCTGCTCAAACCCCCGTCCCTCTCTCTCTGGCTGAGCCAAGCTCACCTCTCAGCGAAGGCTGGGATAACCCAGGACCGTGGACGCGAACCGAGAAAGGCGGGGTCCTGGACGGGCCTTGGTGCCGGGTCAGTCAGGCCTCCCCAGCCCTACTTTCAGCACCGTGCCCTCAGGGACCCTGTGAGCGCGTCCTGCGTAACTTCACTGTCTTTAGAGCGCCCCAGCTTGCTGCACTGCAAAACTGCTTCTAGAAGCAGAGAAGGCAGAGGGACTTCCAATCCCATGCCATTCGAGTGGGCAGGTATGTACATGCATGTGGACAGGCAAAGGTGATGCCTCCTCTTCTTAAGAGGCTAGCCTAGCCAGGCACGCTCACGCACACCTGCAATCTCAGCACTGTGGGAGGCCGAGGCAGGAGGATCACTTGAGCCCAGGAGTTCGAGGCCAGTCTGGGCAACATAGTGAGACCCCCATCTCTACCAAAAGAAAAAAGTTGACTGGGCGTGGTGGCGCAGGTCTATAGTCCCAGCTACTCAGGAGGCTGAGGCAGGAGGACCCCTTGAGCCCTGAAGTGTGAGGTTACACGGAGCTATGATTGCACCACTGCATTCCAGCCTGGAGAACAGAGAGAGACCCTCTCTCTCTAAGTCTTCCCAGCTGACAGCTGACTCTCAGGCGCTTCCCTAAGCGCCTCGCTGGCCAGGAGGACACCATCTGTCTGGCAGTGACGGGCCCTGTCTCCACACTGGAGGAGTACACATTGGCAATAGCGTGACAGCACTGGAGAGTCACATGCCACCTCGGAATTTAAATATTAAGGGAAAAGAAGGATTTTTTTGCTGACAAACGAAAATCGCCATGATGACCATTTTACATTATTTAATATAACAAATAACACTGCCAAAAGCCCTTGATGGGGCCCAGTGCAGACATTAAATGCTATTCTTCCAGAAGTCCTCAGAAGCAGGAAGCGTCACCTCTCTGGACATTCTGGCTGGTGTCCTGATAGAGGGACGGAGATCTAAGACTCCCCGTCCTACAGGCAGGGGGCTGGCGGTCCCCCCGGGTCTCACTGCAGCACCCCAGGGGCCCGCGGCCCCACTGGCCCCGCCCAGGCCCTCACCTCCTCATGATCTGGATCTCCAGACACCAGCGCTCGCGGTTCCGGGGGCTGAGCTCCTGCCGGCACTGCTTGATGGCGATCTGCTCACCTGTTTCCTGCGGAGAGAGCGCAGCGGTCAGCAGGGAGAGGCCCTGTCTGGGGCACAGGACCGGTGCCCTGGGGCCTAAGCGTCGCCTGCCATCACCTCCTGCCCTCTGAGGCCACGTCTGCACCCCCGAAGGATGGCCCAGGCACCTGCCCCATCGGGCTGTGTCCTCACCATCCCCACCTCGCACCGCCCTCTCCTGCCTCATTGCTCTCTGTCCAGAGTCTGTAGATCCTTCGAGGCCTCGCTCCACTCCTGGCCCCACCATGCTCTCTGCTGACCATTCCCGCCAAGGGAGATTTCTCTCCCCAAATCCTGGCTGCTGTTGCATTGGCTGGACCATATGTCATCACCAATACTTGACCTCTTTGAACTACAAAAATGGCACTTTCATATGGTTCAACCTAACAGTTAATGGCACCCTGAAGTCCATGTAGGAATTTTTTCTCTTCAAAGACAATGCAAACACAGCACAGGAGACAGAACACAGGCTGATCGAAATTCCTACTCCGCCATTCACTGTGTGACTTTTTGCAAACTGCCTGGTCTGACTCAGTCTCTTCATCTGCAAAATGGGAACACTGACATCCCCTTCTCTCTGTCACGAAGATGAGCACTCAGCAGGGTCTGGCCCTTGGCAGGTGTTCAGCGACCCACTGAGGGGGAGCCAGGTCAGGCAGGTACTCCTGTCATTTACAGCCCTCCAGAGCTCGGCTCCCCCTTCCTTTCCCGCTGCCCTCCCAGGACACTGTAGCCAGGTCAGCCGGCACAGGTGTCCGGGCACCGCCAGCTCGAGAAGAGTCTGCTCTGCTCTACGTTCCTGTAACCTTCACTGCCCACGCCGAAGAGTTACTTTCTGCAGGGTGACAGGACTTCCTCTCTCCTTTGTTGAACTATCCACTTGCCCGTTGTCCTGGGCTTTACCCTCTAAACTAGTGGCTAGCACAGCACCCTCAAGGTGGCTTCCTGAACTGAAGAAATGGCAGTCATCACTGTTTGTGAATAATCCGCTGAGTGACTGGTTCCTGAGGGTCAACACCGCTCTGTTCACGGACGCGCCAGGAGCTGTGAGGACACCCTAGGCGGGGAGGGCTCCGAATCTGGGCTGCCAGAGGCCTCAGGCGCTCCTGCCGCCACTTGAGGAGCCCCTACTGCACCACTGCCACCTGCTGGGTCCATGGGGGCTCCCAGCATGGCTGAGGGACAGCAGCTGCCCCTGGCTGCAGCTCTGGTGGCACCGGCCTGGGAGCAGACCCCAGCACCGGAAAACACGCTGACCTGTGCCTGTGTAGTGACTCTCCCGCGCACCTGCAGCAAGAACCCCCCACAGCTCCACACACCTGGGAGGGGCGCGGCCTGCAAGAGGGCACAGGGAAGATCTCAAAGCTGCACCAAAATACGACTGTTGCTCACTCCAAGGCTATCCCGGAGGCCCTGTCAGACCCCTTTCTCCGTTTTCTCATTTTATGAAAATGCAGACTGAAAAGAATCATCAGTCTTGTAAGCGAACAATTCACACGGCACTGAATGGGACGCGCAGAGGACTGGGGCAGGGCCTCCCAGTGCGCACGTGGCTGTCTTCACGGCACACGAACCGCAGCGCAGCCTCACGGCCACTGAACTGGCCGGGACCCCTGCAGGGACGAGGACCCACCTGGCAAGAGAAGGGAAAATGGAAACCTCCAAACACACCAGAATTATCTGCTTGGGACCACTGAGTCAGCGACCGGTAAACCAGTCTGTGACACTGACATCAAGCCCTGAAAGCTCCAGAAATAAGGGGGAAGCGGGACAGTCCCCTGACCGTCGCAGCTCCCGTGCGGAACAGACACTACAGCACCCCAAAATACTCTCACAAGCTGCTCCCACCACAGCCCAATACTGTTGTGACCAAGCCATCAGGCAGTGACCTCATACGCCTACTTTTTAAAAAATAGCTCTATTGAGATACAATTCACGCACCATATAATTCATCTGTTTAAATTATACAATTCAATGCTTTCTGGTATACTCAGAGTTGTGTAACAAAAACCAAAACAATGATCACTTTTAGAACATACTCACCGTTTCCCAAGGAAACTCCACACCCACTAGCAGTCCGTCCCCATCCCCAGCACCCGTCCTGCACAGCCACCGATCTGCTTTCTGTCTCAATGGATTTGCCTGTTCTGGACGTTTCACATAAATGGGATCATCCAAAGTGCGGCCTTTGTGACCGGCTTCCGTCACTTGGCACAATGTTTCCAAGGTGCACCCACGGTGCAGCCTCCAGCCTCCAACTGTGACTAAGGCAGACGGTCGGCCACGTTCTGCCCTGAGCACCATTCCCTTCCTTTGTCTATTAGGACCCTGATCTTTGGCCTAGATTCTGAGGCTCTCTCCGAAGAAGAGCGGACCTCTTTCAAAAACTGTAACTCCTGGCCAGACACAGTGGCTCAAATCTGTAATCCTAGCACTTTGGGAGGCAGAGGTGGGAGGATGGTTTGAGGCCAGGAGTTCCAGGTTACTACAGTGAGCTATGATTACGCCACTGTATCCCAGCCTAGGCGACAGAGCAAGACCCCATCTCTAAACAATAAAAATAAAGAAAAAAATCATGAATCCTGGTGCTTCTGAACTGATTAGTACAGCAGTACAAGTGACCATGGGCAGAAGTCCATCTAATGCTTTTCGAGAATTAGGGAATGTGTCAAAGGAATAACATTCCATCAGGCATGGTGGCTCGCGCTGTAGTCCCAGCTCCTCGGGAGGCTGAGGCAAGAGGATCGCCTGAGCCCAGGAGTTCCAGGCTGCAGCGAGCTGTGATAGTGCCTGCGAACGGCCACTGCAGTCCAGCTTGGGCAACATATCAAGACTCTGTCTCTTAAAAAAAGGAAAAGAGGCCAGGCGCGGTGGCTCATGCCTGTAATCCTAGCACTCTGGGAGGCCGAGGCGGGTGGATCGCTCGAGGTCAGGAGTTCGAGACCAGCCTGAGCAAGAGCGAGACCCTGTCTCTACTAAAAATAGAAAGAAATTATCTGGCCAACTAAAATATATATAGAAAAAATTAGCCGGGCATGGTGGCGCATGCCTGTAGTCCCAGGTACTCGGGAGGCTGAGGCAGGAGGATCGCTTAAGCCCAGGAGTTTGAGGTTGCTGTGAGCTAGGCTGATACCACGGCACTCACTCTAGCCCGGGCAACAAAGCGAGACTCTGTCTCAAAAAAAAAAAAAAAAAAAAAAAAGGAAAAGAATACCACTTCTTCAGTCAACGCACAGACTGTGCAACAGCTCCCTGCACACCGTGAGCTTCCGGATTCCTCATCTGCTCTCACATTTGAATTTGGTTTCAAGTTTCACTTCTCATTAGTGTTCAAACTCAGACATTTTCGCCCAGTTCCATGGCAGCCTCACCAACAGAAGCTCTGCCTGATGCTATTTGCTACAGTTTGAATGCTTGCCTCCTCCAAAATTCATATTGACATTTAATTCCCCCTGTGACAGTATAACAGGTGGAGCCTTTAAAAGGTGATCAGGCCACAAGGGCTCCTTCCTCACGGGTGGGATTAGTGCCCTTGCAAACGCCCTCCTCTGCCTCTTTGCCCTTCCACTCTGCCATGCGCGGACGCGGCAGGAGGCCCTCGCCGATGCCAGCACCTTGATCTTGGACTTCCCAGCCTCCAAAACTCTGAGAAAATAAATTTGTATTCATTATTAACTACCCAGTCTCAGCTACTCTGTATGGCAGCACAGAACGAACGACACACTGTTACAGACACTTCCAGTCCGGAGGACTCTCCAGAGGAGCCAAGACTTGTGGGATGGATGGGCCAAGCCACAGCACGTGGTACTGCTACGCGGTACCGCCGTCCGAGCGCCCATTCATCGCGAGACTTTCCACGGACAGTATCACAAGCGGCAGTTCGGCTGAGATACTGTAACTCATGGCTTCTTACCTCAGAATGACTCTGAGACTTTAAACCAAGATATTGAAAAATCTGCACCTATTTAACTTCAATAAACAGAATAGGATATTAGCTTTCTATCGCTACTATAACAAATTACCACAAACTCAGTGACTTAAAATAACAAACTTACTTCCTTACAGTTCTGCATGTCAGAAATCTGCCGTGGGGCCGGGCGCGGTGGCTCACGCCTATAATCCTAGCACTCTGGGAGGCCGAGGTGGGCGGATCGTTTGAGCTCAGGAGTTCGAGACCAGCCTGAGCAAGAGCGAGACCCCATCTCTACTAAAAATAGAAAGAAATTATATGGACAGCTAAAAATATATATAGAAAAAATTAGCTGGGCATGGTGGTGCATGCCTGTAGTCCCAGCTACTCGGGAGGCTGAGGCAGGAGGATCCTTGAGCTCAGGAGTTTGAGGTTGCTGTGAGCTAGGCTGACGCCACGGCACTCACTCTAGCCTGGGCAACAGAGTGAGACTCTGTCTCAAAATAAATAAATAAATAAAATAAAATAAAAATAAAAATAAAAAAGAAAGAAATCTGCCGTGGGTTTCACGGGGCTACAGCCAAGACGCCGGCAGGTCTGCACCCTTCCTGGAGACTGAGGAGGCTGTTCCATGCTTTTTCCGGCTCCCAGGGGCTGCCCACATTCCTTGGCTTATGGCCCTGTCCTCACAGCCAGCAATGATCCACCGAGTCTGCCGCTCCTGCCTCCCTCTGCCACTTTTACAGACCCTCGTGATTACACTGGGCCCACCAGATAATCCAGGACAACTTCCCTTTCTAAGGGCAATTGATTAGCAACTTCATCATCTGCAACCTGAATTTCCCTTTGTCACGCAATCTCACATATTCATAAGTTTAGGGGATTAGGCTATAGATCTCTTTGGGGAGGGGGTATTATTCTGCCTGTCACAAATAGAATGCTCCCTTCACAAAACACGACAAGCAATCAGATCCAAAAGGTGGATTCATTAAGTGATTCAGTCACTTAATTTATTAAGCGATTTAGCTAATCTGCCTGGCTACAAATTGGATAACCGCAGTCTTTTGCATGACACAAATACTGGATCTAATGTACAGCTGTCACCTGGCCCAACCCAGAACCCAGGAACAGATTTTGATATTGAAGATTGATACTGAAGACTGAAGATTTGACATTGGCCTTAAATATCCAAACTGAAACTCAAAAGACTGAACTTAGCAATGTGAACACTGAACAAGTCTTGGAACAGGTGGCACAGAGACCCAAACTGACTTTCTACTGTGGACACTCAGCCCGGTCCCACAGCTGCAGGGGGACCCTAACCTCCCAGGCCTCGGAACGGCTGACTCAGGTACAGACGTGCTCAAACTTTTCCTTACCCAGTGGCCCTCACCCGTCCCCAGGAAGTAGTCTAAGCTACTCCAGTTTTTCCATGAGTAATGTTTCATTTGAAACAGAAACCCAAACAAAATTACTTTCTCTAGCTAAAAATGAACCTGCTCTAGAAAGCAAAATTCAATTAGGCATTACAGAAATGGACTATGAATACTGGTTTTGAAACCCTGGGGAGTCTGTTCTTGGCTAGCAGTGAAATTCAAACAGCAGGGCTTTCCTGACTCCACCTGGAATCCCCCGAGTCTTAGCTCAGTTCCGTGGAAATCCAGACGTGGCCTGAATTCTCGAGTACCCAACGTCTAGCGAGTGGACTTACTCACGTGGGGCAACATTTAAAACTGGATTGTATCTTGAGTAAAGGCAGAAAGGGCCAACAATATTATCTCTATTGAATGTAGCTGATTGTGAAGGTCCCTAGAGTTTGCAATTCTCTGCCTTTTATACATGAAGACATGAAACTCGTGTGAGTGTGAGCATATTAAAAAGTGTAAAAACGGCAGGCAGAGACGTGTCTCCAGTCTTCTGACCGCCACCAAAAGGCGCCTCAGCAGAAGTGAGCCGGAGACCAGGCTGTGTGGGAAACGAAAGGGATGAGCCCATTTCCCAGGGTGGGCTCTTTTGACGACGCAGGGGAACTCAGGAGAAAGCAAGAGCTACCTGCACACCCTCAGCTCAGAAAGCCCAGCCTCTTGCTGTCACGGCAACTGCCAGCCAGGCCACCGCAGCACTCAGGGCGACTGGTTATAACCTCCTCCCCTCCTTCCAGACCCTGCATCCTGCAATGAATGCTTCAGAGAGTGCAAAGCTGGGCCCAGAGAGATGCTGCGGACCGGACCGGGCCTGGAAGTTAAAAGGCCCAGGGTCTGGCTGCAGCTTCACCTGACTCAACAGGTGACTGGGCACACCCTTCCTTCAGCACCGACCGTCTACACTGAGTGACTTCTCCAACCCCACTCCCCACAGCGCAGACCCCCACGGGAGCCAGCGCACGGGCCCACGACACAAGCAGGTCAGGGTGGGCCTGCTCCTCCCCCCAGCACACGTGTGACGTGCAGCCCAGGACCTAAGCCTCTGGGTCCTTACCCATAGGATGGAGGTGACGCTGCCCGCTCCAGTGATGCCAGTCAAGAGGAAACGCGGTGTGGGACCCTCAGTGAGCCCTGAATGAACGACAGCAGTGCCATTTCCTTCTCTGGCCCCACGCGGATGTTGCTCTACCCACCTGAATTGCCTTTTTCCAGCCAGGCTCTCCGGAGCCTGGGGGCTCTTGCAAGACCCTGCTGAAGTTCCCTCTCCTCCGAGCGTTCGAGAGAGAACGTGGCCGAGCACCCAGCACAGAGGCCCACGCAGCTCTCCACGGCATCAGCCATTATTATTTCCACACAACCTGGCACTTACCTTTAGACTGACTGAACGTGTTCCTAAGAACTCACTTTGTCGCCTTGATTAGAGCGTAAGCACACGTTGGACAGAGTTCCTCTGTCCAGCTGAGGCCCACGCTCGACGAATTCCTAGTGAACTGACCGGATCAGACTCTTTCAGACGTGGAAGACACAGGTAGGCTTGTCCAGCGAAGGGACAGCTAAGGGCGAGCGCTACTTCACAGGAAGGACAATTAACGGTCCTTTGCCTTTAACAGCCAGTGCACACGTCCTCTCCTTCACAAGGACCACAGCGCCTGCCCAAGGTAGCACTTCCCAGCCTCTTTCACACAAACTGCACAGACAATGCGGTAATATTTGCAAGGCATCCCTGGGGTGCTTCCCGATGCTTCCAGAGGGCAGCTGACCCACGTCCTGCCCAGCCACGTTGGGGATCCAGAGCGGAGGGGTTCAATGCCTTAGAATCCCCACAGTCCCTGTGGGAAGCTGTGACCCAAGGCAAGAACCTGGTAAGTGACAGAAGCAGGATCTGACCCCAAGGCTGCGCGTCGCAGGTCTCCCCCCACTCCCCCAGGTGCTGCAGGCTAAGGGCACTTGCGGTGCCGCTTCTCCGCTTCCTCTGTATTTAATTTAGCAAAGGCCTTGCTGCAAATGCCAGCCCATCCAGACCGTGCTGACAAACGGTCCGAGTGACCCGAGGTTTCAGGGAGTGCCCACTCTGCGTGGAGTGACGCTTGGTAGGACCACAGATCGGGAAACAGGGACAGGCTCATTTGCTAAGGGCCTTCCCACCGGGAAATGCGCGTGCTGGAGAGCCCCCTTTAACAAGGAAGACTTAGGAGTTTTGTCCCCTTAGTGCTTCAAAATAGTTTGGACCTACTGTGGAGGGCAAAGGAGAGCCGAGGAATACTGAGAAGGTCCTGAAGGCTGTACCTGCCCTGGGTTTAAACAGAGCCAGGCTCGGCTCCTGGCCTTGTTATCGCCATCTCAGCCTCTGTGGGTGAGTCACTCTACCGCTCTGTGCTTGAGTCTCCCAGCTATAAAATGGGAACAAAAACAACAGCACTCCGTCCTGGAGTTACGGTGAGGATGGGACACACAGCATGTAAAATACCAGCCCAGCGGCGGCCCGTGGGTTCTCAGTAAGTGACGGCTGAGTGTTAGGCGCCCCTTCTCGGGGGATACCGACACTTGGGGGCTCTTTCACGTAATTTCTCTTGTGGTAACTAAACGTATTCTCTTTTGCAGACAAGTACACGGAGTATCGAGAAAACTCCACGGCGCACTGTTATGCACCATCACTACACTGCACCAGGCCGAGTCACCACCACCACCAGATCCCAGCCGCTTTCTTCGAGAGACTCTGAACAGAGGAGCATCCAACAGAGAACACTGCTCACCTTCCGATCTTGAACACTGACTGAGGCCCTCGCCCAGGCACCCACAGCAGCCCAAGGGACTTCCCAAAGGGAGGAATGACCCAGGAAGATGGCAGAGAGCTTCCTGCCTGAGCCAGGCCCGTCAGCAGGCATTCATTACGTATTTGTACACACTGGACTCCTCCCTCTCCCTCACCACCCCCACTTTCTTTCTTTCTCTCTCTTTTTTTTTTTTTTTGAGAGACAGTGCCTCCTCTGTTACCCAGGCTGGAGTGCAGGGCCATGATCATAGCTCACCAACAGCCTCAAACTCCTGGGCTCAAGCAATCCTCCAGCCTCAGCCTCCCAAGTGGATGAACTACAGGCACATGCCACCACGCCCAGCTAATTTTTCTTATTTTTTGCAGAGATGGGGTCTCGCTATGTGGCCCAAGCTGGTCTTGAACTCCTGGGCCCAAATGATCCTCGTTGGCCTCCTTAAGCACTGAGATTACAAGTGTGAACCCCGTGCCTGGCCCCCTCCACTTTCTATCCCACCACTAACCTGTTAATTTTGTCCTGAAATATCTGTTAAATCTGCCCACTTCTCCCCATATCTCACTTGGGTATGAAGCAAAAGCTTCATACCTGGTCTCCCCACATCACCAGGGCAATGCCAACGGTGTCCTTCCTAGTAGCGGCCTGAGAGCTGGCTGTTAAATATTCAGGAATTCCACGAGAGCTGGTTGTTAAACTATAGTGGCTTAAAATCAGCCCTGGGGGGGGGTAGTGAAGGTGGGTTGGGGTGTTCTTCCCAGACAGTTGGTTTCCCAGCAAGCCACTCCCCGCCTAGACCCTTCCAGTGTGTCCCTGCGGTCAGAGCGCACCTGCCTCCAACAGCTCCCCCGGGCTCCTCCATCAGAACACAACATCCTCAGTGGACACTGCAGGGCCTGCCTCGCCTGCCTCTCGCCTTCCCCCAGCCGGCCCCGCACAGATCCCCCGTCCTCCCAGCCCCACTGGCCTTCAGTCCTGCCACCCACAGGGACCTCTCAGCAGGCCGCTGCCTCCACCTGAACTTCTTCCCACCTTCTGCCCAGCTACCTTCTGCCAATCCCTCAGCTCTCAGCTCAAGCGCCTCCTCCTTGGGGAAGCCCTCGACCCTGACTGACCCCAGCCCTGGCATGAGGTCTCCATGCACTGGGTCCCTCTCCCAATGGCACTGACCACTGCCAGGAACTGACATTTATAGCTAGTTGATTAACAGCTGTTCCCTTCTCCAAAAAAGGTCTGTTTTAACCACCATCCGAGCCATAATAGACATTCAATAAATATTCACGGGTTGACAGAGTGAATGATTTTGTGCACCTAACACACAGACAGCATCAGGTATTTGCTACGAGAGAGCGGAAGGCACTCCAAGGCCAGACGCAGCCTGCCTAAGCAGGAACGCAGAGCCTCGGCCGGACGCACCCTGCACACAGACGGAGAGGCGCGTCCCCGGCAGGCCACGGGAGCCTCACTGAGGGAATTCGTGGAGGAACCAATTCCCACGGAACGAGGCCATCCCAGACAGGTCTGCGGAGGAGGTGGCCCAGAGCAGGTCCTGGAGGAATGTGTAGGACTGATGTACAGGTGGGGGAGGAGGGGCCGTCCCGGACAGAGCGCTCAGCAGAGCAACCCCCTGGCAGCAGACCGAGGGGCACTGATGGAAAGACAGGCCCGGACAGGCTGGGAGGGGCTCAAATGGCAGGAAGAGAGGTCTGGCTTCTGGCTTTTTTAAAACTAAAGAATTAATGTTTTTGAACAGGGCAAGGAACCAGAAAGCCGCTATTGCAAAACTAATCAATACGTACACACATTCTTGGGCCTGTATCTATAAAGCCAGAAATAAATTCCATCTGGCAACAGCTCTGCAAGCCCAGTGAGCAGATGAAGGCCGTGTGGAGCCCAGGATGACAGACGCACATGGGGATGAAACTTCTTTTTGAAGGAAACCGGGATGTCTCTAGCTAAGCTGACTCGAAAGGCACTAGCCTGGCTAGAAGCAGCCCAGCCCAATATACATACAGCCATAGAATTATCTGGCCCTTCTGCTTTAATGCCAGGCCCCAGACTAGACTCTGACCAGGACAAATTTGAGGCAATTTACTGCTCAGGCCCCCTCAGCTGCAGGGTTTGCTGGAATTCTGGTTTCCAAGCTGGGTGTGAGACTGTTACCCTGGCTCCCATGTTCCTTCAGGGACTGCTCCATCCACTCAGAGCTGACGGGGCACAGGGAAGGGCCTAAGGTGTCTTTTAACTAAACGACACAGGAGGATGAGTATCCGGAATGACCCTCTGACCTCGCTGGCCTGCAGCCACAATGACCTTCTCTCCTCACTGCAGCCAGCTTCACAATTTGCCATCCCTTTAGACAAATGCTCAACAGCCCTTGATTCAAAAACAGGTGCCTTCCAGGGTACACAAAACATTTGAAAGATATCCCATGTTCAAGGATTAGAATTAATATTAAATGTCCCTATTGGCCGGGCGCGGTGGCTCATGCCTGTAATCCTCGCACTCTGGGAGGATAGCTTGAGCTCAGGAGTTCGAGACCAGCCCAAGCAAGAGCGAGACTCCCATCTCTATTAAAAATTGAAAGAAATTGTATGGACAGCTAAAAATATATATAGAAAAATTAGCCGGGCATGGTGGCGCATGCCTGTAGTCCCAGCTACTTGGAAGGCTGAGGCAGGAGGATCGCTTGAGCCCAGGAGTTTGAGGTGGTTGTAAGCTGGGCTGATGCCACTGCACTCTAGCCAGGGCAACAGAGTGAGACTCTGTCTCAAAAAAAAAAAAAAAAAAAGTTCCTACTACCCAAAGTGATCTACAGATTCAATGCAATCCCTATCAAAATAACAATGACATTCTTTTTTCTTTTTCTTTTTTTGGGAGAGGGGAAGAGAGGGAGGGAGAGGAGGAGGGAGAGGGAGATTAACAATGACATTCTTAAGGTAAAAAGGAAAAGCAATCCCAAAATTCTTATGAAACCACAAAATACCCCTAATAGCCAAAGCAATCCTCAGCAAAAAGAACAAAGATGGAGGCAACATACTACCTGACTTCAAAATATACTACAAAGCTATAGTAACAAAAACAGTGTGGTATTTTCATAAAAACAGACACAGAGACCAATGGAACAGAATAGAGAACCCAAAAGAAAATCCACACATTTACAGCCAACTCATTTTCAACAAAAGTGCCAGGAACATACGATCGGGAGAGGACGGTCTGTTCCATACATGGTGCTGGGAAAACTGGATATCCACACACAGAAGGATGAAACTAGATCCCTATCTCTCACCAGATATAAAGACCAACTCAAAATGGGCTGAAGACTTAAACGTAAGACCCAAACCTATGATACTACTATAAGAAACACAGGGGAAATGTTTCAGGACATTAGTCTGGGAAAAGATTTTATGGATAAGACCTTAAAAGTACCGGTAACAAAAGCAAAACTAGACAAATGGGATTATATCAAACTAAAAAGCTTCTGCCCAGCAAGGGAAACAATCAACACAGTGATGAGAAAAATCTACAGAACAGGAGAATTTGCTAACTATCCATCCAATAAGAGATTAATACCCAGAATATATAAGGAACTCAAACAACTCAACAGAAAAAAAAAAAAAAACCTTAAATGATCGAATTTTTTAAAATAGGCAAATGATCTCAAAAGCCATACAAATGACCAACAAGTATATGAAAAAATGATCAACATTACTAATCATCAGGAAAATGTAAATCAAAACCACAATGAGATCGTCTCCACCCAGGTAAAATGGCTATGATCAAAAAGACAAAAAATAACAAATGCTGGGGAGGATGCAGAGAAAGGGGAATTATTCTACACCGTTGGTGGGAATGTGAATTAGCGCAGCCATTATGGCACACAGTGCAGAGGTTCCACAAACAACTAAAAATAGAAATACCGTGTGACCCAGCAATCCCACTACTGGGTCCATATCTAAAGGAAAGGAAATCTGTATATTGAAGAGATATCTGAACTCCCATGTTTATGGCAACACTATTCACAATGGCCAAGTTATGGAATCAAACCTAAGTGTCCATTAACGAATGAATGGATGAAGAAAATATAATATATATGCAGAATGGACTATTATTCAGCCATAAAAAGAATGAAATCTTGTCCTTTGCAGCAACATGGATAAGCCTGGAGGACATCAGGTTAAGTGAAATAAGCATAGAAAGATAAATATCGCATGTTCTCAGCCAAAACAATTGATCTCACAGAAGTAGAAAGTAGAATAGGGGTTACCAGGGGCTGGGAAGGGGGGAGGGATGAAGAAATGTTGGTTAATGGGTACAAAATCACAGATAGAATAAATTCTAGTCTTCTATAGAACAGCAGAGTGACTACAGTTAACAATAATTTATTGCATATTTCAAAATAGCTAGGGGAGGATTTTGAATGTTCACAGCACATTCAGAATGATAAATAGGTATGCCAAGTACCCTGAGTTGACCATTACACATCATATATGTGTATCGAAATATTACATGTACCCCATAAATATGCACAATTATGGTCAATTAAAAATAAAAAACAAAAAAAATGCCATCCTTCAAGGACTTCAGAGGGTCTGAATTTTGGGCAGGAAGTTAATTTTGATCTATTTAGTAAGGATTCCCCAGAGCAATGGTCTCCAAATTGGATGTATGTACCCCAGGTGCTACCCAAGACTGGAATCCAAAACAATGAAAAAGAAATTAAGCTTTTCTAATATTAACTCTACAGTATTCTCCTTAGATCATTTTTCAGAAGGTCACATGCCATGTCTGGTACTCGAAGTATCTCGGGGAAAGTAGGCATTCCACACAGCAAGCGGTGGACAGGAGTCTACAGAAACATGTTGCAGGTTACGTGTGCCCCACTTAGGCAGAGATATGGATTGTATTATCCAACTGTAGTAAGAAAATTCATAGAATGAATAAGTAACTTAAAGAGATTCCTGCAGAGAATTTTAGCACATATAACACCTGCACAGCAAACATGAATACGGGAGAATGAGGCACTTCTGGCGTGAGAAACTAAAGTCGGACACATAAGGTATAAAAACGAGGATATAGTCAGATTGAAAAAAAAATCAGTCCAAGTAATTCGAAATTATAAAAATTATTTTAGAAATATAAATTTTCATCAACACCCTTAATGATAATTGTCACTTTCATGTGGATCTGTGTAATTCATGCTGTGTGGTATTGCAAACAATATGAGGAAGACATCATAATTAGCAAATATTTTAAAATATTTTATTTATTTATTTTTTTTGAGACAGAGTCTTGCTCTGTTGCCCAGGCTAGAGTGCCGTGGCATCAGCCTAGCTCACAGCAACCTCAAACTCCTGGGCTTAAGCAATCCTCCCGCCTCAGCCTCCCAAGTAGCTGGGACTACAGGCATGTGCCACCATGCCCGGATAATTTTTTTTCTATATATATTTTTAGCTGTCCAGATAATTTCTTTCTATTTTTAGTAGAGACGGGGGTCTCACTCTTAGTCAGGCTGGTCTCGAACTCCTGACCTCGAGCAATACTCTCGCCTCGGCCTCCCAGAGTGCTAGGATTACAGGCGTGAGCCACCACACCCGGCCGTGAGTAAATTTTTTAGATATTTTTAAATATTATTCTCATCCTTTAATTTTGTTTTGTATTTTTGTATGTTTTATAACATGTATCAGTACATATTAGTACATGATATTCTATTGCTACCATAGATAATACAATTTAAAATATATATAATTGGGGTTGAGAGCTTAACATTTTCTTTTTTGTTTTGGTTTTTTTTTGAGACAGGGTATCACTTTGTTGCCCGGACATGAGGGCAGGGGCATGATCATAGCTCACAGCAGCCTCAAACTCCTGAACTCGAGTGATCCTCCTGCCTAAGCCTCCCGAGGAGCTGAGACCACAGGTGCGCACCACCACACCTGGCTAACTTTTCTATTTTTTGTAAAAATAGGGTCTGCCTATGTTGTTCGGGCAGGTGGGTCTTGAACTCCTGACCTCAGGTGATCCTCCCATGTCGGCCTACCGGAGCGCTAGGATTACCAGTGTGGGCCACCATGTGTTTTTACTATGTATTTACGGGCGTATTCAGTAGAGCTTGGGAACCACTGACCTGCAGAGTCAGCTTAGCAGTCCTGAATCCCCTTCCCAGTCCTCCTGCCCACTCTCTCCCGAGACCACCAAGGCTACAGGCGAGCCCGGCCACACATTCAGCACAGCTGGGTGGACGCGTAGAGGAGGGGTCTGCCTTCCCACCCCACCTCTCCCCAGGCTACGCGCTCCATGGAGCCCCTACCTGATTGTGCCATCGGATGACATTTCCAAATCCCCCTGTCCCAAGCCGTTCTTTCATTTCCCAGGCCCCACATGTCTGGGTTGGCAGGGAAGGTGACCAGCTCATACTGATGCCGTGCTAACTCTGCAAGCAATTTGGGGTAGGGGACAAAGGGTTAAACAATTGAAAGGTACACTTTAAAAGAACTAAAAGAATATGAACGTTCCTAACACAAAGAAATGTTAAATGCCTGAGGAGGGTGGATACTCCAATTACCCTGATTTGATTTATATTCTACGTATCGAAACATCACATTGTACCCTATAAAGATATACAACTAGCTTTACCCATCACTAAAAATTCAAGTTGTTAAAATAAAACTGTAATTGATTTATTTAAAAAAATAATTTTAAAAAATGCTGATGCATATAAAGTACTGGGAATAGTTCCTGGCACATAGAAAACTGTAGTGAACATCAGCCCTCAAAAAAACCTTTAACTGTTTAAAAACGAAAAGTTAGGATTAAGGAAAAACGGAGCTCAACGGGCTGGAAAGGCTAAGAAATATCATCGCTCTTAGACGGGAGAGAAGAAAAAGCAACCGGTTTTCATTTTGTAAATAAACCAGTTTGCCCACACTTTGTGGCAAACTTCCGTCCCTCCCCACCGCAGGCGCCAGGCGGGGAGGGCGACGCGGGGCTCCGGGAGGCTTGCGAGCCCCCGCGGCCGCGTCTTTGCGGTCCCGAGAAGCACGGCCCTCCCGAAGCCCCCGCCTGGGCGGGCGCGCGGCGCGGGGTCTGCGGGCGGCACCTGGGCCACCGCGCGGGGCTCACCTGCGGGGGGAGGCGGGCGGGCGCGAGGCTGGGGGCTCCGGCGCCCCCTGCGCACATCAGGACGCGGGAATCGCGAACCAGCCGCCCCGCGCGACTTCCTCACGCACTTCCTGCTCCGACGTCACGGAGCTCGTGGGCCACGGCCGGCTCTTAAAGGGGCCGCGCCGGCTTGGTCCGGCTGCGCGAGCCGCACGTGCTCCCGGGGCCGCCGCGCAGGTGGCTGCCGAGGTGTCGGGTCGGTGGGGACCCCGCGTGGCTGCGGGACAGTCTGGTGGGAACCGGGAAGCCTGTGCCTACCGAGAGACAAGAACAGCCCTAAAATGAGCCCTAATGCGCGCGCGTTCTCTCCCAACGAGTGGCCTTTGCCTCCTGTCCTCGTCGCTCTCCTGGCCCCTGGGCGCCTTGGCTCGGTGTGGAGGAGGACAAATCTGTGAACTAAAATAAAATCTTAAGGCCCCCCCACCCCCAACAGCTGACTACGGACCCCTTCCTGGCCAAAGGAATATCCTAAAACTAAATTGTCTGCCAGGAGGAAGGAGGTCACACATGCCTCATTATGCCCCCTCCCTTCTTGGGGACATCCTTTGTAACCCAGTAACAGGCCTAAGGGTGTGCAAGACACACCTGCAGGTCGTCCCTTTACACAACAAATACATGTCCCTTGGCTTATCTCTGACACAAACAGCTCCTGTGTTAGAACATTCCAGGCCTTTAGACAAAGCTTCATGTCTTTAACCAGTTACAAGACAAAGAATCTTTAAACCCACCTATCTATCACCTGTAAGCCACCCCCTCTTCGAGATGGTCCACCTTTTCAGGCCAAACCAATGTATGCCTGCCACGTATTGATTTATGACTTTACCTGTAACCCCTGTCTCCCTGACATGTATAAAACCAAACTGGAACCTGGCAACACTGAGTCCGCTTACTCAAGGCTTCTTGGGCGTGGCTCACTATGGACCAGAGCAAGAAAGTCAGCCACGAAAGAGTGGTTGAAATTTAGTGAGTCTTTATCAGCTGGCCCGCAGCACGCTCTCCGGCAGGGAATCCCGCCGAGCTCGGAGTGGGGTCCTGAGCACGGGTTTTGTGACAACTTATATATTTTTTACCATTGCACCCTATGGAACATTAAACGTATACACCTTGGGACATCTTAGGCAACAATTTCCAGCTTTAAGGTTATGAGATCACGTAAAGACCCTCTGGTCCTATTTGATTAACTATTTTAAACAATCGAGTAAAAAGTAAGCAAATTTACAAAAGCAGATAGCATTAGTTAGAACAAAGTACAATTTTCTACAACCTAAATAAGTATTGTAAAATTTAACTGTATATAGCTGGGCAGTATTTGTTAAATTGACTCCCCCTTCCCTTGGACCTAGGAACTGCCTTAGGTCACTTTGATTATTCACCCATTGTACTATGCTAGCAGATAATCACCAACACAGTTAAAAATCAGGAGACTTTTTCTTTCTTTTCTCTGCATCTGGGGTGGACTCCGGCCTTCCGCCTGACTGAAGAGACCAGAATTTACGTCTGCTAATCACATTCCCCACTGGTTTTTGTTCTGAATTAAATTCTTGATTCTCCATTGCACATACGATGGTAGTGAGTGTGTGTAACACCATTAATTTAACACTGGAATACGCTTTTGTATGTATGACAAGGGACAGTTTAAAATACATGGCCCTATTAACAAAGTGAGTAGGAGAAGTACCAGTGGCCCTGCGAGAGAGGATAATAGTGTGGTCAGCCAGGGAGACCACGAAAAGAGCCCCTCATACCACTTGGTGTTGTGTTTTTTTTTTTTTTTTTTTTTTCCTTTCTCTTACGGAGTCTATTTTGTACTTGGGTTAAACTTTTTTTAAAGACTCCTGAATGGTTTACATAGTAGCAGGTTTCCCCTAGGGCCACACATAATTTTCCTTGTTTAAAGAACAGGAGATCCAGTCTTTGTCTATTTTGTAATATTACATTAGTTAAGGAGTTTAATGATTGTTTTAATTGACTAACAGATTTTTTTAATTTACTTAAATTTAAATTTATTTGTTGGCTTAAGGTTTTTAAAATTTTGGTTATTAGTAACAAGGGCAGTAGTTTTTATTGCCACTGATCCAGCAATATCTAATTTAATCAGCAATGGAATTAGTACGGGGGTGGCTCGTTTTACTCACCACGGTGCTGTTACATATAGGTGTTTTTTCCCGCTATTTCCCGTATAAAAATACACCTGCGGTATTATATGAGCCAATATGTAGAGGTCATGATCTTGAAAGATTATAGAGGGGTGTATACATGGTGTTGTCCCTGTAGTACATGTAAATTAAGTTCCATTTGGGGCTACTAGTAGCTGTGGGCTAGTTTTATTAGGAGGATTTATAGTAGTGCTAACTTGGCAAGAGTTTCTGTAGGGCGATTTATTTAGTGGCTATGCTGCGGGATGGAAACAAGTGTCCTGACCTCGTAGATTATTTGGAGTTAATTTTGGGTTTTGTCCCCATTTACATAAATGTATTTTATGTATTTTTTCTGCTGTCATTTTTCGAATTTCTGATTCGTCTGTCCCCAGGCTTATATTCGTACCAATACCTACATAGTAAGGGGGTTCAGGGTTGAGACACAACCAACAGTCTTGGGTAATGTTCGGATTAGTTTGATTAATAAATTTATGTACCGAATCCAATAAGTTCAACAAAGGTTGTTTACGTACGGATTTACTTTGTCGGGAACCGTCAAAGCCGTGGCTCCCATGGTGGGCAAAGGTGGCACATCTGTAGTGGGAGGGGTTAGGGGACTGGGACCAGGACCATGGTAGATTTTTCTATTTGGTCCAGTTGGATTTAGTGGCTTAACAGGGGTCAGTTTCTGGATGGTAAAATACACTCCAGGGTCCTAATGTCCCCCAGTGGTAGCATAATTTTAATTTCCCACGTTTTTCCAGATGACCAAACTTGGTTTTGTCACTTAATAACCTTTATGATTATGGGTGGCATGTCCCCAACCGATCACATCCTGGCTGTGTCGTTACTAACTGAATATCTGAGTCTCTATTGCTCCAGGAAGATAAAGTTTTGCAACCCCACTTGGCACAGCAGTAGCGCCGTCCAGCATGGCAGGAGGAAGGGGCGGTAGAGGGGCATGCACAGTATTGTAAGTCTCAGAGACCTCGCTGCATTGATACATGACCACATCCGTAGGCTGATCGGGGGCCAGCTCACTGGTATCTAATATTAACATCCTTACCCTTTTACCTGGGGTGGGGTTATTATAATTTTTCGCAAACAACGGACACAAATTAAACCTTACTTCCAGTTGACTGATAGTGGTGTTTTAAGTCACCACGTGTCCATTATAGTCGAGTCAGCGTCTATGTGAAGTTCATCGGCTGATGTGGTGTTCCTTGTGTTCCCCAGATCTGGATGATAAGGAGGGTGGTGAGGATGGCCCAGGTACATGGCTTATTTTTACCTTCAGGGGTCCATCTGTACATTGGACCTGCCATGTTTCGTCCTTGTTTGATTTTTTTCCTAAGGCTTTTTTTATATATGAATGATGGATCCAGTGTTTCTTTCTCACAACCTTCACGGCTGTTGGGGTGGTGAGGATAACAGGAAAATGTTCTTCCCACCTGGGTTCCAAAGTAGTGGGGTGTAGCTTCTTTGTCCACACGAGGTCCCCGGGTTGCACCTGGAACATATTTGTTTTAGGGCCAAATTTATTAGAGTTTGACCAAGTTATGGTTTTTTTGCATACAATGTTGCAATGTCTGTAAAGACTTTACAAGTCAAGTCATTTAATTTAGCCAGTATTTTTTTTTTTAATTTAGGAATGAGAGGCGGGGGTCTTTCAAACATTATTTCTTATGGGGTCAAATCCTTCACGTAGGGTGTACATCGTGTTTCTAAAAGAGCAAAGGGCAGGAGGCTCACACAAGTTTTGCCAGTCTCTAGCTTTAGTTTAGTTGAAGCTTTTTTTATGGTCCGATTTATTTTTTTTACCTGCCCTGAACTCTGTGGCCTATATACATGATGTAACTTCCAGTTGATTTTTAGCACCTGAGATAATAACTGAGTTGTTTTGGCGATAAACGCCGGGCCATTGTCAGACCCCAATGCTAAGGGGAGGCCAAATCTGGGAATAATTTAAGTTACTAGTTTTTTTACAACTACTTGTGCTGTCTCTGATTTCATAGGAAAAGCTTCTGCCCATCCAGAGAAAGTGTCAACAAACACAAGTAAATACTGGTATCCATAGTTACCTGGCTTTACTTCAGTGAAATCCACTTCCCATTGTTCTCCTGGAACCTGGACCACTTGATGAAGCTGAAAGATATAGTAATCCCTTTGGAGAAGTTCAGTTAGCTTGGTGCTTCCAAAGTGGGCACTGTGATGAATCTGTGTAATTAGTTTTTGTCCCAGATGTTTAGGCACTAGAACTCAATTATCCGGAAGATGTTTCCAGTCATCTGGGGTTTTTTTTTACCTTTAAAGTTTTTCCCAATTTAATTTCTTCCTTCGTATAATTGTGGGACCTAGGCAAGAGCCACTCAGGCAGCATGGGGAGGATCTGAAGTGGCCCTCCTGGTTATTGTGTGACTTTTTTAGCTGTCACGTCTGCAAAGGCATTTTTCTCTTGCTACTGGGGAATTAGTAGTTTGGTGTCCTTTATAGTGAATAATAGCCACCTTTTTTGGTAGCCAAAGGGTGTCCAGTAGAGCCAGTATTTTAAGCTTATTTTTCATCTTTTTGCCTTTTGAGGTTAGGAGGCCCCGCTCTTGACAGAGCGCTCCATGTATGTGTGTTGTTGTAAATGTATGCCTGTTATTTGTGTAGATGTTAAGAGTTTTGTCCTTTCCCCATCTCAGAGCTTGTGTTAGGGCTATGAGTTCTGCCTTTTGGGCTGAGGTCCCACGTCCCAGAGCCTGTGCCCAGGTAACCCGGTCAGCAGTGACCACAGCTGCCCCTGCACACCTGACTTCTTTAGACGTGTAGCTGCTTCCATCTGTGTATAATTCTTCCTCAGGGTCTGGCCATGGCTGAAGGGTGAGATCTGCCCTCAGATTGGCCAATGACGCCAGTATCTCGTGGCAGTTATGCAGCGGCTCTGCTGGCTCATCATCCGGCAGCAGGGTGGCAGGTTAAGGGCAGTCGTCTTCAGGAAACGAATCCTGGGGGGATCTAGCAACAGCACTTGGTACTGGGTTATGCGTCAGTTGGAAAGTCATCTTTTAGGTGGGCTTTTCAGTAGGGTCTCTACCGAGTGAGGGGCCATTATACACAAGTCCTGCCCCAGAGTGAGTTTAGAGGCTTCTTTCTCCAGGACAGCTGTAGTGGCGATGGCCCACACGCATCCTGGCCAGCCGGAGGCGACTGAGTCTAGCCTTTTAGACAAGTATGCAACCGGTCTATTTCATGGCCCTAACGTTTGGGTCAGGACCCCCTTTGCTATTCCTTGGGCTTCGGCAACATATAACTGGAAAGGCTTGGTTAGCTTGGGCAGTTTCAGTGCAGGGGCGTTTACAAGCGCCTGCTTGAGATTCTCAAAAGCTTTAGACTCAATTTTAGTCCAGACTAGGGTGTCTCCCCCCCCCCAACCCCGTCGGCATACAGGGGTTTCACTGTCTCAGCGAACTTGGGGAGCCAGAGCCTACAGTATCCCACTGCCCCCAGAAACTTGCGCACTTGTCTCTTAGTTTGGGGCTGTGGGATCTTTAGCTTCAATCCTACCGATAGAGAGAGTTCTCTTTTCTTTTCTTAGCTCATAATCCAGACAAGTTGCAGTCTGGATGCACTGCTGGGCCTTTTTAGCTGAAACCTGGTATCCCAGTTGGGCCAATTCCAACGGTAAGTCCTCAGTTTTCCTTCTGCACGTGGCACAGTGCTCCGTGGCTAGGAGATCACCCACGTACTGCGGGAGTTACTCCTGGGTGCTTCTGTCTAAAATGAGCTAGGTCCTGACTTAGAGCCTCCTCAAACAGGGTGGGCGAGTTTTTGAAGTTTTGTGGCAATCTTGTCCAAGTCAACTGTCCAGAATACCCTTCCCCTGGGTCAGTCCATTTAAAAGCAAAAATGGGTTGACTTACTGTGGATAGGGGAAGTGAGAAGGAGGCATCTTTCAGATCCAATACAGTGTAGACACAATGGCCTGGGGGCAACAGGCTCGGAAGCGTATATACAGGTTAGGCACAATCGGATGAATGGTCTCAATCTTTTTGTTAACTTCCCAGAGGTCCTGTACTGGCCGATGGTCATCAGTCCCTGGTTTCTGGACCGGGAGCAGGGGAGTATTCCAAGCCAACTGGCAAGGAACCAAAATACCCGCCTCACAAAGTCTCTTAACGTGGACTGCAATTTCTTTCTGAGACTTCAGGCTTATGGGGTATTGTCTTACCTGAACAGGGGTGGCAGAACTAGTTAGTTGTACCACAACAGGAGGCCTGTGTCTCGCCAGTCCAGGTAGATTGGTTTCTGCCCATACCCCAGGAATCTTGAATTGTAGTTCCTGTAACAATGGGGTGGTCTCGCGAGGAGACATCTCAGTTTCCATCAATATATACTCTTCTGACAGTGGGCACGTTAGTCAAATCTCCCCTGGGCGTGTTGGAAGCTGCTGATTAAAGGAAAGGTTAACCCCATCATCTTGGAAGGAAATAGTGGCTTTTAGCTTCTGCAACAAGTCCCTGCCCATCAGCGGATAGGGCCAGTCAGGCATTACTAAAAAAGAATGAGTGATTGTTCCTGCCCCTAAGTTAGTGATTTTTGGTTGAGTCCATGGGTAGGCTTTTGTTTTTCCTGTTGCCCCCTGTATCATCATGGTATCCTTCGAAAGAGGGCCTTCCTCCTCTTGTAGTACAGAAAAAGATGTCCCTGTATCTACCAGGAACTCAATGGGTTTGCCCCCAATTTGTAATGTCACCTTCGGCTCCCGGGTCTCATGAAGACGGAGCCCCGGCCTCCTTATGTGCTGTCCTCTAATAGGACAGCTGCAGACGGTTTCCTCCCCTCTGCCGCAATTCCATGGGGGCATTCACGTTTCCAAGGCCCGGATTCTTTGCAGTACGCACATTAGTGGGGATCCAGGGTGCTCCTTCCCTTTCCTCTGGGTCTCCTCCGTCCTCCCTCTTCCTTAGTTTCTACTGTTTGGTTTCCTGACATTGCAGTTACCAACGTGTTTGTCATTTTTTAGTTTGTACTGCTCCAGGATCCTCCTGGTTATTGTAAATCTTCTGGGCAATCTCCACTAATTTAGACAGCAACTTTCCCTTGAACCCTTCTAGCCTCTGTAGCTTTCTCCTAATGTCTGGGGCCAACTGGGTAGCAAAAGCAACATTAACGGCCCACCTATTCCCAGGTGCTTCAGGATTTATAGGGGTATGCAAACGATATGCCTGGAAAAGGCATTCAAGGAAAGTAGCCGGGGCCTCCGTGGGCCCCTGTACAGTCTCGTTTCCTTTGATAGGTTAGTGGGCCTTTTTGCTGCTGCTTGTATACCCAGGAGCAGAGTCTGGCGATATTGGTCTAGAGCCATCCTACCTTGATCCTCATTAGGATCCCAGCCAGGTCAAACAGAAGGGAATCGGGCCTGGATGCGAGTAGGGTCGGTGGTGGGCTGGCTGTCGGGGCCCAGGACAGCTTTGATTGCTTCTCTCTGGATCTGCTCCCTTTCCTCCTTTGAAGACAGCCTGCAATAGCTGTTGACAATCATCCCAAGTGGGTTGAGTGAGAAAGATTGTCTCCAAGAGAGACATAAGTCCCTGAGGTTTTTCAGAAAAAGAAGGATTTTGATTTTTCCAATTGTGCAAATCACTAGTAGAAAACAGCACATATATCATGAAGGGTGGCCTGTCAAATACAGGGGGAACAGGAGCTTGTCTCAAAGGGCGGATTGGGGCCCCAGGTTGGTACTGAAACCCAGTCCGAGTATGGGGAGGACTCACCGAGCTGTTGGGACTCCTTGGTTCCTCCCCTCGTCCTGCTGAAGACTCCGTCTCACTTTGAATTCAGAAACGGGTTGGGAACTGGGGTCTGAGGCGGGGTGGGGTATACATGGGGGAGGCTTACTCAGCAAGGGGTCTTCAGTTGGTCCTGATAGAACCAGGTACAATGATTTCGACTTTTTTTCCCCTTTTTTCCTGGCCTCACAGGCTTAGATAGCAAAATAGTTCAGGCCTTTCCAGGATGTTTTTTACACAATTGAAGCCACCTGGGGTTATCAAACAGGATATCGCTCCAGATTTGAAGGTAAGGTACTTGGTCTGGATCCCAAGTTGTCCGAAGACTATAGCCTGTACCCAGTTAGCTGTGGCTATCTGGGTAGTTCCCTGATGGGGCCATCCGACCCCAAAGGTGGGCCATTCTTGTTCACAGAATTTTTTTAAATCAAAAGGATTTACAGTATACCCATAGGGCTTGGCCCTCTTCTTAAAATTTTGGAAATTTGAAAGGAAACACTCAAGAGGGTACAAATTTCACATGACCCAGCTTGGCCCATGGTACCAGGTGTAGCAGCTTTATCACGAATAGCAGTTGTTGTAGAAGTTTCTGAAGACACAGTACCAATTGCAACCAGAAGGCCTGTAAAAGACAGTCATACAAACAGAAATTAGTAAGTCGTTTCTGATAGGAGACCGGTGTGTGTGTAGATACAGAAGAGTTCCCAGTATAAATCCTAGTAAGAGAGTTTGCGTAGTGACAGTCGGAAGGTTCGTGACCTGTCCTTCGTCCCCATATAATCCAATGAAGGCTTCCCAGCCACCATTCTCTGCCAGTCAGGGAGTTAGTCGAACTTTTAAAAAGTCCAGCATCCATCCCTGTATGAATTCTCTGCCAAAGTTTTGTCCGCCATCAGCATACTGGATGCATAATGCTGTCCCTAGAACAAAGAAGCCCACCACTCTACCCCAGTTTATCTCATCCCTGAGAAGTTCCTCGGCTATGCGAGTAAATCGTTGCCGTGTCACGACTGGTGAAGTATGTAGGTCTCTTATCAGCAGGTCTCTTAAAACAGGTCAACACCGTGACTCGAGCATGTCCCCCACCCTTTGCATTGCCCTCAGCAGGGGAGTATCAGAGTGACGTCCTAATGGGACAGCATATTCCACCTGTCTCATCTTGTAGTCCAGGAAACCCAGGTCATGCATTTGGTTTCTTTGATTAGCCATTTCCTACTCCCGTGGTGACAATTTCACTGGAAGAGGTACCCCCTTGCATTCATGAATCCACCGAAGATAATACATAAGTCCTTCTGCCAAAAGCCATCTTTGGCAAGGGCGGCATCGATCACAACTAACAGACCCCGGGCGGGGTTCAGTTGGCCGCCCTCTCTGGCCATAAGGTCTGAGATCATTACCTGGATCCCGGCCAGGTTCTACAGTTAGTTCCTTAAAACCCATGATGGAAGGGAAAGAAATCTAGGAAAAATTTCTTCCTGGAAAGGAAAAATACATTAAAAACAAAGTCCGATCGGAACTGTCACTTTGAAAGAGAAAAAGAACACTGGCCCAGTTATAATTCAAAATATATACACAGGCAGGACCTTCAGCGCCGGAGGTGGTTTCCCCCTTGGACAGAGGGCAGTTTGCACAGTGAATTTTTATAACCCATAAATAACAGACCCGGACAGCGACAGAGAAAAATTAGTGGATTTACTGACTAGCAGGAGAAGGAGACAAATGAGAGTTGTTGCTAGGTAAAATAGGTGCCAACGACGGCAACCGGCAAAAATTTCTGTTTTCCATAGTTGCTTCTTGTTACAATAAGGGCAACACTTTTTTCAGATTCCAATTTAAACTTCCCCGGCACAGAGATTTTGGACACGATTTGGTGTACACACCTTCGTGCCATAACGTTTTCTTACAATGACAAGACACAGAGACACAGGGACACAGATTTTTACATAGGGTGGGACGGATCGGACCTGCAGAAACACTAGAGATATCCATGGGAATTCCAAAGAATTATAAAGAATTCACAGGGGAAGTCAAACAAACAATCCAGTGAGCTCTCTTAGGAATGCGCACCCAGCCGGAATGACCTGTAACCGTTGCTGGGGTATTAGGAGCGGTACTCCCACACTCGAGAAGCTTGATAAGGTTTCTCGGCCTTCCTTGGAGTGTAACAAATGTAACGGGCAGTCAGGACAATAGGCCGCCCTAAAGGAATACCAATGACTCACTGTCGGAGTCTGTCATGGTCCTTGGTTAAGAACAATCTCTGTGGGCAGTTTCTTTTTTTTTATTATTTATTTTATTTATTTTTTATTTTTTTGAGACAGAGTCTCGCTCTGTTGCCCGGGCTAGAGTCCCGTGGCGTCAGCCTAGCTCACAACAACCTCAAACTCCTGGACTCAAGCAATCCTCCTGCCTCAGCCTCCTGAGTAGCTGGGACTACAGGCATGCGCCACCATGCCTGGCTAATTTTTTTCTATATATATAATTTTAGCTGTCCAGATCATTTCTTTCTATTTTTAGTAGAGATGGGTTCTTGCTCTTGCTTAGGCTGGCCTCTAACTCCTGACCTCGAGCCATCCTCCCGCCTCGGCCTCCCAGAGTGCTAGGATTACAGGCGTGAGCCACCACACCTGGCCTCTGTGGCCAGTTCCTTATAGCCTATGGGTAACAGATCAAGACCGACACAAATAGGCAACAAAAGGCTGCACAGCCATCACAGACGTACAAACACCAAACACATAGACATACAACACTGCAAACACGAGGCGAGGTATGCTTTCAGATGTCCGCCTGGCTGCTCCCCTGGCGGAGATGTAGGCGCGTCTTGGCTAAGGTGTACCCGTATAAGCCCCGGGCTCAGTCCCCCTCTAGCTGATAAGGAGCGAGGGAATCACCGTTATGCCATACGACGTCGCCACAGAACTGCAGGTGAGGACTCATTCACGTTCCATGGCCTTTTTGGCCGTGGAGCAGCCATTCACACACACATTCGGTGCCTCATTTACACCAGGATACATATAACGAAAAACACAACCCTTCCAGGTGCAGGTATTTCTGCTTTCCAGAACTCCAGATGACTGGAGTCTCATTGGAGTTAATTCCTGGGAGTTAGGCCGCGTCCAGCTGCCACAGGAATTTCGGACCATCAGGCCCTCCAGACAGACAGACAAGACAAGTTGACTCACCTTTCGCCAATTGTTGACTAATTTGAGGTGTCCGTGGCCCTTGCAGGAGCCGGCAATGCCCTGGAGCTGAGGCAGGACTCTCAGGAGCTCCCTCCTAGGGCAGGCTCGGCCTCCGCGATCCCACCAGACACCAGTGGTTGAAATCTCGCTGGGGCCTCCAAACGTTATGGACCAGAGCGAGAAAGTCAACCACGAAAGACTGACTGAAATTTAGTGAGTCTTTATCAGCTGGCCCGCGGCACGCTCTCCGGCAGGGAATCCCACCGAGCTCGGAGTGTGGCCCTGAGCACGGGTTTTGTGACAACTTATATACCCTTCACCATTGCACCATGTGGAACATTAAATGTATATACCTTGGGACATCTTAGGCAACAATTTCCAGCTTTAAGGTTATGAGATCATTTAAAGGCCCTCTGGTCCTATTTGATTAACTATTTTAAACAATCGAGTAAAAAGTAAGCAGGTTTACAAAAGCAGATAGCATCAGTTAGAACAAAGTACAATTTCCTACAACCTAAATAAGTATTGTAAAATTTAACTGCATATAGCTGGGCATTATTTGTTAAATTGACTCCCCCTCCCCTTGGACCTAGGACCTGCCTTAGGTCACTTTGATTATTCACCCATTGTACTATGCTAGCAGATAATCACCAACACAGTCAATAATCACGAGACCTTCTTTCTTTGCTCTGCATCTGGGGTGGACTCTGGCCTTCCGCCTGACTGGAGAGACCAGACTTTATGTCTGCTAATCACAGGCTCCGGGTCATGATCTCAGAGTAAAATCTCTTTTTTTTTTTTTTTTTGAGACAGAGTCTCACTCTGTTGCCCAGGCTAGAGTGAGTGCCGTGGCGTTAGCCTAGCTCACAGCAACCTCAAACTCCTGAGCTCAAGCGATCCTCCTGTCTCAGCCTCCCGAGTAGCTGGGACTACAGGCATGTGCCACCATGCCCGGCTAATTTTTTCTATATATATTTTTAGCTGTCCATATAATTTCTTTCTATTTTTAGTAGAGATAGGGTCTCGCTCTTGCTCAGGCTGGTCTCGAACTCCTGAGCTCAAACGATCCGCCCACCTCAGCCTCCCAGAGTGCTAGGATTACAGGCGTGAGCCACCGTGCCCGGCCTAAATCTCTTTAAAATTATTTTACAGTTTGGCTTTTCTTTCTGTTGACAAATCACAGCTGGCCCCCCAGAAGTGACAGCTCTCCATGCCTGTAAAGAAAAGAAAAAAAATCCAGTAATGTAAAACTGAACTGAAGTTTCAGCCCCAGTGAGTGGGGAACTTGAGAGATACGCTCTAAGCCCTGAGGTTAATTGTTCGTTCACCTCCTACCTACCTGGCTTATGATGCCTTTTATCATTGAGTTTCTCAGGTCTGGGGCATTATATTAGCAGATAAAGGAGGTATGTGTTAGTATATTTTACTCAAGCAGGAAAAAAGTATTAAAGGAAACCCGAAGACGATCGTACTCGCTCACATATATAGAGTTGCTTACTGAGCGCCAGGCACCGCCCTGAGCTCTGTCCTTGGATTTCCTTGTGCAACACTCCGGGCAACCCCACAAATTGAACAAGACCATGTTGTTATTATCCCCATTTTGCAAATGGGGAAACCGAAGCACAGAGAGGAAAACCCTTTACCCTAAAATCACAGACCTGCTAAGCAAAAGAGCTGATGCTCAAACCCTAGCAGCTGGTTCCTGCACCCACATTCTTAACATGCGGTTTACAAGAAGCATGTTAAGAGGTTCAGAAGGAGGCGAACTGGATTTTGAATGCAGATCCTGCTATTGACCACCTCTGAGGCAACAGGGCCAGTTACTCAAACACTTCAAGCATCCATTTCCTCTTTTTAAAATGTAGGCAATATTAGGTAAATTGCATGAAATTGTCATATCGTAGAAATCAAAAACTGTCAGAACATCGGTGACAAAGATCCAGTTTCCTCTGGTTCAGCCTAATAGCGGGAGGCAGGAGGGCACACACGTCACAGAAAGGAGCCGCCCCAGAGTTGCTGGGAGGGGCAAATGGCGCTGTGACAGGAGCGGTGCCTGACTGGTGACACTCCTGTCTGAACAGAGCCAGGTGATGAAGTTAACTCTCAGGAACATCTGCCCACCCAGACATCTGGGTCAGCGGTGCCCAGGGCTGTGCTGGGCACTCATGCTCCTTGGTATTTCTCTCGTGACAGCTAAGTAGCACACTCAGTCTTAAAGCCGGAAGAAAAGGGAACATGAGTAAATACAATAGTTGTAAAGCTTAGAATAGTGCCCGGCATAGTCTAAGCGCCATTTAAGTGTTTAATAAATAAATTTTATTTATTTATTTTTTTTGAGATTGTCTTGCTCTGTTGCCCTGGCTAAAGTGCAGTGGTGTCATCATAGCTCACAGCAACCTCAAACTCCTGGGCTCAAGCGATCCTCCTGCCTCAGCCTCCCAAGTAGCTGGGACTACAGGTGCGCACCACCACACCTGGCTGATATTTCCATTTTTAGTAGAGACGGGGTCTCAATCTTGCTCAGGCTGGTCTCAAATTCCTGAACTCAAGGGATCCTCCCACCTGGGCCTCCCAGAGTGCTGGGATTACAGGCATGACCCACCTTGCCTGGCCTGTTTAATAAATAAATTTTTAAAATACAACAATTATTGAGCACCTATATGTGCTGGGCACTATGGAGAGTCTATTTCCTACATGATGTCATTTTCTCTGAAATCCTGTCATCTCTGAAATTCACTGTCCCTGAGAAAGCTATTGAGACAGCCACTGATATGCCAAACATTTACTCTGTGCCTCTATAATTTAAAAGTTCACATTTTGCTCAGCTCAAAATAACTTGGTTTTCAGCTGAACATAAATCTCTCTGATAAGGTCACATGTTAATAGGGGGTTTTTTGTTGTTGTTTAATTAATGATGGCCCAGGAAGGGGCCTCTGGATTTCACAATGTTCCAAGTTATTTATTATCTTAAGCCCCGTTTTCCCTCCAGATAAGACATGTCCAGACCGCTGCCTGCATCTGGTCTCTGTCCTTCTCTGGAGATGTGAGCAGACTGTTTACAAAAGATATCTTCAGATGCAGCAGAAAAATGTTCCTTTTCTCTTCCTGCGTTGAGGCCGAGTGTGCTAGTGAGCTGTGCTACAGGGTGATCAAGGAACACTGAGCAGCAGGGTGCCGAGCACAGTTCCAGGTGTCAGGGACCCCAGAGGATCCAAAAAATGAGACTCCCGTCACAGGCACCTGGAATCTTACTGGGTTTGTAAGACCCGCAGAGAGCCATGGAGCAAGGGCCACAAGGACCAAGCAGGATAAAATCAAGCACTAACTTGTCCTGCAGTACAGAACCAGTGATGAGGATAAACTTTCTGAGCATTGTTAATTTTAAAACACAACCTCGTGCCCAGAGTAAGTCAGAGGTAACTATCCTCTTACTCCGTCGTTCTGTGTCATCAATCGATTAAACTCTGCTCTCCCCTAATAGCAGCCGAGGGAGCTATTTGAATGAGGAAAGACTTGTTTCTGCCCAATCTGGGAGCTGAGTCAGAGAAGGAGAAGAGAGCTTGAAAGATAAGAAGGCAATAAAACAGACTGCTCAGGGCGGGGAGGATCTCTCCAGCTCCGCCACCCCCCTCGGCCCCCAGAGAGTCAGCTCCGCTTCAGGGGTTTCGGCGACTCTGCCCTCATCCTTCCAACTTTGTTTTCTCCCAGGCCTGCAGAGACAGGACTCTGCAGGTCAGGACTTGCTCCCTCAACAAACAAAAGCTCCTCTGCCAGAAAAGTTTGGAAAAACTAGTTTAGTTGGAGGACATGGAGAGGTCTACCTTTGTTCTGGAGGGTTGCTGGGAGGAAGGGGTGGCTGGTGGAGACTGTGCAACGTGGAGCTGGCTGCAGAGGAGGAAGGAAAGAAAAATGCGGCCGTCTGTCTCTGTGACTCGACCTGGGCCAGTGGTCAAACTTCTAGCGGAGCAGGGCCCGCCAGGCCATCGTGCCTGGTACTTTGGCGGAAACACTGACAGCCCAGGATTTGAGGCTCTGAGTCACTCTCCCTGGAGGAATGAGAGCCCGGGGACGAAATCACTTTACGAGTGCCCTTTACTTTTACACACACAGTTGTATTCCAGTAAATTCGAATTAGAGAGGAAGAAGTCGCTGAAGGGCAGCTATCCCCCGCAGGGCTTGGTGACGGGAAGGCCCGGACAGGGGCTGGGTGTTTCCCAGGTCACCTTAGCTCGGAGCTCCTGCTTTTGCTCCCTAGGAACAAAGCTTTTGTTCACCGTGGCATCCCCAGTGCCTGGTCCATTGCCCGTGCTCAGTAAGAGTCTTACCATAGGGACGAGGGAATTGGCTGGCACACACTGGCCATACTGCACTCTTCAGCCCTGGGTTCGATATATTGTCTCTGCAGTCTGAGAGATACGGGTTCCGATCCTGGCTCTGCCTTTCCTTGGCTTTGTAAACTCAGGCAGTTTACTGAACCTCCCTGAGCCTCAGTTTTCTCTTCTGTGAAGTGGGGGTGAATACAGCCTTCTCCTCATGATTATATGGTATAACTGAGATAACACATATACAAGTGGAGAGCCTGTTGCTTATTAAACCCTCTTTGAATAGGAGTTATTAATGCTGGGTTTTTTTTTGAATGCAGTAACCCAAAAGTCAGCTGAGCTCCCTATCCTTTGTGATTCAAGAGAAATGAGCTCAGGGCTCCAAGCCCACCCCCTTGCAGCACAAGGCCCCCGTCCTTTCACCTTCCCTGTCTCCCCAGGAACTTGGTGTCAGAGGGGGTGGTGAGCGAAGGCGGTGAGGCAGGTGGGATGTTTCTTGGCTGCCTGACTCTGACCTCCTGCTTTTGCTAAATTCTCCTCCCCACTCCAACTGGTCACTTTGCCACTGCACTCTGTTCTAATCACGCGTAGCACTTGTCAGTAATTCAATATAACATTTGTTTATAGTTTACTGCCTGCCTGCCTGCCTCCCCCCTCCTGGCAGCTCCCCGCCGGTGTTTTGTGCCCTGTCCAAGCATCACCTCACACTGGCCACAACCAAGTAGTAACCACAGCAGCAAACATTTATCGGCCACACACTGGGTGTTCTGTAATGATCCATCAGGGGGATTTGACCAGTTTACGGATCATTTTGCCCTCCTGGGCTTGTCAATCCTATTCCTTATCCAGACACAGGAATCAGTCCCTTCCCTTGATTTTCTCCAGTGATCGTTCCTAGAAGAATGTGGTGTTTGACAGATTTCATCAAAGATTTGGAGAGGCAGAAGGATTTACATTATAGTGCCGCAAAAAATTTAAAAGTAAACATCAGGGCAGTGCGGTGGCTCACACCTGTGATCCTGGCACTCCAGGAGGCTGAGGCGGGAGGATCGCTTGAGGACAGGAGTTCAGCAACCAGCCTGAGCAAGGGCGAGACCCCTCTACAAAAAATAGAAATAATTAGCCAGGTGTAGTCGTACCTGTCTGTAGTCCCAGCCACTCAAGAGGCAGAAGAATAACTTGAGCCCAGAAGTTGGAGGCTGCCGTGAGCTATGATGACACCACTACATTCCAGCTCGAGTGACAGAGCAAGACTCTGTCTCAAAAAAAAAGAAAAGTGAAAATCAGACAACTTCTCTTCCAAAGTCCCTGTCTCCATAAGCTGGTCCTCACCCCCATCCCAGCCCTCAGCTCTCCTGCTCCTGAACAAACAACCAGAGCCCTCCCAATTTCCCGTGCAGGGCAGCCACGAAGCCCAACCTCACCTAGAGCTAGGATGTGAGCTTGCACCCAGGGTGTCTAACATGGCCAGGGCAGCCGCTGAACTTGGATTTGGCTGCCGGGCTATGTGCCCAAAGCCAGTCCTGTCTACAGGCTGACTGCCCCATGCTCTGGGCAAGGCTGCTGCTCAAGTTGACGTTCCCTACCCCAGGCCCTGCAGACCAAAGTCCTGGGCTGAGCAAGGGCCACCTCCACGACATCTAGCTTCTTTCTCTGTCTCTGCCCTAGCCACCACCCTCTGCAAGAAAAAGGGACCCGCAGTGACATGATTCGAATTATGCCTCCCCTTGGAAGACAGAAACATCGGACAGTTGGTTTTTGCTACTGAATAACATTTTTTTCTTCTCTGCTCTTGCTACTTCCAGCCACTAACTGCCAATTGGTGTTGATTTGTACTGGTCGAGTGGATGTGTCAGCAAAGCAGACAGAATATGGCAGGACCCAGAGCGATAATTCTTAGGGGGAAAAAATTATAGACCCCTACTCATGTTATTACTGGAGGATGTTAGATAATTGAAATACATAGATAATCTCTCTACTTCATTTTGGTCATTTTTAAAAATCCGATTTGTAGAGGAATAGTTTGCATGTCATAAAATTTACCAATGTTAAGTGTACAATTTAATAGTTTTCTTACAACTTCACACAGCCTTGTAACTGCCACAAGAATCCATGTGTAGAACATCACGTCAAAACGTTCCTTCCCGCCTCTTTGCCACCTAAACCCCAGCCCCCGGCAACCCCGGATCTGCAGTCACTATAGTTTTGCAGTTTGGCCGACTTTTTTTTTGTAGCGCAAACGCAGTCCCCACCCCCACAGATGGCGCGGTCCCACCCCCGCAGATGGCAGGGTCCCCACCCCCGCAGATTGCACGGTCCCACATTTCAGGAAGTCACAGGGGTTAGCATATCAAGAGCCCTCGCCTTGGGAAAACCACCTTCATGATCCTGGAAAAACCCTGCCAGGTAGGACAAAGGCAATTTTAATTTAACTTCTTACTACAATTTCTAAAAAACTTCTAAGGTGTGGCCAGACTGCTGGGGTGGGCTGGATTTCTCATACCAGGGAGTCAGAGGCCAGAGATGACCAGTGGCTGACCCGGCTGGGCAAAGCCTGGATCAGTGTCCTGCATCACTCTGCGGGGGCCTGGGAGAGGACTGCTAATCACTGAGACGGCAGAGCCCACGCCAAGAATGAGGAAGAAACGGCACAAAAAAAGAGGGTGGCCTTGGAGGGAGGAGGTTCCCTTTGTAGAAAAGGCCACAAAGCCGGCAGAGTTGGGAACTTTATTTGAAGGCCTGAGCTCTGTGTCGCAATTCAACTGTCAGACCCAAATCCCTCCTGAGCCCAGGCTTCTCTCGGCACTTCCCGTTGTCAGTGGTGTCTGTCCCTGCTACCTGTCAGTCCCAACTTCTCCTTTCTGCAGGAGGCTGCTGGTGACTCTCAGGGAGGCCGGATCACCCCAAAATATGCCTCTTTGGCATGGGGATTATTTTGAAAAACAGCAGCCAAAGAAGAAGCTCTTAAAACAAAGTAGAAGGTACCTTCTTGCAAGGGAAATTTACATCTATTAAAAAATCCCTCAAACAGATGAGAGGGCTGAAAAGGAAATAAAAATAAGAAAAAGCAAATAGTATGAAGAAAGACAAATATGCAAAAAAGGCCAAGCTCGGTGGCTCACACTTACAATCCCAACACTGTGGGAGGCTGAGGCAGGAGGATCACTTGAGGCCAGGAGTCCTAGACCAGCCTGGGCAACATAGGGATACCCCGTCTCTACAAAAAGTAAGAAAAATTAGCCAGGTGGGGTGGTGTGCACCTGTAGTCCCAGCCACTCGGGAGGCGGAGGAAGACAGTTTGAGCTCAGGATTTGGAGGCTGCAGTGAGCTATGATGGCACCACTGTGCTCCAGCCTGGGCAACAGAGAAAGACCCTGCCTCTAAAAAAATATATACACACACATCACAAAAAAAAAAAAAAGGAAGAAACAATCTCTATCTGCAAGGGAGTCTCCTCTCTACACCAGGAAGAGGAGTAACACTGGACACGCTAACAAATGGAGAAGACACTGACACACACGTGCACGGCACACCTTACCCTCACTTCCAAGCCTTGCCCGGACAACTGCCCACGCTGCCCACCTGACACCCTTCTGTCTTTGTCTCAACTGGAGGTAGTGTTTAAGCCTGAATTCTAAGCCTCCTCTCTAGAATTTACTCACTCGCTGGCTGTCTGCTATGTATACATGTGATTAAACTTGTTTGTTTTTCTCTTATTAATCTGTCTTTGCCAGGAACACAAAAAGGATAGAGGGAAAATTATTTTTCCGCCCCTACACTTCTGGCCATCCATATGGGACCTCTAGGATGCCCCACTTGCTTTGGAGCCTGTGAGTGGAACCCCGAGAAAGCTGGCAGAATCTGGTGAAAGGCAAGAGTGTGTAGCGGGCTCAGCTCTCCTGAATCTCTGTCTGTTAGTGCCCTGTCAAGCGAGGAGGCAAAAATGTCTCCTTGCCTCTTCCATTTCAAATCCACGTTAGCAACAGAAAAACATTTGTAAGAATCAGTTTTTTGGATTGTGACTCTGGTTAAATTTGGTTTGGGGGTAACCATTGGTTATTGCCTCTGTTATTCCCCAGAGTGGCTATTGCATTCCTTTGCGACCTAAATACTTAGCTTGGCTTTCAGACTGTTGGGGTGCCCAAGTAGCTGGCCTGCCTGTGCAGGCAGCCCCCCGTTAGCCTGGGGACGCCCAAGAGCATGGTGACAGAAATGTGGGTTGCACCCCATTTGTGACCAGCGTCTGTCAACCTAAAATAATTAAAAAGGTCAGAATGTAATTTAAAGAGTTAATTCACGCCCAAAGACTGAGGACTGCAGCCCGAGGACACACTCAAGCTGCCTGGGGAGTGCTCCAGAGAACAACAGAGAGGCTCAGCTTTTTATTTATTTATTTATTTATTTTAAGTGGGGGTTTTTTTTTTTTTTTTTTTTTTTTTTTTTTTGTTGAGACAGAGTCTCACTTTGTTGCCCAGGCTAGAGTGAGTGCCGTGGCGTCAGCTTAGCTCACAGCAACCTCAGATACTCCTCGGCTTAAGCGATCCTACTGCCTCAGCCTCCCGAGTAGCTGGGACTACAGGCATGCGCCACTATGCCCGGCTAATTTTTTCTATATAGATTTTTAGTTGTCCATATAATGTCTTTCTATTTTTAGTAGAGACGGGGTCTCGCTCAGGCTGGTCTCGAACTCCTGACCTTGAGCAATCCACCCGCCTCGGCCTCCCAGAGTGCTAGGATTACAGGCGTGAGCCACCGCGCCCGGCCTAAGTGGGGGTTTTTTTTTTGGTTTTTTTTTTTTTTTTTTTTTTTTTTGACAGAGTCTCACTCTGTTGCCCGGGCTGGAGTACGGTGGCGTCAGCCTAGCTCACAGCAACCTCAAACTCCTGGGCTCAAGCGATCCTCCTATCTCAGCCTCCCAAGGAGCTGGGACTACAGGCATGTGCCACCATGCCCAGCTAATTTTTTCTATATATATTTTTATTTGTCCAGCTAATTTCTTTCTATTTTTAGTAGAGACGGGGTCTTGCTCTTGCTCAGGCTGGTCTAGAACTCCTGAGCTCAAAGGATCCACCCGCCTGGGTGTCCCAGAGTGCTAGGATTATAGGCGTGAGCCACCGCGCCCGGCCGAGGCTCAGCTTTTTAAAGCGGAAAAAGGACAAATCAAGAGAATGGTGAGGACAAAAGTTGTTCCTCAAGAATTCTCATTGTCTGCAGAAATAATGTAGGTCGGTGATCGGCTGTACGCTGCTGGACTATAGGGTCTGTGGCATTGTGTGGCTTCGTGGCCTCAGTCTAAAGCCCACGTTGCAAATGGCTCCAAGAGGTAAGGGTTTAGCTCTGGGGAGTGAGCCCTGATGGCTGGTACGTTTTAAATGCCTTTCTGGGCCTGATGATTTAAAGGGGCTCACATTCCTTAGATAAAATGCTTTGCTCTTTCTCAGGGTGTTGAGACTTCCTTCCTTCTGGCTGCTGGGGCCGGGGCTCTGGGTCTCCGGAGATCGGTACCTTTGCGTCGTCCTTGGGGACACCTCTTGCATCTGCAGTTAAGCCATAAAAGGCTTATTGGTTTTAAGGCATATGAAGCTTATTGCTTTTGGTCTTCATTCGGTAAGTATACCTTTGGTGTAAAAGAAAAAGGAGAAAAAAACAAAACAAAACACTTAAAAGAAGTTCAATACTGCCAGGAATATTTACTGTTTGTCCCAGCTGAACTCGATAATAAGATTTTGTACAGGAGCTCCACGATCAGAAGTTGGTCTGATTGGAAGCCAACGTGCAGACCCTGAGAGGAGTTAGTGTCGTCGTAAGGCCTCTCTGTTCTCTGTGTCTGATCCTGCTGCTCCCGTGGGAGCCTCTCAGTCACCCGAAATCCTCTCCTTGAGCCCCTGCGGACTGTGCTCTGCCTGCTCTGTCCCCTTGCTGCTGGCCTGCAGTGCGGGGGACAATGTGCAACCTCCCTGGCTTCTCCGGGGACTCTCCCCACACTGGCTCCGCTGGCAGCTCTTCCTTCCGTTGCTCCGGCTTCTCCCTCCTCCTTTGGCACCCTCCCTCTCCACTCCCGTTCTCTCAAATCGTGACATGTCCCCTGCAAACCCCACCTCCTCCAGCCCTCTGTCCGCCCTGCAGGTCTCTCCCTCATGTGAACATGAGGCCCCCGATCTCAAGGGTCTCAGGGTCTCTCAAAAGCAGCCACCTGAGGCCGAAAACGAAAGAGTAATTGGAAACAGACTGGCTCTTTCATCCACTCAGATGGGCTCTGGAAACACTCACATGGCGCCTGGATGTCTCCTCAGGCACTCGCCTAAAATTTAGTGGACAGCTTCTACAGACTGACCTCAGATCACAGCAAATATGCCCCCAAGCCCTTTCCGGGGAAAAGTGTACACCCTTTCTCGGTGCCTGCAAGATGTATGTTTTCTACCCTGCCTTCTCCAGGATCTGAGAGCCATCTCTTTGCAAGGCAAACTTCAGGGAGATGACTTTCTACAGAAAGAATAAAGAGCTACAGGCGCGGTGGCTCACGCCTGTAATCCTAGCACTCTGGGAGGCCGAGGTGGGCGTGATCCTTTGAGCTCAGGAGTTCCAGACCAGCCTGAGCAAGAGCGAGACCCCATCTCTACTAAAAATAGAAAGAAATTATCTGGACAGCTAAAAAATATATATATAGAAAAAAATTAGCTGGGCATGGTGGCACATGCCTGTAGTCCCAGCTACTCGGGAGGCTGAGGCAGGAGGATCGCTTAAGCCCAGGAGGTTGAGGTTGCTATGAGCTGGGCTGACACCATGGCACTCTAGCCCAGGCAACAGAGCGAGACTGTCTCAAAAAAAAAAAAAAAATCTTTGAGAAACAATTTGAATCCAGCCACTCTTTAATAAATTAGTGAGTTTTGTATTATCATGCCTGGCCCATGGCTAAAATTTCAAAACAACAGCAAGAGGATCTGTTTCTCTGTATGTTTAGATTACCAAAGAGATTTGGGAAACTGTTTTTAAGTAGAAATAAATAATAATTACTGTGGAAAAACTCATTTATAAACATAAAATATGTTTGTCTATGTATGTTTTGGATATGTAATGTTTTTTGACTTCTGTATGCTATTGCCAAAATTAATTCATAAAAGAGCTCTATTTAATTGGACTAAAGAATAATCAAGTGTTCATATAAATTATTCTCTCAGACCAGTAGGAATGGCCCCAAATGCTTTATAATTCACATGACTTGAATAACCTTTGGTAAATGAGAATAATATTGGTTTAGTGAATGGATATGCTTTCAGAGTGGTAAGTATTAAATATAATGAAGACATACAACTTTTACTCTACCTAGGTTTACCAGTCAAATAAGCTCATGTTATCTCTATGTTAAAGAATTTGTCAACAAGAAAAATAACTTAACATTATGGGTAGGTGTTTAATGTGTCATGAAATCTTCATAAGTAATCCACACATAATTGTTAGGAGCAAATGAATTGATATAAATAGGATAAAAGTTTATAAATGAATTTTTCAACAGTTATTATTATTTATAATATGTCTTCTTAAAAATAGTTTCCCAAATCTCTTTGGTAACCTAAACTCTTAGAGTTTTGCTAAGTTGAGTTAAATTATGGTATTCATTGGATATCTAGATCTTTTCCAAACGAGATAAATTACTGAGCCATGAATTGCTGAACGTAAGTTTATTCTAGTTTTTACTAGAAATGAAAGTTACTAAGAGTTAAGGCCAGATGCAGTTCTCCTGCCTATAATCCCAGTACTGTGGGGGCTAAGGAGAAAAAAAAAAGAGGAAGGAAATTCTGACACATGCTACAATGTGGATGAACCTTAAGAACTTTGTGTTCTGTGGTTCACCTTTTGATGTAAAGAGTCAGTTTTCACTACATTTTAATGCTAAAGCCCCACCCCAAAGTGAACATGAGATGTATGTTACACATGTTTACCCACTGTGCATGCACTCAACTCCCCTCGTAAATATGCATTGCTTTCTCCCCAAACCTGCTGAATACATATGATTCTATTGTGTGAGGTGTAAAACCCAACCTGTCCTGTCCCTCTTCAGAAAGAAAGCACTTTTAGTACAGACCAGAGACTGCCTCTTCCTGGTTTGCAAGCTGATGTCACCAACAGAGCTCCCCTTTCTACTATTTAGCCACCCTGGTGGCTTGTGGGCTACACTTACATGCTAGAACTGCTCCTGCTACTGCCCAGGAAGCAGCCATTTGTGATTTTTTGGTCTCGTTATAAATATAGCCCACACAGGGAGTATTAAAAATGGGTAGATTCTTCTGCTTTGGGGAAGATGGAGTAGATGCGCTTTTCCCCATTTCTCCTCCCAAGTAGAACCAGAAACCCTGGACATTTTATATAACACAAACATAAAGACTCTGAAAGGTGGATGGAAGGAGACCAACTGGTCAGGGACCTCAAGCCCAGGGAACAACATGGTGGTGAGTTCCCTGAGTTTTCTTCCCGGAGTTAAGAAGTGAGCCACTCAGAAATGCCAGTGGGCACAGACAAAACAAAAACAAAACAAAAACCATCTTGCTTTCTCTAGCCGAAGGACCAGGGAAGGGGCAGCCCAGCAAGACACTATTGCTCTGCCCTAGCCAGAAATCACAGAGAAAACTCTGAACTAACACCCCGCTACTCCAGTAAAGGCCAAGGGGGAGCCCAGACTTCCGCCCTCCCCAGGCTATGATGAGGTTCACCTGCTCTTGTCTTCCAGGGGCTGACAGAAGAGCCCAGTGAAGAATAAGGGCTTTTACCACCACCAGGTGACAACAAGGCCACCCCCAACTCAGTGTTGGATGAAACCAACCGGGAGCAACAACTAGGAATCCCTACCCCTGCCAGCCAGAGAGTATCTGTCGGTGGACAGCACTGACCCCTCAGCAGTAATGAAACCCACCCTTGGGTAGCGACAGTGGTCTACACTCTTCCCACCCGGCTGTAATGAGGCAGCTCCCTCCTCCATCAGAGTGGTCAGAGGAAGCAAGCCAGAGTACAAGGTTTAAATAAGACGCAGTGGCTGCTGGCAGTGGCTCACGTCAGTAATCCTAGCACGCTGGGAGGCATAGGCGGGAGGATTGCTTCAGGTCAGGAGTTCGAGACCAGCCTGGGCAAGAGCGAGACCCCATCTCTACTAAAAATAGAAAAAACTAGTCAGGCATGGTGGCGCATGCCTGTAGTCCCAGCTACTCCGGAGGCTGAGGCAGGAGGATCACTTGAGCCCAGATGTTTGAGGTTGCTGTGAGCGAGGCTGATACCACTGCACTGTAGCCTGGGCAACAGAGTGAGACTCTGTCTCAAAAAATTAAAGAAAAATAAAAAAATAAAATAATAAGACCCAGAGTCTCATAATATAATGCCCAAAATGTCCAGGTCTCAATAAAAGAATCACGAAAAGCTCAAACTGCATGAAAAAGATGATACACAGATGCCAGCACAGAGAGATATTAGACTTATCTGACAAAGATTTTAAAGCAGCCATTGTAAAAATGCTGCCCTGAGCAATTCCAGACACACCAGAAACAAACGAAGAAACAGGTCTTGGCCCTTCGTGGTAGAATACGGTGGAATTAACAGTGAACTGTAAGCTCACGTGCTTATAAGAAGCGGTAAAAGTCACGCTGCACTCGCTGGCGGGAACAGGAGGAGGACCGGCAGACTGCGCAGTGTGGCGCTCAGGCTTCGTCAGAGACGGGGAGAAAGGCCGATGACATCACAAAAGGTGTCATTAGCGGGAAGACAGCCTGGGCATCACGCTGGGGTTGGAACAAAGATTCCTAGCATGGAAAACCCGGACTTTGCACAGAACCAATGCTGTGGGGGTCAGATGCTGTCATTTGCAGGCCTCACACCTTACAGCAGCAGTTCACACTGAAACCGGAAGGAGACTGGCGACGGCACGGAGGAGCTGCAAAGCGCATGTGCGAAGGAAGCGGGCCTATGGTGGGTAGCGGCAAGGAGGAGCTGCAGAGCGCATGTGCGAAGGAGGCGGGCCTATGGTGGGTAGTGGCAAGGAGGAGCTGCAGAGCGCATGTGCGAAGGAGGCGGGCCTATGGTGGGTAGCGAAGGCTCAGGGAGCACAGGGTCCCCGAATTCACTGCGGCTGAGTCTGGCGGGGGTGGGGAGCGCTCTGCTCCACGTGACCTTTGCACAGCGACTCCCCCATTCTGCCTGGTCACTGGTCAGCGACCTCACTCCCTTCCACGGCCTCTGCCTTATAAAGCCAGGACCTCATCTGCTGAGGGTGTCCTTTCATCCATGGTGGGACACTCCTGCCAGTACTCTGAGCCGCTCCCACTCCCTTCTGAGGGACACTGGCCAGTGGACACACCCAATCGCCACTTCCACGTGGCTGCCACGGAGCCAGCTTGCCGCAACAAGCAGGTCACTCGGGACAAAGGCACAGGTCTTCTGTGCTCTCAGAACCTCAGAACGTCCCTGGGGGGTTTTATGTCCCACCACTTCCCTGAGTTGTGGTTAGGATAAATAATAATAATGACTTTTTTTCTTTTTTCTTTAAAAAAAATAAACTTTTTTTTTTCTAGAAGCAGGGTCTTGCTGTATTGCCCAGGTTGGACCCAAACTCCTGGGTTCAAGTGATCCTTCTGACTCAACCTCCTGAGTGACTGGGTCTGCAGGTGTGCGACACCACACCCGGCTAATAATGACTATTAATAACCACCACAGACAAGAGAAGAAGATAGCACAGCTGGTGCTACTGCTTGTAGCATTCCATAAGGCCACTTCAGTTTGATCAGTAAGATCATAAAATGGAGTTTAATTTAGGCAGACAGTACTTGCAGGAACCAAGTTTGTGACTGCACATGAGTAAGGCGATGGTGTTCAGAACATCAAAATAAGAATAAACAGTCCTGGAATTTTGGCTAATAATTTTAAGAGCCTCTGCATTTGGACACAGGGCCACATAATATTTGAGCTTTTAGAATTGCTTGTGGTCTAGAATTTTGTTCATACTGGAAAAATTAGAATATAGGTAGAAACTGGGCTGAACTCAGATGATATAGGATCATTTGAATAGATGTGGATTTACGAATCCATTAGGGAATTCTAATCTGACTTGAAGCCTGTATGTCCAATTGTCTACATAAGCTCCAAAGAAGTTCCCTGTTATCCTTGGGGTAACTGTTTCTGGAAATCAAGCTTTGGTTCCCTTGATTGTATTTATGAAAACTTTCCACAAAATGTATTCATCATTTTCTTTGGAAGTTTTGTCATGCTTCGAGGTCATCCAACCAAAATGTGAAAAACCAGGCCCATGCATTTGTCACATGGGTGGGGTAATTTTATTTGAACGGATTAATCATTTTTATAGTATCTTCAGAGTCTTCTAGTCTTACCCCCATTTGGCACAAGGTAGTCGATTTCCCTGATTGTCAGAAGAAGAGAGTAAAACAGAGCCCATTCTGTTTCCTTTTAAAGTAGGAGAGGAAGCTTCCTGGACAGTCCCAGCACCGTGTTGTGGCTGGATGGACGCGGATGGCGCACTGGTTTCGTCTTGGGTAAACAGGCCTAATTTAAGCTTGCAAGTCCCTTTTAACTTCTTTCAGCTTCCTTTAATGTATTGCTGTGCTGATGAGCAATGATCTGAAACGGGAATTTATAATTTAACTTTGTTGTTAAGCTGTTAGCTACCAGCAGATCACCCAGCCGCACCGGGTCGTTTCCTAGGATCAGATCAGGGTTGGAAGACCGGAAGTGCAGACAGGACAGGAAGTAAGGACGGTTCCCGCAGCGCAGGAGGCGGGGCTGCGCGTGCGTGCTGGCTTTGTCCTGTTCGCAGCCTGCTAAAGGTCTCCTGTTGATCCGAGAGACGGGTCTGAGTGTGCTGTTGCCAAGGTGATTTACTTTCGAAGTTCTGAGATAATTTTTATTTGCATACTACCTTAAAACAGAGTTTGTATGTATTTGTTATTCCATCCTCACGCCAAACTAGTGAGGCGGCTCTTACTTCCCCAGTTTAGGGGTGTGGAGAGGATGCGCTCACGTGAGAACCGAGACTGGGTCTCAGGGCCGGCGAGCGAGGCCCGCTGTCAGGATGCACTGACCGTGCGTGAGCGGGTGTGGGCAGGAGCTTCCGTCCGCACACTGTGCCCGCGGGGCCAAAGCAGGGGGATGCTGGTGTTTGTCTTGTTTCAAAGCCCTTGGTTTTCCGGTGCAGACAGGTGTGTGGTGGAAAGCCTCGTGTTCCCCAGGTTGTTCGCGTGGTTCTCGAGAACAGGTTCTCAAACTCTGGTGGGGGCCGGCCTGTCATCCTAGCCCTCTGGGAGGCCGAGGTGGGAGGATCGCTCGAGGTCAGGAGTTCGAGACCAGCCTGAGCAAGAGCGAGACCCCGTCTCTACTAAAAAAAATAGAAAGACATTATCTGGACAGCTAAAAATACATATATAGAAAAAAAATTAGCCGGGCATGGTGGTGCATGGCTGTAGTCCCAGCTACTTGGGAGGCTGAGGCAGGAGGATCGGTTAAGCCCAGGAGTTTGAGGTTGCTGTGAGCGAGGCTGACGCCACGGCACTCTGGCCCAGGTGACAGAGCAAGACTGTCTCAAAAAAAAACAACAAAAAAAACTCTGGTGGGCTCAGGAATCATCTGGATGTGTTAAAAGGCGGAATACTGGGCACCCCTTCTTGATTCTGACTCCACGGCTTGGGGTGAGGCCCATGAATCTGAGCTTTTAAGAAACTGATGGTCTATGGGGCACACTATTGAAAAACAATGTAGGCCCTACCTTGTAGGGGAACTCCCATAGGCTTTTTAAAAGAAATTCAATAGTGGTGAAATACATAATATAAAACTTACCATCTTAGCCATTTTTAAGTGTACAGCTCAGTGGCGTTAAGTACATTCACATTTCCATCTTTCCAAACTGAAACTCTATAGTTGTTCAACCATAACTTTCCATTTCTTCCTCCCCCGTGCCCCTGCAGCCTTTGTTCTACTCTTTGTCTTTATGGGTTTGACTACTCTGGGTCAAACAATCACCTCTGTCTTGCTCCTCTCTCGCCATGTGAGCTCTGCACACCAGCTCCCTTCACCTTCTGCCAGGAGTGGGAGCAGCCTGGGGCCCTCCCCAGAGGCAGATGTACAGCCTTGAACTTTCCAGCCATCAGAATTGTGAGCCAAAGAAACCTTTCATCTTTATAAATTACCCACTCTCAGTCATTCCTCTATAGCAGCACAAAACAAAGTAAGACAGGGGAAAAATGATTTTGTGTCTTATCAAAATAATTTCCTGTTTGATGTTGTATTTATCAGGTCTGTAATTTTTTTATATAACTATGTAACTTTCTATATTTGCCTTTGAAATCTTTTATCGCTTTGGTTAAACAGATAACTAAGTATTGTTCCATAGTGATCTGTGACTTTTTTAATTAAGAGTTTTAAACCTTTTGACAGTTTTGACAACTTTCCCAAATCAAAATCTGAATGAATTTTTTTTACCTCAAACTAATTTTGTGATTATCCAGAGAGATGTTAAGCTAATTAGGCTTATTTGATATGTTAAATTACATGGGGAAGCATTGTCCAAAAAAAAGTTCAACCTTTTAAAAGTTATATTTGTGTTGATACATGTTATTAATATAAATGTTCTAGAAATTATATGACATTCCTAGAGATCTGATATGTCCTGGTATAGTGCTATCAGCCATAATTCTAGTTATTGTCTTAAAATATTGTATGTCACCAAAATAATCAAATTTCCTTGTCGATGAGACTATAATGACTTCTCATCAGATCTTTAACCATGGCTATTTTAAGCCTTTTATCATCCAGTTAATTGCTTTACTCTGATGCTTTCATGAAAGCTTTCGTAAGCAGCTATAATCTGAAAATGATTTGTCTTTGGGGAGATTCATGGAAATTACTCTGACAAATGCAGCTTTCTGATAACTTTAAGATCATATTATTGGATTGGGTAAAAATTTCCAGACCTTTAATGAAGAAACTAGTGGGTTCTTAAAGCTGCTACCCAAGGTCAAGCGGAACAAGAATTAATTACAGAGGACTCAGTAAACCAATGGGGGTGATTATAGTTTTTATGACTTCTGGTTTGAAACATTGCTGGTTTTTCAATGTTTTGTTTTTCTGGATTTAAGGGAACTTTTTTTTCTCTTTTTGTCTTGAGCTAGCTGTAACTTGCAGCAATCTGGTAAATTATACCTTTGCAAACAGAATTGAAGGATTTATCTTTTCCTCCCTGCCTGATCCCTCTAGAATTCAGAAGTCTTCTTGAGCATTCTTATTTTCATGGCAATATAGTTATTTGCATAGGTTCAATTAGCATCTGTTCTCTTTATGACAGAACACAACTGGAAATGTGGGTTATGTTACCAAGTCTTTGGCTGGAGTCACATTTGAGAACAATGTGCATAGAATCAGATATGATCTAACAGTTTTAAGGAACTGAGGTTGACTTTACGGACCCAATAAAGCCCTTTGGAAAAATTGCCCTGGTACCTGGCTTGAGCCTTACAGGTGAGTAAGGAATGTCATTTCCTGGTAGGCTCAGGACCCTCAGGATATCTTGGGGAATTTGAGAAGACAGAAATTCACCGAAATCTATAGGTATTACAGGCAAAGTCTGACAGCAAGTCCTTGGCTTCCTAGCTTGCAAATGCTGTAAAAGTCTCATTTGAGATTCCTTATTAAAAGTTCCAGCAAAGCTGATTTAAAAAGAGCCTGTATGATTAATCACTATTCTTGTTTCACTTATGTAAATAATGAGGCCATGTTTAATAAGACTAGATTTATTTTGAAAACAAATTTGTTATATTGTAATTTTAATTGGTAGAAATGGGGGTTATTCCAGAGAGAAAAATTATGTTTCAGGAGAAAACTACAGTGCACATGTTCTTAGTTTCTAGTTTTGTTCATTGTCTTGGAGGTTTTGTTATCTAACTGCAAACTGGACTGGATCCTGAAGTCTAGTTTCCTCCAGTATCTGGCTACAACTCATCAAACTAACATTTCAGTGTTTTTCCCCACCCTTCTGACTTAAAACCACTACGAACAAAACTACTCTTTCCCCAAAGCCTTGTAAGCTGAAGCTGGAAGACGTGATGTAAACTTCAGAGGAATGACCACAATAGCTCGTGAATGGACAACCTTCATGTCTGTTGCTGTGGGGCCGCCTGGAGAGTTCACCACAACTCCCGGTGACATCACCAAAGACGTTCAAACTGGAAGAAACACTTCAGGCCCAACATCTGGAAATCTTCTCAACTGGCTGCCATCTGAACTCAGAAACTAAGGTCACAGTCAGCTCCAACTATGACTCTTTGTCTTTCTTTTGTTTCCGTAGAAATGCCTCTTGTGAAACACGAGATTGCTCCAGACAGAGGCCTGACTTAGGTAGAAGCCCACCTGTGACACCTCTCCTCAAATGAGCCTTGATTGTTTAACAGAACGGGTCTCCCGACAGTCCTGCTTTGGGGCGCACAGTCTGGTCTCCTACACCAGAATACACAGACCTACACTGCCACCCCAAAAGATGCGTCTTTAGCATAAGGGTTATTTTGAGCTGATTATTTTGAGAAACTGCTCTAAGAAGAGAAGCTCTGAAAATAGTAGAAATTATCCTTTTGTGAGGGAGTCTCCCTTAGTACCAGGAAGAGAGGAATGGCTTTCAATTGCTAAAAACTCTTATCAGTAGAGAAGACACAGACTTTAGTCTCCACCATAAACCTTCCCCTTGTGTCCTGGGCGTTTCCTGGTCACCTCCCCATTGCTGGTCCCCTCAACACCCTTCTTTCTTCACTCTGGCTGAAGGTGACGTGGAGCCTGATCTCAAGACGCCTCTTTGTAATGTACTCATTTTTCTAGACTCCTCCTGTGTGTACATGAGGTGTACGTGTAATCAAACTTCTGTTTCTTTTTCTCTGGTTCATCTGTCTTTTGTTACAAGGGTCTACCCCAGCTAATACCTTTGAAAAATAGAGAGAAAAAATTATTTTTCCTGTTCTATGTAAGCATTACTGCTTTATTGATAGGTCTTAAGTAATTACAGCTCATTCTAATATAGAATCATTATAAGAGAATGTAGCAAATGCATACATCATTTTAATTGCATTAAACCATCTTTTATATATAAACATACCCACATAAATTTATATGTAATCTCTCTTCTGCTTCTGTTATTTAACCCTAAAATTTCCTTGGGTTCAAATACTGTAAATACAATTTAAATTTAAACCTTAGATTGTGATTCTACTAAGAGAAGCTAATTACTTATTTACTAAGAAAGATTTTAAGAACTTTTTTTTTTTTCAAGATGGGGTTTCTGAAAGCTATCACGGAGGCAGGTCTTGAACTCCTGGCTCAAGTAATCCTCCCACCTCAGCCTCTGAGTGGCTGGGACTACAGGAGAGAGCCGCATGCATGGCAAGATTTTAAGAACTTTTAATTCCTGTTGCTTTATGTGACAGTGTAGCTTTTTTTTAGCTAATGGTAGTTATTTTTCAGTCTTTGGAGCCAAAAACTGGGTGATGCTCCAAGTTAAAATTATTAGTATAGTTAACACTTTAATACTTGTGATGATCCCTTTTCCTACATTATTCACACATCCACACATGTCATATCAATATTCAAATTATCTTCAAATAGATATTCTACATGTCTGTATTACCAGTCTTGTCTTTGGTCTTAAATTTACTATTGCAGATCCAATGACTGCATTTCAAGACTTCATTGATCAATAATATAAATATTTATGCTGATCACAAATGTTTGAAGAAAACCAAAATATTTCTCTCCAATATATCGAGGATTGTTAGGTTAAAGACATTGAAGATGCAGGGGAGACGGTGCCGCAGCTCTGTCTGCCCGCCGGCGGGACGGAAATCCCTCTTGGCTGGAGCCAGCACTTGCCCATCCGCCCAGGGAGGGCACCGGCAGGAACCAGAGGAATCTGCGAACGGATTTTACTACCTTCCCACATTTTTCGGCCTTTTAAAAGACTAGAACTGCTCTCTCCTTTGTCTTGTCACTATGTAGGATTTGTGGGTCTTTGTTACAATACTATTAATATTTAAGCAAAGCCCCTAAGCCATTGCCTTGAGAGAGACATATTAATACTTTTGAACTGAGCCCCCCCCCACATGTGTTAATAAACTTCTGCTTGTTTTTCTTTTGTTAATCACACTTTTGTTTTCAAGACAGTGTCTCAACGAAGAACCTAAAAAGGGGGGAAAATTATTTTCTCCTATACATGTTAAACTTGGGTATATTTCAGTAATCTTTATTCTTATTGCCTTTTTAATAACATGGTCAATTCTGAAATCCTCAAAAATTTAAAAAATGAGTGCATGCTTACTCAAACATTGATCAGTTACTTAAAAAATATATCCTCACTTATGCTTACAATATTACATTACCCCAGCAATATCGTCAAGCTTTTTATTGGGTCAGAAGCAAATAAAGCATAGAAATCATGTCATATGATTAATTAATTAATGATATGGCCAAACAGATGTAGATAGCACCCCCTTGTAAGCAGTTCTCTGTCATGGCGTTGAAAAAAATCAGCTTTGAATTGTGTTTGAAAAATTTATAGCTAACTCTAATTCATAAGTTTTTAGCTAATTTTTATAATCAACCCGACTTGGCTACCCATTTTAGGATTACTCAAAGCACCTGGGAACTCACCCCAGGTGGCCTCTGGCCATGACTGCCTTGTATAGCAGAAGCCTTCCATACCTGCCTGACCTCCAGGAAAGGGTAGGCACAGGGCTTGTTTACACTAATCTGAATCTGCCGTCTCCTAGAGAAAACAAACCAAAATGAAACAACATACTTAAACCCTAAACCTCTGTTCAGGAGCCCAGACAATACTATTTATGGCAATCTAAGCCTATGAAAAAATTATATTTTAAAAATTGTTATTTTTTTCAATGTTCAATCTACTAGGACTAATAAAAGTACCAATTGGAATCAATCAAACCTACTTAAGAAATATACAAAGAACTCTTAAAATTCCACAATAAGAAAACAAACAGCCCAAATAAAACATGGGCCAAAGACTTGAATGGACACTCATCAAAGAAGACAAAGAAGCACATGAAGGATGCTTAACACCACGTGTCATCGGGAAAAGCAAAGTAAAACAATAATGAGATGCCCCTACACACCTATTGGAGTGCCCAAAATCCGAGATACGATGCCACCAAGTGCTGACAAGCACATGGAGCAACTGAACTCTCCCCGACTGCTGGTGGGCCACGTGGTGCGGCCACGTGGGCAGGCAGTTCAGAGGTTTCTTACTAAATGGAACAGTCTTATCACATGGTCCAGCAACTGTGCTCCATGGTATTTCTCCAAATGAGTTTAAAACTTATGTCCATACAAAAACCTACACATAGATGTTTATTCATAATTGCCAGAACTTGGAAGCAACCAAGGAACCAACACATCCTTCAGTAGGTGAACGATAAACTGTGATACATCCAGACCGTGGAAATCTGTTCAGCACTAAAAAGAAATGAGCTATCAAGTTCATTCCTCCATGAAAAGGTATGGAGGTAGCTTAAATGCATATTACTAAGTGAAAGAAGCCAATCTGAGAAGGCTACGTACTGTATGATTCTAACTAGATGAAAATCTGGAAAAGGCAAAACTGAGGAGACAGTAAAAATATCGGTGGTGGCTTGGGATTAGGGGAGTGAGGGATGAACAGGTGGAGCACAGCAGATTTTTAAGGCAGGGAAACTCTTCATGACAGAGCGATGGTGGATGCATCTGTCTGAACCCATGGGATGTGCAGCCCCAAGAGCGAACCCTCATGTAAACTGTGGACTTTGGGCAATAATGATGTGTCACTGTGGGTTCATCAATTGTAACACGTGTGCCCTTCTGTTGGGGGGCACCGGTAGTGGGGGAGGCTGTGTGGGCAGGGGAAGGGCGTGTGTGGGAACTCTGCCTCTTCTCAACTTTGCTTTCAGCCTAAAACTGTTCTAAAAAATAAAGTCTGTTTTTAAAAAAATTTTTAATTGTTGCTTTTTCAACTTCTGGCCTATTAGGAGTAATAATACCAATTGGAATTTTACTCAAAAATCCTTTCCATCTAAACACATATTTTTTTCAAAGCAATTTTTTTTATGTGCTTTGGTTCTACTAATCCCAGCTTTAACAATAAACAAGGTATTTGTAAGACGGCATATTCTCATCCTTCCCTTTTATTCTGTCATCTTTAGTAACGGAAAGCCTCTCTTTAGTTGAATGCTCCTCCTAATATATTTAAAAAATTTTTAAATCATTAAATATTTCACCTTTACAAAAGTAGAGAAAATAATAGACAACCACATATCCAGCACTACTTTAAAAATAGATGGTAACATTTTGCCCTATTTGCTTCATTAGATTTTTTTTTTTTTTTTTTTTTTTTTTGACATGGTCTCACTCTGTTGCCCAGGCTTAAGTGCAGTGCTATTGTCATAGCTCACTGTAACCTCCTGGGCTCAAGAGATCCTCCTGGCTCAGCCTCTCAAGTAGCTGGGACTACAAGCGCATACTGCCACGCCTGGCCAATTTTTTCAATTCTTTATAGAGACGGAGTCTCACTGTGTTGCCCAGGCTGGGCTCGAACTCCTGGCCTTAAGTGATCCCCCTTGCCTCTCAGCTCCCAAAGTGCTGGGATTACAGACATGAGCCACCAGGTCTGGCTGATTAGCATTTTTAAAAGACAAGGAACAGCCGGGCGTGGTGGCTCATGCCTGTAATTCTAGCACTCTGGGAGGCCGAGGCGGGTGGATCGTTTGAGCTCAGGAGTTCTAGACCAGCCTGAGCAAGACCAAGACCCCATCTCTACTAAAAATAGAAAGAAATTATATGGACAGCTAAAAATATATATAGAAAAATTAGCCAGGCATGGTGGCGCATGCCTGTAGTCCCAGCTACCCGGGAGGCTTAGGCAGGAGGATTGCTTGAGCCCAGGAGTTTGAGGTTGCTGTGAGCTAGGCTGACACCACGGCACTCACTCTAGCCTGGGCATCAGAGTGAGACTCTGTCTTGGGGGGTGGGGGAGGGGAGATTAGTATATATAACACCAATGGCTATTATCCTGTATCAAAAGACTAACTGTTAAGTATAAATAATGTTAAAATTAATAATGGTCCTATAAAACTTTGAACTTGGATTTACACTTATGTAAATTAAGATATTGTGCTTTAACACAGATGCAGCACAGAAAGCCTCCTGAGTTAGTCTGGCCCACGTGGAAGCTGGGCCCGGCTCCACGGCTGGCGGCCGCAGGGCTGGCGGCGGGTGAGCACACCGTGGGGAGGGCCCCTCGCTCCCCAGAAGCTGAAAGGCCCCAGGGCCGAGCGTACCACGTCTTGTCTGATCGTGGCCCCACAGAGTCAGTGAGATTTTTAAAAATCAAGCAAGAAACGAGGGTTTGACTAAGCTACCCTCAGAACGGTAAATCTCCTCTTAGCAACTGAGTTCATATCATTGGCTTAAACCAATAGTCCCCAGTCTAAAATATGTCTAGGATTTAAAAAGTGAAGTTAAGTTTCAACTAAATTGTGACTCGCCCCAGCTGAAATAAAAATGAAGATAAAAACTGTTTTTCCATTTTTGGAGGGGGTGGTTTCAAACACACATAAATGGTGAAAGATTGGTGCAAGGAAAAGCCATACACCTTCCACCCAGATTAAATAATTGCTGGCATTTTGCCATATTTGTGCACGCTCTCTCTTTCTCTCTCAATCTCTTTCTGTCTCTGTTGGATAGATAGATGATAGATAGATAGATAGATAGATAGATGGATGTAGATGGATACAAAATTTCTGTTTATATTTATGTCATTTGAAAATAAGTTGTAGACGTTATAACAGATGACAGGGTGTCCCTAAATATTCCAGCATGAGTCTTGTAAGAATAAGGACAATCTCCTCTATAACTACAGAACTACTATCAGACCTAGAAGGGCTGATCATAATTCCACAAGAGCATCTACATATAATCCATATTCAGATTTCCAACATTGTCTCCAAATGTCTTTTTTATAGCTGCTTTTGCCTTGCAAATGCTTGCTACGTGTTGTCCTGCCCCCGTTGGCTTAGCAGTACTTCCAGCCTTTTTTTTCCCTCAATGACCTTGATTTTTGGATGAGTCCAGGACAGCACTGGTCCTGTGGAATGTTCCACATGTTGGGTGTGCCTAGATTTGTTTAATTGGTTTCTTGATGCCATTTAACTTTTTCTCTGTCTCCTGTACTTCCGGGCAACTGGAAGTTAAGTTTACAGTCTTGATTGGACTCGGGTTAAACATTTTGGCTGAGAAATATTTTGTAGATGACATGGTGGACTTTTTGCATCACATTAGGAGAAACACCCAGTGAGGCTGTCCCACTCTTTGTGAGGCTGATCTTCATCACGCAATCAAAGTGGTGACCGCCAGGCTGCTCCGTTACAAAGGTACCTTTCCTCTTTGCAATTCAGTTAATCTGTGACTGATTTTTTGGTACCATGAGAATTTCACCATAACCTTTCACCTGATGATTTTAGCATTTATTGATAATCCTTGACTGAATAAATTATGACATTGAGGGTTGTAAATTGGTGGTTTTAAGAAAATGACTTTACTATCAAAGAACACAGAAGTCAAGACCCTGACAAGAAATAGATACCTCACCATGCTTTATCCTAAACACAGCCAAAGCATTTTTGCCAGAGAAGGGCTAGTCATGGCTTAAAACTCAAATAATGTGTGGTGCTCATGTCTCTCGAGTCTGTTCCGTAACTGGTATTCTATCAATCTCAGCTTATTGACCCACCGTATCAGCAAACCTCAATTGCATAGAAGAGTAAACACAGGTGTGGTTATAAAACTGTTAGGAAAAGGTACAGCACTGTTACCAAAAACTTGGCACTTGTCCACGAGGCCAAATAACGAGGACAAGCGGTTTGAGGAGGAAGGAAAGAGAGAGTCTACTTTGCCCGGAAAGGAGGAAACATGGCGGATCTCGTCTCAAAAAAACCCAAATTTCCTGAACATTCGCAGAAACAAAGAGCTTTTAAAGGATGAGTTCGCAGGCAATTACAGGCAATTACAGCTGATAATTCTGATCACCCATCTCGCTGAAGACACTCTCCTGACCTCCACCCAGGATTTCCCTTTACCCAGCCATCTCCTGTTGCACAAACAGACAAAAAGATTGATCCTGCCCTCCCAACCGCTGGCCTGAGCCAGGATGCAGCTTTAGAGACAGAAAATACTTTTGCCATTTTTTCCAGGCCATTCCCTCTGTTACAGCATGTCAATAGAAAAGAAGCCAAATGCTGTAGAATAATTTAAAGAGGTTTATTCTGAGTCAAATTTGAGGATCTTGGCCCAGAGCCACGCACAAGAAGTCTTGAGCAAGTGGACTCGCTGTGGCTGGGTTACAGTTTGGTTTTATACATTTCAGGGAGGCAGGGGTTACAGGTAAAGTCATAAATCAATACGTGGGACTCATACATTGGTTTGGCCCAAAAAGGTGGGCCATCTTGAAGGGGGGGAGCTTACAGGTGATAGGTGGGTTTAAACATTCTTTGACTTGTAATTGGTTGAAGACATGAAGCTTTGTCTAAAAGCTTGGAATGTCAAGAATAAAGGGTCTGTTAATCAGAGACAAACCACCAGACATATATTTATTGTTTAAATTGAGGACCTGCAGGTGTGTCTTGCATACCCTTAGGCCTATTAATGAATTACAAAGGATATCTACAAGAAGGGAGGGGGCATAATGAGGCATGTCTGACTTCCCTCCTCCTGGCAGGCAATTTAGTTTTAGGATATTTCTTTGGCCACGAGGGGGTCCATTCAGTCAGCCTGTGGGGAGTGAGCCTTAAAATTTTATTTTAGTTCACAATTCCCTGCTTTTGGCCAAGATCTCCCAGAGGCAGCATCTATGGCTAAACTCTAATTTTGTCCCATCAGTTGGGGGCTGGTGTGGCTACCTGTCCCGGGTCCATCCAGGCCCTCAGTGGGACCCTTGTGGCCAAGAGGACTTGTTAGGTAAACAGCGAGGGATTCCAGGTGTCCTAGGGATGAAAGTGGGTGCTGTTGCCCCCATCTTGGTCCTGCCCAAGCCTAACTCTCCATGCCTGGGGAGGAGGGAACACCCTACGAATCTGCCAATCAGAACTTGGCACGCCAGCTGCAAAAGAATGCGGAGGACTCTCTAGCTCACAGGCCAAGCACCATGGGTACCATAAAGTCTGGAACATGACCTAGAACCCACATGCGTAGTTAAGGCTCAGGTCATGTGACTCCCAACTGTCCAATCAAAGTGGTTCCATGGTGACCTCTGAACCACAGGGGAGGTCCCTATGCAGGCACTATAAAATAAGACGCCGACCACAGCCAAGCTCTCTCTCTTTGCGTCGTTCCTTTGGCTCTCCCTCTGCTGCGACAGTGGGTCTGGTCATCATCTGTGGCATATGTACCACGCTCTGTAAACCTATACCTTGCTCTGGCCCTATAATCCTATCTCTCTCTGCTCAATAAACCTCATTTTCATGCTTGTCTAACTTTGGTGTGTCTGGTCATTCTACGGCCATGAGCGCACCAAGAACCAACAGTTTCAGACTAAAACCTGACAGACTGAGTAGCCAAAAGGGCTTACAACCAATTAATGTTTTAGGCCAGACAGGACTGGAGGTAGACAGGCACTCATCAACCCTTTAAAACCTTCTAGACAACAGTAGAGTAAAAACCAAAATGTCAAAGGCAAGGCCACAAAATTAATTCATCTACAAGTCTCTTTAGTAATTTATACTAAGGTGGCTCATACGTTACCTATTACATCTCCTTTTGCATAACCCCGTAACTAAGAACAATTATGCTCAGGAAGTTCTAAGTCTGCAGGAAGCAGGGAAAATTTTTTCATGATTGGGATGGATATCTGCACCATGTGGCCTGAAAAGACAAAGTTTTTCTGTTAGTGTTTGTTTAGGCTTCTGTGTGTCCCTCCTTGATCTGGAGGGTTTTAACTAATTCCGTTCCTTCGAATCGGCCCTTACAGTCTCACACAGCCCCTCTTTCGAGATAGTCTGTGGGCCTAGAGGGAGGATGTTTGAAAAGGGTGTTGATAGATTCAATAATTTTAGGTCCTGGAGATATCAGGTAAACTTGTTCTTTACTTAAAACTTGTCAGGACTCTGGAAAACAAAACAAGAGAATCAGTAATGTTTTAAATAAAAGGTCTTTTTTACAAACGTGGTTCGGTCTCATGAGGTTAAGTTAGCAATACTCACGGACATATCCACTTTCTAGTGAAAGCCCTGGCAGCTTGTTTTGTGTCAGTCCAGTGGTATATAATCTCCAAGTTATCAGAAGCCTGTGTTCAAGAGAGCTTGTCAGTCCTTTCTGTGACTTTCCTTGAAGTAAACTTTGGACTTAGCCAGTTTAAAAAAAACACTTTCTGAGATGAATCAAAGTAAAATAAGTCTTAGACTAGCCATGGTTAAAGAGACAATTGACAAAGCTGGTTATTTTTTTGGCACACAGCAATTTAACATAATAACCATAATTATTACTGATAGCCTACACCAAGAAATATCAATATTTTACAATATTGAAACATATATCAATAACGTACTTATACAAATATAACCCAAAGAGGCCAGGTGCGGTGGCTCACGCCTGTAATCCTAGCACCCTGGGAGGCCAAGGCAGGCGGATCCTCTGAGCTCAGGAGTTCGAGACCAGCCTGAGCAAGAATGAGACCACATCTCTACTAAAAAAAATGGAAAGAAATTAGTTGGACAACTAAAAATATATAGAAAAAATTAGCTGAGCGTGGTGGCGCATGCCTATAGTCCCAGCTCCTCAGGAGGCTGAGGCAGGAGGATTGCTTAAGCCCAGGGGTTTGAGGTTGCTGTGAGTTAGGCTGACGCCATGGCACTCTAGCCCAGGCAACAGAGTGAGACTTTGTCTCAAAAAAAATAAAAAATATATATATAACCCAAAGAAAGTTAAACACCATTTCATATTTGACAATGATTCCTATATGGTTTTAATGCACCAAATAAACCTAATATGTTTGTCTTAGACTTTCAGTTGGCTTTAATATATAAAAAGCTACTGTAAGGTCAAAAGGCTGGATTTAGAATTTGGGTTTTGGAAAGTTTGTCAGATATCAAAGGCTTATAACATTTGTTCAAATACAATCACAAGTCACTATAAAATACGGGTCATTTATTTAACTGAGAGAGACAGTCATCAAAAGATTCTAAAGGTGATAAAGGAAGTTATATGGGTGTAAACTATAACCCTTTTAAAATTTAGTTTTTCTGGTTAGTCAAAACCTAATAAAGAGAGCACAGGGATTATCTTGACAAGTATAAAATCTTTGTTTCTTTTTAGGCCAATTATGGAAAAGTGAAGAAAAACTTTCTGTACTGTGATTTTATTTTAATTAAAAGGAAACAGGTTATATTGTTACAGCCAGTGTTACAGTGGGTGGTCCCGAGGACAAACCGAGCGGCACACGGAGAGTCGGAGAATCCAGGTTTATTCCCCAGCAGGCTCAGAGGGGTCTCGCCACCAAATTCTGAGCCACGTCCACCCAATTTTTCCCACTTTTATTAGGTTGGGGTGGTCCGAGGGGTGGGGTCTCAGGTGGCTAATGCGCCAGGTAACAGGTTAGTATTAAGGTGATGAGGGTCTTCCGAGGGGTGGGGGGTCTCAGGGGGCTGATGAGCCAGGTAATAGATGAGGGTCTTCTTTATCAATAGAATCAAAATGACTACACCATGTAATTTCATTAAGAGCAAATTAATATCTACAGAAAACTTTTTTTAACCAAAATTTCTTAATAAATTTGTTATGAACTTTATCCCAACCTACATAGACCATAGACTATCTACAAAACATGCCTAAAAACTTTCTGTTTAGCCTTTCTTATCAAAAAAATGTATTTCTATATTCATTGCCTTTTTACATCTTTCTCTTACTCTCAATTTACTTTCTATTTTGTTTTTATTTTCTTTCTAAATCCACATTTTGATTCAACCTTTAACCTCTGAATTAGAAAAAATTATATATATTTTAATAAGAACACATTTCACACTTCTTTTTTTTTTTTTTTTTTTTTTTTTTTTGAGGCAGAGTCTCACTCTGGTGCCCGGGCTAGAGTGCCATGGCATCAGCCTAGCTCACAGCAACCTCAAACTCCTGGACTCAAGAGATCCTCCTGTCTCAGCCTCCCAAGTAGCTGGGACTACAGGCATGTGTCACCATGCCCGGCTAATTTTTTCTATATATTTTTAGTTGTCCAGCTAATTTATTTCTATCTTTAGTAGAGACAGGGGTCTCGCTCTTGCTCAGGCTGGTCTCGAACTCCTGAGCTCAAGTGATCCTCCCGCCTCAGCCTCCCAGAGTGCTAGGATTACAGGCATGAGCCACCACGCCTGGCCCACACTTCTTTTATGATTTCTTTGAACTGTTATCACTCACCAATTTTATTAGCATTCTTAAATATATTTAAAAATAAAATATCAAGGTTTATAAACTTAAACTTATGTTTGAAATATTTTAGTATTTTGTAAATGATTCAGATATTTCATGATCATCTTAACTTTATGATTCTAAATAATGTGAAAATTTCATTTGTGTTTTTCCCATTGATATTTACCTAATCTAATTTGTTTATTTATCTTAGCAGTTCACTTAGATTCCAGTTATTGCTTTAAGTTATTTTTTGCTAACTATTTTCATACCCTGTAAATTTGATATATAACACAGAACAGGGATCAATATAGTTTCAATTGTTTTTATTCCAAACTCATAAATATTAACCATGAAAAACATGAGTATTTTAATAAGACTTGTTATTTTAAACAATGTAACATCATTTCTAAATTTTATAAACATAGTAGACATTTTAGAATATATCTTGTTTAAAAGGTATTAGTTAATTAGATCCTTCCAAAACACCACATCCCAAAACAAAATCTATTGGCATCGTAGGGATCAGTGTCCCTGGCCCCCAAAGTTTAGTCAAACTGTTAGGAGCAAAGGCCACTCTTCCCATAAAGATTTGCTGAAAATTTTACTGACATGAAGATTAATAGGACAAAACTAAAAACTTACACATGGACGCCTTCAGGATCAACACTCAAAGATGCAGGGGAAAGTGTCCATTTTTATGTTTAAAGTATGGACAGCCATGTAGAAATATGATTGGACAAAAAGGCCATGAGCTAATTCTAACAGGCTGAGTGGGAACTCAGCAAGGCCAGTCTGTCTAGTCTGTTTGGCCTGAGTGTGCACTCCTTCCTTCTGGGTGGGGGGCAGGACACTTTCTGGAATGGGGATTTTATAGTAAAACAAATTAGATCAGATCATTACTTTATGGCCAGTTTTTCCATAGAATGATTTTAAGTTTTATGGGTAGCTTTCAGAAAAAGGGCTTCTGGCCTTTGTGACCTGCCTTGGGGAAGCAGGGTTCTGATTTCTGTGGCTAGCTTCAGGGAAGAATTGGAAGAAGAGGGAGGCAGACAAGGCAAGGTTAGAGAATTTTTGCTTGTGAAGCCTTCATTTTAGGATAGTTTTCTCAGCCCCATCAACATGGTATCACTTGACTTTAGACTGAAAAAAACCTTCGGCATCAATCCGTAACACCTCAAACAACGACACAAAGTTGTAACACTTTTTTTTATATGAGGATCAAGATTAAACTATTTTAAAAGCAATGTAAATAGTCTCAAAACATTTTTTCTCAACTTGGGTGTAAATTTGAATACATGCACTATTTACAAAGAGTAAGACTGTTTTGAGATTCTCTTTGGATTTGAATAATCATTTACTTTTTTTCTTAAAATAAATTACTACATAAAAATTAACAGTTTAGGAATTTCTTCCTAGGCAAAAACTTTGTTATAGCCACATAATGTACATGTAACTGGCTAGCTAGTAAAGAGTAGACAAAAATGGACAAGACCAGGTCAGGCGTGGTGGCTCACACCTGTAATCCTAGCACTCCGGGAGGCTGAGGCAGGTGGACCTCAGAGTTCGAGGCCAGTCTGAGCAAGAGCAAGACCCCGTCTCTACTAAAAATAGAAAGAAATTATATGGACAACTAAAAATATATACAAAAAAAATTAGCTGGGCATGGTGGCATATGCCTGTAGTCCCAGCTACTTGGGAGGCTGAGGCAGGAGGATCCCTTGAGCCCAGGAGTGTGAGGTTGCTGTGAGCTAGGCTGACACCACGGCACTCTAGCCCAGGCAACAGAGTGAGACTCTGTCTCAAAAAAAAAAGACAAGACCAAGGGAAAACTAAAGCTTCCAATTTAAGCTCTTGTAACTACAACTTCTAGGACAGCTTTGAATCCTTAACAGCACTGTTACTGTCAGGTGGAAGTGAGTTAGAAACATGCTGACATTGAAATCAGTGGACATAACTATATCTGCAGTTAGGATTAAAAGACCAAAACCAAAATATTTTCATAAACCTTTGACCATAAGTTTCTGCTTTTGTGCTTTCTCTACTTGGTGTTTTATTGATTCTCATTTGCTGACATGCACATCTACATTTTTACCTTAAAGTTAAACACACAGGTATTTTTTTGGTAACTCAGGAGACTCAGCTATTGTCAACGGAAAAAAGCCAAACTCTGTAAAATGATTATATATATATATATATGTGTGTGTATATATATATATATATATTTTGAGACAGAGTCTCACTGTGTTGTCCAGGCTAGAGTGCCGTGGTGTCAGCTTAGCTCACAGCAACCTCACACTCCTGGGCTCAAGCGATCCTCCTGCCTCAGCCTCCCGAGTAGCTGGGACTACAGGCATGCACCACCATGCCCGGCCTGTAAAATAATTTTAAAGAGATTTATTCTGAGCCAAATTTTAGGATCATGACCTGGAGCCACGCCTAAGAGGCCTTGAGCAAGTGGACTCAGTGTGGCTGGGTTACAGCTTGGTTTTATACATTTCAGGGAGACAGGGGTTACAGGTAAAGTCATAAATCAATACGTGGGACTCATACATTGGTTTGGCCCGAAAAGGTGGGCCATCTGGAAGGGGGGGCTTGCAGGTTATAGGTGTGTTTAAAGATTCTTTGGCTTGTAATTGGTTAAAGACATGAAGCTTTGTCTAAAGGCTTGGAATGTTTTAACATAGTTGCTGTTTATCAGAGATAAGCCACTGGGACATAGATTTGTTGTGTAAATTGAGGGCCTGTAGGTTTGTCTTGCATACCCTTAGGCTTGTTAATGGGTTACAAAGGATGTCCCCAAGAAGGGAGAGGGGCATGATGAGGCATGTCTGACCTCCCTCTTCCTGGCAGGCAATTTAGCTTAGGATATTCCTTTGGCCACGAGGGGGTCCATTCAGTCAGCCGGTTGGGGGGTGGTTAGCCTTAAAATTTTATTTTAGTTCACACTATTATTAGGCCAACAATATTAAATTTACCTTACTTATCAAAAATCATATAAACAGATCATTTTGTTTTGGGCTGAGTTTGTAGTTTTATAACCTTTATGTTAAATCTCAACACCTCAAGAACATAAAAATGTTCAGTAAAACCCAGGCAAAAACAATGTATGCGGACAATTTGAAAACATTTTTACTCTTACTTAAATGATAAGGCAAACCCCCATCTATTACTTGGCACAGCAGCCCCCTGAGACCCCCACCCCTCACGGAGGACCCACATTAGCATATGACTAACCTAACACTTGGCACATTAGCATCCCACTAACCTAACATCTAGCACATCAGCATAACACTAAGCCTAATTACCTGGTGCAAGACACTAACCTAACACCTGGTACATTAGCATAGCACTAACCTAACTTGGCACGTCAGCATAACACTAATCCTATTGCCTGTGCAGACACTAAACTTATTACCTGGCAGGCATTAGTCACCTGAGACCCCTTCCCTTGGATCACCCCAACTTAATAAAAATGGCAAAAATTGGGTAGACGGGGCTCAGAATTTGGTGGCGAGACCCCTCTGAGCGCGCCGGCGAACAAACATTGATTCTCCGACTCTCTGTGTGCCGCTCGGTTTGTCCTCGGGACCACCCGCTGTAACACTTGCCGTAACATACCAATAATACCCTTTTTAAAAATAATAATGTCCCAGCTTATTTACCAAAGATTACTAAATTCACGTGAATCTTTTGGGTTTGTTTAAATAATTTATGAATGCTCCCTTATTTTTAAGCCAGTCCAGAACCACGTAAGCACAAACATGTAATACATGAACATACACAAAACACACTTAAGCGCACACACACACACACACACACACACACAAAATTCTAATAGGTTTTACCCTAGAACTCTAGCCATGAGATGGTAACACAACTCACCAGTCTGTAAAAAAGACAACTGGACCCAAATTCCTTCTGACAAAACTGGAACTTGTTTTGTCGGACTTTGGTTGCGCGGATAGGTAACCTAATTAGGCCTGTGGACTAAAGTTTTGGGTAAAGCAGTTTCCATGGCAGTTTGATTTTAAAAAACCTCTTTACCCGCCCTTTTTTTCCTTTTGTTCAAAATGAGTTTTCAGTTTGCATTTTAGCTAGAACTGGGCAGGATCTCCAGGTAGCCTTTCAATTGCAAATACCACAAACAATGAGTTATCTTAACACCAATAGAAGAAGTTAGCAGGTTTTAGAGTAGCCAGAAAAGAAAAGAGACATGTGAGAGACATTTTAACTCCATAGTGGTAGGTCGACCATTTGAGCTCTGAATTTTCCATGATGTAATTTGCCGTTTAGTAAAAACTTGCGCACAAGAATTGGCCATAACCAGCTGGAGCCCTAGAAATCCCGGCGTGTCTTTGAATCTGTCCATTCACACAACTACTTGCAAGTAGAGGAGCCATAAACCAACTGGGGTGCCTGAAGGGCGTCATTCTCCTTGTCTTTCCTCATTTTTAAAGCATTTGTTTCCCATTTTTCTTTAAAAGAAGCAACCGAACTGTAGTCCAGGGTTTAGTGTCATGGATGAGAGTGTGCTGCTTGTGGGTGGGGCTCCTCCATGTTTGACTACTGAGTCGGTCCCACCCCCTTATGTGTCTCAGTTTCTCTCTTTGGGGGTCTAGTACCTTCAAGAGGGCTCAAAATGAGGAGTGATCAGCTCTTATATGTGTCTCCTGGACGAGCCTTCTTTTAATTAATTTGTTCCTTATTGGGCCACTCTTGCCTTGATGAATTGCCCCAGGCAACTCCCACTCGGGACCCCAGTCACCCAAGGGTGCCTTTCAGGGGGGAGGAGTAAAATGCCCTTCCTCTTCGGAGCTGAGGAACTCAGTCTCTCACTTACCTACAAACAAGACAGTTCAGTTTTCTCTTTAACAAATGCGCAGAAAAGCCAACTGAGATTAATTTTACGATGAAAATGCAATGGAGAAAACCCTTTAGAATGCACCTCCAAATCTAAGTTAGGATCTCAAACAACAATTCCTAGGAAAAGAACCAGCTCAGAGTAAACGGAGACCATCAACCAAAAACAGGAGGTCCGGAGCTCAGGAGGGCTTACCGGTTCCACCAAAGGAAAAGCTCGGAGTGGAGTTGGGGAGGGGGGGCCAAAAGGGCCATGCCGGTACCTGGTGCCCAGTTCGGGCTTCTCCTTCAGGAGTCCTGAGTCTACTCTGAGCTCCATGTCTGGGCACCAATCTTGTTAACAGAAAAGAAGCCAAACTCTGTAAAATAATTTAAAGAGGTTTATTCTGAGTCAAATTTGAGGATCATGACCTTGAGCCACACCCAAGAAGTCTTGAGCAAGTGGACTCACTGTGGCTGGGTTACAGTTTGGTTTTATACATTTCAGGGAGGCAGGGGTTACAGGTAAAGTCATAAATCAATACATGGAGGGCTACACTGGTTTGGCCCAAAAAGGTGGACCGTCTGGAAGGGGGGGTGCTTACAGATTATAGGTGAGTTTAAAGACTCTTTAACTTGTAATTGGTTCAAGACGTGAAGCTTTGTCTAAAGGCTTGGAATGTTAAGATTAAGGGGTCTGTTAATCAGAGACAAACCGCCACACATATGTTTGTTGTGTAGATTGAGGAGCTGCAGGTGTGTCTTGCACAGCCTGAGGCCTGTTACTGGGCTACAAAGGATGTCCCCAAGAAGGGAGGGGGCACGATGAGGCATGTCTGACCTCCCTCCTCGTGGTGTCAACTCAGCTTTAGGGTATTTCTGGGGTCCCTTTGGCCAAGAGGGGGGTCCATTCAGTCAGCTTCGGGGGGCCTTAAGATTTTATTTTAGTTCACAGAGAGTGGGGAGCAGAGGAGGTAGAAAGGGGACACAGTGGCCTCTGCACCTGCAGCTTCATGGGACTGGGTTCCGGCGCGGGAGCCATCCCTCTGTGCTGGGGGGTTGGCAGTGGGGCGCGGGAGCCATCCCTCTGTGCTGGGGGGTTGGCAGTGGGGGGCTGCAGGGTGGGGGTCCACAGTGCAGGGAGCAAAAGGGCTGAACTGCACCATGTCCCCAAGCCCTCTGGCTGCTAAACAGGACGTGGTGCCTGAGTGCTGAATTCCCCGATGATTCAAGGTAAAGCACTGAGCAAACACATCCCAAGTGGTCCTGCCAGCTGGGAGTCGGGCGGAAAGTCAAACACAGCTGTTTACTCCCGTGCTGACGCCACTGCCCTCCCGGCTGCGGAGAACGTGTTTCCCTGAGCTGCTCCGGGAGACGTGGAGGGACTGTGGGCACGCACGGGCCCGTCCCGCCGGGGAGACCACTTCGGGAACCAGAGGTGGCGAGCGCAGGGCTCCGTGACTCTCTGGGGACCTGCCTCCCGCTGGAACCAGCAGAGCGACCCCCGCTGCTGTTTCCACCTTCAAACATTCCACCATCGCCGGCTCCCTTGACGTAACGTGAAAAACACTTTTTATAGTTTTAGTAAAAGGCGATTCAGGTTACCCGGAGAATATTAGCAGCCACCGCCTCTCGGACAGCGCTGCCCTGGGGTTACTTCGCACGTGTTCAGTCCGCAGAGGCAGACGCCACGACTGTCCCCGTTTTGCAGAGGAGGAAACAGAGGCACGGAGAGGTGGTGTCATCCGCCCAGTGTCACAGGACTGCGAAGCAGCAGAGCCAGGACTCGGTCCAGCCTGACCGCGGAGTCCTCCTCCGTGAGCAGGAGGCGGCAGCGCCTGTGTCCACAGAAAAGAAGCCAAACTCCGTTAATTTAAAGAGATTTACTCTGAGCCAAATTTGGGACCAGGACTCAGAGCCACGCCCAAGAAGTCTTGAGCAGGTGGGCTCGCTGTGGCTGGGCCACAATTTGGTTTTCCACATGTCAGGGAGACAGGGGTTACAGGTAAAGTCACAAATCAATACGTGGCAGGCATACATTGGTTTGGCCCGAAAAGGAGAGCCACCACGAAGGAGGGGCTTACAGGTGATAGGTGGGTTTATAGACTCTTTGACTTGTAATTGTTGAAGGAAGGAACAAAGCTTTGGCTAAAAGCTTGGAATGTTTTAAGTTCAGATAAGGAGCCCTTTATCAGAGACGAGCCAGGGATTTGTACACAGACTCAGTGATTTGCCTTGGAGATTGAGGACCCGCGGGTCTGTGCTGCCAGCCTTGGCCTGTCAAGGAGCTACAGAGGATGTCCCTAGAAGGGAGGGGTGTGAGGAGCAGGTCTGACCTCCCTTCCCATGGCAGGAAAGTCAGCTTTGGGGTCTCCCCCTGGCCAAGAGGGCGTCCACTCAGTCAGCCGGTGGGCGGAGCCTTAGGATTTTACTTTAGTTCACACCTGGTAAAGACAGATGAGCTCCCAGATGAGACTGTCCTGGAGAGAACTGAGGGCATTGAAAAGGGAGGCGCTTTGGGCCCAAGGTGGGCAGGGGCTGTGCCAAGGCTGGGACTCCTGCAGGTGCTGGTGGCAGGTGCCACGTGAGCTACCTTTAGCAGAGAAGGGTCTTGCTGGGCTGGGTAACCAGGAGGCTGCTCTGACGGGTAGCAGACCTGGGTCTTTGCGCTGCGCCTGTCCCCTCCTCTCTGACCGTGATCAAGATGTTCATGGCCCAGCCAACCTGCTGTATTCCACTGTCTCACTCTGGTCTTGTCTGGGGCCCAGGAAACCTCGTCTCAACTGAACAGATCCTGTGCCTCCAATTCAGGTGACACAGTGGCTCCTCGCCCCCAGAAGTAGGGGCAGGGAAGAGAACACACGCGACATTACTTACGTGTCGTCCTTCACGCCCGCAGAGCGCCGTGAGCGACGCCCACTCTCTGCTCCCGAGTAGCCCCCGTCTAGTGCGGGGGGACGAGCCCGTGCCAGGGCACGTGGTGAGCAGAGCTTCCTGCAAAGGGCCAGCAGGGGAACAGTTTGGACCTCAGGCTTTACAAACTGCACAGCCTCCATCAGAACTGCCCTGCCGACAGCCGCGGACCCAGGGCGGCTGCGTTCCGAGCGGCTGCATCCACCGAGTGAGGACGGGGCTGGATTCAGCGCCGGGCGCAGTTTGCCACCCCCACCCTAGGACGTAGATGCACAGGCCAGGGGCTGGCACCTGGGACAGCAAACGGGGGGCCGGGCACTTCAGCTGAGGATGGGCTTGGGATGGAAGAGGCAGCTCTTGCTGAGTTGACCCAGAGAAGCACAGATGTGCCCAGCGGGCGGGGGCAAGGGGGCCCTGCTGCGGAGGGCTGGGCCAGGGCCCTGCCGAGGGCACCGCTGGGCAGCCACCGCCCACCAGTGTGACCGGAGCCGGCGACCACGGAGGAGGCTAGACGGGAGGCAGGGCCGGCTCGGGGAGGCGCTTTGGCCCTGCTGGGGACTTTGGTCCTTGTCCTCAGAGCGGGGCAGTGGAGCAAACGTGCGCTGAGCCTGTGTTCCAGCTGCCGTTCCAGACAGTTTACATAAACGACCTCATTTTCATTCTCCCGCCATTATGAATCCCGTTTTGTGACAGTGACACTTGCTCAAGGTTCGTTACTTCCCTAGGGGGCAGAGTCACGCTCCCACCCAGATCGGCCGGCACCAGAGCCCCGCTCTCTCCACGCTGCCGCTCCTGTTGGGCCCACGCCCCGGGAAAGGAGCCTTTTTGTCCTTTTCCTCCCTTGTCCCGCCGGTGGCCTCCCCTGCCCACCAGGAGGGTTTAGAGCTTGCCAGCGTCCCCCTGAGTTGGACGGGGCTTCAGCGGTTGTGAGGAAGAAAGTTGAACGCTGGCCCTGGGTGGCGCAGGGAGGGGACCCGAGGGCGTTGGCCGGTCACCGCTCGCAGCTGCCGGTTCCCCTGCGGGAGAAGGGAGGGCCTCCGTGGTGTGGTGCCGCCTGCTCCCTCTCCTCCCTGAGGCCCGCCTGGCTCGCACACAGGGGCCGTGGCTCTGCTGATAGCTGAGGTCACCCAGAGGGAGGAATTCCAGACTCCTGCCCGGGAGTCCCCCTGGCTCATCCCCTCCCTGCGCCTAGGTGACTTGGTTGCTTACTTGCAGAACATTTGGGTTCCTTGAGCCCACCCTTAAAGCTGGAGTCATTCACAAGAGCAGGTCTCTCTTCCCTCTGTCGTACGTGCCAGGCGTCGGTAGGTTCCGAGCAAATACTTGCTGAGTCGAACAATGAATATCCAAGTGCACCGTCTGCACGGACGCCTCTTATTTAGCTCTTCACATTTGCGTCACACCAAGCCAGACCTGCTGTGGCCACTTTCCAGGAATTTGCCCTCTCAGAAGTGTGGCTCCATGCTCCTCAGAGCCCAGCCGAGGACCAGCCACCCCAGCACGGGGGGCTTGCTGGACACGCGGGGTCTCAGGCCCTCCCAGACCCGCCGAGTCAGAATCGTTACTACAGTAAGATCCTCAGGCGGTTCACGGACACATGAGAGACTGACAAACACTGGGACGTGATCTCGCAATTGTACCCAATTCCATGCCTTAGGTAACTTCCCATATATTCTTTTTTTTTTTTTTTTTGAGACAGGGTCTTGCTCTGTCACCTGGGCTAGAGTGCCATGGTGTCATCACAGCTCACTGCAGCCTCCAACTCCTGGGCTCAAGCCATCCTCCTGCCTCAGCCTCCCGAGTAGCTGGGACTACAGGCGAGCGTCACCACACCTGGCTAATTTTTCTATTTTTTGTAGAGACGGGGTCTCCTCTTGCTCAGGGTAGTCTTGAACTCCTCCTGGCCTCAAGCGATCCTCCCGCCTCCACCTCCCAGAGTGCTGGGATCCAGGCCTGAGCCACCACGCCCGTTCTAACATATTCTTTATATGTTCTGAATCCAGCTATATTCTGAGTCCAGTAAACATAATTAGGCCCTACAAATTCTTCCCCTTGAGTGTCTCTGCCCGACTACTGGTTTTAGCAGCAATGGAAGTTTTCAACAGGTAAGAAGGAGCGAGAGTAGAGAACCGTTTAAATGACGCATTGAGAATGAGAACCAAACACCTCACCCGTGCCATTGCTGTCCTGCGCAGGCTGTGTGCACCCTGTGCCTTGCGCCTGCGTTCCTCTGCCAAGCCTTTAGGGCTGCAGAGTGAAGATAGGGTGACTTTTCCAAGGCCTCACACTTTTTTTTTTTTTTTTTGAGACAGAGTCTCTCTCGGTTGCCCGGGCTAGAGTGCCGTGGCGTCAGCCTAGCTCACAGCAACCTCCAACTCCTGGGCTCAAGGGATCCTCCTGCCTCAGCCTCTCCAGTAGCTGGGACTACAGGCATGCGCCACCATGCCCGGCTAATTTTTTCTATATATAATTTTAGTTGGCCAGATAATTTCTTTCTATTTTTAGTAGAGACGGGGTCTCGCTCTTGCTCAGGCTGGTCTCGAACTCCTGAGCTCAAAGGGTCTGCCTGTCTCGGCCTCTCAGAGTGCTAGGATTACAGGCGTGAGCCACCGCGCCCGGCCCCAAGGCCCCACATTTTACACAGCTAGTAAATTAGGGGTGGGTGGAGAGGAGAGGGATGCGTAGGCCCAGAGGACACCCCAGTTGTGCCCCTGTGGGGTCTGCAGTGTCGGGCACATACCAGATGCTCAAAAGTTAGTAGTTACCATTTCTCAGAGAGCTGCTCCCAACTGTGCCCTCTTCGCGCTGCTGCCTTGCTCCGGGACAATCACTGACTCCCTGCTACCCAGGGGAGAAGGTGCGGAACCTTTAGAACTCAAGTCCTCCCGCATCTGGTCCCCATCCCACCTTTCCAGCCTTCCATCCTACTGATCCTTTAAATGCAAGTATGCCCAGAAATTGGATTTTCTTATTTCCGACTTATATAATGTTATTTCTTCTACAAACATTTAGATTAGTCCAGTCGGTTGTTAAGGGCTGGTTGATTACAGGAATTAAGCCTCTTAACTGACGCCATCTCTTATGCCTCCTAGAGGTTTTTGGTATTTTTATTTATTAACAAAGAATATTTCCTGTTTCAAAAGAAGCTGTACTTCCTTCTATTAAAATAAGCTTAAGGTTATTATTGCTAAATGTGTATTTAAAGTTTAACCTAAGTTTCATTTAGACAACTATCTCTGGGCAGAGCTGGCCTCCCCTCTACCAATAAACCCTCTCCCTATTTTGCAACATAGATGACTTCATTGTTACTAATTATTCATGAGTTGTTCCTTTAGTTACGGGATTTTAAGCTGATAAGATTTTGGGTATACAGTTCTAGTGAACTTCTTGTGCTGAAGATGTAACTGTTAGTCTTTGCTAACTTTTATAATTACTTTGTTATTTTCACATAGCACTTTGTTTATGTCAGACGGATAACGTGCTGACATTGACATTGTAACAAGATTTGGGGAGGCGCAGCACACCCGTGCAGGTGAAAACCCAATCGTCACACTTAGGAACTACAACAGGATCATAAAGCACTTTTTCTAAATCCCCAGCGTTTTTTACTTCAATGATTGAACATGAATATTTTGGGAAATGTTAAACACAGTTTCATTAGACCTAGGAAAGGACTAGGATGAATTCAGAGTGACCAGGTGTCCCCACAACTGGCCCTAGTAAATTGGTTTCTTGGACTGAGCTAAATTTTGATTCATCCGGGTATACCCTTTAGTGTCTTTCCCGTGTTCTGACTCATCTCCTCTAAAAGTTCCAAAGAAAGTCATCGAATTATGAATTACGGATTTTTCACTGAGAGGAAGTAGAGGCGGCACATACATAAGTGCTTTGTAGACTGTTTTGTTAATAATTAAGTCCTCCTTTGGACTACTTACCCATGGAGAATTTCATAAACATCATGCTCCGAGCAGGAGAGCGTGGTGTATCTACTTTTAATCCAGATGCTTGTGAGTGCAAATAAAATCTTAAGGCTCCGCACACCGGCCCACTGAATGGACCCCCTCTTGGCCAAGGGGTATCTTAAAACTAAACTGCCTGCCAGGAGGAGGGAGGTCAGACATGCCTCATCGTGCCCCCTCCCTTCTTGGGGACATCCTTTGTCACCCAGTAAAGGCCTCAGGCTGTGCAAGACACACCTGCAGCTCCTCAATCTACACAACAAACATATGTCTGGCGGTTTGTCTCTGATTAACAGACCGCTTAATCTTAACATTCCAAGCCTTTAAAAGACAAAGCTTCACGTCTTTAACCAATTACAAGTCAAAGAGTCTTTAAAGCCACCTATCACCTATAAGCCTCCCCAACTTTGAGATGTCCCACCTTTTTGGGGGAAACCAGGGTAGCCCTCCATGTACTGATTTATGACTTTACATGTAATTCCTGTCTCCCTGAAATGTATAAAACCAAACTGTAGGCTGGGCACGGTGGCTCACGCCTGTAATCCTAACACTCTGGGAGGCCGAGTCAGGCGGATCCTTTGAGCTCAGGAGTTTGAGACCAGCCTGAGCAAGAGCGAGACCCCATCCCTACTAAAAAAAATAGAGAAAGAAATTATCTGGACAGCTAAAATATATATAGAAAAATTAGCCAGGCATGGTGGCGCATGCCTGTAGTCCTAGCTCCTCGGGAGGCTGAGGCAGGAGGATCGCTTAAGCCCAGGAGTCTGAGGTTGCTGTGAGCGAGGCTGACACCACGGCACTCACTCTAGCCCGGACAACAGAGGAGACTCCGTCTCAAAAAAAAAAAAAAAAAATTGTGCTTGCATAGCAATGTCCCATAAATGATCATTTGATCCCCAAGACCCCTCTGGAAGTCCATCTCTTCAGGTTGCGTCACCGTCTTACAGACGGGGAAACTGGCTCCCGGAAGATAGGTGGCTCGCTCGGTAGCCCGTGGCAGATGACCTCGGCCTGGTTTGACCGCTGGATTGTGCCAGTGCTAATACAGGATTCCAGAGCCCTTGGGCAGATGTGTTCCAGATGTGGACCCCTCCTGGCTCGCTCAGCTGGAGAGCGGCTTCCCCGGCGGCCCTGTGAGCGGGCAGCCTGCTCCCCCCAAGCACCCCGCCCTCCCGCTCTGACACCCTGACGCCGAACTCAGGCCAGGAGGCTCCCGGGCTCCGGCCAGGGGACACTCTCGGCGCGTCTGAGGATGTGCCTGCCCGACAGAGCGGAGGCAGCTGCAGTTTCCCGGTCGATGCCCGCCCTCCGAGCAGGAGGCTGCGGCTGCTTGCCCTGCGCCCGGTCTGGGGGATCCTGGCTGGCGTGAGAGCTGAGAGGCCCATGAGGAGACATGTGGCAGTTGCAGGAGTCGGGAGGGGTCTTCTGTTCCCACCAGGGAGTAAGGCAAGCAGGAAGAAACATCATACAAAGACTCAGGAACGTTCTGCAGAGACAAGAGCCCTGCTGGCTGGGCTCGCAGACGACAGGGGTGGCATGTGCTCCAGGATACCACACGCACGCCCCCTGCCACAACAGGAACCAGCGAGTTTCTAACGTGGTGTGGGGTCGGTGGGCAGCAAGGCAGACAAAAATCAACAAACTGCCTTCCCTGGAGCCTCCTCCTGGCGGAGCCCGCCTTGGCCCTTTGTGCCGCCGGCAGGGGGCTGCAAGGCGGAGAGCACCCTGCTTCGCAGCACCCTGGCTGGAGCCCAAATCCTTTTTTTTTTTTTTTTTGATATGGGTCTTGCTCTCTTGTCCAGGCTGGAGTACAGTGACACAATCCTAGCTCACAGCAGCCTTTAACGCCTGGGCTCAAGCAATCCTCCCACCTCGGCGTCCGCAAGTGCTGGGACTACAGGCGTGGGCCACCGCGCCCGGCCTGGAGCCCAGATCCTATTTTGGTTGACACTGTTGGGTCCCCTGATGTGCTAGTGAGCAAAGCTGTGGCCACAGGCAGGCCAGCGGACCTCTCCGGGACTCTGTTTCCTGTTCTGTGAATCGGTCTGACCCTGTCCCTGTCCCTTTCACAGGATATGATATATATATACATATTTTTTGAGACAGAGTCTCACTCTGTTGCCCGGGCTAGAGTGTCGTGGTGTCAGCCTAGCTCACAGCAACCTCACACTCCTGGGCTCAAGCGATCCTCCTGCCTGAGCCTCCCGAGTAGCTGGGACTACAGGCATGTGCCACCATGCCCAGCTCATTTTCTCTATGTATTTTTAGTTGTCCAGCCAATTTCTTTCTATTTTTTTTTTTTTGTTTGTTTGTTTGTTTGTTTTTTAGTAGAGACAGGGTCTGGCTCTTGCTCAGGCTGGTCTCGAACTCCTGACCTTGAGCGATCCTCCTAGCCTCCCAGAGTGCTAGGATTACAGGCATGAGCCACCGCGCCCTGCCAGGATATGACATTTGTGAAGCACGGACGTGAGGTGTCTATGAAAGAGCTTTGTAAAGACAGCGTGCCGCATAAAGGCCGTCGTGAGCCGCAGCCGTGTGGTTTTCCTTCCTCTCTCCAAATGCTGACTGTCCTCTAGGCTTCCTAGCAGTGGTGTGGCCACTTGGAGGACCACGCCATCAAGAATTAGGAATAATCTCCACCTTCCTCGATGACTCAGAACACCACCGCTGCCCTCCTGCCCAGCGTGGAGTCACAGCTGCCCCTCCCCCAGCCCGGCTTCCCTTTCTGTGGTTTCAGTTACCTGTGGTATGGGACAATGACATATTTTTTTTTTTTTTTTTTGAGACAGAGTCTTGCTTTGTTGCCCAGGCTAGAGTGAGTGCCATGGTGTCAGTCTAGCTCACAGCAACCTCAAACTCCTGGGCTCAAGCGATCCTCCTGCCTCAGCCTCCTGGGTAGCTGGGACTACAGGCATGCACCACCATGCCCGGCTAATTTTTTTTCTATATATAATTTAGTTGGCCAGATAATTTCTTTCTATTTTTAGTAGAGACGGGGTCTCGCTCTTGCTCAGGCTGGTCTCAAACTCCTGACCTCGAGCGATCCACCCGCCTCGGCCTCCCAGAGTGCTAGGATTACAGGCGTGAGCCACCGCGCCCGGCCAATGACATATTTTGAAAGAGAGAGAGTGACCACATTCACATAACTTTTGTAACAGTATATTGTTATAATTGTTCTATTTTATTATTAGTTGTTATCGTTAATCTCTTATTATGCCTGACTTTTAAATTACTCTTTATCACAAGAATGTGTGTGCAGGAAAAACCACAGTGTAAATAGGGTTTGGTGCTATCCATGGTTTCAGGCATTCACTGGGGGTGGTCGGATGCATCCCCCATGGCTGGGGCGATGACTGTGTGTGACAGGCTCCTCCTCGTGTCCTCCCAGCACCGCTCCTCTTACGTCCTTTGCCAGCCTGGACTCAATGACCCATTTTAATGCACTAGAAACTCAAACCCTCTTATTCTAAACCCAAGACCTGCCAAGCCTGGCGGCTCAAGCCTGTAATCCCAGCACTTCTGGAAGCTGAGGCGGGAGGATCACTTGAGGCCAGGAGTTCAATACCAGCCTGGGCAACATAGCAAGATCCCATCTCTACAAAGTAATTAAAAGATTAGCGGGATGTGGTGGCATGTACCTGTAGTCCCAGCTACTCAGGTGGCTGAGGCAGGAGGATCACCTGAGCCCAGGTGTTTGAGGCTGCAGTGAGCTGTGATTGGGCCACTGCACCCCAGTCAGCCTGGGTGACACAGTGAGACCCGTTTCAATAAAATGAGTAAATAAATCAATCCAGGGCTCTCCCAGTGCTCTTTCCTGGGGGAGTGCACCTGCTGCCTTGGTTTTAAGTACTATTGCGGAGCAATTGCCTTTCAAACCTTCAGCTACAACCTCTCTTATACTCTTAACCCTTGGGGGAATGTGCATTTTTTAAAAGTTGGCATCAAAGTGTTTTGTAGCCTGATCTGTTTCTTCACATTACAAAATAATTTCCGGGCCGGGCGCGGTGGCTCACGCCTGTAATCCTAGCACTCTGGGAGGCCGAGGTGGGCGGATCGTTTGAGCTCAGGAGTTCGAGACCAGCCTGAGCAAGAGCGAGACCCCATCTCTACTAAAAATAGAAAGAAATTATATGGACAGCTAAAAATATATATAGAAAAAATTAGCCGGGCATGGTGGCGCATGCCTGTAGTCCCAGCTACTCAGGAGGCTGAGGCAGGAGGATCCCTTGAGCTCAGGAGTTTGAGGTTGCTGTGAGCTAGGCTGACGCCACGGCACTCACTCTAGCCTGGGCAACAGAGAGAGACTCTGTCTCAAAAAAAAAAATAAAATAAAATAATAATAATTTCCGTATGGGCCCCTACACATCAAATGCTAACTTAATTTCCATATAACGCCCCCAGCAAATGGTAAATTTAGAACAGGTGGGTCTGCGCGGCTGACCCGGCACAACTGTGCGGGTGATGGCGGGCAGGGTTGGGGTTGGGGCTGGGGTTGGGGTTGGGGGAAGCAGTTGCTCACAAAGGGCCTTTCTTCCAAGGTGGAGGTCAGGTCCGATGATTCAGGTCCACCGTGCTCACTCAGCCCTCTGCGTCCGGGGGCTCCCCCTCATTTCTAATAAAAGCTGTGGACCGAGCCGCCCCTGCACACACAGTGCCATAGGACAGGGGACATCTGAGATGTGACTAAGCCCATCAGTCCAGTCGGTGACCAGAATCAGACAGGAAGCCCTGTGCCCTTAGATAAAGGAAGGGCTGGGGGACAGTGAGCTCAGGTCCGTTTGGATTGGCGCAGATACCTCACTGGGAAAAAATGCACAGTTCAGTTGGAGCCAGCGTCTCTGTGACATTCGCATCGCTTCCCTGGGCGCAGGCGGGAGCGGTGGGGAGCTGTGCTCACTGGGCAAAACTGCCTGACTCCAGAAGGACGGGGCGGGGAGCCCTGTGGCGCTGTGGCCGGGAGGCAGGCCCACTGGGGACACCACGTCACCCGGAGCACGTGCTGTCCCCCCGTGGTGATCAGAACTGATAGCGGAGTCTGCGTAAGTCACAGCGCTTGCCAGGTACACACCCCGCTGGGTTCTGGATGACCTCACTGCGGAGACGAGGTCCCTCCCCAGAGCCCGTCCCAGACACAGCCACGGCCGGGCACTCTGGGGTCACCCTGGAGTCAGAAGGGATTGGGTTGTCTGTGTCCACTGGCTTTGGTTATTGTTGGCATGGTTTTAATACAGCAGCAAAAAAGAAATGACCAGAAAGGCTGAAAGGAAACAAGCAGAGTCCCCCATATGAGGCCACACGGTTTGGTGGCCCAGCAGAACAGGGGCCCACGCAAGCAGGGGGCCAGCGCTCTGCACCAGCCCCGGGGCCCCTGGCTGCGACTCAAGGCAGCCACTCCTCAGTGTCCTCAAATTTAAAATAAAGGAACTAGAATAGCTCAATTTTCCTAAACTTAATTGACCACAGATACCCTTAAAATTATGAGATGCTGACAGAATCCCTGTAGATTAGACACAATATCCTTGGATATAGTTAGTGAATAACAGTGAATGGTCTCACAAGCCAATTAATCTGTGCAAAGAATATTAAATTCTTATGTATAATATACACACATAAATATATTGTACATATAATTTTATAATATCAGAAATGGTCATATTTTGCCTTTTTTTTTTTTTTTTTTTGGGAGACAGAGTCTTGCTCTGTTGCCCAGGCTAGAGTGCCGTGGCATCAGCCTAGCTCACAGCAACCTCAAACTCCTGGGCTCAAGCGATCCTCCTGCCTCAGCCTCCCAAGTAGCTGGGACTACAGGCATGCGCCACCATGCCTGGCTAATTTTTTCTGTGTATTTTTAGTTGTCCAGCTAATTTTTTTCTATTTTTTTTTTTTAGTAGAGATGGGGGTCTCGCTCTTGCTCAGGCTGGTCCCGAACTCCTGACCTTGAGTGGTCCTCCCACCTCGGTCTTCTAGAGTGCTGGGATTACAGGCATGAGACATCGCGCCAGGCCAAGTAAATATATTTTTAATTAAGAGACATTCCTTTGAGCAGTTTTAGGTTTACAGAAAAACTGAGCAGAAAGCACAGCGTTCCCACATACCCTTCTCTTCCCCTCCAGTTTCCCATGTTATGATCTCGCATCTAGTGTGGTAATATTGTTTTTAAAAGAAAAGATATTATTAGCTTTGATTTTTGTTCATGTGTGTGATGCTAAATGTTGCTTAGAAGACAGTTTCGAAAATTCAAGGTGGATGCTCCTTAAAGTCCTTTTTTGCTTCTCTGAAAAAAAAATAAGGGTCTGAGGCTCCCTAGGTTCCCATGTGAAGTTAGATCTAGGCAAAGGACAAAGGCACAAAACATGTTTGTAAGACGGTGTATGAATCACTAGTAGCATGACATTTGTCTCAAAGTATTTTCCTTCCCGTGTTATCCTGTTTGAGTCAGATAATAATCCCGTGAGTTTCTTGTTCTCACCTGAGACACAAGGAAGCCCCACAGCTAAGCGCAGGCAAACGGACTGGCCCATAGCCACGCACCAACTTCAGAGAAAAGGAAGGAAACTTCCTGATTTCCAGCCCCAGGCACCCTAGGGGGCATGCCCAGGTGGACACCTGCTTATCTGGAGATTGAAACCAGGGTTATACGTGGAGGCTGGAAAGAGGTAGCTTCAGGACCAAGGAAAGGAAAGTTCTGCTTTAGAGAACCAGTAAACCAATCTAAGAAACTCAATTCCCTCCACAAAGGAACTGATAAAAAATGAGATGTGTTTAAAAATAATTTGAATAAATTCATAGATGGCTCCATAATAAGTTATTAAGGAAGATTCCTAGTCTTCTGATGTGCTCCCATGGACAATCGCGCCCTCCCAGCGCAGCGGAGCGGCCCCCGGGCTGGACACACCCAGCCTTGCCTGCATCCAGCGTAGGAAAGCAGTTTAGAAGCATCCCAAAAGGAATTGACACAAAATTCACTAACAATGACAGCACTCAATTACTTAATTTTCTCTTGATCTTTATCCACATATCTATGTAGTATTTGCATAGTTTATATCATGGTTCATATACAGATTGTTTCTTGCTTCTTTTGGGCAAGATAATTTTATGATTGATTTTGATGTCTATATAATTATGTTATTAAGCATCACAATGGCTCCACAATTTTGTACTATACTAACGTGTCCCATTATACTATTCCTCTACTTTTAGCCATCTATTTTCAGTTCTTAGATAGTCAAAACAATTCTTTAGACCTATCTTTATCTCATATGGGAATTTAAAAAATATATTTTATTGGGCTCAATATTCAAAAGAATTACGGCTCCAAGAGAATTTCAAACTGACCCAATAGTTTCAAGAATAATGCAAAGGCCAATCGTGGCGGCTCACACCTGTAATCCTAGCACTCTGGGAGGCTGAGGTGGGAAGACCTGTTGAGGTCAGTGGTTCGAGACCAGCCTGAGCAAGAGTGAGACCCCCCCCCCCCACTAAAAGTATAAAAACTTAGCTGGGCATGGTGGGGTGCACTTGTAGTCCCAGCTACTCGGGAGGCTGGGGCAGGAGGATCGCTTGAGCCCAGGAGTGTGAGGTTGCTGTGAGTTCGGCTGATCCTGTTAGGTCGGAGCCGACAGGGAGACACACGGAGCCTCATGTGTAGCAAATGCTGTTTTATTTTGAGCATCTGGGTGCAGATGGGTGGAGGCCAAAGAGTGTCCACCCCGAGGGAGGGGAGAGCCTTGGGTTTTGCAGAGGGTTTTGTGGGGTGAGTGAGTAGCACATGCAGAGATGGGGAGCAGGCAGCTTCGTCCTTTGGGGGGGACAGGAATGCCGGCTGCTGCACAGTGGCTGCAGCTGTCTGTGGCCGGAGTTAGGTTTATAACCTTGGAATCTCCTGACTCCTATGGCTTTTGTTTCACAGACTTTAGGGTATTTTGGGGTTCCCACTGGAACAAACCTAACAACGCTATGGCACTCTAGCCCGAGCAACAGAGCAAGACTCTGTCCCCCCCCCCCCAAAAAAAAAAAAAGGAATAGTACAAAGACCGCCCCGTACAACCTGGCAAACAATTCTTAACAAGAGTGGCCGTTGTTAGGGGCTCTTCCCTTTCCTTCAAGCTAGTCCGCTTTGGTGTTTCTCGGTGTTTGTGTGGCATTAGCACAACTGGTGGGAGTCTCTGGTCTAGACGAAGGTGGCATGCCACAGTAACGACTGCGAGCCCATCATGATAGTTAACCCATTCCCTGAAAAGCCAGATGGCTTCCAAAGTTAAACCTTCTTAGTTTGTGTACAAACCTTTTGCCTTCTGGTCCTAAACCCCCTCGTCGTAAGCCTCTTGCCCACTTCTCCTTTCCCCGGGTTTCCGCAGACAACACACCAATTCCTACTCTGCTGATCAGGGTCTCAGCGTGGTCCTTGTCCTGCCGCATCCCGCCGTCTGCCCAGTGACGGGTCCCGGCACCGCCACCGCCACCGCCACCGCCACCGCCACCGGGGACCCAGGCCTCCTGCTGCAGAAACAGCGCTGGGAGAGCCCCGCAGGAATTCTTCTGCCACTTCCCTGTGCCCACTGTGTCTCCGTGTCACCGCGGCCTGGATTTTATTTCTCTTTCTTTAAAATAAAGGGCTTTGATGCAATGTTCCCAGGAGATGCTGTCACCAAGATCTATTTTCCTTTCTTTTTTTCCCCTTGACTAAAATTAAGGCTCCCATTGTCACTGTGTCGGCCTCTGGGCACCCTCCACCAGGGGCTGGGCTCCCCCGGAGCCTATCAGAGGAAACCAATGGCACAGTCAGCAGGGACACAAAGGCCCCAGCTTCTGGAGCATTCGCTGGTCTGAGTCATCCTGGTGTATTTCCGCCAAGCTCAGGGCACCTGGTGGGGACCGGCAAACCCTCTACTCTCCACCTCCTGCCCTGTGTCTGCCCCGCCCTCGCTCAAAACCAGCAGGTGCCCCGCCCCCCGCCCCCCGCCCCCCCCCCAGGTTCTATGTGGAAGGTGAAACTGATCAAGTTTGCATTTTCATCGCTAAAAACCTGAAGGGGCATTGTGGGCATCCGGCAGGCTGTGGGGACAGCCTGATTCTCCCCCGCCTCCAGTCGCTAGTTATCTCAACGTCCTGCCCCTGGGTGTCCCTGCCAGGCTGCAGGAGCCAACGTCCAAACTGCGGGCTCTGCCGGGTGTAGGATTAGATGTGCCCATTCAGTGGAAACCGTGGTCTCCAGGAGCTGACGTTTCCTGGTTCCCCGCCTCCACCTCTGCCCCGCCAAGCCTCGGCCCTCATTGCAGACCACCCCGCCCCCCAGGCAGGGCCACCACCGCGGGGGCTCAACTGCGTCCCGCCTCCGGGCTCTGCGCCGACTCACCCCCATCGCCCCTTTTCTGTGGCCGCCATCGGCGGGCCCCGGCTGGATAAAAATGTGAAAAAGCGGTTTGGCCAGGTGGCATTATCCTCCAACCGGAAAATCAGCTCTCACGCTCGACAAACATGGCTCTATTCAGGGTCATAGCACATGAAATGTGGCCTCCCCTGCAATAGCGGGTCACCCGCCATCTCCTCCAGCGACCTCCTCTTCCCTCCGCGCCTTCTTTCTCTCAGCCCTCTCTCGCTTCCCGCCTGTGCTGACGACGCCACTCCGAGCCCCGGCCACGTGCCGGGGACACCTGCTCCTCTCTGCCCCCCGCCCCGGCCACGTGCCGGGGACACCTGCTCCTCTCTGTCCCCCCCCCCCTCCGCCCCGGCCACGTGCCGGGGACACCTGCTCCTCTCTGCCCCCCGCGGCCCGCAGAGCAGGGCGCAGGGCTCCGCGCATCGGAACCTGACTGCGGTCAGCCCCCAGTCACCGGCAGAGCGGGGTTCAAACTAAGACTTTCCCTGCACCCCGCCTGATCTTCCTCCTCGGTCCCTGCGAAAGCTGTCAGCAAGGCGGACAGTCTGTCTATTTCCAGAAGCATTTGCACACTGCAGCCAGGGGCGCCCCGAGGGACCGCTCCTTGAGGCTGACCCAGGCGCTCCGGGCCTGCCTCTGCCGCGGCCACTCGGTGCTCAGGGGCCGCTGGTGCAGCCTGCACTGCACAGCGCGGGGAACTGGCTCTCCCTAAGCTTCTGGAGCGGGCGGTGGCAGGGCAGAAACCCAAGCCTGGTTCCCACTGGAGCAGCCCACTCACCGCTGCAGGTGAGGCCGGCCCTCCACCCCCAGGTGTGCTGGTCCCCCCAGCCTCCGTCCCCAGGGGCGATCGACAGCCGGCGGCCTCCCAGCCCCTCCCAGGGTGTGCTTGTTCAGAACTGCAGACATGATTGTCATCCTGTCCTAACAGGCGCTCGGAGCCAGCTGGTCCTGAGAGCCCCTTTTAGGCCTTTGAGATTAGGCCTGTCCAACTCCCAGATTCCTGTGATCCGATGACATCAGGACTGTGAATAATCGGCCTGGCCCAGGGCCAGGATGGCTGTGCTGCTTCCCCCGTGAACTTCCTCCCCCTTCGGGAAACAGGCCCGCCCGGCCCTCGCGGCCTGTCCACTGGGCATCCTCCCCCGGCGGAACCGCCCCCAGCGCCACGACCCCACCCCCTGCCTTGGGACTTAAAGGAGGCGGGAGCCGGTCAGGGACACTGCAGCTGAGCTCCCGGAGCCCAGGGCCGGAGCGAGCAGCCAGCGGGCCAGAGGTAGGTGGGGTCCCTGTGCCTGTCTGTCTCCTTCTCTCTCCCCAAAGCCCTCCGGCAGATGCCGTCATTGAAGGGTGCCTGAGTGAAAGGCCCACTGCGTAATTCAGGCAGCAGGAGGATCCGCTAGAATCCGCTCCAAAGGGAGCTTTCTTCTGGTATCTGCGTGGAACTGGGGCGGACCGCAGTGCTTTGGAGGGGCCGGGGGTGCAGGGGAGAGGACGGGAAGGGACGCCTGTCTTGGAGAAGGGGGGTGCAGGGGAGAGGACGGGAAGGGACGCCTGTCTTGGAGAAGGCTGTGCTTGCCGGGTGGAGGGAAAGTGAAAAGGATCACACAGCAATGCTCTGAATAGACAATGGCAGCAGCTGGTGACTACAGGGCAGCAAATGTAAAGTCAGCTGCCTCGGGACACATGGCAGGGAGAGCAGGGGGTCCTCTGGGGTCCTCCCTCCCACAGTGAACCCAGCAAGAGACTGAGGCTGCCGGTGGGTGGGCCGGGGTGACCTGTCTCCAGGGATGGCGACCTGGTGGGAGGCCCTGGGAAGGTGCAGGGGCCTCACTTTTGCCCCAGGGAGCCGGGCCCAGAAACGCTTTGATCTCAGCAGGCCCCTCCACGCTCGGTAACCTCTGGCTTTTTGCCTGGAGGACATCAATCAGGTGGGCAGTCCTCTTTGAGGACTTTTCAGTTACAGGGGGGAAAATGACATCAATGTCTTTCATCCCTAAAGCACTCTGCAGGAAGCTCTCTAGGCTCTCTAGACTTTCACTGTCATTATCTTTATTTTCTTAACCTCCCGGGGAGGGGGGGAAGGAAGAAGGGAGAGAAGGAGGGAAGGGGAACAAGCTGAGCTCCCAGGTAACTAATGACAAACTCAAGCGCAAAGAACTGTGACAACAATGAGTTATTCAGTGGCCAATTTGGAATAATATGGTGGTCTCCTGCAGTAACTGATGACAGACAAAAATTGTGTGTGCACGCAGGTGTGCATGTGGGTGTTTGTGTGTGCATATACATATGTATGTGCATGTGTGTGGGGTGTGTGTGCATGTGCACGTGTGTGCGTGTGTGCATGTATTCATGCATGGGCGTGTGTATGTATATGTATGTGCGCGTGTGTGCATGTGTGTGTGCATGGGTGTGTGCACGTGGGGGTGTGTGTGCATGTGGGGGTGTGTGTGCATGCGTGTGTGCGTGGGGAGGGTGTGTGCATGCCTGTGTGTGTGCGTGTGGGTGGGTGTGTGCATGCGTGCGTGCGTGGGGAGGGTGTGTGCATGCCTGTGTGTGTGCGTGTGGGTGTGTGTGTGCAGGGGGTTGTGCGTGCCTGTGTGTGTGCATCTGTGCGTGTGGGTGGGTGTGTACATGTGTCTGTGGGGGGGGTGCATGCCTGTGTGTGCGTGTGTGCGTGTGGGTGGGTGTGTACATGTGTGTGTGCGTGGGGGGGTGCATGCCTGTGTGTGCGTGTGTGCGTGTGGGTGGGTGTGTACATGTGTCTGTGGGGGGGGTGCATGCCTGTGTGTGCGTGTGTGCGTGTGGGTGGGTGTGTACATGTGTGTGTTGCGTGGGGGGGGTGCATGCCTGTGTGTGCGTGTGTGCGTGTGGGTGAGTGGGTGTGCGCCTGCAATCCCAGCAGGAGACCCTGCAGATACAACTGTCACACGGGGCTCCCCCGCAGGTGACTTCCCAGCACTGCTGGCCCGTGGGTGGGAGGATTCATCCTGAGATGGAGACACTGGCTCGTCTGGTCCGGAATCAACACATGACGGCGACAGGAGCTGCCGGGGGCGCGTTTCCTGCAGGGCAGCGTCAGACCCCGCAGGCAGGGGCGCCGTGAATATTGAGATATAAATAGCTCCATCCTACCCATCAATTTATTCTCCCGAATGTTCTCAGAGACGCCAGCCTCCAATCTCTGGATCACGTCAGGAGCAAATGATAGCTGCCCTCTCTTGAGGCGGCTCCTTCTCCATCTCAGTTTACTTCGCAACGCCGAGTATCACAGTCCCATCTGTGCCGCTCTCGGCGAGTCCCTGCGGGCCCCACGCGTCCTGGAAGCAGCTGAGGAATAACGGTTAGGCGTGCGCTGCTGTGTAGGCTCATCGAGGCAGGACTGTGGCTTCATTTGCCCAGGGCCTGACGTGTTGACGAGCACAGCTATGACCAGTTTCAGACTCGCGTTCCAAGCAGCCCCGGTGCCCCTTTGGTGGTGCCATTTGAGGCCACCGTAACCAGCCAGGCTCCATTCTGGTAAACGAGCAGCCGGCAGGACGCAGCGCACCGGGGAGCTCGCTGTCCAGGGGAGGCCTCGTCTGCCAAGAGGCGTTTCTCAGTCACAGGGTTTTAGAGCAGCCGCAGGTGGGTTCGGTTTGGGAGGAGCGGCTTGAGCTCCGGGCGTCCCAGCTTCAGGAACGTGTGCGCTTGTTCTCAGCCAGCCCGGGGGCGACGCGGCTCCCAGGCCGTGGTAGTGGCCCTCACTCCACTCGGAATTCAAGGTCCATAGACTTCTCTGAGCTGCCGAGCATCTGGCAATGAGAATTTTGAATTTTTGGTTGGAACGTTGAGTTTTCATTTGATTATTTGGCATTGTGCATCTGTAGTCTCAGAATGCAATTTTTATTTTCGGTGAGTAGTTTTGGCTCTGTTTTGATAACATGATCAGCACAGGCAGTGAGGGACAGGCACGTTCTGCTCATTCCTTCCTGGGGCCATTCACTGTGTGCAGGAGAGAAACTGCGCACGGCCCCAAGCGCTCAGCCTCGTCCTGGCCGAGCGGCTCACGGAGCCACGTGGGGGCCTCAAGCCAAACCGAGCAAGAGGGAAGACGGTTCAGACTCGCACAAAATTAGAGCTAGAGAAAGTTACCTGTGGGGTACAGTGTGCTCTGCTTGGGTGAGAGGGACCCCAAAGCCCAGACTCCATCACTAGACAATGTATATGGAATGGAATTCGTAACTCTATTAAAATTTTAAAAAATTGAAAAACAACAAAATATCTTAAGGGGCTAGTGTCTATCTTTAGTGAGGTCAGTAAAATTTGATTGTGATTCTTTGAGTTTTCAAATGTTAAAATGATGTTCATGTTTAAAAGCAAACAAACAAGAATCTTAAAGGTCACCTGCCTGGCGACCAACCAGCCCTGAATCAAGCCGCACGGGCTGCTGAACGCGACTCCGCTGTCTGCTTACATATAAGAACAGCACGTCCTCTTTGTGATGCTTTGAGGATTTTGTGTCCTATCGCCCTGCCTGTGAAACGGGCTTCTCTAGAAGCGGGTGGGACAGATAAACTCAGTTCTCCATCACCTGAGAAATAACACCTGTGACGGGGAGAACGAACCCGGTGCTGGTGCAGAGCAAGCATTTCAGAAACACTTTTGAGGGGACAACTCAGGTTGTCAAACTTACCCAACTGGGAGTCTCGGCAGCTGCCCAGCTGTGGGTCACACCGCCCGGGGCCACGGCCCGGAGGCTGCCTCTCCGCCAGCGACTGTGAGCTCGGGCGACCGTGCCATGCTCCGGACACGTGCGCCGGGGGTGGGGGAGTCTTTGTGGGGAGCAACCTAGAAGACCTGAGTCCACCTGGAGCTTCCGGGGTGGTCACTTCAGGGGCAGCTGAGCGCAGAGACTGGGGGACCTTCATATTAAGAGCCTTTTCTGTTTATTACATAGTCACAAATATTCGATTCACTTACGACTAGGCTTTAGAGAATCCACACTGAACTCCCTTGAAGGTCCCTGTATCCTTAGGACTCTCAGAGATTCCAAACCACACGTCCTCCTGGGGCCGCCCTTGAAGGGAGAGCCTTGGGGTGCGAATCTCACCCCTGTGCCCGCTGAAAGGTGTTTGCTCGGAAGAGCGAGGGGCCCTGGCTGCCGCTGCCGCTGCCCTGGGCCCCAAGCCATGGTGCTGCGCTCTGTAGGGAGACCCCTCGTCCCGGCTAAGTCCTACTCTTGCTCAGTGCACAGCGTGTACGTTACGCATTCCAGAAAGATTGCCTTGACCACCCCCGCCGCACCAAGACTGAAGCAGGCACCCTCCTCCACATTCCTCACCGTGCCACCCCGCCTCCGGCCCTGATCTCACCGTGCTGTGTCCAGTTATCCGTCCCCTTCCTAAACTATGAGTTCTCTGGGGACAGCGTGAGGTGCCTTTAGGTCCCCGGGCTGTGCTGCTGCCTGGCCGGCCTCGGGGGACACTGGGTGGTGCAGAGGTAGCAGGAGTAGATCATCACCTGTGAGGCAGGGAAAGAGGTGCTGAGGCTTGAGGTCTGCGGGGGTCTTCTAGGTGCTGGAGGATGTCGCCCTTGGAGCTTCTCGAGCCCTTTTCGCAGAGATCTTTAATGAGCAGTTTGATGTCAGCCGAGTTTCCCAAAGGCAGGGGAGGGGGGCTTCGTGGGGGCGCTAAACCCAGCGACCCACCATGAATAATCTAAAAGAGAGAAATTACCGTCGCCTTGGTCTCTGCTGGCTAGTCGCGTCTTGTCATGTCCACAGAAAAGAGAAGCTTGTTTTATTTTTGCCTTGTTGGCGCAAGAGCCGTGTCTACACCTGGGCTGCTGAGACAAAGGGAAGGGTCTTTTGTTCTGGGACGCTCCCGTTTCCTTATTTCTCCCGAGTGGTGCCTCTGGTTTCCAGATACGTTTCCAGATACCTACGTGGGTGCCTGTCACGTGGCCTGGTGTCCATCTGTCCCAGCTTCCCTGGAGAGTCCAGAGCGGCCCTGGCATGAGCAGTGTAGACAGGCCCGAGAAGCGCAAATAGAAAAACAGATTACAGATGGGATAAAAGTCACACCCTTTGTACAGGAAATAACGGGTCCTGTTACTGCTCCTCCACGAACACAGGTGACGGGCACGGCATTTTATTTCCACCGTCGAGATTCCAGTTCCAGGTTATCTCAAGGCGTCCAGATGGTCTGGGAAACAGGACTCGGTATTAGCCCGTGAACACGATGGGGACCCGCCGAGCTCTGGGCGTCTCCTCTGCCTCGGCAGCTGCACGTGGATCCAGGGCAGCGTCGCCACTGAAGGACGTCAGGACAGTAAACGCAGCCGCCCCCGCTGCGCAGCAGGCTGGGCGTAGGGGCTCCACCCGCTTCCCCTCTAATTGCCAGAACAATTTAGCGAGGTGCAAATGATCAGCCCCGGAGACAACTCAGGAAACTGAGGCTCAGAGAGGCTAAGTGGCCCCCACGCAATCTGTAAGTGGGGTTCCAGGCTGGGGATCCGGAAGTCATGCCCCGTGTGCGCTGGAGCACATTAAGAGTTGCAATCGAGTGTCCCAGAGAGAGGTGCAAGGGTGTCGGGTTTGGGTGGAGGAGCCGGGTGAGTCCTGATGCCAGCCCTCACGGGGTGTGCCAGCTTCGGGTGGATCCCTCATACTTTTCTGCAGTTCAGTTCCCTCCTCTGTACAAATGAGATAATAATATTGCCTTAAGTGATTTAACAGATGTGAAAGGGCTTTGTAAACTCTGTGCCTGGAAAGTGGCAGGTACTGAAATACCTGTCGGGTGGGCGGCAGTACCCAGAGCGCATTTCTCACGCACGATGACGTCACTTGCACGTCAGCCAGTAGGATGCAGAGAAACTCATGGAACGACACCATGAAAGCTTCTGATCGTCATTTCCTGCTTCAGTTGTGTTGGAATCCAGAGGTGGACCGAAGAGCTATCAAATTACTGCATGCTAAGTTACCTTGTCATGATGCTTGCTTCAGGGAGTGGCAGGAACACAAGGAACTTAACAGGACACCTGTTTAGATTAATGTTAGTTTCAGGGCTTGTTTAGATTCAGACTTTGGGGCTAGCATTTTATTGCACTGACTAATTGAGTTAGCATTTGCCAGCTGAACCTTGTTTTCTTTCTTTAGAAGAATCTAAGTTCATTAGGAAAGGGTTTCTCCTGTTTCTATTGCAGGAGGAGCAGGACAGATTTCCATTCTCCTAGACCCACAACGAGCACTCCCTTAGTTCCTCCAAATAACCAGGATTTCCTGGCAGACGGTGGAGTGTTGAGATGACACCTGAACATACTCAGTGTAGCTTTTTATGAGTTTGATTTCATACAGCTTAGACACAGGCCATATGGCTATATTTTGAAGATGATTTGGAGAAAATTCTACCCTGATGGGGGGAGGTAGGGTGTGCCAGGAAAGAAGTCTATTCTACTCACCTCATCGGAATTGATCAAATTAGATAAGAAACAGGTTGTTTTTCTCTTCTCTCCTAGTTATAAAAGAGTTCTGTTCAAGAAAGAGGAAATAATCATCTGGCCTATAGAAAATCCTCATTTTGAAAAGTTCAGAATTGCTTATGTAGTTTTTTTGTTTCTTGAGACTGAGTCTGGCTCTGTTGCCTGGGCTAGGGTGCCGTGACGTCAGCCTAGCTCACAGCAACCTCAAACTCCTGGGCTCAAGCGATCCTCCTGTCTCAGCCTCCCGAGTAGCTGGGACTACAGGCATGTGCCACCATGCCCGGCTAATTTTTTCTATATATATTTTTAGTTGTCCAGCTAATTTCTTTCTATTTTTTTTTTTTTTTTTTTAGTAGAGACGGGGTCTCGCTCTTGCTCAGGCTGGTCTTGAACTCCTGAGCTCAAACGATCTGCCTTCCTTGGCCTCCCAGAGTGCTAGGATTACAGGCGTGAGCCACCGCGCCCAGCTGCTTATGTAGTTTTGAGAATGGTTTTTGCTCTGAGAGTGTGGCGTCTTTAACGGTCAGGACCTGCCACCAGGCTGTGACTCTGGCCTGAGCAAAGGGGAGCTTTTGTGAGCACTCACCACCCTGTGCGAGGCCAGGTCCTCCTCCCCCCATCTCACCTGACTTGTCCTGACTCTACAAACATGCCTTTGCCATTCCAAGGGGTTCTGACCATTTCTTCTCTAGTTTGTCGGCATCCATTCTGGCCTACGGTGGTTGAGGGCAGGGGTGTGTGTTGGGGGGAGCGTGTTGTTTGTCTTAAAGCCGTGAGTCATTTCAGGGTATTGGTACTCCTGGAGAATGACTCTCTCTTACTCAGCTTTCCAGAGAGAAGTTTTACAAAGCACTAATAGAAGAATCTCCTCGACCAAAGATAAATGCAGCAAACCTTGCACATGGTGCAAAATTTGATAATTTACTTTTGTCTTTCCCTTGCAATTTCTACCCTCCTCTAGCTTGCTCTTGTTTCTGCCTCCTCTTGCTGGCAAGAGCACAAACTACCAGCGCTGCCGTTCACTAATACCTGGGGCAGTTGCATTGTTTGCAGTTTGATGGATTGACTGCATGTGTATAGTTCCTTTATTGCAAATCACTTTCCTATAATCTAAGAAACAGAACTCCAGTGCCATGTATACGAGTTTCACAGTCTACATAGCAGGCCCACGCATTTTAGCATTTGTTCTCACAACAACAGAAACCACAGGATGTTAGCCCCGGAGGAAACTTGGGAGCATCCAGCCCACTTGCTTTTGCGTTGCTGGGAGCAGATTTTATGTCTCCAAACATAGATGCTTCTTGGAAGGACAGCACATTAATTTGTGTTCAGCCATTTTTTTATCTTATGTGCATGAGTTTATCAGTTCCTTTTCTGAGAGCAGATTGTTATGGGGGGAATGTGGAGAAGGTGGGGACCCTGAGAACACCACTTCACTTGCTGTTTCCCAGGGCCTTCCGCTAGCTGGCTCACGGCCTCTCCAGCGGCTTTGTTCATCTAGAGCCAAAGAATTATTAACGGGCTCTCATCAATCCTCATCCTCCTCTGTGACCACTGCAGAAATCAACACCGAGTTTCTCAGCCAGAAGGGCACACGTCCTCGGCTCTGGGAAACCGCACATCTCCCAGGAGAGCAGCTGTGGCAAGGTTCCTCTCTCCCTGGCCACCAGACCATGGTTCCCATTCCCCCTAGAGCAGCCATCATGCACAGGTTGTTTAGAGGGGCCGGTGAACAGAGTCGCCTGTCACTGTGGCCAGCAGGACCGAACACCGCTTCCAGGCAGGAAGGTCAGAACTGGGGTTGCACACGTATGTGGGAAGCAGACAGGGCCTGCCGAGCACAGATGTGCATGCTGTGTACTGCACAAGGGTGCCTGCCTGCCCATGCATCTTTGAAACCCAGGTGCCACTTAATTTGCCAAGCCACGTCTCCTGTTTTTTCTAATTTGCACAGATTCTTTGTTAACTTGCCAAACTCTGGCCCTGCCGAACCCCATCCACCAGAGAGGATGCCTTTTGCAAATCTGTAAAAATCAACTTTGTGTGCTGGGGTGGGCCTGCCAGGGCTGGGGTCCTGGGGGCTTGGGGACCACGGGCCTTATGGCCATTGCACCACTTCTCATACAGTGATTCAGGGGTTCCAGCCCAGCGAAAGTCAGCCCCCTCGGGGCCTGCCTTCCCCCTTCCTTCCCTCCCTCGCTCCCTCCCTCCCCCCTCTTACTTGCCTGCCTTTTTAGTTCTTTGATGATTCTGGGAAACTATTAAATATAGCAAAAGAAGGAAAGCTCAGACTGTCTCTATAAAGTGGGCCTCTGAAGGCTTCTCACGCCTACCCCTCCAGTCTCCTCTCCCACCCTGGCCTCCCCGAGCGCTCGTGGGTGTCCCTGTGGCGGGGCCTGTGGCCTGCTCCTGTGGCCCCGCCAGCCCCGGTCTGCGTCCGCGCCCTGGGTTCACTTCGCTCTCTGCCGTCACTGCCCCCGACCTCCACACCCACCTCTTTGAAGGCAAAAAAACAAGGACCGTTTTCCCTCCCTCTCTTCTCTCTCCGTCGTCTTCAGACTGCACTGTTTTCCTGCTGGCCGGATGACTAATTTCCTTGTCATCTCCCACCCGACTTGGCCTGTCCAGCCGCCCAGCTGGCCTCTGTGCGGTGCAGGCGGAGCTGTCACGCTCACACTGGATCAGCTCACGGCCCACGAAGGCCCAAAGCGGCCAAGGACAAGTCTCTAACTCTCCCCACAGTAGAAGACAAAAACAGGGTCCTGCCCTCTTGTGCAGATTGTTCAGCTGCCAAAGGGCTGGCCCTGGGCAGTTGCGGGGTCTGCGCACAGCCCCAGGCCACTCCCCAACCCCCCACCGCCCGGCTGGGCCAGGGGCTGCTCCCTCGAGGACAGGAAGGACCGTGCAAATACCTCGCTTTTCACTTTGCAGCCTTCCAGGAGGGCCTTGGAACCAGGCAGTAACTCAGCAGGCGTCTGGGGAAAAAACTAAATTGACCCCCAGGCTCGGTACGTGAGCGCGTTGCGAGGGCCGGGTGGTTCGGTGCAGGGTGGAGGAGAGCGAAGCTGCCCGTCCTGCGGAGGTTCCTTCACCGGTTCCTTCACGCTCGATCGCTGTCGCGTTCCGGACCCTGGGGAAGTCCCCAGGGCCGGCCTCAGAGAGCTGAGGGGACAACCTGCCCCCGTGGGCATCAGGAAGGAAGAGGGGAATCAGGTTAAGAAGATCTATTTTAAGAGGTTGTAAGTAATGGGGTAAAATTAAGAGGGGAATGGAAGAGCAATTTGGGGAAATTCTGAGAAAGGGGCAATTTGAGGGAGGCTGAGAAGGGAAAGCCCGGAGAGGTTCCCTGTGTCCAGGAGGCTCCACCGGGCGCTCCTGCTCTGGGCTGTGGGCGGCCTCGCCCTGCTTCCTCCGCCCTGGAACCGCCAGCCAGCGGTGGCAGACGCCCCGGGCGTGGCAAGGGCACTGAGGACAAAGGCCCGAGGCTGCCCCGCTGTTTCCTTCAGGAGGGGCCGGGGCAGCTGCTTCTGGAGCACAGGACTCCCCTGAGCGTTCTCAGGCTGGAGCCGCTGTGGCCCCGGCTCCCCGTGGCCCCTGCCCACCCTCTGCCCCCCAGCAGCCCAGGCAGGACCACCAGGCACATCGCGTCTCCCGCCTCAGCCTCCCGTTCTGTTTGAGGCATGGGAGGATGAACCACACTCCCAACAGGGGCGTCCCTGTCAGAGGCACAATCGGGAAGCCAGAGCCGACCCAGGCGGGGGTGGAAAGCCCGGAAGCCCCTGCGCCAGGAGGCCCGGGGACCCTGGGGATGGGGGAGGGCTGGGATCAAAAGTTGCTGTGGCCTCAGGGCAGTGAGTCAGGGGCAGAAGCACCCTGCCTGACGCCGTGACAGCCACAGAACAACACCCGACCCACTAACCTACTTTACGCTGCCGAGGGCAAGATCTCCGGGAAGGGCAGATGGAAACTGGGAAGTCCGGGTCCAGGAAGACGTGAGTCTAAGGACCCCAGATGCCCGCCTCCCTCCATGGTGCAGATCTGCGTTTTACTGGACCCGGTCGCAGGCTATAAAAAAGGAGACAGGCACCAGGAGGAGCAGTGGGGAGGGCAGGGTGGAGGGAGCCTCTCCTGTGCTGGGCACGGACCCTCAGACCCCGCTGCGTCCCCAGAGCACACCCAGTCTAGGCAGGCTGGCTCTGCCGTGCGCCGGCAACGATGTCACCACAGCTTCCTCTGGAAACTCCGGAGAGGACATCACTGTGGCTCCATGGAGTCAAGCCCAGGGCAGGAGTTCCCTCCCAGGAGACCACGCCAGGGCACTGTGGCCCCCAAGTGCCAAGCAGGGCCAGAAACGGTCCACCCTTCCGCCCACGGAAACCTGGGGCCAGATCATCGGCCAGCAGCCCGAGCGCCCGCTGGCGACGAGCAGATACACGAAACGGGCTCTGTGCAGACAGGGGTGCCGTGCGCAGGGAGGACCTTCTGGCATGAGCCGCGGCCCGGGGGAAGCTCAGTGAGATCAGCCAGTCGCAAAGGGACACACACTGTGTGATTCCACCTCTGTGAGCCGTGTAGAGTAGGCGGATTCGCAGTGACAGGAAGTGGGAGGGCAGGTCCCAGGGGCCGCGCAGAGGGAGGCAGGAGTTAGCGTCGCCCCGGGACAGTTTGAGCTGGGGAAGAAGAAACGTCCCGGGGTGGAAGGTGGTGACGGTGGCACAACAATGGGAAGGGACGTAATGCCACAGAACAGCACACTCACAAGTGGTTGGAGTGGTACATTTTATGTCACGTACACTTCACCACAGTAAGAATATTAAATACACACACACACACACACACACACACACACATTCTTCAAAAATCCCCCTGCAGGCGCCGCCCTGGCGCTTCTCCCTGCGGGACCCGGCCGTGATAAAGTGGCAGATCCGTGGTCTTCATTGTACTCTGACCTCTCACGTCACACGATTACGCTCTTTTTTCTCTTCTTCCAGGATTTAGGGGACACTGAAGAAACGACGGCTAAGATGAAGACAGAGCTCTTGTGCGCGCTGCTGCTTTGTGGAGCAGTCTTCGCTTCGCCCAGCCAGGTGGGTGTCCGGCGTGTCCTGCGAGCCCCCTCGAGGCTGCCAGTCGCCCCTGGTGCAGCCCGAGTCTGTGTCCAGCCAAGCCCCCGCGGCGGGGATGGCGTCCCGGCGCGGAGGGCGTGGGGACAAGGGTCGGTGTGGCTGCAGCGCGCAGGCGTGCACACGCCTCTCTGCACAGGAGACTCCGGACCCAGGGCCCCGCGCAGCCCTGGGGCTCGGTCTGACTGAGGGAACGGTTCTCAGTCCACTGCCTGGGTCTGCCTTCTGCGGAGCTGCTTTTAATCCACAAAGTGCAGTCGTCCCTCAGCATTTGTGGGGATCGGTCCCAGGACCCCTCAGATGCCAAAAGCCAAGGATCGCCAGGCACAGTGGCTCATGCCCCTAATCCCAGCACTCTGGGAGGCCAAGCCGGGAGGATCCTTTGAGGCCGGAAGTTCAAGACCAGCCTGGGCAACATAGCAAGACCCCGTATCTACAAAATAATTAAAAAATTAGCTGGGTGTGGTGGCATGTACCTGTAGTCCCAGCTCCTCAGTAACTGAGGCAGGAGGATGGCTTGAGCCCAGGAGTTCAAGGCTGCAGTGAGCTATGATGATGCCACTGCACTCCAGCCTGGGTGACAGAGTGAGACCCTGTCTCAAAAAAAAAAAAATTCGCAAATGTTCAAGTCCCTGATATAAAATGGCATGAGTATTTGGTTATAACATATGCACATCGTCCCCTATCCTTTAAATCATGTCTAGGTCACTTACAATATCTAATATAAAGTAAATGCTATTTAAACAGCTGTTATAATGTATTTTTAATTTTATTGTTTTTTATTGTTGTGTTATTATTTATTGTCTTTTCCCCAATATTTTCAATCCATTGGCTCCCCGAGGGCCAGCCGTATTTATAAAAGACAGTGCCGGCACGGGGACCCCCAGAGGCCAGCAAGCTGCCCTCACGCTGCTCGCAGATAAGCCAGGCCTGGGCTGGACTCACCCTCTGAGAGGGGCTGGCGGTGAAGGGGATCTGCTGAGGCCAAACGAGCCGCCCCTCTGTGTAAGACTTCAGGGAAGGGACAGCCAGGATGGAGGAGACACACACTCCGCTGCCCAGCATGGTGGCCGCTAGCCACATGGAGCTCTTTCAGTATAAAATTAATTAAGATGAGAGAAAATTAAAAATTCGGTTTCCCAGTCACACTGGCCACATTCGAAGGCTCAGTGGCCACATGTGACCTGTGCTGTGTTGGACAGCACAGATAGAAAACATTTCTGTCGTGCAGAAAGTTCTGGACAGCACTGGTCCAGAAGTCGAGGAAGAACTAGACCAGGAGGCAGGGAATGGCCTCCCCCCGGGCCGGTTCCTGAGGCGGCTCTGGGCAGGGGCGCCTGACGGGCAGGTGCACGGGTGGCTTCTGGCCCGGCCCCGTGTCCTCAGGACGCCCGGCCTGTGCCGACCTGCCTCCACGCCCGCTCTGTTTGCAGGACGTCCGCGCCCGGATCCGAAGAGGAGCCAGGTCTTCCCAAGGTAAGGCGAGGCGGCAGACGTGGGTCCGCAGAGGTGGGGCTCAGGGTGCTGGGGGTGCTGCGGGGCCGGGCGCTCATCCTCTGCCCGTGCCCTGCTCCCTCTGCGCGGGCGAAATCTTTCAGGGCAACTCGGGAGGACGCCTGCCCGTTCGCCATCCAGCAGGCAGCCGAGGCTAGACAGGCTCTGAGAGGAGTAGGAGCCCTTGTCCTCTCGAGGGACAGGCGATCAGGGGTCACAAAGCTGGGGGGAGCCTGCCAGCTCAGTGGCCCCAAGTCCTGGTTATACAGATGAGAAAACGGAGCCCGGAGAGAGAGCGACTTGCCCGGGGCCACACAGGGGCCAGCAGCTACCACGACAGCACTGGCATGGCCGTGGGTCCCGGGTCTTTTCCTGGGCTCAGCGCCTCTGCTAACACACCCGTGTGTCTGCGCTGCCTTCTGCTGGCCAAGGAGGGACAACTAAGCGGGGCCGCCCCACAGATGGGTGTGGCCTGTGAGCCACCTCTGGCGTGGACTGGAGGAGGCTGAGGACCGTCCCATCGGGGTTCCGACAAGATAAACACGCTGACAGCGGCTGCCTTGACCCCGACGTGGAGAACTCTAGGCCCAGCTTCAGGCCCCAAAGCACCCCTGGGCCCCCACCTGTCCTCCCTCGTGACCTAGTTCCCCTGGGTCTGGAAGGCTTTTCAACCCCCTTTTTTTGGTGGAGGTTTCCCCAGACTGAGTCACAGCTTAAGCGTGACGCTTGTTTGCTGGCGGGCTCGGCGTTTCCTACAAGGGTCTCCCGTCCTCAACAGACCTTCAGAAGCAGCAGGGACATTATTTACAGCGAGCATACGGTTACTTCTTTAAGTAGGTAAAAGTAAAAACTTTTTTTTATTAAGTTGGCGTTTTGGTTGGAAAACAGAAAACTGGCAAGAGAATATTGGGGGGGTGCTTCAACTTTTCATGATGCCAGAGACACGAACGAAAGCGGCACATTTCTGCAGAGCCTGAAGTGCCAGTTTCCTTTGTTTGGCCCCAGATGTGGCATCTCTGCGCGGTGATGCTCACGCAGACCGAAAGCTCTGATGGGCAGTTAGGAACAGACGGATATTTTTGATGAATTAAAGTGAAAAATTAGAGAACCGCTTAATAAATGTATTTTGATAGATAGATTTTTTTAAAAAAACAAGGGCCCATCAGAGGAAAAACAATCAAAGGGGTCTTTGGTGACAAAATATTCAGTATTTGCTGACTTCCAGTTGCGAGGGATCCACGACGGCATGCAGGGAAGGCGAGAGAGTTGTTTCTCGGCAGGTCCGGGGCAGCAATCTGGGTGAGTTTTTGGGTCGTGTTCTAAAGAGGCCAGCCTGCCTGTCGTTGTAGTGACCTGCAGAGACGAGAAAACACAGACGCTGCACCAGCAACACGAGTCGTGGCTGCGGCCCGTGCTCAGGAGCAACCGGGTGGAATACTGCAGGTGCAGCGGCGGCAGGGCACAGTGCCACTCGGTGCCCGTCAAGGGTAGGTATGCACGCCGGGCTGGGTCCCGTCCCCCGGCCCGCACTGCTGCGGGGCGCCAGCACGTTCCAGTCTTCACAGGGACATTCCAGGCACGTTCTGCCACAAGCAAAGCTGAAGGTGCAGAGCCAAAGAGGAGACTAAGTGACCGTAGGCAAAAGCCTCCACTCACTGGGCCTCAGTTTCCTCATCTGTAAAACAGGGAGAACAATGGTACATACTCTGTGGTTTGCTGAGAGGAGTAAATGAGTTAATTTTCTAAACTGTGTAGAATAGGGCCCGGCAGGTAGAGAGCACTCTTAAATTTTTAAGCCATGGCCGGGCGCGGTGGCTCACGCCTGTAATCCCAGCACTCTGGGAGGCCGAGGCTGGAGGATCACTTGGGGTCAGGAGTTTGAGACCAGCCTGAGCAAGAGCAAGACCCCGTCTCTACTAAAAATAGAAATATCAGCCGGGCATGGTGGTGCATGCCTGTAGTCCCAGCTACTCAGGAGGCTGAGGCAGGAGGATCGCTTGAGCCCAGGAGTTTGAGGTTGCTGTGAGCTAGGCTGATGCCACGGCACTCTAGTTGGGGCAACAGAGTGAGACTCTGTCTCAAAAAAATTATTTTAGCTCACATTATTCTTGGAGCTGCTTTGAAAGTCCAATTGATCTTTGAACAACACGTTTTTTGAACTGTGCAGTCCACTTTTGTGGATTTTTCCAACCAAAGGTGGATGGAAATGCAGTATTGATGGGGCGTGAAGCCCACGTCCGTGGGTTCTGCAGGCTGCCCGTGGGCCTCGAGCGCGCTGATTTGGTAAATGGGTCCTGGGACCAATGCCCGAGGGTACCGAGGGACAACTGTAACTCAAGGTTTCCTTGTCCGTACTTGACAGGTTGCAGCGAACCGAAGTGCTTCAACAGGGGGACGTGTCTGCAGGCTTTGTATTTCTCAGATTTTGTCTGCCAGTGCCCTGAAGGCTTTGCTGGAAAACGCTGTGAAATTGGTGAGTGGGTGGGCGGGCTGTGTGAGAGAGGGGCTGAAATCCCGACTCCCGCATCTGCCCAGAAAGGAGAGCAGGTGTGGCGGGGGCAGGGTGGGCCGGGGACTGGGCCGCTCGTCTGCTGTGGGTTAGGAACCACAGTGCCAGGCCCGGTGGGCAGAGCTCGATGCGACCCTGGGGTGTGGCCGGCACCCCTTGTGCCCAGTCTGCCTCTGGACCCCTGCGGCTTCCGCAGCCAGCCCGCCTCGCTGTTGGGGGTGACAGGGCAGAGGTGGGAGCCTTTTGAAAGGCTGAATGAAAGAGGATTCCCACGAGATGTCCTGTTCCCCCTCAGATGCCAGGGCCACATGCTACGAGGACCAGGGTGTCACCTACAGGGGCATGTGGAGCACGGCAGAGAGTGGCGCCGAGTGTGTCAGCTGGAACAGCAGCGCGCTGGCCCAGAAGCCCTACAGCGCGCGGAGGCCAGACGCCATCAGGCTGGGCCTGGGGAACCACAACTACTGCAGGTGAGAGGTGGCCGGAGCCGCCACAGCCGGGGAGGCCTGTGCCAGACCAGTCCGGGCTCTCCACCGGGACAGAACCAGGACGACACGGGTGTCTACAGACACAGACACACATAGGTTTATTTTAAGGAATTGGCTCGTGTGATTTTGGGGACTGGCAGGTCTGAAACCTGTGGGTGGCAGCAGGCTGCGTCCCCCACGCAGAACTGCTTTCCAGTGTTTGCCTGTAAGGCCGCCCGCGGATGGGACGAGGCCGCCCACTGCCCAGGATAGTCTCCTTTACTGAAAGCCTACTGACTGCAAATGTTAACCACACCTGCAAAACACCTTCACAACACTGGCATGAGTGCTGCATTAATAACCGGGTACTGTAGCCACGCCAAGCGGACACGTGAGACTGTCACAGCCCTTGTCAAATTGGCACCCACACACATCGCCTTAAACCACACTCAGTCTCCAAGCACAGACGGTAACTGGGTCTGCTTCTGCCCAACGCGATACAACTATCCAGCGCACAGCCCCCAGCGCACTAACCCTTTCCCTGTGTGTACAGCCCGTGGGTCCATGAGGGAGGCTCCACTTTGACCTCCCCTGCCTCTCCCTGGCTGATTTTTCAGAAACCCGGACCAAGACTCAAAGCCCTGGTGCTATGTCTTCAAGGCAGGGAAGTACAGCTCGGAGTTCTGCAGCACACCCCCCTGCTCCAAGCGTAAGTGGCAGCCCTCCCACCCCACCCCACCCCACCCCTCCCCACCTTCCCTCAGTGTCCTTGCCGGAGAGGGTCTGGGAGGACAAGGCTGCCTGTCCTGCAGCTGAGGAGAGACACAGGCAGGCAGGAGTTGGTTCTTTGACCACAGAGGGAAGAAAGTCAGGAGACTTAGGTCTGCGCCCCACTTCACCTCTAACTGCTGTTTGACCTTCACCTCTCTGACCCTCAGTCTCCTCATCTTACAGAGGAGAGGATGGGACTGAATCAGTGGTTTCCAGCCCTTCTGAGAATGGATGGAGATTTTCACTTTTTTGATAAATGGGCCCTTCTCTCTCTCTCCCTCTGAAGACTTTTTTTTTTTTTTTTTTTTTAAGACAGAGTCTCACTCTGTTGCCCTGAGCAGTGTGCCGTGGCATCAGCCTAGCTCACAGCAACGTCACACTCCTGGGCTCAAACTCCTGCCTCAGCCTCCAGAGTAGCTGGGACTACAGGTGCACGCTACCACCACTGGCTAATTTTCCATTTTTAGTAGAGACAGGGTCTCGCTCTTGCTCAGGCTGGTCTTGAACTCCTGACCTCTAGTGATCCTCCTGTCCCCGCCTCCGAGAGTGCTGGGATTACAGGCGTGAGCCACTGTGCCCGACCCCTTCTCAAGCCTTTTGATGAGAAAAATCTTCCGAGATTGAAAAAAATACTAAGTAACAAAAAGGGACTATGAATTCAGTGGTGCTTTTACAACTAATTACGCTATGCATCACAACAGTATGAAAGATATTGTTTTAAGTTTAAATATGTGCACACAGAAGTCGTGTGCATTCAGTGTCGGGTCTCCCAGTAGCGCCTGTGCACCGTGAGCTTGGGGACTGCAGTGCCAGGAGCTGGTCTAAGTCAGGATCTGCTGACCTAGAGTGTCTTAAACATCCCTTCCAGCTGGGGTCTCCATGCACAGAGATCAGCTTCACGTGGGGAGGAAAGAAATGGGGGATCAATGAAAGCAGGCAGTGTTCTAAGGCTTCTACTCCCTCTTCCTTCCAAGCCCAGCAAACCCCTCAGCACTCCGGCACCCCAAACCTGAGAGGTCAGGGCCCCGACACGCCCGCCCCCAGTGCAGCGCCTCGGTTCGCTGTGGCCTGGCAGAATAAACAAGGACACTGCTGCTAACTCTCAAAGCAGCTCCCGAAGTAGCCTCCACTGATGGCCCGTGGCACCCCTCCTGCTGGCCCTCTCCGCACAGCCACCTGGAGGCCACAGCCAGGGGTGGAAGTCAGAACCGGAGATGAAATCGTGCTCCGTGTCCGTGTGACCGGGCTTGAGGAGGGCGGGGGGAGGCGGAGCTGCCGCGCCCCTCTGGGTGCCAGGCTGGCCACCGCCGGCTTCCCTGGCCGGACTTTTGCCTGCTGCCGCATCTGGTTGGTTCAGTCTCAGCTTGAGGTTTCTTTTCCTCCAGGAGAAAATGGGGACTGCTACTTTGGAAAAGGGTCAGCGTACCGCGGCAGCCATAGCCTCACCACGTCCGGGGCCTCCTGCCTCCCGTGGAATTCCGCGAGCCTGATAGGCAAGGTTTACACGGCCTGGAAGAGGAGCGCCCAGGCCCTGGGCCTGGGCCAACACAACTACTGCCGGTACCAGGACGGGGTCCGAGGCACTGGGCCTGGCCGAGGGCGGGGCTGGGCCGTCGGGTGGGACAGGCTCAGTGCCTGCAGTCCGGCAGACCCGGGCTGGGGACCACGGGTGCTGTCTAGCCCGACCCACTGGTTCGCTAGAATCCCAGCCACCGTGAGAAGCAGGTGCGCAGCGTTCCGGCCAAACCCCCAAGTCAGGGTCCTGTCCTGCAGCCACTCAGCCCTCCTCCGCTGCGCGCACATGGCACCTCTGTTCCTCCCGGCAGCCGGGCAGGGCAGAGCACCGTGGGGACTAACCGACAGGAAGGCAGAGCGAAGTCGCTGTCCCGGGGGGTCTGCCGCAGAGCCGCCCGAGCAGCGCTTTGCCGCGGGGCCTCCCTGCGCTCCCACGCAGCCTGTGACGCCACCGGAATGTGACCGAAACCTTCACCTCCTTCCCCCTTTAGGAACCCAGACGGGGATGTCAAGCCCTGGTGCCACGTGATGAAGGACGGCAAGCTGACGTGGGAGTACTGTGACATGCCCCAGTGCTGTAAGGGCTGGTCCTGCCTCCCGCCTGTGGCTGGTGTCCCTTCTTAGCGGTCTCCTCGCCACTTGCTGTGTCTTCACCGCTGTCTGTGCGGACGGTGCTCACTGCCGGCTTCGGGGCCTCGGTGGGGCGGGGGCTGCGGGGGTCCGCGACTCAAGCAGCGGTGGGCGGCGACACTCGGCGGGCGGGTGTCCCCTCCTGGGGTGGGGGGAGGGGAAAAGAAGCAAAGGAGTGCGCCAGCTTCTCTTAGAATCCTGCAGGCTCGAAAGCTTTCTGGACGCCGCTGGTGACGATTGTGGCGGCTCCTTAGACAACCTATAACGTGGGGGGCGGGGGGGGTCGTCTTCCTGTCCGCAGTCACCGAGCAGAAAGGATCGCTCGGCACTCGCGTGGCCAGCCCAAGTCACCGGGCCTGCTCCCCTGTCCTCCGCCTGTGGCCTCTGTCACATCTCCCACCGCGCCCACGGGTCGCAGGGGAACCGGGTTAATGACGGGTGCCGAGAGACAGAACATGCGAGTTGGTGCACATTGGGGAAAAGTGAAATTTTAGTTTGAAAGTTGTCACTCGGTTCCTGTGAACGCGTAGTTCAGCCAGAATGTTCCTCAAGGAACACAGAGCCTTACCGGGAAGGGTGGGAGGGAACCACCAGTTAAGGCGCAAGCAAGGTCGCTGGCTCAGAGCGGCAGGCTGCGTGGACGGAGCCACCGGCAGACGTCGCTCGGGAGGAGGCTGTAAGGCTTCCTTATTCCTGAAGCCAGGAAATGGCTGCGGGGAAAAAATCAGGAGGAGGGAAGCATCGCAGAAAGACCCCCAGACTGGGAGTCAAACAGAGCGGGGTTCTAATCCAGGTGCCACCGTAACCACGGGCACAATGTCTCAGCCTCCCGGAAACGCAGCGTCGTGAGAGTTAGAAAGTGGTGTGCGATACTCGGCGTGTTGTACCCAACAGACCAAGTTGCGGTCTTTGTCACCGTGGAGACTGTGCTGCTGCCCTGCAGCCACGCGGGTGCAGTGAGCCCGCGGGAACTCGGGGTTCCACGAGGGGAAACGGGGCGAGAGCCCGAGGGCCGCACCCAGGGCCGCGGGTCTCACCCGGCCTGTCTGTCCCCCCAGCCACCTGCGGCCTGAGGCAGCGCAGGCAGCCGCAGTTCCGCATCAAGGGCGGACTCTTCGCAGACATCGCCTCCCACCCGTGGCAGGCCGCCATCTTTGTCAGGAGCAGGCGGGCCCCGGGGGAGCGGTTCCTGTGCGGGGGCGTCCTGATCGACTCCTGCTGGATCCTGTCTGCCGCGCACTGCTTCCAGGACAGGTGGGGCTCGGAACCCGCGCTTCTCTGCCCGCTGCGGCCGACCCAGGCCCGCGAGGGGCGGCAGCGAGCCGGCGTTCGAAGGCTGCTTCTCCCGCAGGTTTCCTCCGCACCACCTCGCGGTGGTCCTGGGCAGGACGTACCGCGTGGTCCCCGGAGGGGAGGAGCAGAGGTTTGAAGTGGAAAAATACATCGTCCACCAGGAGTTTGATGATGACACTTACGACAATGACATCGGTAAGAGCTCGTCCTTCTGCGCTCGGGTCCACGCTCCATGTGCGTGACGCACACGCACGCGCCCGCACTCGCCCAGCCGCGGTGACACCCGCGGGACCCCTCCTCCCAGACTCTCGCCCCCTCCTCTCGCGCCGGAAGCCGCGCCTCACCCTGGGCGTGTCCCCTCCCTCCCCGTCGCAGCCCTGCTGCAGCTGAGGTCCGACGCGCCGCGCTGCGTGCGGGAGAGCAGCTCCGTGCGCGCCGTGTGTCTGCCCGAGGCCGGCCTGCGGCTGCCCGACTGGACGGAGTGCGAGCTGTCCGGCTACGGCAAGCACGAGGCGTGTAAGTGGGGGACGGCGCGGCCCGCCCGCCTGTCTGTTGACCAGACAGAGGCAAACTGGGTCACGAGAGTGGGTTCCAGCTCCCCGCCCCCCTCAGTCGCCAGGACCATCTCTGCCTCGCAGGCCACTGCGCGCAGGGCGAGGGTCCCAATGGTCCAAGTGCTTCAAAGGCCTTGAGGATTCAGGAAGGTTTCTGTATAAGAAGCGGAGTGCAGAGGCTAAGGGTGCGAGTTCTGGGATGCTGGAGGGGTGTAGACCTGACTTCAAATCCTGCTTGCTTAGCTGTGTGACCCTGGACATGGGGTTTTACTTTGAAAGGCTCCAAGCCTCGGTTTCCCTGTTGGTAAAGTAGAGAAAGAACCTAATTAGAGTATGACGATTAAATGAGATAATATTAGATTAAACTAGTGGTTGTCAACTGGGGCGATGTTGCCCCCCAGGAAACATCTGGCAAGTCTAGAGACATTTTGGTGTTACAACTCAGGGCGGAGGTGGGAACGAGCACTTAGGGACGCTGCCGAATGCCCACAGCGCACAGGACTGTCCCCCACTGTAAGGAACCATCTGGTCCAAAATGTCAACAGTGCTGCTACTGAGACCCTGGGTCAAGTCCTGTAGAACTGCTGGTTTTATGGGTCAAAATGATAAAATATTGGCAATGTCATAGGATTCAACCTAGTAACACATGTAAAATCTTGATAAATGTTAGCTATCAGAAAATTTGGCCTTCTCCTTCTGAAAGGTTTACCAACAGCTTCCCCTCAAACCATAAGATGTCCCCCTTCTCTTTCAGCTTCTCTTTCCTATTCGGAGCGGCTGAAGGAGGCTCATGTCAGGCTGTACCCGTCCAGCCGCTGCACGTCACAGTACTTGTTCAACAGAACCGTCACCAGCAACATGCTGTGTGCGGGAGACACTCGGAGCGGAGGGAACCAAGCCAACCTGCATGACGCCTGCCAGGTAAACGCGACACCTCCGCAGACTCTGGGCACACCGGGGACGAAGATGCCCCTTGGCCAACAGGTCCTTAGCGCAGGGAAACCGGTGCAGCCAGCAGGCAGCGATTTCGTCTCAGCGAGGCCCTGGGGGTCCCCGACGGGGCCTCAGAGAGCAAAGCAGTGGGAGAATGATCACAGTCACCTAAACTGCAGGAAACCTCCCCAACATCTGCACAGGAAGCTCCGCCTGGCACAGGGTTTCCTTTAAGTGCAGGCGGTATTGACTAGTGAAGTGACAGATAAAGCAACACAATTAAGAAATCCTCGACTTCTGTAGGTGCCAGAGCACTGGCGTCTGCCACGTCGCAGGAGGAGGAAGGCGCCGCACTGGGAAAGAGGCCGTGGTAATAGGTGGTTTGTGAGAAATGAGTTTTAGAAACTCGCTTTCAGCCCTAATGTCCTAGGAAAGGAAACCCTTTTGGGTTCTCTGTGTGGCATTCTCGTCAGGGTTGGCCCGTACATTTCGTGATTAACAAGATACTGGGGTCTGGGGGACAGACCGACCTGCTGGTATTGAGACCTAAATAGAGCCAGTCCAGGCTCTTCCGCTGCAGACTGTGCGGGCTTCGTTCTTAATCGCATCAGTGATTTTTTCCCCCCTTGGTTCCTTGACAGTATTTGGTTTCTTTTTGAATGGTCTCTTCAGAAACCTCAACTGTACCACGTACCTCACAGTCAAAAACAGGTTGTATCAAAGTGAAACTGTTCTATCTGCATGCTCGAAGTTAAAAACAAAAAGTCATTTTGATCCAATATGGCAGCAGCCCCCCCATGATCCAGTTTGGCTAGACGGCGTGCGGTGTTGCTGGCACTCGCCCGGTTGGTTCCCGTAACCACCTGCGAGAGGGCTAGTGGCGTCCCCGTCTCACAGATAAGGAAAGCCCCACACAGCCAGCTGAGGCCACACGGCTAGTAAACGGCAGAGTTCAAAGTAGGGTTTTCGAGGCCTGAAGTGTCTGGGCGATTATCTCAATTCTACTTTACTACAGTAGAAACAGCCTAATCCTCTAGAGGATCAAGATAATTGAGATATAAGATTTTTCCTTTCTGAACTAGATACAGTAAGTCTGCACTTAACATCGTATCTGGGAAAAATAAGTTCTTAGAAACTGCGACGTTAAGAGAAACAAGTATAACGGAACCAATTTTACCGTCAGCTAATTGATACAAACAAGAGTTAAGTTCCCAGGGCGAGTTTCTGGTCACAAAAACATCACCAAACTTCTAAAGACCCCAAACACTTAATATTAAACATTGACATGAAGTGTATACATACATTTAAGAAAGACGAACACCAGCAAGGCAAGCATTTACCAATGTTTCCAGTTCTGGGTCTCAGGAGGCGGGGGCCTGTCCCGGAAGCTCAGGGTGCCAGGCGGGCGCCAGCCCTGGCCGGGCCGGATCCCTGTGCAGAGCACTCACACCCGACACGCACTCGGCCGGGACCGTGTAGACACGCCAATTCACCTGCCGCGCACAGGTTTGGGGTGGGAGGAGACTCGAGCAGACGTGGAGCACGTGCACACTCCAGACAGTGGCCTCGGTCAGGAATCAACTTCTTTTTCTCATCAACATTACAGCAAACGACATTAAATATTTATCAAGGACCTGCTGTACTTTGAAGGATACAATGTTCACACTACAAATACTAACCCTAACTTTCCCCCCAAATCGTCTGCCTTTTTGCAAACAACTCACCTGTTCCCTCCTTTGCAGGGTGACTCCGGGGGCCCCTTGGTGTGTTTGAAGGACAACCGTATGACATTGGTGGGCATAATCAGCTGGGGCCTTGGCTGTGGGCAGAAGGACATCCCGGGGGTGTACACCAAGGTCACTAGCTACCTAGACTGGATCCGAGACAATACGCGACTGTGACCAAGAACACCAGCTCCCTGAAACCACACGAGGTCCTGCCTTCCTCCCCCCGAGAGGCTGCTGCAGACGTGCTTCTCTGCACGGACTTCTCCGCAAACCGCCGTGCGGTGCAAGCGGGAGAGAACCCACAGAAGGAGAGGGAGAGTGTATGTTTTCACAGGCGCTTCCCATTTGGGAAGTTTTCAGGGCTAAGGTCTGACTTCAGAATGTGTTCTGTCAGACAAGAAGACGGATATGTAAATGCCAACCCCTCCAGGAATGCCACCATCTGGAGCAGAAACTGGGTGAGCCAACCCGTGTTCAGCCAAAAGCCCAACCTCTTGATCTGTCGCCGTGAGCAGCTTTGGAAATGGGACCCCAAAGATAGAAGCATGTTTCAATAGTAAAAAACTGTAATAACAATAACTAGATGCTTCAGGAAAGACTTGCGTTAGAAACAGACGTGTATTTATAGTCACAAGAGCCCGGCAGGACCTCCAGAGAAGTGGGCTGGCCAAGCAGGTCCTGGTTCTCAAAACCACCCTTCACACTAAGTCCCCTTCCCCTCCCCACGGCCCCTGGCAGCTACTCCCTGTGTGCAGCGTAACCTGTCCTTACAAGCTTTACAGCAGAATGGAGAGTCGTGCCATTGTAACAGCTAGGCCTCAGCACATTTATAGCAATCCATCTCGGTTCTTACTTACCATAACCCTGTATTATACTGTACTTAAATAATAAATCCAGATATATTTTTCACAAAAGCAGAGTGGAGTGGTTTTGTTACACATGTGGCGTCCCAGTGTTTGTTTTTATCCGTGTTGTTCACGTTCACGTTTTTTAATCATTTGGAATATTTGCTTCATTCCCTCGACCTATGTGGAATCGCGGCTGCCCGCAAAGCCCCGGGGACACCAAAACGCGTGGGGCGGGGAGGCCGGGTGTGGCGGGAAGATGAGTGACAGGCAGAATGGGGACGGCCACACCATGGCAGAAACTTGTAGTGGAATCAGGGGCAGGAGGGGGGGGACCCGGAGGAGCACCCTGAATGAGGGAGGTGTGCGCAGGCGGGCAGGTGTGGGCGTGGGCCGTGCGGAAAGGCGGTCCTGACTGACACAGTGTCCCTGCACGGAAAGGCAGTCCTGACACAGAGCGTCCCTGCACAGAAAGACGGTCCTGACTGACACGGAGCGTCCCTGCACGGAAAGGCGGTCCTGACTGACACAGTGTCCCTGCACGGAAAGACGGTCCTGACTGACACGGAGCGTCCCTGCACGGAAAGATGGTCCTGACTGACACGGAGCGTCCCTGCACGGAAAGACGGTCCTGACTGACACGGAGCGTCCCTGCACGGAAAGGCGGTCCTGACTGACACGGAGCGTCCCTGCACGGAAAGGCGGTCCTGACTGACACGGAGCGTCCCTGCACGGAAAGACGGTCCTGACTGACACGGAGCGTCCCTGCACGGAAAGGCGGTCCTGACTGACACGGAGCGTCCCTGCACGGAAAGACGGTCCTGACTGACACAGAGCGTCCCTGCACAGAGGCATAAACACCCGGAGGCGCAAGACAGAGCCAACGGAGGCCGGTCTGCAGCGAGCCTCGTGGGCGGCGTGGGGGCTTTGAGAGCCGCGCCGGCCCTGGATTCCGCAGCACTGGGCCACCGAGAGCCTTGCTGGGGCCCCGGGAAAACCACCCACGCGGGGGCGAGCGGGCGGACGGGCGGGGAGGCCCCTCAGACAGCCACCGCGCAGGAGAGAGCAAAGACAGCGGAGGAGGAGGACCTGGCACCGCCTTGCCCGCACGGCCAAGTCCCCCGTGGCAGTTCACACCAGAAGCTAGTGCTAGGGACACCTGTTTCCCATCGTGTCACTTTGCTGCGCATCAGCAGAATCAAACCGCAGAGCAGCGCACACAAGTACGTCACTAACGTCAGCAGCTCTCTGCGTCTCTGAACCACTTTCCTGCTCCTGCCTGCTGCCCGGCAGCTTTGGTTGTCGCCGACACCCGAGTTCCAAGAACCAACCCGGTGGCGCACTGCCGCGCTTGGCTATGTGCCGACAGTTTCCCAGAGAGGGGAGAGGTGGTCCTGGTCATCTCTGTTTCTTGAGGGGTTGCCAGAACTGCTCGGTTCAGAGGTTCTTGGAAGAAAAGTAGTTTAAACTCACCACATAAAGAGATTCTCTAAAGCCTAATAGCTGGACTTAGGGGGAGGGGAGCGTCCCTGAAATGCTCAAGTCCCTGTGTCAGTTAAATAAATGCAGGTCACAGAGACTTCACAGATTTCTTTTCTTTTCTTTTTTGAGACAGAGTCTCGCTTTGTTGCCCGGGCTAGAGTGAGTGCCGTGGCATCAGCCTAGCTCACAGCAACCTCAAACTCCTGGGCTCAAGCAATCCTCCTGCCTCAGCCTCCCAAGTAGCTGGGACTATAGGCATGCGCCACCATGCCTGGCTAATTTTTTTCTATATATATTTTTAGCTGTCCAGATCATTTCTTTCTATTTTTTTTTTTTAGTAGAGACGAGGTCTCGCTCTTGCTCAGGCTGGTCTCGAACTCCTGACCTCAAGCGATCCTCCCACCTTGGCCTTCCAGAGTGCTACGATTACAAGCGTGAGCCACTGCGCCCGGCCTTCACAGATTTCTTGACTTCAGACTGCTGGCTTATGAGTTCTAACATTTTATTCTAGACAGCTGTATACCTCAGCCATTCCAGGGGAACGTGGAGGACAGCTCTAACCAGGGAGCCCGGCTACTGCACCAGGCCGAAGCTCGGCTGGTCTCAACCCCTCCCCCCCGCACGCCAAGCTTTTCTCCAGACAGGCAGGGTACTGAAGTGCACCGCAGCAGCCAGGCCCCCTGGGTTCGGAAACTGCACAGTTTGGCCCCGGCATTCCTCTGAGTGGAGTCCTGGAAACCACAGATAGATGGAGATGACTCTCAGAAGAGGCCAAGGAGGGACAGGGCGGAGTCCCGCCGCTGCAGGACAGATTCACTCGATTTATACTGAAATGTGCTGGAAGAGCAACACATTCCTCAGTATGGGACAGGAAACCCAGGACCAGATGTCTGGAACTTGTTGGGGAAAGGAATGGATAAAGGGGGAATGAAACGTGATTTCCTCATTATCCCCAGCTGTTTAATAAAACAAATAGATGCTAAAAGACCTGCAGAACAAGAGAGATTCCCAGGCAACTTGTGCAACTCATCTTGGTGAAGACCCCGAGAAACACAAGGGGGAAACTGCATCCTTCCAGAGCCCAAACATGTCAGTCTATCAAAGAGTGCACAGACTTATGGTTCCCCCATTAACTTCAAAAACCAAAGACTCACACAATCCCCAGTACTTAGCAGCTGGGAGGAGGTTAAGAGTTTCTAATTAAATTCCCTTTTTAAAAGTCTTAACAATTAAAAACAAAATGAGTATTGATAGCACGGAGTCGCCACCTGCTGGCCACAGAGGAAAGCACAGGTATACAACAAGCTGGCTGACACTCCCAGGGACAACACCCCCACCAAGCCCACAGTCACGGCTAAGAGGCAGACAGGGCTAAGCACTAACGCTAACACTTGCGGTTAGCAAACAGAAGGCTTACAGTCTTTTCACAGAGTAACAATCAGCGTCTACCCTTTACAGACTCCCGATGCCTTACCTTCCAAGAAACCTCTGCTGCAAGAAAGACTTCTAGTGACTTGAAGCCCCTTTTGTGCCTAAATTAACCAACCTGAGAAGCAGGTCAAGACAAAGGGGAAAGCACTAGAATAGACACCTGTGGCTTTAATGGTTTTGTCTTTTACACCTCAGGGAAAAATTTCATTGATCTGGAACTTAGTTCTTACAACCTTAAAAATGACGTTACTGGCCGAGCACAGTGGCTCACGCCTGTAATCCTAGCACTCTGGGAGGCCAAGGCAGGAGGATCGCTCGAGGTCAGGAGTTCAAGACCAGCCTGAGCAAGAGTGAGACCCCGTCTCTACTAAAAATAGAAAGAAATGATCTGGACAGCTAAAAATATACATAGAAAAAAATTAGCCAGGCATGTTGGCACATGCCTGCAGTCCCAGCTACTTGGGAGGCCGAGGCAGGAGGATTGCTTGAGCCCAGGAGTTTGAGGTTGCTGTGAGCTAGGCTGATGCCACGGCACTCTAGCTTGGGGGACAGAGCGAGACTCTGTCTCAAAAAAAAAAACAAAAAACAAAGATGTTCCTATCAACACCCCCTCTCTTCTAGAGGTGACTAGAGAATCAGTCACACTCCACGCGTGGCTCCAGATCTCCCGGCTGAAGAGGACCGACGCAGTGAGACCCTCCCGAGTAGACCAGCTCCGTGCTGGTGGCTCCCATAAGGCATGCGCGGCGTCGCATTACTCTTAGTCCTGTTAACAAAACACTCTGGACACAGGACTGGTAAAACTCAACTTTACTGCAGTTTAAACAGACACGCTACTTCTGCACATGTTAAAATAACACACAAGGAACTGACCAGCTTGCGGAGACCCCTGCACTCCTCAGGCCGGTCCACCTGCTGCAGGGTGGTGGTGGCAAGGTCTGCAGCACACGCAACGTGACGGTTACTGCGTATATGCTTAGACGCGCAGGCCCCTCACTCTATAAACATTTTATTTCTTCCTACATACTTCCCTTGAAATAGGATGAGCTGACCAAGAGGAAATACAACAGCTGCACTTATAAAGCCCAAAATATTCAGGAATCGAGATTAGTTGTTTCCTGTGACCTAGGAAACCTTAAAATCCTCCAGAGCCCACAGAAGTGATTCCAAGTGCGCGGGAGTCCACAGCAGAGATGTTTCCCTACCACGGCAGGGGTGCACCAGGGCCACAGTAGCCCAGGACCAATTCTGGAGGGACGGAGCGTGCAACACCTCTGGTTGTATACAGCAGTTTATCCCAGAGGGAAATCACAAAGCAACACTATTCTGCAGCAAAAACTAGTCCCACATATAGCAAAAAATTCACACAAGCGTTTGGAAACAGGGCTTTAGAGAAAGGTTCTAAGGTTTGGAGAGTATAGGTCTTCCTTTTTCTCCATGCATGAAGCAGAGCACAATATCATTCCCTAAGCTATAATTTCTTATAAAACATTTAACGTTAATATTTAAATAGTAATAGACACACTGAACTAGAATAAAAATTAGCCATTGGGAAAGCTTGAGGTATTCCTTCAGTTGCCATGTTTCTTAGACTGGCTTGGTTACACTCACAACCAACATAGCCCATCTGCCTACATTAATTTCGTTCAAGGATTTAAGGGATTTTTTTTTGGTCTTGAAAAGGGACTGGTAGATATCTATTGTTAATAAATACATAAGGGCCAGGCGTGGTGACTCACACCAGTAATCCTAGTACTTTCAGAGGCCGAGACAGGAGGATCACTTGAGGCCAGGAGTTCGAGACCAGCCTGGGCAACATAGTGAGACCCTGTCTCTAAAAAAATAGAAAAAGCAGCCAGCCATGGTGGTACACACCTACAGTCCCAGCTACTCGGGAGGCTGAGACAGGATCACTTGAGCCCAGGAGTTTGAGGTTGCAGAGAGCTATGAAGACATCACTGCACTCCAGCGTGGGTGACAGAGCAAGACCCTGTCTCAAAAATAAATAAATACATGATGGAGTACAAAACAAAAGACTGTGAGGAAATGATAACATTACCAAGCAGCTTCAAGGATCAACCATACCCTCAAAGGTAAGCGTTCTTTTTACTCAGGGCTACTGATGGAAGTTTCGGACAGGATCATTTAGGATCCAGGACTAGGCCAGCACTGACAAATGTTAAGTATGAGATCACCGTGATCGCTGTGATCTGCCTTCATGGGAAATGAGTCGGCCACCTCTACTCCAAACTATGACACACGAAATCTGGCTGCACTGGGGGTTATGGGATTGGCTTTTCTGAAACTCTCCTACTTTTTAGAAAATCCTGTGGAAGGATCAGGTAACAGGAAAAAGGCAGGTGAAATCTGCCAAGTGAGTAGAATTGTTTTGGGTTAGGGAAAAAAGGATTTTAGACCACCACCATGGGAAGAAAGCAGGTCACCTTTCACTGAAGATGAGACCCAGTGCTAAGCACCAGCCGACGGTACCTAAGAGCTGGTCAGATATCATCACGGTCTTCAAGGGAAAACCTGATTCTACTGGGCTTTCCATATCAATAGTGGCTGTGAATTTAAGAAGTCTCCAGCTCATTTCTAGAAGTACAGATTGTTTTTTATGTAAGAGTAGAGGGATCAGAAAGAAACCAACTCAACTCTGTTCTCCCCAACCCTCCCCAGTGTAGTCTGATCACCCTCCCTGCCAGTCTGTCACGTGAGTCTCCTCCCAGCTCTTCTCTGCTCCTCTCCCTCGTCCCTCCTAGATCAGATCCTCAGCCAGCCTTTCTCTAACATTCATTGTTTCTCCCAATCTTTCTTCTTTCTGATCTTTCTACCTTAGGAAAAAATCAATAAGTCTTTCAGTGGCTTTCGATAATTAAAGCCAACCAAGCAGCAAGTTGTCTTTTTCTATGGTAACTGTGTTAAAAATAGTTCAATATGGCATCAAGCAGCTCCACCTCCATCGCACGCCACTTCTTGGAGAACTGAGCTGGCGCTGACTGAGTTCCGGTTCTGTCCAGTTCTCACGGGTGACCCTTCCTCCCTTGATCGTTCCTCGGCACTGCAGGTTAAGGAAAAAAGGGAGCGGGCAGGGCCAGGAAGGGACTGACCTAGGGGACAGGCTGGTATGTTTTACTTTTAATCAAGTAAGAAATTAAAGTGTTCATGACTTTTGCCTCTGTAAAACTCTCCCTTCAGGTTCGAACTTGGAATTTTCCAGCTTTGGTCATGTATTTTATGCCCTTAAAGGGTTTGTACTTTTCTCCATACATATCCAGACGATTCACTTTGAGTCCTGGAAGGCAGGGAGGGAGGAAAAATAAGATGTATTATTTAAAAGAAGTAGGTAGCGTAACTGTTTCCATTTGTTTCAATTTACAGAGATCCGTGGGACAGAGATCACTGTGACAGGGGACAGCTTATTCAGAAGTGATGGATTCTCCACTCTTGGGACAAACACTGACAGCAAAAAACGGCTCCAGGACAGGTGTGGTGGCTCACACCTGCAATCCCAGCACTGTGGGAGGCCGAGGCAGGAGGATCGCTTGAGGTCAGGAGTTCAAGACCAGCCTCAGCAAAAGAAAGACCCCATCTCTACTAAAAACAGAAAAATTAGCCGGGCATGGTGGCGCATGCCTGTAGTCCCAGCTACTCGGGAGGCTGAGGCAGGATTGCTTGACCCAAGAGTTTGAGGATGCTATGAGCTAGGCTGACGCCACGGCACTCTGGCCCAGGCAACAGAGCAAGACTCTGTCTCAAGAAAAAACAATGGCACCAACAGAAAAGCTATCCTATGAGAAAACTCGTCCCTAGAATGGAAAGAGCAGAAAGTGATGTGCAGACTTAAAACAAAGATAAGGAAAAAATAGGGCCATTGTAATTTTCTCAAGTTATTGAACTGAATAAGTGAATTAATAACAAAGTATATGAATTAATAATGAAGTAAATTATAACTAAATGAATAATGAAAAGTAATGAATTAATAAATATCTAATGATATTGTTTCCTTCTCATTTGTGTCTTAGACACTTTTATTCAGGTTACTTACTTGAGTCAACTTCAAAATAAGGATTGCAAACTGTCCCCAGAAATGTGCAGGAAAAGATTTTACTAAAGATTACATATCAGGTAACGAAACCAAACTTTGTAAATAGGGAATGACAGGAAGGCTTTCTGATTTCTGTGCCTTCTGTGACAAAGCCATTTCTGTTCCCTTCAAAGCCCCTGAGCTCCGGTCACTTACCAGAAATGGCGAGCTGCTGGATCTTAAACTGTAGGTTAATCGTGGGGTTTTCATCTGGTTTGGAAGCGCCAGCCTGAAGACTCATGGTCCCCTTCAAACTTGGTAGCTTTTGGGGATTTATTTTGCCTACATCCCAAGTCAGCATCTGCAAAGAAAATGACATGGAGAAGTGGTCATTCCAATAAAATAATTAATTACAGCGGAACCCTTCATTTGAGGTGGCTGGGCTCTAACCTCGGGGCATCTGTCACAATATTATAAGCTGCCTCGAGGGTGTTTTTCAATAGAGAATCCTACTTGTCACCCTAAGTTATCTCAAAGGAGAAAACAACGTCCCTTCGATCAGCCTCCCCCGTGGAGAGCCCTGCTAAGTTACTTCTGCGTGATGTCTGCTCGTCCCTCACCTTTGTGACGGGGTCGAACGTGTGCGTCCCCTGAGACGGAGTGAGGCTCATATTCAGGACCCCTTTGGGCATCTGGCTGGTGACCATCACGCCCTCTATGGTCTTGCCCATAGTCTGCTTGGGTCCCACTGTTATTTCAAAGCGTCCAAGGGAACTACTGTCCCGGAAACTGATGTTATGTTTGACGTACACTGGAATTGCCACCAGGCTGGAAGAGAGAGAGGCGGAAAGCCCGCTGCGTCAGTGTACCGGACAATGGCAGAAGTTCCTCCTGCACACGGCGCTTTGCCTGCCCTGTTGGCAGCTTCTCTCTTACCTCTGTCCTTACTCTTTATCTTAAAAAATAAAGAAAAAAAAAACCCCTCAGTAATCTTTTTCCTTTTTGAAAAGCTACGATGCTATTAAGTAATTTAACTCTTCTAATGACTCTCTGAATAATACAAACAAAATCAAAGAGTATATGAAGCTTACTATGAGAAAGGCATAATGAACAAAAGTGAAGAGCCACTAAGTAAGTCTCTATGTTCTAATTTGTGACATGTGACCAATCATGATTTGTACTGGGGACAGTGATACTCATACCTCATGGACCTTTTATAATTTCCTGAGGGTGCTTTTATCTGACTCACTGGTCCTCATGAAAACCCTGTGAGCCAGGGGAGGCTGTCATGATTTCACAGGGGAGGAAGAAGTCACAAAATGACCCTGAAGTAGTAACAGTTCCCTCACATCTACCGAGTGCTTCCTGTGTGCCAGCCACCGTGCCAGATGCCATCTGTCCCACTTAACCTGGTGTGACGCAGGTACTGCTACCATATGCTACTGCAGAAGGATGAAGTAGATACTAATTTTATGGATGGATAGCGAAGTCCTACTTAACTGAGGTCAAGGAACCTGCCCAAGGTCACAGAAGTACTAAGGTTGGGGTTTAAGTCCAGGCAGTTGAATTCAGGGGCTTTGATGTCAAGCACTCAGATATATTCCTAAATGATTTACTCCAAATCACACAGGAAGGTTCTGGTGGCTCTGAGGTCCCTGGCTCTCTTCAGTCTACATACCTCTACCACACAATAGTGCTTCCAAAGCCGTTAGCCCCCAAATTAAAGAGAATGTTCAAGATCAAAAATTTTATACTTTTCAAAGTATCATTTAATGCTTCTTTTGGGTTGGGGCTATTAATACAGGTATGCTCAGATTCTAATTTGAGAAAAGAATGTTCTTGTTTAGGCATGTAACAACAAAAACAGCAGTGAACTTAATGAGCACTTATTTGTGTTAAGCACTAGATTCTCTTACGCAATCCTCGTAACAAGGTACTTCTATGATTTTCAATCTACAGATAGGAAAACAGAAACAGAGAGGTCAAGCAACTCACCCGAGGTTACCGAATTAGTAACTATAGACGCTGGAATTTGAACCTAGGAAACTCTAGAGCCTCAGTTCTTATCACTACAGATACTGTTTCCACACGCACATGTAAACACAGATTCCAGCCGTAAGTGTAAGTGCGCTTACTTCTGCGCGCTGACGTGGTAGGAGAGCAGGCGGAAGCTCCCGTCAGCAGGGATGAAGGACAGGGTGCGCTCGGATTCCCAGCGTTTGAACCGGACACAAGGGTGAAAGCTGACGTCATCCAACAACCTGGGGTTCTAGAGTCACCAGGCGAGGAAAACCAAAAGGCAGAGATTAAACACCCGTATTTCTTTCATGAAAGTAATTTAGATGCTGTTTTCATTAAAACACACACACACAGCAATTCTGTAGTTACTTATAGAAAATCCAAGCCTGATACAAGCTTTGTTGCGGTCCTATTTCTTCTTGCTCTACTCCACTCTCACCACTCTGTCTTTCCAGAAGCATTTAATTTCTCAGCCCAAGAACTCAAGCTCTGCCCGGGATTTACCATGAAGGAAAGCGTGAGGTCCGGCATGCCAGTCAGCTTCACACAGGCGTCAATCACCCCCTGGATCTCAGCCGTGATTGTGGACCCTGAGACAGGAAACGCACAAAAAGAATATTGGAGATCACCGAAGGCTTCTCTGCCCTTCCCGACTCACTCACTTCCTCTGTCCTGTCCTCCTCCTTTCCCTCCCTTCCGTCTTTTCTTCCTTCCTCCTTCCCTCTCCCCCTTTCTTCTGTCCATCCATCCATTCATACAACCCATCTGTCCTTCCTTCCAGACATTTATCAACTGCATATCAAGTATGAGGCACTATGATCAAGTAATGGGATAAAGACATGAATGATAGTTATTAGCCTAAAGTTTTCAATCTAGTGCCAGAATTAAACAGAGCATCGTTATCTTAGCCAATGGTTCAGAAAATTTCCTCTCAGCAGCTGCTCTCCCTGAGGTCACCAGTGAGCTGTGCTGCTAAATCAAATGGACACTCCTGGTCTCTATCCTGCAGGCGCTCTCTGCAGTGTCTGTCGCCGCTCCTCACTTCTCCTTGTCAAATCCTCTGCTACTTCCTCCAGCTCCTCTTCCTCGGTGTCTTCTGCAGGCTTCTCTTTCTTTGCACATCCCTTAAATGCTTTTTCACAGGTCCAAACTTCTCTTCCTTTCACTCTACACACTCTCCTGGGGTTATTTTATCTTCAGTGTTCATTTATGGCCAATTATTTCCTACTCTTTTTTTTCTTTTTCTTTTTGAGACAGAGTCTCACTCTGTTGCCCAGGCTAGAGTGCTGTGGCGTCAGCCTAGCTCACAGCAACCTCAGACTCCTGGGCTCAAGCGATCCTCCTGTCTCAGCCTCCCGAGTAGCTGGGACTACAGGTGCAGGCTACCACCACTAGCTAATTATTCTATTTTTAGTAGAGATGGGGTCTCGCTCCTGCTCAGGCTGGGATTTCCCTCTCTCTTTTCAAGTTCAGCCCCACGCTTGCCTGATGGACATCTCCACGTGGATGTCACCGAGGCACCTCCAACTCCGTATGTCAAAAGTGAATTCGCTGTCTCACTCCCTGCACCTGCTCCTCCTGTTCTCCATGTCTGTGTGACGACACCATCTATCCTGCTGCCTGAGCCAGAAACAGACGCATCGTGACTGGTTCTGCTTCCTCAGTCCCCACAGCCAGCCAATACTCAGTTCCCGTCCTGTCTGGGACTCACGTCTCTCACCTCCGTGCATTCCTCTCCCCGCTGCGCTACGGACGTCTGTGTTCTGGACTGCAGTGGCCTCCTCCTGCCCCCGCCCTCAGCCTGAGCCCAAGTCACACTTCACGTGGCAGCTGGACTGATTGCTCTAAACGCCACGTTTGACCAAGTTACCCTCCAACTTAAAACTCTTCGATCGCTCCCAACTGCCCTCCTTAAAATGGCATGCAAGGCTCTTCGTGATCTGGCTATCAATTTTCTTTCTGTAACTTTTTCATTGACATAAAACAGTAAAATGCAAAAACCTTAAGTGTACAGCTCAGTGAATTTTTAAATATGCAGCCGTGTATGCAAATACCACCCACAGCAAGATGGGGAGCCTTTCCAGCATCCCAGGATGCTCCCTCTTGCACATCCCAACTAATCTGCATTCCTGAAATTCTGACTTCTATTCCCTTGGATTAACTGCACCTGTTTTCGAACTTTGTATAAACGTATCACACTGTATGTAAGCTTATGCGTCTAACGTCATGGCTCAATGTTGCAAGAGTCATCCCTGCTGCGGGATGAACCGGAAGTCCATTTGCTCACGACTGCAGAGGACTCCACTGTACAACCACACCAGCATTTATTTAGCCTTCCTGTCGCCACTTGACACTCGCGCTATTTCCAGTCTGGGCCAATGTGAAAGGCCGCTATGCCTGCTTAGTTTTGAAGCCTCATCACCTACTTGTCTCTTAATCCTGTCAGACTGAACTTTATTTCCCAACAGTATTTCTCTCATTTGAGAGTGTCCGTATTTTGCTCCCAAAGCCGTGCAAGTCATAGTAACTTCCATTCATCCCACTGATGAAGCATACACACTGTCACCTCTGTACCTGTGCTCAGGATGAGTGGGGTGCCTCCCAGGTGCTCCACCTTTTGACCTTTCTCTCACCCCACTAGACTTTAATTAAGCTTTCTGCAGCCACAGACTACATTTTATTCATCATCAAATGCCCACTATCCAGCACTGTGTCATAACGCAAGTTTTCAATAAACATTTGTTGAATGAATAAGTTCATGTTAGAGACGGGGTCTTGCTGTGTGCCCAGGCTGGAGTGCAGTCGCTATTCACAGGTGTGATCATTGTGCACTGCAGCCTGGAATTCCTTGGCTCAAGTGACTCTCCTGCCTCAGCCTTGCAAGCAGCTGGGACGAAGATGCGTGCCACCAGGGCTGGCTTCTGCAAATTCCTAAGCTCTAGGACTTCTAGTCTTATTTACCTAATTCAGAATAGACAGAATAAAAGGCTCTCTGAAATTTAGTGATGACAACTTTAGTTCTGCCATCAGAATTAGGCATCAAATACTCTCAAAAAGGAAACCTAATCAACAAGAGATCAGTTTGTTACTTCTCTTTTTCATTCAAGAGGATAAGATTTATAAAACAAGTAAAAGTGTGAGACAAACACTGCTCTGCATGACATTAAAGTCCATTCCCACTGCCTCCCTGGCACAGTACCTGACACAAAGCAGGCACTAAATTAAAACGAACACTCTTGAAAGGAGGATAATTCTGATACTAGCAAGCATTATATGAAAGGGGCCTCTTTCTATTTTCACATTGCTGAGAACATATTAAAAGCACCTACCTGACTTATCAATAATGGCATCAATCTCTTCGATCACATCAAAATAGGCCTCATTGTTGGTGTACTTCACCCCAGTCCGTCGCCAAGGCACCACTGACAGCTGCCCAGTGGGAAGTTGGTCACCCACATTGGTGCTTCCTGAGACAATATGATTGTACTTTAATAACTAATTTGATTGTAATAACCACCGAACACTTCCTTGGAAGTTTCTATGCTCCCACTATTCATGCATTGGATGGAAGAGTTTTTCAAACAGAAGATGAGAGTTTTCCCTACTTCTATATATAGGGTAACCTAGTCTATTTTAAAAACTCCTTGCCGCCATCTGGTCTGCCTCCTCAAGCAGAATAAAGGTTAAGAAAAGTCACCTGAGAAACAGATATCATATTTTGGTTTTGAAAGTAACCTGAACTTAGTATCTCAAATTCCACAATAGCTTGCAACTTAAATAATGTATTGGCTTTCAGTAGGGTTGGTGATCTACATATAGATACTAAATTTTCATGGGTTAAAAGACAGTATTCTGGTTTGAGGTAGGTTCTTAGGTAGGTTTATGGCAAGTATTAAAATGTATATATCAATATGATGTCTCATACCAATTCTGAAACTTAGGAAAATAATACAAATTTGATCTTTCCCTGTCCTTAAGAGTTATAGATCAATTCCTTCACTTGTTTTTCCCTCCACAGGCATCAAAAATTTATTAATTCAAAGGTTTTATACTGAAATAATAAAATACTACAATTAATTTAAATTCTATTTTCTCCTTCCATTGCCTGGATCTTTTTAATCTAAGGAAACACTAAACATACATATATTTAGCATGTTTACAAAACATTTCAGCTTTTCAAAAGTGGTCCTCAGATACCTTTTTCTAGATTGGACTGAAATACAGACTTAATTAACTTCATAGTATTCATAAATGATTTAGGTACCAACAAAGCTTTTAAGGCTTAAAATGAGCTCAGAATATGGAAAAACCCACGAAATTTGTTTTCTTAAAAAGAGGTACTATGTATTAAAACATATCACCAAGATAGAATAATTAAAGCCATGTTGTGACAAGGCAGGAAAGTCTAAAAACAGATCAAGAACCCATAATTACGGTATGAGATAAAACTCTCTTTTTTTTAATGTACTTGGTTTGAGAAAAAAACTATGATTTTAAAATAGGGACAAAGAACAAATTATTCAATAAATGGTACGAAGAAAACTAACAACTTTGGAGAAATAAACATAGAGCCTTACCTTGTTTTGTACACCAAGATAATTTTCAAATGGACTAAGAAATTAAATCCAAAAATCAAACCATAAAAGAACTAGAAGAAAATACATCTTTAAAAAAGATGACTTTCCCTTTTCTGAGATCAAAAAGACATTCTCCTGTATTTTCCTCTAATAATTATAGGGTTTGTTTCTGTTTAACTCCTTAATCTAGATGGAACTTATTTTATGCATCATATGAAGGGGAGGAACTTAATTTTTTTTCCATAGTGAAGTTTACTATCCAATACAATATATTTAACAATTGGCTCCTGGTCCACTGATTTGATAGATGACCACTTCTATCTATACCAGATTCCTATAAAATCAAGAGTCTGTTTCTGGACTTTCTATTTTATTCCAATGATCTATTTTTCCATTATTGGACCAATATCATATTTTTGAAATTACCAAAACTTCATACAGGTTGAGTACCCCTTAGCTGAAGTGCTTGAGACCAGAAGTGTTTCAAATTTCAGATTTTTGAATATTTGCCTCATACCAGTTGAGCATCCCAAATCTGAAAATCTGAAATCTGAAATGCTCCAGTGAGCATTTCCTTTGAGCATCATGTTGGTGCTCAAAAAGTTTTGGATTTTTGGCTGGGCACAGTGGCTCACGGCTGTAATCCTAGCACTCTGGGAGGCCAAGGCGGGAGGATCACTTGAGGTCAGGAGTTCGAGACCAGCTCTCAGCAAGAGCGAGACCCCGTCTTTACTAAAAACAGAAAGAAATGATCTGGACAGCTAAAATTATATATATACAAAAAAATTAGCCAGGCATGGTGGCGCATGCCTGTAGTCCCAGCTACTCGGTAGGCTGAGACAGGAGGATTGCTTAAGCCCGGGAGTTTGAGGTTTCTGTGAGCTTGATGCCACAGCACTCTAGCCCAGGCAACAGAGCGAGACTCTATCTCAAAAAAAAAAAAAAAAAAAAAAAAGTTTTGGATTTTGGAGCATTTTGGATTTGGGATTTGGGATGCTCAACTTGTAATATATCTTGCATCTGGTAGGACACATTTTCTTTCTTGCTCTTTCTAAAAAATTTATTTTCAAAACTGTCTTTGCTCTTCTAGTATGTCTACTCCATGAACTTTTGTCGTGTGTACTATATAAACTTAACATGTCTTGATATCTGACAGGCCAAATCCTTCCAACTCCTTTGTAATTCTTTTCCAAAACTGTCCTGGCTATTCTTGTTTATTTATACTTTTTTAAATGTATTTTTCAATCAGTTTGTAAAACTCCATGAAAACCCTTGTTTATGCATTAAATAAGACCCCAAATGTAAAACCTTAATGAAGCAGAATGATTAATTTGACTAAATCAAAACATTACAACTGTGGCCAAACAACACCATGAACAACATTAAATGACAAGTGACAGATTGTGACAAAATATCTGCAACACAATATTCAAAATATATAAAAACTCCTACAAACTATCATGTTTATTTCCAATATACACGATAGTTTAAGATCTTAAATGAAAGGAATTCTTTTAAATCAATGTGAAAAAAGAAAAACATTTCAACCAAAAAAAAAAAAAAATGAACAAAGGACACGAAAAGGTAATTCACGATAGAGAAAAAAACACTTGACCGGGTTTTAATCTCCTTAGTCACAAACATTGAGTGTGTAAATAACAAGGTATCGATAAGCTATCAAATTGCCAAAGTTTCTAAAACATTAATAACAATAGGGTTGGCTCTAGTGCATAGAAAGGACTTGCTACTCAAAGGGCAAACTGGTGCAACTCTCTGGAGGGCACCTTGGCACAATGCATTAAAATGTACCCAGCCCTTGACGCGGCACCTCCATTTCTAGTATCATACTGAAAAGAAATCACTCTAGATGTTAACCCCTTGTTATTTAAAAAGACAAAAAAATCAGAAACATCATAAACAGGGATTGAGTAAATAACTTAGGGTAATTCCACATGGAAGAAAACTATAAAGTCATTAAAAATGATACAGAAGAATATCATAATGGGGTAATGTTCATAAAATATTGATAAAAGGTAAGTCTAAAGAAATATGAGAGTTGTTTAGGCTGGGCACTGGGGCTCACGCCTGTAATCCTAGCACCCTAGGAGGCCGAGGCGGGAGGATTGCTTGAGTTTAGGAGTTCGAGACTAGCCTGAGCAAGAGCAAGCCTCCGTCGCCACTAAAAATAGAAAGAAATTAGCTGGGCAATTAAAAATAGAAAAAATTAGCTGGGCACGGTGGCGCACGCCTGTAGTCCCAGCTACTCGGGAGGCTGAGGCATGAAAGATCACTTGAGCCCAGGAGTTCGAGGTTGCTGTGAGCTGTGATGACACCACGGCACTCTAGCCTGGGCAACAGAGCAAGACTCTGTCTCAAAAAAAAAAAAGAAAAAAAAGTTATTTAAAAAAATTCTATCCACCCATCCATCCTTGATCCAACTAAAAAAGAGAAATATATACAACAGTACGTTCAAAGTGTGGTGGGATTAAGAGTGATTTTGACGTTATTCATTGTGCTTTTCTGTACAATAATCATGTGTTTCTTCTGTAATCAGGAAACAATTATTTTTAAAGGAGAACACTTCATTTTGTCATTAAAGTCGGGCCATTTTCTACATAACAAAAATATTATTTCAGGTTATACTCAAAGACTGCAAAGAGCAAAATTAAGGCACCTGGACGCTTGAGATCCCCAAAGACAAACACTCAAAACAACGCCCAACAGCAGACTAAGCCACACCCAGGACGGCAGCAGCTTTCTGTGGGTTCACCCCCTCTGCCATACCTGTGATGGTGTTGACAACTGTGCGAAGGATAGTGGGAGGCTTTATCAGTTCTTTGAGGATGTTCGACTCGGTAGCCAATGGAAACCCATTGTCAAGCATCTCTTCTAATACCTCATAAACCACAACCACATTGTCTTTGATCACTGGCTCTGAACACACTCCAAAATAATCCTGATGAAGATATAACATACACATTTATCACTCAGACTGTAAAAAAATAAAAGGATGTTCCTAGAGAAAAAAGATCTGGTTGGTCCCCATGTGTTTACACAGTGTTTCTGGGGTGCTCTTTTATAATAAGGGAGTGCCCCTAGTTCTCTTAGGCAGCCTGGTTTGGTAGAGGACACAGGACTAGCTTATGGTACTAACGCCATTACTAGCTTTTTCTATAAACTAGAGGAATTCAGTTAATCTCTTTGGGTCAATTTCCTGAACTTGATAAAATACATAGAATAGAAACTTGTATCTTTATTATACATGTTTATGAATAAGAATCTGAAAGAATTATGCAAAATAACACTATGATATGGCATAGAGTTGTACATGAAAATTTTAACCGCTACTGTTTTGCTATTGCTTTCTTTTTTTTTTTTTTTGGTAGAGATAAGGTCTTGCTATGTTGCCCAGGCTGGTCTCAAACTCCTGGACTCAAGTGATCCCCTCACCTCAGTCTTCCAAAGTGCTGGGATTACAGGTTGAGTCACTAGGTCTGGCCAATTGTGCTATTTCTTAATATTCATGCAGTGCATGAGGGAAAAAAATGAAATGAGAGGGATGAAGGAACACACCCCAAAATCTCTTTCGATCATCCCCAAGATGCTAGGATTCTATGAACTCTTTGTCCTGTTATTAAAAAGGCTAAACTTCAGGTGCTAAATTACCTGGATTGTGGAAAAAGTACTGGATTTAAAACCAGAAGACCTGGATTATAATCTTACTTGTCACCTGCTAGATAAGTCATGGTAACTAATTTGGGTCTTGATTTCTTTAGTGGTATAGTCAGGATAATGGCACTGGAGGCACAGGGACGTGAGAACTAAGCATGATTGATGAGATGATAATGTGTGTGAAAGTACTTTGCAGGCACTATGTCAAATGGAATGCCTGACGATAATGATTTGAAAAGAAATGTTTGTGGTCATTCAATGTTCCCTTCAAGCAATGTCAGTCACATCTTTTATGGGACCTCTACGAGGGCCATACAACCTCTGGAATTTATCCAATGAAGGGAAATTTACCCCTTTGGAGAAAGCCCATTCTACTAAACAGCTCTGATTATTACAAAGTTCTTTCTTTTGCTAAGCTGAAATTTCCCTCCTAGCTCTGCCTTACAGAACGAGTTTAAATAACAGCACTGTCATTATTTGAAGACAACTACAAGCTTTCACTTCAAGTTTTTTTCTTCTCAGGGCCAAACTCCCGAGATCCTTCCATTGTTCATGCTATAGTATAGTTTCCAGATCATTTCACCTTCTTTCACTGACATCCAAACTTGAATGGACTCTACTGGATGTGACCTAAATTACATCAGATAACGTCAATTCTCAGTGAGATTCCAATATCCAAGTCACTGAGGAGTCAGGGGTGTATTCCTAAAAGATTTCCTCCTAAAAAATGAGGATGTAAGGAGAAAAAAAATCACACATTTCCTTTCCAGGAGTGATTTTATTTAAAAAAAAAAAAAAAAAAACAGGCCGGGCACAGCAGCTCACACCTATAATCCTAGCACTCTGGCAGACCGAGGCGGGAGGATTGCTTGAGGTCAGGATTTTGAAACCAGTAAGAGTGAGACCCCCTCTCTACTAAAAAATAGAAAAAAAAAATTATCCGGGCAACTAAAAATAGAAAAAATTAGCTGGTGTGGTGGTACGAGACTGTAGTCCCAGCTTCTCAGGAGGCTGCAGCAGGAGGATCGCTTGAGCCCGAGAGTTTGAGGTTGCTGTGAGCTAGGCCGATGCCACGGCACTAGCCCAGGCAACAGAGTGAGACTCTGTCTCAAAACAAACAAACAAACAAACAAAACAAACAAAACACTCCATTAGGTTTTATAAACCGGGCATAACGTGAAAGGAGCAGTTAGAAAGGAGACGTGCAATCTGACAAAGAGCCACAGTGAAAGTCTCTGTGATTCTAGAGCTGGACCTCTTCTGGCATAGTCTAGTACTGGGGGGAAAATGCTGCCAGAGAGGGCACACATCAAATGAGACATTAAAATCAGGATATGTCCTTTACTTTTAACAACTGTTTCAAAAATGACAAGCTCTGAAGTCCCATACTTCCAAATTAGCAACTATAGTCTGCTTTCCCAAATTGCTCTGTGGTTTCAACTACATTAAACAACTTTTCTTACTTCCTGTCTCACAGTAAGTTATGTGATATTGGTTTGGCTATACAAAGTAGCTGTGGAGTTTCACCAGTGGGACTCTTAATCTCAGAATAGGTAAAGTATCATATGCAGAAATACTACAAGATCCAGTTAAAGTGGTTTAAGATCTTAACTACTGGGTTCTTCTACTTCTAGTTCTTCCACGTTCTGGAACTTGTAATGCTTGGGTTTTCACCATGCAGAGGAGCTAGTAAGCCCCACGAGAACTGGAATCCCAGGCAGCACTACCAGAGAGTATTTGTGGGGAAAAACTTATGTAACACATTTTAATTCTCTTGGGAATGAAAGCTGCTCTAAACATGTGATGTAGACATGAGTGCAAATGAAAGGACTCTTTAGTGTGCTTTTTAATTTTTATCATAATGTCTGGGTCCTTGTTCTCTTCTCCAATTCCACAATTCATGTGACTAATTCCAGACTTCACATGACATAGAAGTTAAACCAAACTAGGGTCCTTCTAGCAAAGGGCCCTTACTTCTCATTTATCATTTGAGTTATGCAAATAACCACAAGAGTTAGAAGTTGAATGATTCTGTTAGGGAGAGGATTCCATTGTTTAAATTCAGAGTTTGGGCAGTCTAAGATTCTGTGTTACAAATGATGTTCATATCCTAGTATAACTTACATCTCCCATACCCCACTCCCCTAAGATCTTTGAATCTATTTCCAAAAAACAAAAACAAAAAAAACCCTCAAAATGAAACTGTACCTTGTAAAATGTGTCACTTAAATTCTTATGGGTACAGGAGATTTCCCAATCTTATGTTTGCAATGAGAGCTCATCACGAGCACTCATATGCTATGGATAACTACCCCAAACTCAAGAGGAAGTATAGCTTCACAAACTGTCCCAGCCAGGGACAATTAAAGCATTACTTACCTTTTTCTACCTCTTCTATAAAACGTTACAGACATCACTTTTTGATGCAACTCAAAGCAATGTAGCTAACAACGGCTAGCATTTAGTCCACTACACAAAAACGATCTAAACTCCTCTAATTTATGAGCAAAAAGTTTTACATAGAACTAAAAAGACTACATAGTTGTACCAAGTAGGATAGTTTTCCCATGTAAGAGGTTCAAAAGTATTCCATTTGTCATTTTGGATGCAGCCAATCCAATAAACACACACAGGAATCTTATGGTCAAATGGGAGAAGTAGTGAGCAGTATCAGATTTTTTTAAAAAGTTTCTTAACTGAGGCTGAATACAACAGAAACAGGACTATAAAGACACCTTACAGCTTACATATATGAACCTTCCCACATTCACCAACCTGAAATGTGTCCACTACTCGGTGAAGAAACTCAATGACAAACAGAGGTGGGACCTCCGTCTGGATCACAGCCACAAAAAAGATCTTGTGGCGATAAACACTTAGGAGGTAATGGTGAGGGGTAGGGATGACCGGAGGCACATTTTCTGCCTCAGTAGCTCTCTCTTGCGCCTCAAAAAAGTAATCACAAACAGAACGGCTGACCACACTTTTCCAATGTTTCTCCAGGAAAATATCTCCAGAGGAGTTGATCAAGAAAAGACTATGAATCATGGTGGAGACTGTCAGTGAGAGAGGAAAGCCTTTTCACTCTGAATGCTTCAGGACTCTGCAAGTTGCCAACCCTAAAAACAAAAGAAGCCATATTCAGTTCCACTGCACCCAAACGCCCTCCCCATCTTTTCTAGCAGCCCAAGACTTACGCATGTTTCAAGACCAGGCCCAAGTTTTCCTCTACTGGATGAGTCTGAAGTATCCCCTGAATTCCTAGGCATAATTATCAGCCGTTTCATTTGTCAGTCAATCATACATTCCCCCTTACCTTTAGTACTGCTTTACTATTATGTCCACTTAAAACACTACTCAGCCTTTGGATGTCTATATTCTCAACTGAACTGTAAGCTCCTTGAAGAAAAGGACGATGCCTCCTGTTTTTTGTTGTTTCTTTGCACAGTACCTACTTGCACACAGGAGGGCTGAAAGAATACTGAAGTTGATGTCACGTTTCGGCCACAGCTCATACATATACTAGACATGCGCAGCTTCTTACGGTACCCCCTAGCCAAACGAGGCCAGCTAGCATTGAAAGGTGGTTGGTGACAGTGAGATGTACTAAGTGCAAGATACATGACAGACTTGGAAGACTGTGTATGAAATAAATAGAATTTCAAATACCTCACCAATATCTTAATATTGAATGTGTTATAATATTTTAGATATATTAGGCTAAATCAAATATATTAAAATTAACTTAACCTGATTTGTTATTTTAATGTGGTTATCAGAAAATGTGCCATTATGTACGTGGTTCACCTTCTATTTCCGTTGGACAGAGCTGGTCCATGCAATGGAACAGACGCCCCTGTGGTCCTCATTCACCCGGGCAGACCCCAATCTCTGAGCGCCTGTTGTGCACAAGGCCCGTCGGTGGGTGCCTTTAAGCAACAATCCCTCTGGGCGACACCCCACGTCCCTCAGGCGGCGGCGTCTCTACGGTGCCAGGTGCGGCAACTCGACCTGGCCCAGGTGGTCCAACCGCAAAGGCCTGTGGCACCCAGCGCGCCGGGCGACAGCAATGCTCCGCAGGAGCAGAGCGGCGGGGAGGGTGGCTGCGACGTGCGGGAGGACAGGCCCGCGACGACGGAGGCCGACCCGGCGCGGGTGGGCACCGGAGGGTTTGGGGCGCACACGTCCGGGGTGCGGGGGTGGAAGGCGCAGGGGCGCCGGCCCGGCCGGGTCGCGCCCACGTGTTGCCATGGCAACAGCGTACCCTCCTCCCTCCGGAGACCACCTCCCCGAACCCCACACTCGGTCCCTCACATCTCCCCGCAGCATCCCGCAGCTCCCAGGGTCTGTCTGGCGGCATCCCGCGCCCCGCCCTGGGCCTCGCGCGGCCCCACCCCCACCCAGCCCCGGGCCGGGGTCGCCAGCCCCCTCACCCGGCCTCGCTCCGCGCAGCGCCCACCGCTCCGCCGCGCACACAGGCCCAGCCCGCCGGCCCCCGCGCGCTCCGGCCGCCGCACGCCCGCTGATTGGCCGCCCTGGGCCCCGCCCCGCGCCGTCCGCAACTCGGGCCTGAAGGCCGCTGATTGGCCCTTGGGGAGCCGCTCCTGCCCTCGGATGGATCACTGTTGTCGGCTCGCCTTGTTGTCGGGCTCGAGCCCCCGATTGGCCCTGGTGAGACTCCGGCAATCTCTGATTGGTGTAGCCCTGAGGCCCCGAGCCCTGATTGGAGGCCGAGGACGGTCTGCGGGCCGCTCTGGCCCCAGCGGTCCAATCGCAGTGGGCTGGGGCGGTAGTGGCGGGGCGTGCAGTGTGTGTGGGCGGCGGGGATTTCTCCAACGGCACGTCGCGGACAGTGAGTCCCGAGGGTGACAACTGCCCGATTAGATAAGTGCGCCGGAGAAGGGACGCGGCGGTCCGTGTGCGCGCTGGGCCTGGGGCCGCCTACGCACAGCCCCCGCGGGGGCTTCCCCTGTCGGAATCTCAGCCCCCCAGGCCTGGAAACGAAGGGGCCGGGCAGGTCTCCCTGCAGGTTGCTGTGGCGCGTTCGTGACTCTGACACTGGGTTTGTGTGGTTCGAGGCTCTGTGATCCAGAGGAGCGTGGAGAAGTCGGAAGACAAGGTAGGTTCGCCGCAGGCAGACCCGCCAGGTTGGGCTCAGGTTGAAGGAGCCGAGGCGTGGGAGGCTTTGCCGGTGCCTGGCGCGCTGCAAGTGCCGGGTAGAACGGGAAGCTGCGGTGGCGCAGGCACTACTGGGAACTGCGGCGTGGGTGGCAGCTCCTCCACGCACAAGAGCTTTGTTGAAGGTGGCGTGGGTTGTTCTTGGTCACACTTGCTAAGGGCAGGTATTCGGCTAGTTTTGAACTAAGTAGAGGGGAAAACCCAAAAGCAAAATGGCTGAACGACTAGCACGGGATGGATACCTTCGGGGCTCCTGGGTCTGAACCTGCTCTCCAGCACTCGCCACCTGTGTGACCTTGAGAAGATACTTAATTTCTCTAAAACTTCAGATTCCTCACTTCTCAAGTAAGGAGACTCACAGTACCTAATTATGTCATAGGGTTGTGAGGATGGCCTAAGAAAAGTGTTAGCAATTGTTACTACCTAAGAAACCTCACAAGCTACAATTACACATGGTTGCTAAGTCATGTCTATCTAAGGTGCAGAGGGGCAATCACTGCTGTGGGCATTTCTCCTTCATTCACTAAATTAACATTAACTGAAAGCTTCCCATGTGCCAAGCCCTGTGCTGGCTGCTGCAGGTGCTGCCATGACAGGCATACTCCCTGTGGCCACGGAAGGGAGCAGGAAAGACAAATGAGAAGCAAGTGATTGCAATACAGTGTAATGAACAAGGAGCAGGAAAGACAAATGAGAAGCAAGTGATTGCAATACAGTGTAATGAACAAGGAGCCCGGGGGGTGGGAGGCGTGCTGGTGAGGAGGCTGCTGAAACCTGGAAGTATGGATTCCTCAAATGAAGGCATGGAAAGACAGAGAAAAAAGTATGTTTGGAAAGCTCTAGAAATGAGAGAGTTAAGTATAGTTGAGCCAGAACAGGAGAAAGAGTGTAGGGAGATGAGCTTAGGAAGGTAGGTAGGAGCCAGATGGTTGTGAGCCTTGTACTAGTTGTTAATATTTGTAAACACTGTGTGCCATGCACTGTCCATTTGTTCCATAAATACTTAGTGAGGACTACTATGTACCAGGTGCTGTTCCAGGGCTTGGATACACAACACTAGTAAACAGAATGCAAAAATCCCTGCCCTAGTGGAGCTTATATTCTAGTGGGGGGAGACAGAAAAATAACCAATAAACGTAAGTAAAGTATATAGTATGTTAGAAGGTGGTAAGTGCAATAAAAACAAACAAACAAACAAAAACAGAAGGGAGATCAGGAGTATCATGAGATTGGAGGGAGAGTTATAATTTTCCAGAGGGTAGTGAGAGTTAACCTCATTGAGAAAAGACATAAGAGCAAAGACTTGAAGAAAGTGAAGGAGTTAGCTATAGAGATGTCTGGAGGAGGAGCATTCCAGTAAAGGGAATAGGCATTACAAAGCCTTAAGGTCAGCACATGCCTGGTGAGTCCCAGGAGCAGGAAGGATGACAGCGTGGCTGGAGCAGAATGAGCAAAGGATACCCGAGGAGATGAGGTTATAGTGTGGGGGGCTGATTACACAGAGTCTTGAAAGAGATTTTAAAGATTTTGGCTTGTGGTTGTGAAAGGGAGAGCCAATGGAGGGTTTGAACAGAAGAGTGGCAGGATGTGATTCATCGGTCTACCAGGTTGAGAAGAGATGGTGGGATAGAAGGAGACCAGTCAGGAGGCCACTGCAGTAGCCTAGGTAAGAGGTGACAGTGCTTGGACCTGGCTGTGGCCGGAGGCGGTGAGGAGTGTCAGACTGTGTGCAGAGGAGGAACCTGCAGGAATCCCAGGTGGATGGGATGTGGGAATGAGAACGAGAGAGAAGTGGCAGGCTGAACCGGAGCTTCTGGAAGGACAGTTCCGTCATCTGTAGCTAGGAAGATGATGGGTGGAGCAGTTTGAGGGGGAACATCAGGAGCTCAGTTTTGGATGTGTTCAGTGTGTCTGTTGGCTCCGTTAGCTATGCAAGTGGGGCGCTGAGAAGGCAGCTGGATGCCTGAGTCTAGGGTTCAGGAGAAAGGTCTGAGCTGGAGGTGAAAATTTGGGTGTTTTCCATTTACGGTTATTTAAAGCCATGGAACCCATCCAGATGGAGAAAGTGAGTGTGGAGAGAGGAGAGGAACAGAGTCCAGGGACACTCCAAATTTAAGAGTCCACGGACAAGAGGAAGATCCAGAATCATACGATCCTCCCAACCACTCTAAGATGAATTAGTTATGATCCCTTTTTATAGATGAGAAAATTGCAAGGACTGCTTAAGTGACATGTCCAAGGTCAAATAGCAGAGCTGTGATTCAAGGACAGGCAGATCTAAGCAGTCTGGCTCAGAATCTACACCTCCTACCTCTCCTATAAGCCCTGGATCCCATTGAAGAAGTGGGAAGAAGAGAGTGACATGGTTTCAGATTTCCATTTCAGAAAGACCATGGCTGGATCAGAGCAGGCCAAGCTTGGGGATTGAAAGGTCGTTTAGACCATCGCAGCAACCCACAGGAGAGATGCCAGTGACTGCAACCAGGAGTGGGGATTGGAGAGGTGGGCAGATTCCGGAGGTATTCTACTGGCGGTGCAACCATGGGGATTGGGGGTTAACTGAGTGTGAGGGCTGGGGGTGGGGGGCAGTGAGAAATCAAAGATTATTCATACATTTCTGATTTGGGCAACAGTTTGGATGGAATTACCATTTGTCAAGATGGGGATCCCTAAAAGAAAGGTACCTGGATAGTGCGTGATTCTAGTCACAGCAATGCCCAGAGTCCCATACACAGTTGATTCTCAACTACTTCTTGAATTGAATCAACGTGGAATTTGGAAGCTTGTATAGTACAGTCCCATGATTTTAAGACAGGCCACAGGAAATCATTGATAAATGATAAGTCTATTTTATCCACAAAAATCTCTAGGGAAAGATTTTCTAAAGCTGCCACTGACAAACCACTCTAGTGTTTAACTGCTCTCACTGAGAAATTTTTCTACCATAAAAAAATTAATCCCAGCTATCAGGGTTCACTGGGAATGATTTATATGTTTATTTATTTGTTTGTTTATATTTTTATTTTTGTTCCAAGACAAGAGAGGCCTTGCCCACTGAGAAAGACGTTTTTTTTTTTTGGGCTCTGCAGTGGGGCTCCAGCACCCCTCTCTGGCATTGACTCTTTGTCCTCTGAAATCCTTGCAACAGGCCTCACTGCTGGTCATGCATTGAAGAGACAGAATGCCTCCCCCCGCGCCTCTGTTCTCACTGACCCCTCTACCTGGCACATATTTCTCTCTTACTCATCCTATTTGTGGAAATTCTCTCTAGCCTTGGAGGCCCAGCCATATGTTTCCTCCCCCATGAAGTCTGTTCCAAGCTTAATGCTCCCACGCTGGAAGAAATTTCTCCCTCCTCTGTGATCAAATAGCATGTCACAGCTCTTTCATGTAACCCTATAGTGCTTTTGACACTCTGCCATGCTTTTGTGTATGCATCTGATCGTCGTGTCTGGATTGCAAACTCCCTGAGGAACCAGCGTGTGTCTTGCATACGTTCAGTCATCTTTTAAACTACCATTGATGGGTGCCTACTATCTCCTGGACACTGTGGGTACAAAGACAAAATCCTGTGTGTTACTTCAGGGAGCGTACAATCAAATTGGGGGGGGGGTGGGCTGTAAAGAAATACCAGCTCCCTTTAAGAAATCAAAACCAGCTCCTTTAAGCCGAGCCATGGAAGGAGCCTGGCCACATGGAGAGGACAGACTGATGTCCCTGCCCTCGAAACAGAGACCCACCTGTAACTACCAACTGCTGCTTCCGCCATGCTGGACTTGGGAGGCTCTCAGTATCCCTTTAACTCTTCTACGCCAGTGTAGACATACTACTTTTTTGTTTAATTTCCCATAGTAGAGCAGAGACCAGGAATGGACACTTATACACAGCTTGTCTGGCAACTTGAAGATGACAAAAGAGAAATGGACAGAAAGAGTAACATGCAATTAATAATATTAGCTCTCAAAATGTGATGTAGGCCGGGTGCAATGGCCCACGCCTATAATCCCAGCACTTTGGGAGGCCGAGGTAGGAGAATTACTTGAGGCCAGAAGTTCAAGACCAGCCTGGGTAACATAGCAAGACCCCGTCTCCACAAATAAATAAATTAGCTGGGCATGGTACCTTGCACCTATAGTCCCAGCTACTCAGGAGGCTGAGGCGGAAGGATTGCTTGAGCCCAGGAGTTCAAGCTATGATTGTGCCACTGCACTCAGCCTGGGTGACAGAATGAGACCCCATCTCCAAAAAAAAAAAAAAAAAAAGATGTAATCAGGGTCCCCTAGGTCTCTGTGGGCTGCACACCTGTTTCCACGTGGCAGAGGTTCTCTGTAAGTCCCCTCACCCTGAAGCCCCAGCAAGCCATCTCAAGTTCCTGAAATCCAAACCCTGTCTGACAAGGAGACAGCACCATCCCTCTCCTGGCAGCCTTGGCCTGGCCTTCTGGTGCCAGTCTCCCAAGTGAAGAAACTATTGTACCCAGTGGCTCCTTCCCCACATGACGGACCCCAGGAATATCCAACTGTGAGGTCCTGCCACACCCCAGGGGCATGGCATTACTTGGTGCCTGTTATTAGAACACCTCCATTCTTTCTCCACACTCTGACCGGTGACCTCAGGAGTGGAAGGACTCTCAATGTCTTATCTCCAACCCGAGCTTCTTCATAGATGTCCAGACCCACATATCCAATTACTTATTTGACATCTCCACTTAGATGCCTCACAGACATCTTTTGGACCTTAACAGGTCCAAAAGGGACTTGCGTTTCCTTCCCAAATCTGTCCCTCCCTCCAGTCCCTCTCACCTCCAGTTTGCCCCATCTTAGTAAACGATACCTCTGTCTATCCAATTACTCAAACCTGTGAATTGTCCGCTAGGCCCCCGTCACCCTCGTTCCTCTGATCTGGTGTCAGCTCCGCTGATGCTATCTAACATGCCTCAGGGATCCGGCCTCTCTCCAGCTCATTGCTGCTGCTCCCCCAGGCCACCGTCGCATCTTGTCTGAAGGGCAGTCACCACCTCCATACTGGTCTCCCAGTTCCACCCTTGCCCTCCAGTCCATCTTCTATACAGCAGCAGAGGTGAGCTTTTAAGTCTACAAACAGTTATTTGCAGCTTGGAACCTTCAGTGCATTCCCCTGGTAGTCAATCCCAAAATGCCTTTTCCACCTCTTCTCTTTCCTCTTCCATCTCTCCAGTTGAATCTCTTGCCACCCCCTTCTACCCCCTCATCCCCACTCCAGCTTCCAGGCCTAGAATATTCTATTTCCTCTGCTTGGAAAGCTGCTGTTCTTCCTTTAGTCTTCCTGCTATGTTACCTTTTCAGGGAGTCCGCCATTGCCACCTTGTCTAAATCTGTCCCCCATCTTCCTCTGCCACCCCAGGTGCTTACTCTTTACAACACCCATCGCAGCTTGTAAGCACTGTGTCTGTCTGTCTCTGGTTGTCCCCAGTAGGCTATGCGCTCCTTGAGCCCAGGCACTGCATCTGCCCTGCTCACCATCATAGCCACTGTCTAGCACAGTGTCTGGCACCCACGGGACCGCGATAATGTTTGTTGAGTACATGAACTGTGCTGATTGATCGCCTCCTGTTCACCTCTCGGTGAAGGTCAGATCGCTGCCCTGGAAAGTATGGGCACAGGATACCTGGCACTGCACAGATGAGATTGACAGCATTATCAGGGACATGAACCCACCGCCTGGAGGAGGAGGACACCGACCGCCAAGCCGAGGCACACGGGGGCTGCACTGCGGAGTAGAGGAAACCATCAGACGCCATGGGAGGGTGACAAGAGGGTGGGACAGCCCTTGGTTCCTGCTGGAGCATGCGCTTGGCTTGTTTGAGTAATTTCACGGGCTGACAGGATGGTGAAGCCCTTTAGGTTGGGAGCTGCCTGGGGTGCAGCTAGTCCAGCGGAGGGGAGCTAGCAGGCGGTGAGCTTTCTTGCTGGGTGAGTATCTGGTGAGAGTAGGGGATCTTAAAGTTAGGCCTTTGGGCCCTGTGATGTTCAAGGGTGTCAGGCAGCACTTGAAAGTTTAGGTCTTACAATGTATGGATCTAGCGTCTGGACAAGAGACACACACATACAGTAGCCAGCGATAGGGAGTGAGGGGAAGAAATTGTTCCATACACGACTAAAGGAATGAAGTATTAAATATAAGACCTGTGATATATGAGTAGCTGGTAAGTGTTAAAAAAATATCATTAAATAAAACTGAATCCTAACCCACTTTGTTCTCATCCTAAATGGGAGCCAGTGGGGATTATGGTCAGCTGCATATAACAAGAAAGCCAAATAACACTGGCCACAGGACAGGGGTTTATTTTTCTGTCACATCACAGGAAGTCAAGAGGTCAGAAAGCCAGGGCTGGAATGGCAGTTTCCATCAAGGACTCAGGCTTCTCTTAGCTTGTCCTTCCACCCCTCCTGTGACAGAACTGTCCCTCTCATGCTCACAGCATTGTTGCTGTGGCTCCAGTCATCAAGCCAGATTCCAGGCAGAAAAAAGACAAACTGCAAACGGCCATGAGCCAACTAGCTCCCTTGGTGAGCTTTCCCTGAAGTCCCACTGGTACTCTGTTGTTCAGAATTGAGCTAAAAGAGGTCCTGGTGTTGTTTTTAGCTGGGCACATTACTATCCCCACCCTCACCCCCAAATGGGACTCTGTGAATAAGGAAGACGGGAGAATGGATATTGGATAGGCACCCAACAGGCCGGCCACAGCCGGTGGGAGTGAACAGGGCAACTGCATCAATGAATAGACTGAATGTTTTCAGTAAGGTCTGGAATTGGAGGGCTTTGGGAAAGCAGATTGGAAGACGAGAACATGTCCATAGTACAAAGGTCTGGTACATGGGGATGACAAGCAGTGACAGGGCCATGGGCACAAACTGAGGGTGTCATCTCCAGCAGGTTATCTAGAGAAATTCCTTAGGTCTCAGTGGCCTCATCTGTAAAATGAGAGGATTGGACTAAATTATCTCTAAGATCTTTTTCAACTCTAAAGTTCTATTATAACAGTGGTCCTTTTTTAATTAAGTGAAATCTTTTAGACAGATGAAGGCTCATATAGAAAGCAGATGAAGCAGAGATGCTCTAGGTGACGTACGGATCAGAATCCTGGAGTTCCGCCTACTGGACCTCAAACTTAATTCCCTGGTGGCCGGAGCTCCATGGAGCACACTTCTACCTGGTCCCATATGTAACCTCAATAAACTAAAACAACGCATTTATTGGTAAATATCAGACTACAGCTATAACTGCATATTGCTGTCAGAAATGGAATATTGCTTTTACTTGGTAATAACAATCTTAAGCACTTTTAAAAAGCTATCAAATAACTAGAGTTTCAAATTGTGACACTGCATTGTAACTCCCATTTGAAATGACTGGAGAAATATTCATCAGATCTCACAGAATGACAGAATTTTCTCCAGACTGTACTGGGGAGGAAAAGAGCTTGGATGTGAAGACGGGAGTTTTCAGAGTAACATACTTATTAGTTTCTAGATAGCGATTTAGATAAAAACTGTTCTCAGAGGGGGAAAAACCCTTTGCTTTGCAAACACTTGTTTCCTGCTTGCCAGACTAAGCTGCTTCCTGTTTATCAGATGTGATTGTCAGTAATTGGAAGCAAAGACCAGAAAAATTTACTTCTCATCAGTCACCTGCTGAACTGGCTTTTGTTTGTCATACTTTTAGCATTCCCAAAGTTTTTTAAATGTCCTTTTTATTATTTAATAATAATTTTCAACTTTAAAAATTAAGCACAGATTCAATGAGATCTGAACCAATTATCCTCAAATTTCTTCCTCTAGCATCTACCCTTTTGAGTATTAGTAAAATTTTATGAATATTCTATTTTTCCCACCCACATAGCATCTAAAGTATGTCTTTATCTTCAGGATAGTTCCATGACCCTGGCTTTACGTTCCTTTCTCTGTGCACTGCTGTAGCGACACCCTCCTGCACTTCTCTCCCCGCAGCGCGGTGCCGCCGCCGCCTCGATTCCGCCTTTTCTCTCAGCACTGTGACCCTTTTTATTTCCAGATAGTCTTGAAAACGCCATCTGTTTCAATTTTAGGATATCTGGGGCAGATTATAGGTGCAGGGGCTATATTCTTTGAACCCTAATCCCAGACATATGGCAACAAAAGATTTTTTTCTGACTTTTTAAATTTGGTTGTTAGTTGTTCTTCCACAAAGTAAAGTGAAATCATATTTAGGTATTCCTGAAAGGTAATGCAAAACTTTAAGACGCGTGATAGTACATCTGCGGTGAGGACTGTCCGGGAAGCGCACGGGTCGTGCAGTCCACACGGTTCGCCCGGAAGCGCGTGGCCGCGCGGGACGGACGGCAGCGACATCGCGACGGTGAGCGCCCCGCCGCGGAAGGTGGTGCCGTCGGCTCTGCCGGGTCGGGGAAAGCCCGCGGTTTCTAAAGCGAGTCCCCCAGCGTGGACGCCGCCTCCGAGTGACCCGAGTCCGAGGTGAGCGCGGAAGCGCGTCCGCGGGGCGGGCGGGGGCGGCGAGCTGGGGCGCCCCGCGGCACGAAACCTGGGGGTGCGGGGCCGCGCGGGTGGCTGCAGGACGCCGGGTGGCTTCCGCCCCGAGACAAAGCGGAGCCGCGTAGGCCCGCGGCCGCCGGAGCCCGCGCCGCGCGGCGGGGGCGGGGCGGTGGTTGCCGTGGCGACGCGCCGCCGCCCGAGCGCGGCTGAAAGGACCATTGTTCCCGCGGCCGCGGTCGCGCCGGCTCCGGGGACACCTGGAAGCAGCGCCTCCCCGGGGCCGCGGAGCTGCGCGCGGCGAGGAGTCTCCCGGGAGGGCCGCGCCGGACCGCGAGGAGAGCAGGAACCGGGCGGGACACGGCGGACTCGGGGAGCCCCGCGGAATCTGGCGTCGCGGTGCGCGGAGCGGCGGGAGCAGCCGTGAGAGCAAGCGGCGGGACAGCCCGAAAGTGCGTCCCTCGGCTGGTGGTTAAACGCGGGGCGTCCCCTGGTGGAAAACTGAACTGCCGCCGGGAACCCCAGGCCGCTGCCGGCGACTCTGGGTGACAGGCGGGGGGGCGGGGGGCGCAGCAGCGCGTGGCTCGCGTCTCCGGAGGGCTCGCCCCTTGGAAGGGCGACCGTGGGCCGCAGTGTGGCGTCGGGCGGTGGAGAAAACCTCCGCTCCCCGTGCCGTCATCGCTGGTACCGCGTCGCTTTTGCCATGGCTACTACGTATTACCTGTGAATTAAAAAAAAAAAAAAAAAAAAACTTGGAAAAGAACTTTAACATGAAATGGCACTTGCTTGGACATTAGTGAGATGCGGAACTCCCCTTAAGGCGTCTGAACTTTTTTCAAATGCTTTAATAAATATTTTAAAGCTATACACGCACAAGCAGTGGGAAGTCAAAGATGGAAATACACCAACTCCCTTCTTGCCTTCTGCTGCAGAGGTGGAAGGAACCGACTGGCATTGGAGTGCACTGTATAACCCATCTGTTACTATTATTCTGTGAAATTAATCGCAGGGCCCCCAAACTAAACAAATATGGCATCATATTAGGACAGTTTTCCTAATTACAAAATGGTATCTAATCAAGGAACCGGGCGATCGAGCCACAATATCGTGGATGATCTTTCTACACAGCTAAAAATCAGGGCGGGACGGTGGCTCGCCCCTGAAATCCGAGCACCTTGAGGCCAGGAGTTGGAGACCAGCCTGGGCAACATGGCAAGACCCCGTCCGGTACCTAGCAATGACTTAACTGAATAATGATAATGAGTTAACATCTATTGGGCATTGCCTTGTTGAACACTGTTAAGAGTTTGATATGCGTTATTTCTTTTAATCTTCAAAGCAAGCTATTTCTCTATTGTACAAATGAAGGAACATGTAGAAATATTCTTCCATTTGCCCACTATCACATAGCTAAGAAAGCTTCAGAGTGTGGATTTGATTCGCAATTGACTCACTCTAAAACCTACGTTTTTAACCTCTGCGTGTTACTTTTTTTTTTTTTTTTTTAATATTACTGCCAAGCTACTGTTTATTCTTGAAGTGGAGCGTCTGGTTTGAATTATTGCTAAACTTCCGTAGAAAATTCTTTACGGTGTTAGACAAACAATATGTAGTCATTTTAGATGAGAAAGTGCTTGTACCATGAAAGAACTGTCTTGTTGAATGTATATATATCATTTGCCCAACAGGTACGTACAATTAAGGAAGAAAATGAATTACACGATAGCTTAGGCCTTTGCAATAGTACTTTCCAAAAGAATGTTTCTTTAATAAACTGAATACTATAATTATTTCAAAAGAGTTACTTTTTAAATTATGGTGAAAATCTTGGCTCAATATGACTCTCCCTAATCCTGTGGTTCACAAATTGAATAAAAGGTGTCTAAAAATTGAGAACTAGATTACGTTTGAGTAAACAGTTGCAAAGAGTGTAGCAGGACCTGTAAGTTTTAACTCATGTTACAGCTTGGTTGTGCAGAGTAAATATGAGGGCTTTGTTTTGTATATGGCTAATGTTGTCTTTATTTCAGTGTCCATAAATAAAGTTTTATTGGAATACAGCCAAGCTCATTTGTGTAAGTATTGTCTGTCTGCTTTTCTGCTGCTCTGGCAGAGTAGAGTGTTTACAAGTAGACGGTGTGGCCCGCAATGACAGCAGTATTTACTAGCTGGCCCTTTACCAAAATACTTGCTGACCCTTGATCTAGAGTGATGGTCATATATTCAGAAAGGCAAAAGAGGGAGGACTTTCATAATTTAAAAATACCAATCCCATTCTAAAAGTGTTATTTTCATATTCACCCAAGTGCTCCACCCCTGTTCAAAACTGTACATTTAGTGCTATCCCAGAGGGCTTTAGCATTGAGAAAATGGCATCGGTTTATACAGCATATTGCCATAGGTCTCATTCAGTTGTTTGCTTTTTTCTGTGAGAGGAAGCCGGCTTACTGATGAGCACACATCCTTCTCTCTGGATGCTGTTCTTAAGCAAGACCTTCCAGGAAGAGAAAGAAGCCAAGGGGAGAGAATGCTGTGCCAAAGTGAAGCAATTATTATGAGTTGAAATACGTAGCTTCTGACATCACATGTGGCAGTTGGAACCAGCGTGGAGAGATGGTTGCCATTGTTTCCCTTGGATTTCAGGGAATTATGTTCCCCTTTTAACAGCTTTAGTGGCTCTGGAAAACAGATGGTTGTATGAATTTGTAGAAGAGACACGTGGGGAACCAGCTATCTGTGGGGACAGTGGCCACGGCCACAGGGTAGACCTTTTAGGAAAATTGGTGTTGAGGGGCTATGAATCCCAGCCACCCCCTCCTCTTCATCAAGGTCTCTGTTGCTCCTTGTTGCACAACCAGAAAGTTCTAGGTTATGCCTATGGACATCAGCTGCTTCTAAGAGTCAAAAGCTGTAGGTGTCTTTAGGCAGCAAGCCAGATAACTTTGAAATGTTGTTTATTTAAGCTGGGAAGAACTCTCCAGAAGCTCCTCCACCCAGCAACAGCTGACCTGTATTGGCTTGTTTAGAGCACTTTGGCCACAGTACAGAACTCTCAGGAAGCACTGGACTTGCCAGTGGGAACAGAATACTTCCCTGTAATTACGGTAGAGCTGTCACTCTATTCAACATCACTTGTAGGTTTAGGCAAATGCTAATTCTAGCTAATAAAAATTAAATTCTGATTATAGAATCTAGGTGGTGGGTATATGGGTATTTATGTTTTGCTCAAATTTTCTGTATGTTTGAAGTTTTTTCTAACCAGATGTTGGGAAAAATTAGATTCAGATCTGAAAGCTCCATTTTCTCCAATTTTCTGAGGAACAAAACAAGACTGATATTTGAGAAAATATTAGAACTTCTCATTTAAAAACATTATCCTCTTCCTGAAAAAAAACCTCAATTAAGATCATAAAGATACCATGAAAAATAAAAATGCAGGATGGGATTCAGAAGCTGTAATGATTTCAGGGATCTTTTCCTAAGGCTTGAAAACTTTTTTTTTTTTTTTTTTTTTTTTTTTTTTGAGACAGAATCTCACTCTGTTGCCCGGGCTAGAGCGAGTGCCGTGGCGTCAGCCTAGCTCACAGCAACCTCAAACTCCTGAGCTCAAGGGATCCTCCTGTCTCAGCCTCCCGAGTAGCTGGGACTACAGGCATGCGCCACCATGCCCGGCTAATTTTTTCTATATATATTTTTAGCTGTCCATATAATTTCTTTCTATTTTTAGTAGAGATGGGGTCTCGCTCTTGCTCAGGCTGGTCTCGAACTCCTGAGCTCAAACGATCCGCCCACCTCGGCCTCCCAGAGTGCTAGGATTACAGGCGTGAGCCACCGCGCCCGGCCTTGAAAACTCTTTTGGAAAAATACTTGGACATTTTCTCATAAAATAATTCCCAGTATTATCTTAAAATTATCAGCGAATGGAAATAACACTAGTTATGTGCATGAGTGGAATGTTCTCTGCCCTCTTTCAAATTTAAATTGCCATTACTTGTTTCTAACTCTCCAATTGCCCTTTGAACACTTTTAGCTGTCAGAAGTTCCCAGAGAGCCTCAAGACAATGCAGTTGTCAGGGTCCTCTCTGCCATTTTCTCTCATCTCCTTCAGAAGCATCTGTTGCGGCCTCTCCCCGAGCTGCCGGAGCGCTCTCTAGCTCCACTCAGTCCACCTCGCAGCCCTCAGCACAGACAGAAAAGAACAGAAAGTGACTAATGAACGTTGTGCATTTAGCTAATTAGACTTAATGAATTTTCTTAGCTTACTATTTAATGTTTCCATATTAGTATACTGATATAGCACCCTAACCCCAATCTCCCACGCCACAAAGAGTTTCTTGATTAAGTACATAGGGAGCTAAGTATTTATCTTACTAAATTAGAAAAAAGAAAGAAATTGAAGAAGAGAAAATGAAAATAACAATGAGATGAAACTGAAAACCGATCAAGAAAAAAAAAAGTAAAAATAGAAAAGAACAAGAAAGATATAATCATGAATACAGGAGAGATTTTAAAATAAAAGTTTTCCTCTTGAAATTATGGGACAGCAAATGTGCAAATCTAGATAAAATGGATAATTTCCAAGTAGAATGTTAATTACCAAAAGCAGGCCAAGAAAAAGTGGAAAATCTGAATGGTCCCTAATCACAGAAGAAATTGGAAAGGTAATTAGACATCTTCCCTTACAAGAAGAGGAAAATAAAAACTATTATTGGTAACTTTAGAGAGAGCTCTGTGGAATGAGAACAGGATACTATGAAAAAGCAGCAGAGGACAGAGAATAAGAAAGAACTCTCAGAAACTTAAAATGTCTATCTACGTAAAAGATTCAGTAACACATTTGGGAGAATAAGTCTAGGAAATCTCCCAGAAAGCATAGAAAAGACGACAAAATATAGGAAACATAAGAGAAAATATAGGAGACATAGAGGACCACTCCAGAAAGTCTAATATTTTACTACTAAGGATGCTATTATGGACAGAGAAGATGGAGAAAAGGAAGTTATTTTTTTATTTTATTTTATTTTTTTTATTTATTTATTTATTTTTTTTTTGAGACAGAGTCTCTCTCTGTTGCCCAGGCTAGAGTGAGTGCCGTGGCGTCAGCCTAGCTCACAGCAACCTCAAACTCCTGGGCTCAAGGGATCCTCCTGTCTCAGCCTCCCGAGTAGCTGGGACTACAGGCATGCGCCACCATGCCCGGCTAATTTTTTCTATATATATTTTTAGCTGTCCATATAATTTCTTTCTATTTTTAGTAGAGATGGGGTCTCGCTCTTGCTCAGGCTGGTCTCGAACTCCTGAGCTCAAACGATCCGCCCACCTCGGCCTCCCAGAGTGCTAGGATTACAGGCGTGAGCCACCGCGCCCGGCCGGAAGTTATTTTTTTAATCTAGTAAATTTCCCAGTACTGAAAGAAAAGAAATCACCGAGTGCCAGTCAAACAATGAAAACCAACACACGGTAAAAAAAAAAAAGAAATATCTAAAACTTAACATGGATTCAAACTTTTTAAAATGGAGAAAAGGGAAGAGGAGGAATAGAGGAATTGAGAGGTTACTGGTAGGGAGAGAAGCTATATGCTATAGTTCTATAAGAGTGAAAGAAGAATGATTTAGGTACATAGAAACCCGAGCCAACAAGAAACAAAAAGTAATTATCAGCTTTGGGAAAAACAGCAAGTAGGACCAGAAAGAAAGTGCTGTCCTCGTATGTTACTTGGCTCCTCAGTGAACATATTTTAATGAACCGTTACAAACGCCATCAACGCTGGGACTTTGTTTTGATTACTAAGGAATCTCCAGCACCTATGAAAGTGCCTGGCACATAGTATGCCCTCAACAAATATTTGACGAAAAATGAATACTGAATAACAACTTAACATTGACTGTGGTATAACTAGACTCGAAGGACGGCGGAGGAGAAAGCTTGGGAGGGTGAAAGAGTATGCAGCCTTCATCCTCCATGATAGAAAGTCCATAAAGTTTAAAAAAATCGATGAGTCAAGAAAGAGCAGTGAAAGAATAGGGAAGTATAATCCTGGAACAAATAGCTAAAATAGTTGCAAGTAGTTGACCTTGTGGGTTTGGGATTCTGGGAATGTGGATGGGCAGAAAATCATGGTTTTTCATTATAATCTTTATAATATAAAGAGAGGCAAATCGGAATGGCCCTGGGGCTTCCGTCCCCCACCTCTGCACCCCTTGGGTAATTTATTAAGACGCTAGCTGAGCAGGTCTAAGCGCAGCAGAAGAACGAGAGGCCTCTGGCTTATCCCAGGAGCTCAGCCCAGAGGCTCCCCATTCTCTCCCCCGGCAGGTTCCCACTGTTACCTAAGTGACTTGCCACTTTCTCACTCCCCTGGAAACATGTAAAACAGCACAGGTTGGAATCCTTCTCCTGGAGCCCTTCCCGCACTGGGAATTGCTGTGCCCAGCCCGAGCACACCTCTGGATGGGAAATGAGAGTTGAGGCAATCAGTCGGGTGAGCACTGAAGGTTCTCAGCCTGACAGTGTACCAGTGAGCCTTAAATGTATATATGGTGTGGCACTGGTAGTGTGGGTCACTCTGTGCCCCTTAGGACACCATTGCACTGTTTTACTTTGTAGGCTCAATACATTGTATTAATATTACTTTAAGAATAAAATTAACTTATATTGGAAAAGCTTCGTACACATGCAAAAGAATGAAGTTGGACCCTTACCTTACATCATATACAAAAATTAACTGAAAAAAAAGTCTTTCAAAGACCTAAATGTGAGATAGAAACTATAAAATGTGTAGAAGAAAACATAATAAGTGAAAAGCTTTGTGTCATTGGATTTAGCAAGGATTTCCTGGGTATGACACCCAAAGCACAGGCAAAAAAGAAAAAAGATAAATAGGACAACATGAAAATTAAAACTTGCGTGCATCAAAGAATACAGTCAACAGAATGAAAAGGCAACCCATGGAATAGAAAATATTTACATATCATATGTCTGATAAGGAGTTAATATCCAGAGTACATACAGAACATTTACAACTCAACAACAAGAAAACAAACAACCCAATTAATAAATGGGCAAAGGACTTGAATAGATGTTTCTCCAAACAAGATATACAAATGGCCAATAAGCACATGAAAAGATGCTCATCACTAATCATTAGGGAAATGCAAATCAAAACCACAATGAGATACCATCTCATATCCATTAAGATGGCTACTATTTAAAAAAACACAGAAAATAACAAGCGTTGATGAAGAGAAATTGGAAGTTTTGTGCATTTTTGGTCAGATGTATTAAATAAAATGGCTCCGCCACTATGGAAAAACAGTATGGTAGTTTCTAGAAAAATTGAAAATAGAATTACTATATGATCCAGCAATTCTACTTCTGGATATATACCCAAAAGAATTGAAAGCAGGGACTTGAAGAGATATTTGTACACCTGTGTTCATAGCAGCACTGTTTACACTAGGCAAGGTGGGAGCCACACACCGGCCCATCAGCGATGAAGGGATGAACACAATGTGGTACAGACATACAGTCAGATCTTATTCAGCCTTAAAAAGGGAGGAAATTCTGACAAATGCTATAAAATGGCTAAAGTTTGAGAACATTATGCTAAATGAAAGAGGCCAGTCACAAAAGACAAATACTGTCTGATTCCACTTCTGTAAGGTATTTAGAGTAGCCAATTCATGGAGACAGGAAGTAGAATGACACTTGCCTGAAGGTGGGAGGAGGGGAAAGTGGGGAATTATTTAATATAGTTATAAAATTTCAGTTTTGCAAGAGGAAAAAGTTCTGGAGCTTGGTTGTACAATGATGTGAATATATTTAACACTAGTGAATTGTACACTTAAAAATCATTAAGATGGCAATTTTATGTTATGTGTACCTTTCCATAATTAATTTTTTTTTTTTTTTTTTTTGAGACAGAGTCTCACTTTGTTGCCCAGGTTAAGTGAGTGCCGTGGCGTCAGCTTAGCTCACAGCAACCTCAAACTCCCGGGCTCAAGAAATCCTCCTGCCTCAGCTTCCCAAGTAGTTGAGACTATGGGCATGAACCACCATGCCCGGCTAATTTTTTCTATATATTTTTAGTTGGCCAGATAATTTCTTTCTATTTTTTTGGTAGAGACAGGGTCTCGCTCTTGCTCAAGCTGGTCTCGAACTCCTGAGCTCAAACAATCCACCTGCCTCAGCCTCCTAGAGTGCTAGGATTACAGGCCTGAGCCACCGCGCCCGGCCCATAATTAAAATTTTAAAAAATTAACTCAAAATAGATCAAAAATCTTAATGTAAAAGCCAAAACTATGAAACTCTTAGAAGGAAACATAGACGTAAATCTGTGTGACTTTGGATTAGGCAATAATTTCTCAGGTATGACACCAAAAGCACAAAGAACAAAGAAAAAATAGATAAATTGGACCTCATTAAAAAATACAGACACTGGTTGGGCACAGTGGCTCAGGCCTGTAATCCTAGCACTCTGGAAGGCCGAGGCAGGAGGATTGCTTGAGGTGGGGCGTTCGAGACCAGCCTGAGTGAGAGTGAGACCCTGTCTCTACTAAAAATAAAAAAATCAGCCAGGCATTGTGGCACATGCCTGTATTCCCAGCTACTCAAGAGGCTGAGGCAGGAAGATCACACTGCACTCTAGCTGAGGTGACGAAGTGAGACTCTGTCTCCAAAAAAAAAAAAAAAAGACACTATCAAGACACTGAAAAGATAACCCAAAAAATGGGAAATAATATTTACAAATCACAGATAAGAGACTGGTATCTAGACTATACAAATATAAAGAACATTTGCAATCCAACAAGAAAAAAGATAACACAATTTTAAAATGTGCAAAGGATTTGTATAGACATTTCTCCAAGGAAAATATTCAATGGCCAGTAAGCACACGAAAAGATGTGTCAAATCGTTGGTCAGTGGGGAAATGCCAATCAAAGCCGCAATGAGATACCATTTGACACCCACTTGGAAAGCTATCATCATAAAAAGAAAGGAAAAAATAGCAAGTGTTGGTGAGAATGTGGAGAAATTGAACGTTCATATATTGCTGGTGGGACTGTAAAATGCTGCGGCGCTTTGAAATCAGTAATCCCAGCACTTTGGGAGGCTGAGGTGGGAGGATCCCTTGAGACCAGGAGTTTGAGACCAGCCTGAGCAACATATTGAGACCACCCTATCTCTACAAAAAACTTTAAAAATTAGTGGGTATGGTGGCGCACCCTGGGACTAGCTATTCAGGAGGCTGAGGCTGGAGGATCGCTTGATTGGAGGCTGGGAACTTTGGTCTGGCCTTCCCTCGGTAGAGGGCAGAGTGGCTGGAGATTGAGTTCAATCATGTGGTGACCACAAACCAATAAAGACTCTGGACACCAAGGTTTAGAGGAGTTTCCTGGTGGGTGAACGCACTGACGTGCAGGAGAGGGCACGGACGCCCTGGACTCCCTCCAGGATCGCACCCATGGGTCTCCTTTGTAATAAACCCATAACACTAGTAAGCACGGCACCTGTGGGGAGCTCTGTCAGTCATTTGAGCCAATTATGGAGCCTGAGGGGGTCATGGGAACCCCCAGATTTATAGCCAGCAGGTAAGAACTGCAGGTGGCCTGGGGACCCTATTTATGGCTGGTGTCTGAAGTCAGGGACAATCCCTTTAACTCATGGAGTCTGACACTAACACCGCGGTTAGCTTCAGAGATGAATGGTATTGCAGTACTCCCAGTCACTGTAGGACCAGGTGGGGTCGGAATGGGCCAGGTAGGTAGTTGGCATTTAACTCGGGGGTCCACGGAAGTAGTCAGAGCTGGAGAGAAACCTGTGAGCTATGAGGACATAGATAGTATTTAAGGCCAGGACGGGATGAAGTTATCTAAGGAGTGAGGACAGACAGAAAGACAAGGCCAGGCCAACACTGAGAAGTGAGGAGGATGAGGAGGAAGCAGCAAAGGAGACTGAGAGAGAGTGGGGCGGGGAAGGGGGGCAGGAAAACCAGACAGGTGTGGCTCCTGAAGAAGGTACACTGTACCCACGGCCAAGGTCAACTGAGATGGGAACTGAAGATTTTTCATTCGATTTAACAATGTGGAGGTTATAGGAGACCAAGGTCAGAGAGGTTTCGGTGGAGTGATGAATTTCAGGAAAGAACAGGTAGTGAAAAATTAGAGCAGCTCCGGCGATGGTTTTGCTATAAAGAGAGGAAGAGAAAGAAGGCACAGGCCGGAGGCGGCTTCGGTCTGTTTTCTAAAGAAGAGAATCAGCAATAGGTTCCTAGGCTGATGGAGACGAACCAGTAGAAAGGAAACATTTACACAGAGGGGACTGTAGCAGGGCCAGCTAGGTGGGTGTCAGGTGCAAGGGGAAGCCAGCCCTAGGGAGACCCAGCCACGGTTCACCCGTCGTAGCAGAAGACAAGGTGCCGTGCAAGGGCGGGCCGGAGGCAGCTAGGGGGGCGTGGTGCCAGGTGCCGTCCCAGATGGGCTCGCCCAGAGGCGGACACCGAGACAGGGGTGCTTGGTAGTGCTCCGCACCTACGGACGGAAGGCGGAGGAAGCAGGATGAGGCAGAGGAAGAAGGTGAACTGGAGCCAGGCCCCGCTCAACCTTGGCCAACCCGGTGGGTGCTCCGGAGGACAGAGGCCCCCAGAGTCGTCCGCTGTGGGCTGTCCTCTGAGCACCACCTGCCTCGCCCCGCCTGCAGCCTGGGTGTGGTGGGATCCTCCCGGCTGTCCCAGCAAAGGCTGTCATCCAGGTGGGGCCGTGCATGGTGCAGGCTGTGACCCCCAGGGCGGTTCTGACGACCGTGCCTGCCCCAGTCCTCTAGGTATTGTGTCTGGCCTCAGGGACTGTGAGTCCAGGGCCAGTACCTCGGATCCAGGGAGAGGGATGTGTGGTGTGCAGGCTGGGGATCTGGCGGGCCACATGCAGGAAGAGCAGAGGAAAGACAGAAGATAGAAGGTGGAACAAATTGGATGAACCACTCCACATACTAAGAACAGCCTCGAGACTGCAAGTGAGATCATTCCCAGTTCTCCATCCGAGTGGCCCCTTTCAGGGTGGATTTGGCCGCTGTCCGCAGCGTGGAGTGCTCATCGGGTCGCCTGGTGGGCCGTGTGTGTGGGAAACCGCTCCCCGGCGCTGTGCGTCTCGTCTCGGGCCCTCCCAACCCACTCTGCGCTCGTCCCTGCCTGGGAGGCTGCCCTGGATCATTGAGCCGACTCCCTGTCTCCTCTGGTCGGGCTCAGTTCAAGGAGGAGAATGAAGCCAGAGTTTCTGTCTGTCCTGCTGGCCCCCCCGTGCCGCCGCCTTTGACAGCAGGTCGCAGGTCCTGTCACAGCAGCTTGTGTAATCACAGGCCTCTCCTTGCGGCTACAGCCCCCTTTTGGGCTGCATGCCTCGGGGTCCTGTCTGGTCTCCTGTGGTTTGCTTGTACTCTCCCACATCTTGGAAATTAGTTGCTTTAAGAATAAACCCTTCTCAAATCTTGCATTTCTTGTCCCGAGCGAATCCACCCAAGTCTTGTTCTGCTGCCGGAGCAGCCGGGAGTGGAGGACGGAGAGGACCAGGCACAGGCCCTACAGTCAGAGAAGAGTGTGCACCGGTGAGGACCCTTCTAGGTGCGGTGGGCTAAACCCAGGCCCTGACCCAGGCGGGAGAGGGAAGCCACCGACAAGCACAGAAGCACGTCCTCAGGACTCCAGCTCTCGCTTCACCGACTGCTCCTGCTTGCCTTGGCGTTCTTTTCATCTGGACAAGCTCTGTCTTCCAGGAGCCAAAGACAGCCAAAGGCAACGCTGTGTTCAGATCACGCGTCAGCTGCTGGTCCCGCAGAAAGGAAGCACCTCTCTGCTGCCAACACCAGCAGAAGTCCCAAGTCTTTTGCTCATTGGCCTGGTTTGGGTCACGCTCATTTCTGAGCCAGTTGTGACGGCCAGGGGATGGCGTCCTAGAATTCTCCAGACCTGGTTCATCTGCCCTGCCCTGTGGTGGAAGATGGCGGAGGCCAACGACCCTTGAAACAGTATGAGTTCTTCACAAGAAAGAAGAGCTCTGTCACCAGCAGAGGGGGCGGGAAAATCGTCTGGGCAGCAGAAGCTAAACTGTTCCATGGGAGTGACTTCAGGCTCGAGGTACAGATAGCAGCTATGGAGAATCCCGCGGTGAGGACCCGCTGGCCCTCTGCTGGGGCTGGGAGGTGCAGCCTCTCGGCGCCCCAGCACTTGGCGAGCCTCATGTCGTCACACTGGGGAGGTAGACACTAGGGGATTGCTTCGAAGTTTGACCATCTCCTGCGATGAAAGGGACCTGGGCCTCCAGGTCCGTTTGGAGAGCTCATGGGCAATGCTCCGGACAGGGCGAGGTTCTGAGGGCCGCGGCCAGGGAGAGCTGAGTTGTGCGCACCCTCAGCCGAGCAAGGAGAGCCGGGCCGAGAACTGCGAGGCTTGGGGGGCTGACGCCAGCCTCCACCAGGCAGGAGCTAGTGGTCCAATTGAATGTAGCTCTCCAGTTTTCCTAGCACCGTCTGTTGAAAAGACTATTCTGTCCATTTCCCTATTGAACTGTCTTACCACCTTTGTCAAAAAACAATTAACCTTAAATTTGTGGGTTTATTTCTAGATTCCCAAGTCTGTTCCATTGATCTAAATGTTTATTCTTATGCCAGGACCACACTGTCTTGATTACTGTAGCTTTATAGAAAGTTTTAAAATCAGAACACATGAGTCTTCCTACTTTGTTCTTTTTAAAGATTGTTTTGGCTATTCTGGGTGCATTGCAATTCCATGTATTTTAGGATCAGTTTGTCAATTTTTGCAAAGAAGCCAGCTAAAATTTCGATAGGGATTGCACTGAATCTGTAAATCAATTTGGGGAATATTGTCATTTTTAAAATATTCAGTCTTCTGATCCATAAACATAGGATTTCTTTCCATTTATTCAGTTCTTCTTTAATTTCTTTGAATAATGTTTTGTAGTTTTCCGAGTATACGTTTTGCACTTTTTTGTTAAATTTATTTCTAAATATTTTATTTTACTTTCTCGGCTTTACGTTCATATCCATCACAAGTACATGGAAATATAAATTTTTTAATATATTGATTTTGTATCCTGTAACCTTGTTGAATTTATTAGTTCTAATAGATTTTTTAATGGATTCCTCATCAATTTTTACATTCAAGACCATGTCATCTGCAAATAGAGATACATCTACAAATAGAAATAGTTTCACTTCTTTCCTTGTGATCTGGATGCCTTTTATTTCATGTATTGCCTAATTTTCAACCTCTACTACAGGTGAGAAGGGAGGTCCTTGTCTTATTCCTGATCTTAGGGTGAAAATATTCATTCTTTTATTTTATTTATTTATTTATTTATTTTGAGACAGAGTCTCGCTCTGTCACCCAGGCTGGAGTGCCATGGCATCAGCATAGCTCACAGCAACCTCAGACTCCTGACCTCAAGTGATCCTCCCGCCTCGGCCTCCCACAGAGCTAGAATTACAGGCGTCAGCCACCTCACCCGGCCCCCAAATAGTCATTCTTTCACCCTTAAGTATGAAATTAGTTGTGGAGTTTTTGTAGCTTTCCTTTATCAGCGTGGGGACCCACGTGCTTTTCTGCACTCTAATGTGTCATAACCCGTGGAGAGAGGCAGAGGTGACTGACTTCAGTGACTTGCTTATGACCAACAGAATGAGGTGGAAATGAAACTGCCTGGCTTTGGTGGTGAGATCAGCCTCTCCAGGACGCATGCTCTGCAGAATTGCTTTCTCAGGATACTCACTTTTGAAACCCAGATCCTACGTGTGATAAGCCCAAGTGAGGCGGTTGACCGTCCCAGCTGAGCCCAAGCACCAGACGTGTAAATGAGGGAGCTGCCGAATTACTCCGGCCCTCAGCCACTCAACTCCTCCCGCCAAGGTCCCAGACGTGGTAGAGCAGCATCCCCACCGTACCTTGGCTGAATGCCTGACCCACACAATCTGTGAGCATGATAAAATGGGGGTTATTTTAGACCTGAGCCCTGGGAGGGTGAAAAACATGTATTTCAAGCTTTGTGGGAACAGTGGAGGCTGGATCAATTGCTCTAGAACCATCTGAATGGATTGGTTGTCGACATGGATTTAGATATTGTCCCCTAAATGTGGACTGGAAGTGTAGCTCCTGTGGTCTGAATGTTTGTGTCCCCCCAAAATTCATGTTGAAGCTCAATCCCCAATGCAGCAGTGTAGAGAGGTGGGCCCTTTAAGGATGATTAGTCCATGAGGGTTTTTAGTGTCCTCATAAAGGGCTTCAGGGAGTGAGTCTGGTCCTTCATTCCTTCCTCCATGTGAGGTCAGAGCAACAAGAAGGAAGCAGAGAGCAGCCTTCACCAGACACTGCATCTGTCAGCGTCTTATTCTTGGACTTCCCAGCCTCCAGAACTGTGAGAGAAAAAGTCCATTATTGATAAATTAGCCAGTCTGCAGTACTGTGTTGTGGCCACAGGAATAGATTAGGACACCAGCGTTCCATTCGGCATTTAATGGAGCCTCACCAGATTGAAGGTCTTTGCGGCAGCCTTTGGACCAGCCCAGGCTCCCAAAGTAGGCCTAGGAGGTTGGGGAACACCACTGGCAGGGGCAGACCCCCACTGAGCACTGCAAAACATGCACAGAGTTCCTAGGATCTTCACCAATAAGATGGTAGCCCGGGCAGGCAAAGTGATTAAGAAGATACATCCGACTATAGAGTTTTTCCTCAAGGAGTGCTTGTAGGATTTGTGTTCTTAGATCTACTAGGAAGAGATCTGTGGCCCCAGGAATTGGGGGGACACCCAGGCCGGAACGAGCACATTAAAGTGATCCTGAGGAGGTACTTATGCCATCTTGACGTAACAGGTGTTTGAAGCAAGATTGTAAATCAAGCACATACAGAAGGTGTCGGGGTAGAAGGCAGGGCAAGGGGCCTCCAGAGATCCGCAGGGCAGGATAAGCAACTCTGGCCAACAAAAGCAGGGCAACCGAGTGAATGAGAGGGAGTTCCTGCAACTCTCCCGTCCTGCGACCTGGGCGCTTCTGGTAGAGATGAAATACCCACAAAGAAATTGGCCAGGGCCCAGTGGGTTCCCCAAAGTGGGGGCTGAAGAGCTCACTGGCAAACTCACAGGAAGGATGGCCTGTGGGAGGAGATAGGACCTCTGGGTAGAATAAAGAGAGTTCCCAGAAGCTTCCACAAGTTGATGCCTAGAGTGGAATCCTGGAATTGCCTGGAGGTTTGAACATAGAATTCAGAACCACTCAACGTTTCTCATGTCCATTTAGGAAGGGAACTCAGGTTGTCTGTGTCTAAGTCGAGCAACTTAACCTCAGGTGTATGTGTCTTAAAGTATTTTCCATTGATTAAAACTATTTGTGGTCACTTGGTCCCATAATTTGTAATTGCATGTGGGATTTCATGAGAAATGGATTAAGGTGCTACATAAGTGCGGAAATAAGGCCCTTGGGAGGAAGTTCGGGGTTTTCAAAAGGGGCTTTCGGATGCCACCCAACAGGCTGACGGCAAACCACGGAGGTGGCAATTGGCCACCGTCGCTGTGGAGTTGCAAGAGGCATCCACATCTGGAAGGCCGGTTTTCTTTAGATGAGAAGGGACCGCACCTCTTTGAACCTGGTTGCGCAGGTTGCGTTGCTTCCGTGGGTCCCCTGCGGCTTGCTGCGGTTCACTCGGAGCCGGCTACGCTAGGGTTAGGGTGCGCGCGGACCCCACTTCTGCGCTGCAGTCAGGTCTAACGAACAACTCGGGCGCATCTGAAGGATTTCACCCTTCATGAAGATTAGTTGGCTCAGGAATGCTAAATTTCATGGGATCTCCAACAATTACAGTGGAAACCCAAAAAAGGCGCTGTGGGGACATGATGAAGACGGGCAGGTACTTGACAGGCTCTTACGTGGCTCCGTTTCCCGGCGCCACCGAGCAGTCGGGGTCAGAGTTGCTTCCGGTGCCACGTGATGGCTTCCGGAGCCACGTGATGACTTCCGGTGCCACGTGATGGCTTCCGGAGCCCAGTCGGTGGCGATCACGGCGTCCGCGCTCCAGAGAGCGGCAGGGGAGCGGCGCGGAGGCCGGAGAATGCTCTCAAGGGCTCATTCTTGCCCATGTCCTTCCCCATGTCACGTGGCCCAGGCGGGTGACTAACTCCTAAACGCTTTTTGCGTCTGTCCTTTCCTCTCCATCCCCGCCACCAATGGCCCCGTCATTTCTCCTCTGCTCTGTTGCAAACGTCAGCTTAACGGATCGCTCTGCCTCCGTTTTTACCCCACGCGAGTTAATCCTCAGCGTTGGTCCGGTCACTCCGCCCCCGGAAATCCTTCAGGAAAGCTCCATTGGGTACCTACAGTACGATAAAATTCAAACTCTTGTTTTTCACTGAAATATTTTTTTAATCAAGAATTTTTTCTGATTATATGCTTATTATAAAAACTGGGCAATGTAGATAAGCACAAAGAAAAAGCTGAATCACCCGTAATTATAGCATACACAGGTAACAACCTCAAGTATTTTGTGATCGAATATGAATGTGCTGTGGGAACAACGCACATCACTGCGACACGAATGCCTAGACACGGCACCTGGCAGACTCATCTCACGGCTGTAGGGCGTCTGTCTCCATCCTTCCCTCAAAGGCTCCCCCAGTTATTTCTGCGAGGCCAGGAGATGCCCCACGTGCTCAGGAACAAGTCAGCTCTGGGCCTTCTACATTAGTCTCCTCCTGGGAATTCCACTGCGTCCCAGCCCTCTGGGAGGGGCCCTCAGCTACAGGTGTGCACCGTAAGGACAGTCTGCTATTGCTTGCCCCGGGCTCACCTGGCCCCACTGCCCGGGTGCCGACACAGAGTAGAGAGAACCTTCTTCCCCTCTCCTCTGGGAGGACTTGCTCACTGGATCTTAAAGAGGCATTGCTTGTATTCAGAGTCTTAAAGTTTGGCAAGAAGGGACAGACCACATCATTTCCCCATATTCATCTATTTTCTAAACTCCTCTCAGGCACCCAGAGCTCACATGAACAGGGAGGAAAATAAAACCACTGTATGCCAGGTGCGGTGGCTCATGCCTGTAATCCCAGCACTTTGGGAGGCTAGGGTGGGAGGATTGCTTGAGGCCAAGAATTCAAGACTAGCCTGGCAACATAGCAAGATCCCATCTCACAAAAAATAGAAAAATTAGCCAGGTGCAGTGGCACATGCCTGTAGCCCCGGCTACTCAGGAGGCTGAGGCAGGAGGATCACTTGAGCACAGGAGTTTGAGGCTGCAGTGAGTGAGCTGTGATGATGCCACTGCACTGTAGCCTGGGCAACAGAGCGAGACCCTGCCTCTAAAAAAAAAAAAAAAAGCAAAAAGCCCACTATAACAACAACAACAAAAATACCTTCCTCCCTCAGGAAAAGGCCCACAAAAATCTCCCTAGCATATAGCAGCAGTGACAACAAACACCTACATTGAGCTCTCTATATGGTAGGCATCATTCTGAACCCTTTCCATATAATAGTTTATTTAATCCACGACAATCCTACACGATTGGTATTGTTGTACCATCATTTTACATATGAGAAAATTGAGGCACAGAGAGGTTAAGTAACTTTCCCAAACTCTCAGAGCTGGGACTTGAACCCAGGCAGGGAGGCTTGAGTGTCCGTGATCAAAGGGGTCTCGCCCACCAGTTCTGATAACAGCAATCCAGTTCGACCCTTACTGGGCACCATGTTACAGGTGTATATCCTAGTTTTTTCCCAGCGTATATATTCGCGACCATAAATCCAAACTTCTCAACATTGCACCCCAGGCTGAGATGACACCGACTCCCTACAGCCATTGGATTCTGGCTCATTGGGCACGTCTCGGTCTTGGTCCAGGTACTTTGTGTTCTCAGGCCCACCCTGATTTCCCCAGGCAGATGGAAGCTTCTTCCTCCTGCTCTCACGCCCACAAACCTCCGTTGGAGGACCTCCCCGGGACACTGAGTGCTCCGTGTGGACGTCTGACTTCCCGTGGGGCTGTGAGCTCCCCACGGGCAGGTGCTTTGTTTTATTTACTGGACCCCTGGTCCCTGCTGTAGCATTAAGTAATTCATTTTAAGAAACTCTCTAACTTTTACAAATGAACATTTATTGCATTTTTTAATAGTTTCTAGGAAAGGTGATTTCCTTGCTTTTCTAGCATTGATTCTAGTCTCTAACACCTTCTACCTAGGCCTTTCTAGTTAAATCTGTATACTCTCTTTTCTGTCTCCACAACAGTGACCACAACCTTAAATTCCTCCCCTTGGCAGAATTTTTGTGGAGTATACAGACCCCAAACGACAGGACGTCATAAATATCCGTAAATACCGACGTGCCAAGACACAGCGATCGAGAAATGCTGCCCAATCCCACTCCGCCCTCTGGAAGGAGGACCAAGTTCTGCGTTTTATGATGAACAGTACAGCTAATTTTAAGTCCTCACTGATCTGAGGGTGGAGTCTTTGGACCTGCAGTGTCTTTTAAACTCTACTGCACAGACGACATCATGGAAACACTTCTGATTAGACTCAAAGAAGAATTAGTCCAAAAATCTTGACTCTCTGAGATTTTGGGCAGGAGGTATGAGATCATTCTCTGTATGGTATTTTTTTATATGCTTAATCATTTGAGTGGGAGGGAGGTTATTGCCTTCAATCTTTTTATCATTAAATAATTCCAGTTCCTTTAGCCTTTTTGGACCCATATATGTTTTTCCTAACACGTGTTGTTTCCCTGAGTCTGAGCCCGTCTCACGATGTGGATTTGTCAGCCCCACCTGGGAGCTGCCTGTCGGGACCTTCCCACCCGGTGGGTGCTGGGGAGGTGATGCGCCCAGGGAGTTCACAGGCGCAGAACTTGTGTTCGTGTTAGCAATAGTTCCTCACTCTTAAATACACCCCATCAAGCAACAACAAAACGCAGCATTCACTTGCGAAACCAAGGGCAGCAGGAAGCCTCCTGACCTGGACATGGCACAATCTAATGAGCGACTCCTCTAAGCCAGAGGCTGCTCTCTGTGCAGAGATATCCAGACATAGGACGGTCTAGTGGGCTATAAACCATGCATGCGAGTCTGTGCTACGGAATAATGACCAAATTCTGTGGCCTGGTTTCGCTTTGTATCGAAACCCTGCACGACCTGGCACAGCCAGCCTGGACATCCTCACTTCCCACAGACTCCTAGTACCGGCCCAGCGCGGGCACTGCCTGCACAGCCCCTGCTGCTGCCCGCCTTGGGGTTTTGCTCCTACCCTCCCTGCCGCTGGAATGTCTTCCTCCTCTGGCCATATCCTATTATAAATAATCTGTCATCTAAATTAATTGATACTTTCTGCTTTCATGCCTTTGCTGTCCCTTGTCTCCTTTACCCCATTTAACTAAAATATGAAAAACCCACCCAGGCCGGCCGGGTGCTGTAATCCTAGCACTCTGGGAGACCAAGGCGGGAGGATCGCTTGAGCCTGGGAGTTCAAGACCAGCCCGAGCAAGAACGAGACCCCGTCTATACAAAAAATAGAAAAATTAGCCGGGTGTGGTGGTGTGTGTCTGTAGTCCCAGCCACTGGGGAGGCTGAGGCGGGAGGATCACTTGAGCCCAGGAGTTTGAGGCTGCAGTGAGCTGTGATAAAGCCACTGCACTCAAGCCCGGCAACAAGAGCGAGACTGTCTCAGAAAAAAAGAAAAAGAAAAACCCACCAAACGTACGCCACACACAGATGTGCCAGTAACCATCATTTGCTGGGCGTTTATTTTATCCAGGCACCATGGGTATCTGCACACTCTAATAACACAAACCTTAAAGAGTAAGTATATTTATTTTATATTTGAGGAGACTGAGGTTCAGAGAGATCACATGATTCCCAGAGTCACAAAATTAGCAAGTGTTAGAGCTAAGACTGGATGCCAAGACTAACTCAAAGCCTATACTTATTTTTCTATTATTTTTCTGTGCAATAAATAAGCTAGTGTCTATAAAATAATTTTTGAATGTAGAAATGTAGTGTTTATCGACATGCTTAATTTGTCTTTACGACTTGTAAATATTAAGGTTACATTCTTTGAGGAAAAGCTGCCCAAGTCACCAAGTTATAACCGGATCTGAAGCTTTTCCTCTGTGGACACATCTCTTCTCCGATCTCTCATCAGAGGGGTCGCCACGGTGTCAGGGTGCGGCGTCCCCAGACCTTCTCGGTGGACAGAGCTGGGGAGCGTGCGTGCCTGCGCGCATGCGCATCGACATCTGCGTTCATTTCATCGTCCGTCTACACACACTGAAAACCGCGAGTTGACGCCAGTACCGCTAATGCATTCTCATTTTCTCCCTTGTCATGTTGTAACTCCCTTTTCCAGCCGAGAGAAAGCTGGCTCCTGTTTTCCCCAATAGGTATGTTTATTAATACCTTCTGAATCCACCCCCACCCCAGTGTGTGTTCAGTTTCCTGTGACTCACCCCGCCCCCCAGCCTGCCGGAGCTTGGGGACCAGCCCAGCCCCTACACCGTGGGGAAGCCAAGAAGTGTCCGGGCTGGGGCTCGAACCCAGGCAGACGGGCTTCAGCGTCTGTGACCTTAGTTTGTGCAGTGAAGGAAAAGAAAAAAGGTAACTATGTCTCTACTTGACTTTTGGAACATATGGAATGCAGATATCATAACTGTAATAATAAATGTCTTTGTCTGCTAATTCTGGCTTTTGTGTCGGTTTTGATTGATTGATTTATCTCCTGATTATAGGTCTTGTTTTCCTTCTTTGCATGATGTGATATTTTGCTGCATGTCAGACACAGTGGGTTTTACTTCGTCGGGTGCAGGGCATTTCTGTATTCGTATAAATATTCTCGAACTTTGTTGGGGGATGCAGGTAAGTTTGTTGGAAACAGTTTGATCCTCCGGGGTCTCAATCCCGGCGCTGTTGGAGGGCGCGGAGCTGTGCTCAGCCCGGGGCTGGCTGCGGTGCGATCTCCGGAGTTCTCGCTCCGTCTCTCTGTGCGGCCCTCTCCGCTTTGGCACTTTGCCTTGAGCACTCAGTCGCCTGGGCCTCTCCTCTCTCTCAGCGCCAGCCCCGCCGGCCAGGGCGCCTGGGCTCGGCTTGGGCTCTCCCGCCTGTGCCAGGCCGGGGACTCTCCCAAGGCAGCGACGCGCGACCCCGCTCCCTCCCATCTCGCCGTGTCACTGTCCTCACTGCCTGAGGCCCAGCGTCTTGGAAAGCGATGTTTCATGTCTCTCGCTTGTTGTGTTACTGCTGTTTCAGACAGAGGTAGACCATCAGGTCCCGTCACTCCATGCGGACTGGAAACGAGGTGACAGCAGGACTATTTCAGACAAAGACAAAGTTTTCGTTCTTAAACTCTTAACCCTCCATATATTTCTCAGTTCAGATTCCCGACAACCAGCATGTTAAAGGTCCCCTGCTGCTTCCAAGTCATGAGATCATAAAATGGTCCTACAAAAGGGCCTCTGAGATCCTGGCTGGAGCACTTCTGACTCTGTTTCTCACAGTTAGTTAGACTTACTTTTAAAGAATGCTTAATGATTCTTACTGAATATCCCCAAGATGCGCAAGCATTATGGGAGTACACAGTCCGTCCTTAAAGAACCTGCTGCTTCCCAGGGAGACGAGACATGTACACGTGTGACGTGAAATCGCAGGGTGGCATTGCTGATGTTTAGACGACCAGTTAAGACGATGAGCATAAAATCCCATGTGCCAGAATCTATCTTCTTCCTGACAATGGACACTGGCAGCGTGTTCTGTCCCTCCCGCCTTTCTTTTCAAAGCGCTTCCACTCAAATAGATTAACATCCCTTCCTTGCCTGCTTCATTTGACAAGAACAAAAAGTTTGCATGCTATAGCAGAAACAGGAGATTGGTTCTCTCAGTGCTTATTTCATCCTCTTTCTAGGGTACCTTCTTGCACTGCCAAAACCCAGAAAAGCTGAAAATGACTCTCCCCAGACTCCCTTGCAGCTGGGGGGTCTGGATATGATTTAGGTTCCCCAATCAGATGCCTTCAAGAAGTGAATCTGGGCCGGGCGCGGTGGCTCACGCCTGTAATCCTAGCTCTCTGGGAGGCCGAGGCGGGTGGATCGCTTGAGGTCAGGAGTTCGAGACCAGCCTGAGCAAGAGCGAGACCCCGTCTCTACTAAAAATAGAAAGAAATTATATGGACAACTAAAAATCTATATAGAAAAAAAATTAGCCGGGCATGGTGGCGCATGCCTGTAGTCCCAGCTACTCAGGAGGCTGAGGCGGGAGGATCACTTAAGCCGAGGAGTCTGAGGTTGCTGTGAGCTAAGCTGACGCCACGGCACTCACTCTAGCCTGGGCAACAAAGTGAGACTCTGTCTCAACAAAAAAAAAAAAAAAAAAAAAGAAGTGAATCTGAAACTGGATCGACTGGGAAGAGAGGCACAAGGCTCTGGCTTTGCTGATTCAGATGGCGGCAGGTGCGGCGGGCTCTGGGGCTGCCTGCGCAGTGGTGTCGCCGACGCGCAGAGCACAGCCCGGGCAGATTGCTCCTGCCGATTGCAGAATACGTGGAAGCAACAGGGCGGCAGCCGCGGGGACCCGACAGGCTACGGTTATGATATGCTAGAGCAGCGCTTCTCCGGCCGGGGCTATTTGGCTTCCAGGAGGGCATTTAGCAAAGTCTGGAGATATTTCTTATTGTCATGACCGAGGCCATGCTATTGGCATCTAGTGGATGTTGTGAGACATCGTGCAATGCACAGGACAGCCCCCTCCACAAAGAATTATCCTATCCAAAATGTCAACTGTGTCTGTCCTAGAGCCTGCATTTTGGGTGGTTGTGTCCAGATTCCTGAAGGTCCCAGTAATAGCAAAGTGGCTATGCTCTCAGAGGGTCTTTTGTCTTTTTTTTTTCCTTTTCCTTTTTGTTTGTTTGTTTGTTTTCTGACACAGGGTCTCACTCTGTCGCCCCAGGTAGAGTGCAGTGGTGCGATCACAGCTCACAGCAACCTCAAACTTCTGGGCTCAAGCCATCCTCCTGCCTCAGCCTCCCGAGTGGCAGAGACTACAGGTGCACATCGCCATGCCCGGCTAATTTTTCTATTTTTGGTAGAGACGGGTTCTCACTCTTGCTCAGGCTGGTCTCGAACTCCTGACCTCAAGTGATCCTCCTGCCTCAGTCTCCCAGAGTGCTAGGATTACAAGGCATGAGCCCTGTGCCCAGCCTTTTGCTTTTACTTTTATTTGTATTTACTTAATGCTGGATATATTCCTAAACCATAACTTTTTGTTTCTTCAGTTTCTTTCGGGATATCTTTTTCTTCTGTGCAACCTCCTCTTCTTGTTTAGGAACAATTTGTTCTTTTTCAGTAAGGACCATCTCAAAGTGTCCAGGGGAGCGCGTGTGTGGGTAAGTCTGACTGTGCGCTAAGTACGACGGCGCACCTTGGTGCGTGTTCACCTGGACGTGCTCAATGACTCGAGAATCTGCGTCTGAACCCTCCGGTCGGCATTATGCTCTGCATTTTTAAGCATGTGCAGCAAAAATTTAGCACTCTTTTTGGGCCACCCACCTGGTATCAGCCCCAGTTTGGCCTGGGCACACCTACCAACTCCACCCTCGTGACATCGGAATGGAACATGCTGCTTCTGGAAAGTGACATCTTTCAGATACTTGGCGGCTTTTCGTATTTGCACAGCCCTGATGGCCTAGGCAGTTTCACAGGTGTTCTGGCAGTAAACATGAAGATTTGAAACTCTTGATTTGCACAATTTTGTGGGGTTTTCTTGGTCAAGTGAGTAGTGAACCATTTTCAGAGATCACCTCGGGCCACATATGGGAAACACAGAGGGTCACTTCTGCGCTGTCATTCTGAGACTCGTTCCTGAAGGTCCAACCTAAAGCCTGCTTTTCCAGCCATCAAACATTTTTATAAGCACCTAATTCCTTGGATTAAATTCCTTTTCTGTTTAAGATACCCAGGGCAGTTTCTAATCTGCTATTGAATCTGCACGTGCCATTGCACAAACAGATCCTACATGATCCCTCCATTGGAAAAATGCAGAAAATGTAGTTTTGTGCTAATGAGCCATGAGAAGCGTTAAGCGCGTGTATCCTTTTTTTGTTTTTCTTCTTTTACCCACGGAGACGTCTGTCAATCTGTATATAGAATCATGTGTAACATGCTTGCTCCAAGGATTTTAAGATACAACAAAATGAAGATGCCCAGAAAGTAAAAAGAGAATTGGCCTGGCTCAGTGGCCCACACCTGTAATCCCAGCACTTTGGGAGGCTGAGGCAGGAGGATCGCTTGAGGCCAGGAGTTCGAGATCAGCCTGGGCAACATAGCAAGATCCCATCTCTACTTAAAAAAAAAATTTTTAAAAAAGAAAGAAGAGGATGAAAGGGACTTTCATGACATGTCAGGAAGTAAATACCTGCAAGTTATTCTTAATATAAACAAAAGGATAGACAAGAACCCACTGTGGCCTGCAGTGGGTGTGAAGGCTTGCTAGACACACGCTGGGGGCACAGATTGGATCAAGAGCAGCTGTGTGGGTTCAGACCCTGGCTCTGTGCCCTGGGAAGTGGGCTGACTCCACCCGGAGGGCGGCAGTTGGTAACTGTATTCATGTTGCAGGGACGTCGTGCAGATTGACACAGTCACACACATAAAGTACTTAAATAATGCTTGCTGCATAGTCATGCTACCGAAATGTGTATTAAATAAAATAGAAACAGACGCAGAACTTCAGTTGGATGGGATGAGCGTTACTAAGGGAGTGAAGAGATTTCCGAGGTGGGTAAAAGGGTAGCAAGGCTGGAGGACAGGGAGGAAACTGGCTTGACTGCTGTACCAGCTGCTATTGAGGAACAGTGATATCCAGTGTCGGCACAGCAAGGCAAGGGCGAGGGTGGTGGGTCCTGAACAGCTTCCTAACCTGTAAAAATTGGGACACTACGGAAGGGTGTTCTGCAGGCACAGGACGTGGAGACAGTGATGTTCTAGAAAGAGAGCTCAGGGTGATTTTTTGGTTGTAATCTGACACCTTCATGCCAACCTGACGCACCCATGAGCCTCCTGCCAGCTGGCACATAAAAGGACGCTCTGACACCCACAAGTATTCTGCAGCCTGAAATTTCTGTCCTGCCCAAGACAGCTTCCATGGCCCCTGCAGTCGGTGGAGGAACATTTGGAATTTAGTCATTAACTGATCAATGGTAGTCTTAAAAATGCCATAGTTATTCTGTAAGATTATGTTTCAGTTAAAAATTATTGATATCCCTTGGCTGGTCCTTCCCTCCCTTCCTCCCTCCCTCCCCTCCTCCCTCCCTCCCTTCCAGGTCCCGAGTGCTCCCTGGCCACGGCTGGTCTTGCAGACATTCACAGGGTTCTTGGACAATGTCTCCCGAGGTCACCCATCTGATGTCATTCCCATAACCAGTCACCTGAAATGACGGACTAAGCAGAACTGTTGTTTGTTTCTTTTCTATACGATGAAAAAAAGTTCTTTTGGGTGGTTTAATCATAAATGGGATAATTTTAAATTTCCTTTAGGCTCTGAACTGAGCTCATGGCATTTGGAAACAAAGATGCTGAAATGTCTAGAAAATGAACTGTAGCGTTCTGGAGTGGGGGGTGGGATACAAGAGGAGGAAGAGGCAAGGATAACTCCCGGGCTTGGCATTGGTGACTGGACTGCTGGTGTCATTGGCTGAGGGAAGGAAAGAGGTGGAGGCGTCAGGGCCACCTATATTATTTACATGGTCCAATGCAAAATAAAATGCAGGGCTGGGCACAGTGGCGCATGCCTGTAATCCCAGCACTTTGGGAGGCTGAGGTGGGAGGATCACTTGAGGCCAGGAGTTCATGACAAGACCCTGTCTCTACAAAAAGTAAAGTAAAAAAATTAGCCAGATGTGGCGGCGCATGCCTGTAGTCCCAGCTACTCGGGAGGCTGAGGCAGGAGGATCGCTTGAGCCCAGGAATTTGAGGTTGCTGTGAGCTAGGCTGACGCCACGGCACTCTAGCCCGGGAGACAGAGGGAGACCTGAGTCTCTAAAATAAATAAATAAAAATGAAATTAAAATGCAGGACCCTTTGTTGAAAATGCAGGAAGAACTCTTTTTCCTTTCGTCCATGATCTCTTTCTCAAGGTGGTTTCTAATTCCCATTTAAGATCACGCTCCCTTGAGCACAGAGATGTGCGTAGGGTGAATGAAGACCCTACAGCCCCCAGGCGCCTACCCCATGACCGGGCACAGAGCTGCCAGGCTCCCAGCTTCTGCGAACCAGGGACTGGCACTTTTGTACATCAAGCCAGATATCCCCTTCCCCAGGGCCCACAGTCCTGACACACAGCAGACGGGTGACCCCCCCCCCCCCCCCCCAGGAATCTTGTTACTTCTGTGCCAGGACAACACTGGGAACCTGGATTGGGACGGACAGGAGGCTTGCCCCTGCTGAGCTGCCCCCGAATGTGCCATGGCACTGCCACCCGGGGCCGGGGCAGCCACTGCTACGCCCTGCCCTGCCATACCACGGTGGGAGTAGGCCCAGCCCATGCCCTGGACCCCACCACTGGGAACAGAGGTGGCAGTGATCACAGGGGATGAGAGGAGGTGGTGTGCTGGGGGTAGGAGTGGTAGGCTGAATGCCTGTCCCAAGGTGCGGGGAGGCCTTGAGAGGCGGGTTGGGATAGGAACCAACGCCCCAAGCATCCAGCACACACTCCGTGGTCCCACAGGACATCACGTCACTGATGAAACATAAATTCAAAGATAAGGAAGTATTAAGAATTTCAAAAGAGTGATCAAGGAGCATTACAGTGCGCGCACAGGGCCCTGTGCAACTGCGCTGGTTGCACACTCCTGTTGTGGACTCAGTCCATGTCCCCCAGAATTCACACGTCGAAGCCTAACCTCCCATGTGACTGTATTTGGAGACAGGTCATAAGGGTGGGGCCCTAATCCAACAGGACTGGTGTCCTTATAAGAAGAGAGAGAGGCGCAGACTTCCCCCTGCCACCCCCTCCAGGAGCATGCACCGAGGAGAGGCCGCGTGAGCACACGAGGAGGCGGCTGTCTACAAGCCGGGAAGGAGCCCTCACCAGAGCCCAGGCACGCTGGCACCCTGATCTCAGGCTTCCAGCCTCCAGGATTGTGAGAAAACAAATTCTGGGGTTTAAGCCACCCAGTGGCATTTTGTGATGGCAGCCTGAGCAGGCTAACACCTGTGGTGAAGCCAGACCTGGCAGCAGTTGTCTGAGCAAGGTCATGAATTCCATTACGGACCTGGTGAGTTAAGGGACCTAAGTGATACTCAACTGGCGATTCCTCCTGTATGAACTTAGAGATCCAGAAGCCAAGAGAAGCTAGAAATACCAGTTTGGGTGTCATTCCTACATAAACAGTAATTAGATCTGTGGGAGGGGAGGGGATCACCCAGGCGCAGTGTCCACAGTGAGCAGAGAGTGAGCTTAGAAACCAAGGTGGGGAGGGCCAATGCGTGGGAGGTGGCTGGAGGCTGACAAGACAGACAAGGAGAAGGAAAGATTAGAAAGAAGGAGGGAAGCCAAGAGTAGGGTCTGGGGCTCTGGAAACCAAAGAAAGTTAGAAATTAGTCAGCCTGTCAAGTGCTGTCAAGAAATCAAGCAAGATAAAGATTAGAAAGTGCCTGGTGGATCTAGCCATGGGGAGGTCTCGGGAGCAATTTTTGAGGGGTGAGACTCTAAGCCAGATGGGGATGAGCGGAGGAAGGTGTGGGTGAGAGACAGTGGGGTGCCCTGTGCCCACGTGGCCGGGTTGACTCACGAGGGAGCTCTCCGCATACAGGTTCCCGGGCTCTTCGTCAGGAGAGCAGGATATGGTAGGACCTAAGAATCTGTATTTCTTAAAGTCTCTAGATGTTGGGAAATAGGCTGAGAGATGTGAAAAGATTTCAGGGGGTTTGCAGGGCTTTGCCTTGAAGGAGTCTGTGGACGTGTTAGTTCACAGAATAGAAGCTGCTTCCAACAAGGGGGGGATTGTCAGAGGACGTTTGCAAAGCAACATTTCTTCTTTGCCGCCGGCCATTGCCTTGAGCTTTTTTGCAAGGCAGAAGCTCGGTTTGGGTCCTTGGCGGAGAAGCTTATTAAAATGCCTGCCCAGCAGATAACGTGCAGCTGGAACTATCCTAGACTTCAGGGCTGTTCTTACTTCACTCCTGACTAGAAAAAGTAGAGTAGAGTAGTACAAAGACTCAGTGTTCTCATTTTATACGTTTTATCTTTAATTTGTAGGCTCAGCTAGGTCTGTTTCTAACTTAGGGCTTAACATGCTTATCTTAGAAAAATTGTGTAACTCTCTATTCTTGTAGACAGAATTAGGTAAAGTTCCCCTGGAAGCCTCAAAAAATGTACTGTCGGCTGGCTGTGGTGGCTCACACCTGTAATCCTAGCACTCTGGGAGGCTGAGGCAGGTGGATTGTTTGAGCTCAGGAGTTCGAGACCAGCCTGAGCAAGAGTGAGACCCCGTCTCTACTAAAAATAGAAAGAAATTATCTGGCCAACTAAAAATACATAGAAAAAATTAGCCAGGCATGGTGGCACATGCCTGTAGTCCCAGCCACTCGGGAGGCTGAGGCAGGAGGATCGCTTGAGCCCAAGAGTTTGAGGTTGCTGTGAGCTAGGCTGACGCCACGGCACTCACTCTAGCTCGGGCAACACAGTGAGACTCTGTCTCAAAAAAAAAAAAAAAAAATGAACTGTACACATAACTCTCTAACAAAAGACAACTATTTGGAGTAACAATACTGATGCGGGACTTCACTTGTGGCTTCACAGCTCACAGGAATGCTGGAGGACCCCTGACTCCCCCATCATTTAAACTGCACTTTGTCTCCGTCTTAATCATTTCTCTGTCTATATTCTTTCTTTTTTTATTTCCTATTATTTCCAAATCCTTTGTGACGATCCTGCCTTGGGACCTGTTTTGCTGGGAGAGTAGCTAACTCCCGGCATCCAGATGATTCTGATACCTTGGCAGTTTGGGGAATTCACGCAAATGACATGAGTTGTGTTCAGAGAGGCCCAGGTTCCAATCCCAATTCTGTCATATTTTAGCTGTTTGAACCAGAACAGGATACTCAGATCTCTTTGAGCCTCCACACCTCATTTACAGAAATGGCAGTGATAGTTCTATTTTGTGTTATTGATTTGGAGATTAGAAATCATATATATTAGAGAATATAAATGTATGGTTCTTAAGTATGAAATGTCCAGTTTCTTTAAGTACTAAATTTGACAGTTGATATCTCTGACACTTCATTTTGACAGCTCTTGTTTTATGTTTATTCTGAAGGTACCTCCTCAGTCTTTTAAATGCACACTTTGGCTTATGAATATCTTTCAAAAATTTTTTAGAGCAATTTTTTGAAACCATGGATAAGTCAAAAATGCGTGTTATTTTCAAATATGAGTTCCATTGTGGAGCCAATACAGGACAGACAGCTCAAAATATCAATAAAGTGTTTGGGAAGGATGTGGCTATGAACACAGAGTACATCAATGGTTTGAGAAGTTGATTTCTGGTGATTTTAATCTTGAAAATTAGTCACGTGGGCGACCTGAGACCAAGGTGAATAATGATGAGCCTCTCAACATATGTGTGAATTAGCAGCAAGGTTTGACGTTACTAGTCCAACAATATTGGACCATTTGAAACAAATCAGCAACGTACAGAAGCTGGATAGATGGGTACCACATTAATTAAATGAGCATCAGAAGAGAAATCATCTCAAAGTTTGTCTTTCTTTGCTTTCAGGACAAGGCGAACCATTTCTACACTGTAGTGTTACATGTGATGAAAAAGGGATTCTTTTTGATAATCGCAACAGTTTGGCACAGTGTTTGGATAAAGATGAAGTGCCAAAACACAGTCCAAAACTGAATATTCATCAGAAAAAGCTAGTGGTGTCTGTTTGGTGGTCCAGGGTTGGTATTATCCACTACAGCTTCATGAAACCTGGTGAACTGATTACAGAGATGTCTACTTCAGCCAGTTGGACGAAACGATGAGGACGCTTGTGGTGAAGCAGTCGAGATGGGTCAATAGAGACAGGCCAATCCTCTTGCAAAACAACAAACATGCTTGATCACATGTCACACAAACAAGGCTGCTCAAACTACGGAGGCTGGACTTGGACACTCTCTGTCACCCACAGTATTGACCAGACCTTGCACCAACTGACTACCCCTTCTTCCAGACTTTGGACCACTTCTTGCAGGGAAAAATATTCAATTCTCAACAAGCCGTGGAAAACGCTTTCACGATTTCATCACCACTCGTTCTCCAGGCTTTTTCACTGCTGGCATAAACAAGCTACCGTTAAGATGGCAAAACTGTCGATAGTTTAGGTGTATACTTTGATTAGCTGTACTGATTCTTGTTTGAGATATGATAAATGATACTTCTAATTTGAATCGGACATTTCATATTTAATGACCTTATATACGTACATAAAATTGGGCACAGAGTAAATGTTTAGTAAACAGTAGCCAATATTACTGGCAGTGGATATAGTGCATGTAGACTATTCTCTTAATAAAGAGGTTGGCTGTGAGGGGCAGGAGAAAGAAGGGTCGATACCTCCAAATGTATTAAGGCTCAAGGATGGATGGTGTTTGTCTTTTCTTGATTTTTGTAAGACAGCAGAGATATGAGCACGTCTGTAAACTGAGAGGCAAGAGAGGGAGATAGGGTACCATGGTCTGATCCCAGATCTCTGAGCTGGTGAGAGGACTGTGGTGACCCACCTGGACGGGGGGCTGAAGAGAAGGCACTGAGCAGATAGAGCCAACGTGAAATCTATAATCACTAATTGTATTTTCAGTCTATTTACATATATTATTAGTCATATATTTTGATTTATTTCTTTATCTACAAAAAGAGAATCAATCAAATTTTTTAAAATAAAAGGTTTCCGATTTTTTGCCCTTTACTGGTTTTAAATATGTGCATTATAATTGTTTTCTTAGAGTACTTATCCTTGGAATTTTAACTACCTACCTTAACAAAAGCTAAAGATAATTTATGTCTTTGGCTTTATACCAAATAATACTATAACTCCAATAACCTGCCTTCTAGGTTTGCATTGCTATTGTGATCCAACCAGTTTGTTCTATCTTGCTTTTTTATTATTTTAAATACTTTATTTTTTTTTAGAGCAGTTTCAGGTTCACAGTGAAATTGAGAGGAAGGTGTGGAAAGTCTCCATGTACCCCCGACCACACATCCGCAGCCTCCTCCGGTACAGACTCCCCCCAGCGGAGTGGTGCCTTTGTCATTATGACATTATGGACGGACCTACGCTGCCACATCCTTATCACCCCAGGTCCGTAGTTTACATGAGGATTCACTCTTGGTGTCGTACAGTCTGTGAGTTTGGACAAATGTATAATGACACGTACCCGCAATCATATTAACAGTTTCATACAGGGTATGCCCGCTGCCTTAAAAACCCTCCGTCCTCTGCCTGCTCATCCCTCCCTAGCCCTGACAGCCAGCGAACTTTCTACTGTCTCCTTAATTTTGCCTTTTCCAGAACGTTGCAGAGTTGGAACCATACAGTACGTAAGCTTTTCAGACTGGCTACTTCCCCCCAGGAATACGTGCTGGAGGTTCCTCCGTGGTTTCGGGGGCTGAAAGCCCCTAAACTTTCACTGCCGACCAACGCCCCGCCTGGCTGTGTCACGGTTTGTGTGTTCACCTTCAGAAGCTGCTCCTGCTACTGTTTCAACCCCACAGGTTAAAATTAGTATTACCACCACTGTTTGTTTAGAATTACCCACAGCTCAGATCATTTTTACCAAGATCATTTTCTTTCTTTGTGAAACACATCCTTTGGAAATTCCACTAGTGCAAAGCAAATTTCTTTTTATTTATCCTTCTTGGAGTTTATTGGAATTTCTGAATCTGTGGGTAGTTACTGTCTTTCATCAGTTACGAAGAATTCTCAGCCACTCTGACTTCAACACTGCCTCTCCCTCGTTCTTACCTTCCTCGAGAACTCTGTCAGGACGCGCATGGCAACTTCTGACTTCACGGGCACTTAGCCTTAGTGCCTTGGTCTGTCTGGTCCGCTATAACAGAGACACCACACGCGGGGTGGCTTATAAATAGCAGAAATTGATTTCTCACCGTTCTGGAGGTTGGAAGTGGCCAGTTCTGGCGAGGGCCCTGTCCTGGCACATAGACGCCGTCTTCTCCCTGTGTCCTCGCGGGGCAGAAGGCGGAGCGAGCTCTCCGTGGCCTGTCCCAGGGGCACTAATCCCAGCCATCTGCCCTCCCAAAGACCCCCTCCCAACACCACCGCCTGGGGGCTAGGGTTTCACCATACGCACTTGTGGGGTACACGAGCCTTCAGACCACAGCAACCAGTCTTCCATAGTGTCCATCTCTTCGTTTCTGGGTTGCATTCTTTGAAATTCCTCCAGACTCTACATCAGTAGTTAAACTTTTTCCATTATGCTGTTTAACTTTTCTATTTTTTCCCAACATTTTATTATGATAATTTTCAAGATACAGATAAACTGAAACAATGTGACACCAAACGCCCAGATATCACCCGAAGATACTGTCGTCAACGCTGTGCTGCCCTTGCTGCATCTTGTCACGTATCTGTCCAGCTGTCTGTGCCTCCAGCCATCCAAGCTTCCTGTGCATGTCAAAGTCGGGTGCGGCGTCAGCGCACCTACCCCGACACTTCCAGTTATTTATTGTTAATTTGTAAGTTTCCCATTTCTAAAGGGCCCATTTTCTCCTCTTTCGAGTGTGCCCATCCTCCGTGGCGGCCGCCTGCTCGCCCCTGTCTTTGTGATCCCGTCTTCCGGCTCTCGGCGACGTCCCATTTACTTTATAGTCTGGGCCTGAGGTCATCAGAGTTAGCAATTAAAAACACAGAATGCCAAATTAAAATTGAATTTCAGGTAAACAACGGATGATTTTTCTGGAACATGCAAAGAGCGAACATTTGGGCCAGAAACCCTCAGAAAGGCCAGTAACCGCAAAGTGTCGGGGGCGGCCTTTTCTTTCTTTCTTAAAACTTCTGCCCAAAGACAACGTGGAAACAATTTTCCTTGCTGCCTGCCTCTTCCAGGCTTCTATTTTTCTAGTTCATTCTTTCCCCCGAGTCTTACCGATGCTGAATCCTGGCTGTACTGTTTTGGGGAGTGGGACAGGGTCTACACAGACTCAGCCTTTAGCACTTTCCCGACAGCGAGTGCTCACCTGGTGTCTCTGTGTCACTTGTGGAAACTTTCACGATACAGTCGACCCTTGAACGATACGTTTGAACAACGCAGGTCCACTTATATGTGGGTTTTTCAATAAAAGTTACGCCGCATGTGCCTGCCTCTCCTGCCGCCCCTGCCACCTCCTCCCCCTCTTCTGCCTCTGCCACCCCTGAGCCAGCAAAACCAGCCCCTCCTCTCCCTCCTCCTGTCAGCCTGCTCCACGTGAGGATGACGAGGATGAAGGCCTTCATGATCCACTTCCACTTAATGAACAGTAAATATATTTATTTTCTCTTCCTTACGATTTTCTTAATAATATTTTCTTTTCTCTAGCTTACTTTATTGTAAGAATACAGTATGTAATACATCTAACATATGGAACATGTGTTAATAGACTATGTTATCAGTAAGTCTTCTGATCAATAGTAGGCTATTAGTAGCTACATTTTTGAGAAGTCAAAAGTTATATGTGGATTTTCAGCTGGGCAGGGGCTTGGCACCCCTAACCCCTGCATTGTTCAAGGGTCAACTGTATTTCAAACATTTTTATTATTATCATGTGTGTTATGGTGATCTGTGATGGCAACATTGTAACTGTTTTGGAATGCTACAAACTGCACCTATAATACATGGTGAACCTAATCGATATATGTGTGTGTCTTGACTGTTCCACCAACTAGCCATTCCGCCATCTTTCCTCCTGTCCTCAGGACTCTTTATTTCCTGAGACACAACGATATTGAAATTAGACCTAAAATGGCCTCTAAATGTTTAATTGAAAGGAAGACTTGTATGTCTCTCACTTTAAATCAAAAGCTAGAAATGATTAAGCTTAGTTAGGAAGACACGTTGAAAGCCAAGACAAGCCAAAAGCTGGGCCTCTTGTGCCAAACAGCCAGGTTGTGAATGCAAAAGAAAAGTTCTTGAAGGGCATTGGAAGTGCTTCTCCAGTGAACACAAATGATAACAAAAAGAAACATTCTCGTGGCTGACAGAGAGAAAGTTTGAGTGGTCTGGATAGAAGATCAAACCAGCCACAACATTCCCTTAAGCTACAGCCTAATCCAGAGCAAGGACCTAACTCTCTTCAATTCTACGAAGGCTGAGAGAGGGGAGGGAGCTGCAGAAGAAAAAGTTTGCAGCCAGCAGAGGCTTGTTCACGAGGTTTAAGGAAAGAGCCGTCTCCATAACGTAAAGTGCAAGGTGCAGCACAGGTGCTGATGGAGAAGCTGCGGCAGGTGACCCAGAAGATTCAGCTGAGACCATGGCCGACGGCGGCTGCACTAAACAACAGATTTTCATTGTAGATGAAACAGCCTCCTATTGGAAGAAGATGCCATCTAAGACTTTCATAGCTAAAAAGAAGTCAGTGCTTGACTTCAAAGCTTTAAAAGACAGGCGGACTCTCTTGTTAGGGGCTAATGCAGCTGGTGACTTTAAGTTGAAGCCAATGTTCATTCACCATTTCAAAAATCCTAGGACCCTTAAGAATGACGCTAAATCTACTCTGCCTGTGCTGTATAAATGGAACAACAAAGCCTGGATGACAGCACATCTGTTTATAGCATGATTTATTGAATACTTTAAGCCTTCAGTTGAGACCTACTGCTGAGAAAAAAAGATTCCTTTCAAAATATTACTGCTCACTGACAGTGTCCCTGGTCACCCTGAAGCTCCGATGGAGACGTGCAAGATGAATGTTGTTTTTATGCTGCTGACACAACATCCATTCCATAGCCCAAGGATCAAGGAGTACTTTTGACTTTCAAGTAAGGCTATAGCTCTCAGAGATAGTGATTCCTCTGATGGATCTGGGCAAAGTATTATAAATTGAAAACCTTCTGGAAAGGATTGGCCATTTTTGATGCCATTAAGAACATTCATGATTCATGAGAGGAGGTCAAATTATCAACATTAACACCAGTTTGGAGGCAGTAGATTCCAACCCTCATGGGTGACTTTGAGGGGTTCATGACTTCAGTGGCAGAAGTACCTGCAGATGTGGTGGAAATTGCAAAAGAACTAGACTCAGAAGTGGAGCCTGAGGATGGGACTGATGGCTGCAGCCTCGTGATAAAACTTGAACAGCTGCTTCTCACGGATGAGCAAGGCGATTTCTTCAGATGGTTGAACTGACAACCAAGGGTTTAGAATATTCTATAAACTTAGTTGGTAAAGCAGCGGCAGGGTCTGAGAGGACTGATTCCAATTTTGAAAGAAGTCCTGCTGTGGGGAAAGTGCTACCAAACAGCATCTCATGCTGGAGAGAAATCTTTCACGAAAGGAAGAGTCAATCAGTGAGGCAGACTTCCTTGCGGCCTTATTTTAGGAAATTGGCACAGCCGCCCCAGCCTTCCAAAGCCACCGCCCTGATCCGTCAGCATCGAGGCCAGACCCTCCACCAGCAAAAGATTATGATTCGCTGAAGGCTCGGGTGATTGTTAGCCTTTTTTAGCAATAAAGTATTTTTTAATTAAGGTATGTACATTTTTACGATATAATGCTATTGTGCATTTAATAGACTACAGTGTAGTGTAAACAAAAGTTTTATAGGTACTGGGAAACAAAACAAATTGTGTGACTCATGGTATGGTGATATTTGCTTTATTGAGGTGGTCTGGACTGAAACCACAGTGTCTCTGGCGCTGCCTGCCCTGGAGCCCCGGGCGGAGGCTCGGGCCGCTCGGGAGCCCCTTCCACGTTTACTTCCTCCCCCCCCCACCCCAGCACTTCTGTGCCGGTTTGTCCCTGGCAACAGCGGAATTCCACCTGAGTCCTTCAGATGCACCCATGTATTTAATTGAGTGATTTTATTATTTTGGTTGGCTTTTTAGATCTTTCGCAGACCGTCCGGCTAGCCTTATTCCTGGAAACCGATGTCCTGTATTCATCAAAAGATCTTATGACTTTGTAAAGTTAAAGCGTTGCTTCAGGAGTTGTTAGAAATGGAGATCTAAACCAGGCAGACCGTATCTGATTATGAATATTTGTAAAACAAAGTAAGTAGAATTCTTTTGCGAATTCCACCTTACCTTAAGCAGCTAATCTTTTTCTGGGGGTGCCATGTGCTATAAAAGTAAATCAATTAAAGTAGCCACATTAAAAGAAAAACCAAGACAGTGCAGCGGAATGACCAGCTCCGCCAGTTCAGAACACCACAAAGTCATATCCCTCTGCCGTTCAAAGTCACCCACCCTATCGGAGAGAGGACGAGGGACCCTAATCAGCCCGCAGTGCCTCCTACCTACCTGGGGTCCCCAGGGGCAGGGTCTGCGCCGCACGCAAGGGTGCTCTGCCCGCTCCTCCAGGGCTGCGTCGCCTGGGTCTCGCTCAGATTCCTCTTTCCTCAGAATGAGCTGCCTGGGGACACTTGGGGTCTCTTCCTGACACAGGACCTCAGCCGGGCCTGACTCAACACAGCTGGAATATTCTAGTAACATTGTACCTCAAAAGGAAGAAATGTGTGCACAAGGGCCTCAATTCCATAATAACCTGAATAAATACCGGCCTATATGCAGAATTTCCTTCCCCTGCACAGCGCAGCAAGGAATGTGGGCAATGGTAGCTTTTGTCAAATCATTTAAAAATGGGCTGGATGGGCTGGGCATGGCAGCTCACGCCTGTAATCCCAGCACTTTGGAAGGCGAGGAGGGAGGATCGCCTGAGGCCAGGAGTTCCAGGCCAGCCTGGACAATATATTGAGACCCCATCTCTACAAAAAAAAAAAAAAAAAAAAAAAAAAAAAAAAAAATCATTAGCTGGGCGTGGAGGTGCACACCTGCAGTCCCAGCTACTCGGGAGACTGAGGCAGGAGGATCGCCGGAGCCCAGGAGTTCCAGGTTGCAGTGAGCTATGATCGTGCCACTGCACTCCAGTCTGGACAACAGATTGAAACTCTGTCTCAAACAAAAAGAAAAGATCACGCTACATCCTTATCCTGGGGCAATAAATGGTTAATTAAGAAGGGCAAGTGATTTTTTTCAGGAAAAAAAATTTTACTCCCAAGATGGGGTACCTTTTAATCTCCAAAACTAGGCAAAAGCAGATGGAAACTTACAATTGACAGCTTATGGCTTAAAAAAAAATGTACAACTGTTACCTAACCAGAAAACCACTACAGGAGAGTTTGGAGAAGTGTCTCCCCATAGACTGATTATTAGTTACAAGGAGAAAAACAGTAACTCTATAGTAGTGAGACCAGACAATAATTTGACCAGGCAGTCAAAGTTGACTTCTGCAACTAGGTATATCTATATTAAAAATGAACAAAGATTTCAAATCAATAACTTAACTTTCCATCTTAAGAAACTAGGGGGAAAAGAGCAAATTGAACCCAAAGCAAGCAGAAGGAGGGAAGTAATAAAGACTAGCATGGAAATAAATGAAATAGAGAACAGAAAATCAACCAAACAAAACATTGTTTCTTTCAAGGGATCAACAAAATTGATAAGCACTTAGCTAGACCAAGGGATGAAAAAGAGAGAAGACTACTAAACTGCTAAATTAGGACTGAAACAGGGGACAGCGGACAAGAGAAAATATTATGAACAACTGTATGCCAACAAATTAGACAATTCAGATGAAATGGACAAATTCCTAGAAATACACAAAGTACAAAAACTGACTCAAGAAAAAATCAGAAAATTCAAATAGGCCTATAACAAGTTAGGAGATTGAATTAGTGATTTTAAAACTTCCCACAAAGAAAAACTCAGACCCAGACGACTGCAGGGTGAATTCTACCAAACGCTTACAGGAGCTATACCAACGCTTCACAAACTCTTCCAAAAAGTAGAAGAGGAGGTAACATGTCCCGGTTCATTCAGTGAGGGCAGTCCTACTCTGATTCCCAAACCAGACAAAGACAACACAAGGGAAAAAATACACCCTGCAGCCCAGTAGCCTTTGTGAATATAGATATGAAAATCCTCAGTAAAACACCAGCAAACTGGACGCAGCACACATAGAAAGGACCATACACTGTGCCCAAGTGGGAACTGTCCCAGGAAGGCAAGGGTGGTTTAGGATCTGAAAAATCAATTAATATTCCAAATCACTAGAATGAAGGACAAAAACCATTTGATCATCCCAATAAATGCAAAGAATTTGGGAAAATTTGACAGCTTTTCATGATAAAAATGCTCAGCACAAAAAGAAAGGTACTTCCTCAACCTGATAAAGGGCATCTATAAAAAACCCAGTGGTGACTGAATGTTTTCCCCCTAGGATTAGGAAGAAGACAAGGACATCTGCTCTTATCACTTCTTTTTAACACTGCACTGGAGGTTCTAGCCAGGTCAGTTAGGCAAGACAAAAAAAAATAAATAAATAAAAGGCATCCAGCTGGAAAAGAAGCAAAACTATCGCTATTTACAGATGACATGATCTTGTACATAGAAAATCCAAAGGAATCCATTAAAAACCATAAGAGCTAATGAAGTTCAGCGGGTTTGCAGGATACAAGATCAATATACAAAAATCAGTTGCGGCCAGGCATTGATTGTGGCACACACCTGATATCCTAGAACTTTGGGAGGCCAAGGGAGGAAGACCTCTTGAGCCCAGGAGCTTGAGGCTGCAGTGAGCTATGATTGTGCCACTGCACTCCAGCCTGGGTGACAGAGCGAGACCCTGTCTCTGAAAAAAAAAAAAAAATCAATTGTATTTTTATACATTTGCAATGAACATTCCTAAAATGAAGTTAAGAAATCAATTCCATTTGCAATAGCATCAAAAAGAATAAAATAATTAGGTATAAATTTAATAACAGAGGTGCAAGACTTATACACTGAAAACTATAAAATGTTGTTGAAAGAAATTTAGGCCAGGTGCAGCAGCTCATGCCTGTAATCCCAACACTTTGGGAGGTCAAGGCAAGAAGATTGCTGGAGGCCAGGAGTTCAAGACCAACCTGGGCAACATAGTGAGAACCCATCTTTACAAAACATTTAAAAATTAGCCAGGTGTGGCTATAGGCATGAGCCTATAGTTCTAGCTACTCAGGAGACTGAGACAGGAGGATCACTTGAGCCCAGGAATTGGAGGTTGCAGTAAGCTGTGATCGTGCCATTGCACTTCAGACTGGGTAACCGAGTGAGACCCTGTCTCAAAAAAAGAGAAAAGAATAAATAAATTTAATAAATGAAAAGACCTCCCGTGTTGACAGATGGGAAGACCAAATATTGTTAAGATGGCAATACTCCCAGAATTGATCTACAGATTCAATGCAATCTTCATCAAAATCTCAGTTGCCTTTTTTTGCAGAAATGGACAAACTGACCCTAAAATTCTTGTGGAAATCAAGGGACAGGACCCAGAAGAGCCAAAACAATTTTGAAAAAGAACAAAGTCAGGAGCCAGGCACAATGGCACGTGCCTGTAGTCTCAGCTACTCAGGAGGCTAAGGCAGGAGGATCGCTTGAGCCCAGGAGTTTGAGACCAGATGTCTAAAAAAACAAAAAGAAAGAAAGAAGGAAGGGAGAGAGGAAGTCAGAGGACTCACAATTTCCAACTTCAACACGTTACCAAGCTTCAGTAGTCAAAGTGGTTAAGTATTAGCACACAGGTAGACATATGAATCTATGGAACAAAACTGAGAGTCCAGAAATAAACTCTTACATTTATGGTCAATTGATTTTGGACAAGGGTCCCAAAACAATTTAATGGGGAACGAATAGTCTTTTTAACAAATGGTGCTGGATAAACTGGATATCCTCACGTGAAAGAATGAAGCTGGATCCCTACCTTCATACTAGCCACAAAAAATAACTTACAATGGACCAAAGACCTAAATATAAGAGGTAAAATTATAAATTATAAATTTATAAAATCATAAATTATTATAAAACTCTTAGAAGAAAACATAGGAGTAAATCTTCATGTCCTTGTGTTAGGCAGTGGTTTCTTGGATACAACATTGAAAGCGGAAGCAATAAAAGAAAAAACAAATAATTTGGACTTCATGAGAATTAAAAACTTTTGTGCTACAAATGATACCATCAAGAGAATGAAAAGACAGCCCACAGAATGGGAGAAAATATTGGCAAATCATACTGATGATGGACTTGTACCCAAAAATAAAAAGACAAATAATCCAACTTAAAATGAGAAAAAGATTTGACTAGCCAAGTCTCTAAAGAAGATACACGAATGGTCAAATAAGCACATGAGAAGATGCTCAATATCATTACTCAGGAGCAAAATCGAAACCACAGCACAAGTCTACCCACTGTGACTATACCCGCTAGTGTGACCGCGATAAAAAGATGGACAAGTTCTAGGAATGACGTAAGAAACTGCAACCCTCACAGGTTGGTGGTGGGAATTTAAAACTGTGTAGACACTTTGAGAAACAGTGTGGCAGTTCCTCAAAAGGTTAAACATGGAGTTGTCACACGACCCAGAGATTTCTCTCCTAGGTACATACCCAGAGAAATGAAAACAGACATTCACATAAAAACTTGTACACGAATGTGAGTAGCACCGTTATTCATGGTATCCCAAACTGGAAACAACCCAAATGTCCACCAACTGATAAATGGACAAATAAAATGTGGTCTATCCATGCAACCGATACTGGTCAGCTGTCAAAAGAAGTGAAGAGCTGATACACGCTTCGGCGCACGTGACCCTGGACACCATCACGCCGGGGGGACAGTGGGCAGTCGCCAGAGACCGCACCCTGATGACTCGCTCTGCATGGAATGCCCAGAACAGGAGAAGCTAGAGAGACAAAGTGGATTAATGGTTGTTAACACCTGGTGGTACTGTCAGGGCGGGGGGGAGATGGGGAGTCACAGCTAATGGGTGTGGGGTTTTCTTTGGGGGCATGAAAATGTTCTAGATTGTGGTGATAGTTGCACAACCCTGGGAATTTCATAAAAATCATTAAGTTGTATACTTTAAATGGGTAAATTTTATGGTATGTGAATTAAATCTCAAGAAAGTTGGTTGTTAAAAAGATAGCCTCATCAATGAGGAACAAATGAACTCACATACCTCCAGCGATGGCACCGTGAGAAAGATACAATATTGCTTTTGTGGTATTCGGGTTAGGGGTGAATAACCTGAATCTGTTATGAGGAAACAGAAAAGAAATTTCGGACCTTTCTATAACATAATTGATCTGTATTCTTCACCAATGTCAGCGTTGTGAAGGACAGACAGGTGGAGGAAATTTGTCCGATTAGAAACTAAGAGACATGCAATGTGTGACCCTGGAGTGCGTCCTGGAGAGAGAAGTGTCTTGGAGGATATATTTGGGACAAGTAACAAAATTAGAATATGGGTTGTAGATTAGATTGAATGATTATATCAATGTGACATTTCCTGAACTTCATAACCATACTATGGTTTGGTAAGAAAATACCTTTGTTATAAGGAAACAACCATAAAGGAAGAGGCATGATGTATGCAGTCTACTCACCACAGAGAGATTCAACATCAACATAGAAGGAATATATATGTTTTATATCAGATATTATATATTATTATATATACATATAAACGTATGTGTGTATATATAATATGAAAGACACCTTCTCTGCCTACTGAATTAAAAAAATAAGTATGAATTCTGGATGGTGAGTCAATAGACATTTGTTCCATTCTCTAAATTTCTGGGATTTTTCCTCCAAATAAAATACAATAAAATCAAAAAGTGCATGCCTGATTCTGCCTTTAAAAAAACTTCCCAGAGTCACGATGAGGATGGTTTGTCAGTGTGCGGCTGACAATCACGTTTTCCTGGGTTTGTCCCTGACCACTTTTCTGGCCTTGAGCGTATCACGGACCAGTCACTGGCTTCGTGGTCACTGGCTGTACGCTTAAACGGTCTGCTTTCCATGTTCTCTGTTAAAGTAGGACATGGAATCTACCCAGTCATTTTGTTAGGGTATAATGTTCTTTCAGGGAAGTTACTCATTTTGAAAATCACCATGAAAAGAATGCTATGTGGCCTAGATTTAAAGAACCTGCCAATTTAAAGCTTTAAGCTTTTTGAGGAAGGAAGGAAGGGAGGGAGGAAGGGGAAGGGAAAGGAAAGGAGGGAAGGAGGGAGGGAAAAGAAAGAAAAAAGAAGAGAAAGTAAAATGATCACCATACTGCATTTACAGATCCTCCCCAAAGTGCATCACGATATCGAGAAAATACAGTAATTATCACCCTTCCGCCAGGATCATGTCATCTTGGCCTGACTCTTTGCCCATCATGCCAGAGGACTGGAGAAGCCGTCTTCCCGGCGTTTCTCTTTCCGTGTAGAGATCCTCGGTCTCCATCCCATGTGACAGGTGGCACGGCAGTTGCTGGGGACTTGGGAAAGCAGTAGATACAGTTACACCAAGACAAGGGGTTAATACAGCAGATCAAACACATGCGTCCAATTTTGTTCCCTCCTGAAAGTTTACTGAAACTAGAATAAGAGGATGCTTTCTAAAAAGACATAACAATACTGGGGAGAATAGGGAAGGACACAAAAACTTGACAATTAGACGCAAGTAGACAGGTGGTGCTCACTTAGAAGACTTCAGGAAGCTGCAGTCCGCAGGCGGCAGTGGAGGAAGCTCAGAATTAACCCAAATTACACTGAAGAATCCTGAAAAAAGCAAAGGAACACCGGCAGCCCCAGCTGCCTCTGGAGTTGGGGATCAAGGGCAGGGATAAGAGGAGGCCTGGGTGCCAGCGTGTGCTTCAGGGAAAATGTCTAGATCCTCCTCCGCAACTGTGTACCTCTGGGCCACTGTTCTTCACCTACAGATGAGAGAAAAAATTAGGTTTATCCTCCAGAGAGGGTAAAACAGGAAGTCTCCCTATTGGTGAATACCAAGCACATTCGAGGGTGTAGATAACATATCCAAAACCAGGAGGATTAAGAGACAGTACGTGAGAATAGTTTCATTCTCAGGAAATACACACGGAAGTACTAAGAGGTTAATGGGCATGATGTACCAAGTTCTGTTCTCAAGTGGTTCAGAAAAAATGAATACTAATTTATATATTCATGTTGAGGGGCGAAATGGTAAATGGAGCAACATGCTAAAAATTGGTAAATCTAGATAAAGAATATGTGGACATTCTCAGTATTATGCTTGCAACTTTTCTCTAAATTTGAAATTACTTCAAAATAAAAAAGTTTTTTTAAAAAGAGAGAGAGACAGCCAGGTGCAGTGGCTCACGCCTATAATCCTAGCACTCTGGGAGGCCGAGGTGAGTGAATTGTTTGAGCTTAGGGGTTTGAGACCAGCCTGAGCAAGAGCAAGACCCCATCTCTACTAAAAATATAAAAAATTAGCCAGGCGTGGTGGTGCGTATCTGTAGTCCCAGCTACTTGGGAGGCTGAGGCAGGAGGATCACTTGAGCCCAGGAGTTTGAGGTTGCTGTGAGCTACAATGACACCAAGGCGCTCCAGCCTGGGCTACAGAGTAAGACTCTGTCTCAAAAAAGAAAGAGAGCAAGACAATATGCATACTAAATGCTGAATGCAAAGAACACCAGACCTTTTTTTGCCTCTTCCCATTGGCTGTAAAAAGCCTGTAGCCAGCCCTTACCCTACAGAAAGGAGATTTGAATACCCCTTTCTACAGAGTTTGAGCAGCTTAAGAAGGACCTAGGATATTTGATTGGGGGTTTCTCCCTAGCAGCCCCCTGAGAATGCCCTCCTGAAGCTAAAGGCATAGGCACCCGTGCACATGGTCAGATCTTGCAATTATCTTTCTAGTACCCCACATAAACTGTTACACATAAACAGACAGCAGACAGGCAAGATTGATAAAAAAGCAAACAGAAAAAGCCCAATTTATAGAATCAGAGAGTATGCAAGGAGAAAAACCTGGGGGGAGAAACTGTCATTGATATCCTCAGAGAGATAAGATGAGGCGTTACATTTGTGAAACAAGAAGGGGATACTATTAAAAAAGACATTAAGAGAATAAAAAAAAAAGAGCCCTTAGAAATTTTTTTAAATGTTAGTGGAAATGAAGAACTCAATAAAATACCGGAAAAAATAAATTTTGGAATGTCCCAGAAAGTAGAGAAAAAAGACATAGAGATAGAAAATTAGAGAGAAAAGGGAAGGAAATAAAGGGATCTGTCCAGTGGGTCCAAAACCCAAACAATAGGGGGTCCACAAAGGAGAAAATGGGAATCAGAAATCAGCAATGAAATAATTCAAGAAAATGTATTTGAACCAAAGAACAAGTTTTCAAATTGAAAGCCCCAGTGAGTGTCTGGCACAAGGGGTTAAAAAGATTTACACTCAGGTACATCACCATGAATTTTCAGAACATTTGGAAAAAGACAAGTTTCTACAAGCTTCTTGAGAGGGGAAAAAATTAGTTAAAAAAGAAAGGGGTATAATCTGGAATCTGAATGCTTTTGGATTTTTCCTTAGAAACTCTCAAAGCAAAAATACTACAGAGCATTGCCTTTAAGGGTTTAAAAGAAAATTATTTTCTTACATAATTTTATTTTATACCCAGCTCACTTATCATATTTCTGTATGAAGATGGATTAAAAATATTTTCAGACTTTCAAAATCCCCCAAAATTTGCCTCCCATGTACTGTTTCCTCAAAAAGCACTCTCTCTCTCCCTTTTTCTCTCTCTCTCTGTCAAAAAAGAAAAAAAAAGACTTAGTCAAGAACCAGGAAAGATATGAGTAAAAAAGAAGATTCTAGACAGGAGATGGACAGAAGAAATAGAAAAAGGACCATGAAACCTGTGGTTCTAGGACCACAGCTACATGGCAGATGTAGAAGGCAACCTGTCCATTGTATTCAAAAGATTAACATATTAAAGGCTATAATTTCCAAGATCCCTGTTGTCACTGTACCACATTTTAAACTTGAGGACAGAGGGAGCCTGGCACTGATCTTATCTAACCCTGGCTTGGCTGGATCATATGCTAATGCATTTCTGCTCTTCTCTCTCTGTCTTGCTGCCTGAGTCAACTGAGGACACTACTTCACCCCACAGAAGTGTTCTGCTTTGATCTATTCATGAGCATTGGAGCTGGGCCACAAACGACTCACATTTTCTTGCACATTTCTGCCGTGTATCCAACATCTGGTCTCATTTGCTCCAGCCCTGCCTGAGGCCTCGCCATGGTGAGCCTGTGATGCCCAGCCCCATTCATGACTTCACCACTGACCCTCACACTACAGCAGCTCCTTTTTTTACACAACTAAGTTTTTACTTGTTACTCACATTTTAAACATAAACAATGTCCTCTGAGCTAGGACAGTCAGCCCCCAAAATAAAAAAAATAATAATAATAAACAATAGATTATTTTGATAAAAGCCATTCTCACTGGAGATAAGTGATATCTCATTGTGGTTTTGATTTGCATTTCCCTGATGATTAGTGATGTTGAGCATTTTTTCAGTTGTTTAGTGGTCATTAGTCTATCTTCTTTGGAAAATCTTCTGTTCATGTCTTTTGCCCACTTCTTAATGGGGTTGTTTGATTTTCCCTTGCTGATTTGCTTGAGTTCTTTATAGATTCTAGTTATCAGCCCTTTATTGGATGTTTAGTATGCAAATGTTTTCTCCCATTCTGTAGGTTGTCTATTCACTCTAATGATCATTTCCTTGGCTCCTGCTTTTTAATTTGATCAGGTCCCATTTATTTATTTTTGTTGTTGTGGTGATTACCTTTGCAGTCTTCTTCATAAATTCTTTGCCTAGGCTGATGTCTATAAGAGTTTTTCTAACATTTTATTATAGAATTCCTATAGTTTCATGCTTTAGGTTTAAGTCTGTTTCCTATCATGAGATGATTTTTGTGAAAGGTGTGGATTCTGTTTTAGTCTTCTACATGTGGCTACCCAATTTTCCCAGCACCATTTATTTACTTATTTATTTATTTTTTTGAGACAGAATCTCTCTCTGTTGGCTGGGCTAGAGTGCCGTGGTGTCAGCCTAACTCACAGCAACCTCAAACTCCTGGGCTCAAGCAATCCTCCTGCCTCAGCCTCCTGAGTAGCTGAGACTACAGGCATGTGCCACCAAGCCCGGCTAATTTTTTCTATATATATTTTTAGTTGTCCAGATAATTTCTATTTTTAGTAGAGACGGGGTCTTGCTCTTGCTCAGGCTGGCTCAGGCTGTTCTTGAACTCCTGAACTCAAGCAATCCTCCCGCCTCGGCCTCCCAGAGTGCCAGGATTACCGGCCTGAGGCACTGCCCCTGGCCACAGTACCATTTATTGAATAGGGATTCTTTTCCCCCATTTATGTTTTTGTCTACTTCGTCAAAGATGAGATGGCAAAGTGAGGATGGTTTTATATCTGTGTTCTCAGTCCTGTTCCACTGGTCTATGTATATGTCTCTGTTCTTGTTTTGGTTACTATAGCCCTATATTATAGTATAGCTTGAAATCTGGTAAATTGAGGCCTCCCAATTTGTTCTTTTTGCTCAGGGTTGCTTTGGCTATATAGGGTCTTCTTTAGTTCCATAGGAAGAGTAGAATTATTTTTCTAGATCTCTGAAAAGTGATGTTGGTATTTTAATAGGATTGCATTGAATCAGTAGATCACTTTGGGTAGTATAGACATTTTAACACTGTTGATTCTGCTGATCCATGAGCATGGTATGTTTTTCCATCTGTTTACGTCCCCAAGCAACAAATGCTGGCATGGATGTGGAGAGATAGGAACATTCATACACTGTTGGTGGAACTGAAAACTAGCACAACCTTTATGAAAAGAAATATGGAGATACCTCAAAGAACTAAAAGCAGAACTACTATTTGATCCAGCAATCCCCCTACTAGGGATTTACACAAAGGAAAAAAAGATACTCTACAAAAAAAGACATCTGCACTCAAATGTTTATAGCAGCACTTTCACAATTGCAAAGATGTGGAAACAACCCAAGTGTCCATCAATACATGAATGGATTAATAAAATGTGGTCTATGTATACCATGGAGTACTACTCAGCCATAAAAAATTGGTGAACTATTACCTCTTGTATTAACCTGGATGGAACTGGAGACCATTCTTCTGAGTGAAGTATCACAAGAGTGGAAAAACAAACACCACATGTACTCACCATTAAACTGGTACTAATCAATCAACACTTTATGTGCACATATGGAAATAACATTCATCATAAATCAAGCAGGCAGCGGGGGGAGGAGAGGATGGATAAATTCACACTTAACAGGTACAATGCACATTATCTGGGGGATGGACACACTTAAAACTTCAACTCAAATGGTACAAAAGCAATTCATGTAACCAAAATGTTTGTACTCCCATAATATTCTGAAATAAAATTTTTAAAAAAAGATTATTTTGTTCAGGAATACAAGCACAGATGGAAAGCTATAAAGAAAAGCAAGGAAATTATTAACATAGAATTGTGGTTACTTGGAAGTGGGAGCGGGGAAATGGGGGGAAATGGAGACAAATGCAATTGGCGGGAACATGTTGTAGGTACCAGTAATAGTCTATTTATCAAGCTGAGAGAGAGAGAGTGTGTGTGTGTGTGTGCGCGTGTGTGTGAGGTGGGGGAAGGAGGTAGCTATGTGGATGTTCATTATATTCTTAGTCCATAAATTAATTACACATTTTATATATTTGTGCATTATATTTGCATTCCGATATTTCAAAACAAAAAATCATTTTAAAAGAGATTAAACAAAATCATTGGCATTTTGCTTAAAAATTCTTTTCCCCTAACCAAAGACTTACAGATACTGGCAGACTAAAGTGTTCTGTTCCTCAAGGAACTTCATTGGTCCTTCTTTTTTTCTTTTATATGAAAAGACATTTTATTATTGCTATTTTACTGTATAAGATATTAGTGAACACACCAGATTACATTTTCTCAAATGGCAAATGAGGCACATTTCTCTCTGATTCCGTGGAGAACCTCAATATTATCTGTCCTTTGGAGGATTCAGTTTCTTACAATGAGCATGACACTGTCCACAAGGATACCAACGGTGCTTAGCAGTAAAGAACGTTTTGCTAAGTTGTTCTATCACGGGTCCTTGCTCAAGGTTTTCACTTTTTCTGCTAATCTGTTTTTCAGCACATGATCATGCGTTTCTTCATTACTGTGCACAGGATCTCGTGGAGGGACAGGTTTTGTGTGTTCGCGTGGCATGTCCACAGAAGGGGGGTAGCATACTATCGTCCTGCCATCAGATGTCAAAGCAAGCTTGACTTTGTAATTATAGTCATCTGGTAGAGGAGAATATGTAGATTTATGACAAACACAATATAAAGCTCTGTTTTGGATTGGAAATAAACATTTCTTTTTTTTTTTTTTTTTTTTGAGACAGAGTCTCACTCTGGTGCCCAGGCTAGAGTGAGTGCCGTGGCGTCAGCCTAGCTCACAGCAACCTCAAACTCCTGGGCTCAAGCGATCCTCCTGTCTCAGCCTCCCGAGTAGCTGGGACTACAGGCATGCACCACCATGCCCGGCTAATTTTTTCTATATATATTTTTAGCTGTCCATATAATTTCTTTCTATTTTTAGTAGAGATGGGGTCTTGCTCTTGCTCAGGCTGGTCTCGAACTCCTGAGCTCAAACGATCCGCCCACCTCGGCCTCCCAGAGTGCTAGGATTACAGGCGTGAGCCACCACGCCCGGCCAAGATAGTTCTCTTTGATATCACCCATTTTACTGCTGCTATGGCCATGGTGTTCAAGATGCTTGTCAGGTGGTATGAAAAAAGATGTTTTGAAGAAAAATCTGCTTCTAGGCACACCAATTTTCATCCCTTGACAGCTCCTCACTGTGAGCCTGCCATCTTGTTTCCCATCGATCCTTCTAAAATCCATTTTAAAATGCTCAAGCAGTTCCGTAAAGTTAGAGGAAAGTTGGGTCTAACAGTGCAGGAGATGAATTGCTAGGGGCAGACAATGCCAGGTCACGAAGGGCCTTGTATGCTAAGACAACCCTGCACTGCAGGGAGGTCCCTACCTAAGCCTGGACAGAGACCAGCTATGTGCTGTCGGTGACTTCTCCACCACCCACCAACTGTCTGGCCGGGTCAGAATACACTGGAGCTCTAGTAACGTGCGATATGCAAGCCTTGCAGAAAATGCCCTAGGTTCTTAAAGCAGGTAAGTATTTTTTTTTGAGAAATAGCTCTTGGCTTGCCACTGGGCTTTTGTAGAGATTGAACACCTAGCCATCGGACACCAAGGCGCCAGGTAACCTAAGCTGCCTTCCATGAATCAGGTGTCAGCTGATCCCATCAGCCATCCCACCGCTCCTGCCCACAGGCACTACGTCATCAAAAGGAACAGGTATGTATATTAATAACAAGGACTGTGCCCGAACAGGTCCTGAGAGACAATTATTTCCAGAGCAGATGGGTCATATTTGCAGTGTGTCTATTCATGGTGCACTCTGGCCCCTGCTCATATGTGAATATTACTGAGCCCTCATGGGGAATTCCCTAAATCCAGTTGAATGAAGAGTAACTATTTGGAGCCAGGCTCACTGATGGTGTTTGTGGCGTTGCAGCCTTGCTCAGAAGTTGTCCTGAAGGATGGTGAAGCAGAAGAATCTCCCCAGCAGGTGGAACATCAAGCAGTGCCTCTCCTTGTGCACGACACCTGGAAGAGATTCGCCTGAATCAAGAACCTACATCGATTCATGGGCAAAGGCTAGTGGCTGGACTGGGTGATCAGTGACTTGGAACCACCATGACTGGGAGGGAGATTGCTGACCCAGAGCTTTGGGGATGAGGTTTGAGGACAGACCTTTCAGAATGGGCCAAGAATGTACAACTCCTTGTGCCCAGATAGACGTCCATCCACACTACTATCTTTGCAGCTTTTCTGTAAATATGAAATTATTTCAAAATAAATGTTTAAAAAATGATTTCAAAGTAAAAAATTAAAAAGGGGAGGGGAATAATGACTTTGCTTCCAAAAGATCACCACTAAAGGGTTTTTAAAGGCTATATTTCAAGCAGAGTGAAAGTGATCCTACATGGAAGGACTGAGATTCAAGAAGGAATGATGAGCAAGGAAACGCTAAGCATTCGGGTAACTACAAAAAATCATTGACCATACAAACAGTAAAGGAAATAAAAATCTCAGGATCCCCCCAACTCCTTGTGCAAAAGGGAAGGTCAAGCCTGGAGGCTGAGTCATGCAACACCCCCTTCCAAATGAACAGCTGTTGCCGACACCGTGCATCAGCCAGCTCCCCAAGGGAGGTACAAGGCCTGAGGCACTGACAAGGGCAGCCCCCACAGATCATTCATAAGGAAGTTCTTCACCGGCCTCCCATAAACAAGGACATGCACACAGTAACTTCGGGTGTGCAGGCTAAGCCGAGCTCCTAAAACCAGGATTCCACGCTAGTAATGTTATTACAAGTTTATCTTCCCGGGTGCAGGAGAGAGACAGCACAAGATCATTCCTCCTCCCACCCAGGGACATCTGCATAATTCATTCTTTACTTCCTTTTTCTCTTCAAACACTCACCTTATCTTTATGTAAAACACAGATTTCCTAGACACTAACTGTCTCACCAGAATGTCACCATTTGCCTCACTCTCCACCTCTCCTCCCCTTTCTTCTTTTTGTATGCCCCTTCCCCTGAAATTCTGAGTCCTCAAAGTCCTTTTTGGAGAGCACAGGTCACAAATCTTTCTGTGGTTTGTGATTTTCCAGGACACGTCCTGAAACTTCACCTTAATAAACCTCCATTGATCGAGATCTTTGCCTCATTTACTTATTTTGGGTTCTCGAAACTATAATGTTTCAAGAGTTTAAAAAAGAGAAACAATATGTATGACAAGAATACCAAGTATGTCAAGAGGGGGGTATCACAGTTAAAATGTTCTAGGATTCTTGTGGCATTCAAGATGATGATAAAGATATTAATTTTAGACTTTGGTAAGTAGATATATTAAAATTTCTGCTGCATTTTTAATATGAAATAAAAAGAGATAAAAATTCTGGGGTTACCATTAAAAGAAGGATATTTATTATCCAAATAAGTAAAGTTTTTAAAAAATCTTTTAAAAAAATGCAAAATAAGGCAAGAAAATAGCTAAAAATAAATATGGAAAAGAGAATAATGGAAACCACAAAATAACATAGAAGTAATACAAATAAAAATAGACTAATTGTTCTAATTGAACAATATATATTAAACTGTATTTTTATTATAAAAATCAAGATGTAAGATACTTTTCAAGAGACATTTCTAAAACATAAGGATAGAGAAAGTTGAAAGTAAAACAGAAAAAGATGTAGGATGCAAATACTAACTAAAAGAGAGCTAGGACCAGACCAAATGAGCTTTAAGGCAAAAGGCATTATTAGAGTTTAAAAATTATGACAATATAATGTTAAAAAGGTTCAATTCTCCAGAATGATTTCATAATTCTAAATGTTTTTGCATCTAATAACATAGCCTTATAAAATATATATATTTTTTAAATTTGGAGAGAATTTCAAGATGAAATAGTCAAATCCATCATCATAATGGAGGATTTTACAATACTACTCTTGATAATGGATAAATCAAACAGAAGAAAAACATCAGAAGCAAACAGAAGGCCAGGCGCGGTGGCTCACACCTATAATCCTAGCATTCTGGGAGGCCGAGGCAGGCCGATTGTTTGAACTCAGGAGTTCGAGACCAGCCTGAGCAAGAGCGAGACCCCATCTCTACTTAAAAAAAAAAATAGGCCGGGCGCGGTGGCTCATGCCTGTAATCCTAGCACTCTGGGAGGCCGAGGTGGGCGGATCGTTTGAGCTCAGGAGTTCGAGACCAGCCTGAGCAAGAGCGAGACCCCATCTCTACTAAAAAAAATAGAAAGAAATTATATAGACAGCTAAATATATACAGAAAAAATTAGCCGGGCATGGTGGCACATGCCTGTAGTCCCAGCTACTCGGGAGGCTGAGGCAGTAGGATTGCTTGAGCCCAGGAGTTTGAGGTTGCTGTGAGCAAGGCTGACGCCACGGCACTCACTCTAGCCCGGGCAACAGAGCGAGACTCTGTCTCAAAAAAAAAAAAATAGAAATTAACTAGCCAACTAAAAATATATAGAAAAAATTAGCTGGGCATGGTGGCACATGCCTGTAGTCACAGCTACTCGGGAGGCTGAGGCAGAAGGATTGCTTGAGCCCAGGAGTTTGAGGTTGTTGTGAGCTAGGCTGATGCCACGGCACTCACTCTAGCCTGGGCAACAGAAAGAGACTCTGTCAAAAAAAAAGAAGGAAACAGAAGAGCTGAGCAACACAATTAAGAAGCTTGCCCCAATAGCCACACATAGAATATTGCTTTAGAATATCACTTTTTTTCAAGCACAGCCAAATATTTATGAAATATTGCACTAGGCCATAAAGCAATTCTCAACACAATTTCAAAAAAATTAATTTCCTGCAGATTATGTTCTTTAATGATAGCTCAATTAAGTTAGGAATAAATGATAAAAAGATAAACAGAAAAATTCCTGTTTGGAAATTAACAAACATAAGTATAAATAACTCAAAAAAATTTTAGAGTTTGAAAATGATAAAAACACCACATATCAAAACTTGAAAGAAGTGTTAAATTCTTATATTAGAAAAGGAGAAAAGGTGAACATAAATGTGCTAAGTACCCATTCTAGAACTCAGAAAGGGCGGGCGAGGTGGCTCACACCTGTAATCCCAGCTACTGGGGAAGCTGAGGCAGGAGGATCACTTGATTCCAGGAGTTTGAGGTTGCTGTGAGCTGGGCTGACGCCACGGCACTCTAGCCCATGTGACAGAGTGAGACTCTGTCTCAAAAAAAAAAAAAAAAAACTTAGAAAAATAACAAAAGAACAAACAGAAGAAAAATAGAAGGAAAGAAATATTAAAGACAAAGATGAAAATTAAGAGGGGAAAAGACATACAACCGAGAAGATCAACAAAGCCAGTTGTTTCTTTGACAAGACTCATAGCACTGACAGACTTCTGTCAATGATGTTCAATAAAAAGGAGGTGAGAAAGCAAAACTATATTCAGAGTGACAGAAACATAATTACACATGTACAGAAATTACATTGCCTATAAAAAGACATTATAAACAACTCTCTGAAAACCAAAACGAAATGGACAAATTCTTAGAAAAATATTTTATCAAAACTTATTAAAGAAAATAGAAAACCATAATAATCTTACAACCATTAAGAAATTGAGTCAGTATGCAAACATTTTCCTACAAAGAAAACACCAGGTCTGGGATTTCACTGGTGAATTTTCCCAAATGTTTAAAGAACAAATAATTCCATTTTATAAAACTTTCTAGAGTATAGAAAAAGAAGGAACTCTCCTTTTTCATTTTATGAAGAAAGAATAACTTTGCTATGAAACCAGCAAGAATAGTTCAAGACAGGAACATTTTAGATCAGCTTTACTCATGGACACAATCACACAAATCCTCAACCAATTACTGGCAGATGGAATCCTGCTATTTATAAAATGGATAATACAACATGACCAAGTTGGATTTGTCCCAGGAATGCAAGGTTGACTTAAAGTTACAAAACAATCGTTGCCGTTCATTACTTGCAGAGATAAAGAAGAAAACCATCAAGCATGTTGTCAGTTGAAGATAAGCATTTGGCAAAATTTAACATCTGCTCATGTTAAAAACTCTTAGCAATGTGGAAATAGAATGTAAGTTCTTCAGCCTCATAAAGGACATGTTCAAAATACCTACAGCAAACATCCTTAATTTGAAAGCATTCCTTGTAAGGTTAAAAGCAAGACAGGGGTACCATCAGCACAGAAATTACAAGAGAAAGGATTGATAACTTTATGTAAATTAATAGTAGGAGCTTCTGTTCACCAAAAGACACCACTAAAAAAGATGAAAAGAGCAAGACCCCCGTCTCTACTAAAAATAGAAAGAAATTATCTGGACAACTAAAAATATACAGAAAAAATTAGCTAGGCATCGTGGTACATGTCTGTAGTCTCAGGTACTTGGAAGGCTGAGGCAGGAGGATCGCTTGATCCCAGGAGTTTGAGGTTGCTGTAAGCTAGGCTGACGCCACAGCACTCTAGCCTGGGCAACAGAGTGAGACTCTGTCTCGAAAATAAATAAATAAATAAATAAAAATAAAATAAAATTAAATTAAAAAAAGGTGAAAATAAGGCCGGGCACGGAGGCTCACGCCTGTAATCCTAGCACTCTGGGAGGCCGAGGCAGGAGGATCGCTCAAGGTCAGGAGTTCGAGACCAGCCTGAGCAAGAGCGAGACCCCGTCTCTACTAAAAATAGAAAGAAATGATCTGGCCAACTAAAAATATATATAGAAAAAATTAGCTGGGCATGGTGGCGCATGCCTGTAGTCCCAGATACTGGGGAGGCTGAGGCAGGAGGATCGCTTAAGCCCAGGAGTTTGAGGTTGCTGTGAGCTAGGCTGACGCCATGGCACTCACTCTACCCCGGGCAACAGAGCGAGACTTTGTCTCAAAAAAAAAAAAAAAAGAAAGTGAAAATAAAATCTTAAAACTGGAAGAAATAATATGCAATATATATAACTGACATGTATCAGTACCTGGAATATATAATGAACCAATAAAATATAAATAATAGAAAAATAGGCAAAAGACTAGATAAACAAGAGCTTCACAGAAAAGAAAATTCAAATGGCTAATAAACATACGGAGGGGGAAAAAAAGGTCAACTTCACTAGCAATCAGGGAAATGCAAATTAAAATACTACAGATGATAACAACACTAATAAGAATTAACACTCATGGTGTGCTTACTATGTAACATAGACTGTTTTTAGTGATATAACTGTAGTAACTTAAAAAATTTTCACAACAATCCTATGTGATAGTATGTTCATTTTTTTTTTTTTTTTTGACACAGAGTCTCACTCTGTTTCCGGGGCTAGAGTGCTGTGGCGTCAGCTTAGCTCACAGCAACCTCAGACTCCTGGGCTCAAGCAATCCTCCTGCCTCAGCCTCCCGAGTAGCTGGGATTACAGGTACGTGCCACCATGCCTGGTTAATTTTTTCTATATATATATATTTTAGCTGTCCATATAATTTATTTCTATTTTTAGTAGAGACAGAGTCTCGCTCTTGCTCAGGCTGGTCTCGAACTCCTGAGCTCAAACGATCCGCCCGCCTCGGCCTCCCAGAGTGCTAGGATTACAGACGTGAGCCACTGCGCCCGGCCTTGATAGTATGTTAAGTCTTAAAATCAGGTAGTTTAAATCCTCCAACTTTGTTCTTTTTCAAAGTTATACAACAATCTTGTCTTTTGTATTTCCCTAAGAATTTTAGAATCTGCTTGTCAGCTTCTACAAACAAAGCCTGCTGGGATTATGCTTGCAATTGCATTGAATCTATAGATCAATTTGGGAATAATTGATATCTTAACAACATGGAGTTTTCCAACCCCCAAACAAGGTCTATCTTTCCATTTTCTTAGGTCTTATTTAATCTCTCTTGGCAATATTTTGTAGTGCTCAATGAACAGATCTTGAACATCTTTTGTCAGATTTACCCCTGAATCTTGCTAATTGTTTAAATATTGTAAAAAATATTGTTTTTGACATTTTAAACTCCAATTGTTTGTTGTTAGTAGTAGAAATACATCTGATTTTCTAAAAACATTCCGGTAAACTACACATAACATAAAATTTACCAGCTTCACCATTTTTAAGTGTACAGTTCAGTGATATTAAGTACATTGATATTGTTTTGAAATAATCACCACTATCCATCTCCAAAACTCTTTCACCTTGAAAAACTAAATCTTATAAATCCTGTTTTCTCCGCCAGGTCCTGACAACCACCACCCTACTTTCTGTCGCTGTCAATTTGACTACTCTGTAGAAGTGAAACCATACAGTATTTGCCTTTGTGTGACTGGCTTATTTCACTTAGCACAATGTCCTCAAAGTTCATCCATGTTGTAGCATGTATCAGAATGTCCTTCCTTTTTAAAGGTTGAATAACAGTCCATTGTATGTATAGACCACATTTTACGTATCTGTTCATCTGCTGATGGACACTGGGATGCTTCCATGTCTTGGCTACCATGAATATGCTGCTGTGTACACACAGGTGTACAAATATCTCTTCAAGATTCTGCTTTCAATTCTTTCAGATGTATATCCAGAAATGGGATTGCTAGATCATTTGGTATTTCTATTTTTAATTTTTTGAGGAATCTCCATACTGTTTTCCACAGTGGCTGCATCATTTTACATTCTTACCAACTGTGTACAAGGCCTTCAATTTTTTCACCTCCTCACCAATGCTTATTATTTCGTGTTTTTTCATAGTAGCCATCCTAATGGGCAGGAGGTGGTATCTCATTATGGTTTTGATTTTGGATTTCCCTAACGATTTGTAAGGTTGGGCATCTTTTCTTGTGCTTGTTGGCCATTTGTATATCTTATTTGGAGAAAGGTCTGTTCAGCTCATTTGCTCATTTTTTAATTGGGTTGTTTGTTTTTACACTTGATTATTGTATATTGATTTAATATCCTGCAAACCTGATAAACTTATTAATTCTAGTAGCTGTTTGTAGGATTTTCTAGATAGACAATCATCTCATCTATGAATAAAGAGAGTTTTCTTCCTTCCCAATCTGGATGCCTTTTTATTTTCCTGCCTTATTGCTCCAGCTAGAACCCACAGTACCATGTTGACTAGAAGTGGTGACAATAGACATCTTTGCCGTGATCACGTCTTAAGAGGGAAAGTATTTGTTGTGTGCCATTTCATGTTAATTGTAGGCTTTTCAGAGATGCCCTTTATCAGTGTAAGGAAATTCCCTTCTATTCCTTATTTGCTGAGAGATTTTTTTATCAGGAGTGGATGAATTTTGTCTAATGCCTTTCCCTCCATCTATTGAGATAATCATATGATTTTTCTTTCTTAGTCTGTTAATGTGGTGAATTACACTGATTGATTTCCAAGTGTTAAAGTAGCCTTGCATTCCTAGGATAAAGCCAGTTGGTCATGTTCCTGAAGGATATCCCTTTTCTTGTAATGCCTTTGGTTTTGGAACCAGAGTAATGCTGTCTTCATGAAATGAGTTAGGGAATATTCCCTCTTCAAATTTCTACAAGAATTTGTATAAAATTGGTTTTATTTAGCAAATGCTTGGTAGAATTTATCAGTGAAAACATCTGTGCCTTCAGTTTCTTTGTGGAAGGTTTTTAGTTATAAATTACAAAACTTCAATAGATTATTCAAATCTTATTTTTCTTCTTGTGTGACCTTTAGTAGATTATGTCTTCCAAGGAATTTTTCCATCTAATCTAAGTCGTTAAATGTATTGACATAAAGTTGTTCATCATATGCCTTGTTCTTTTAATGCATGTAGGATCTACAGTTGTGTCTCCTTTTTCATTCTTCATATTGTTAATTTATGTCTTTGTTTTCCTGGTGGATCTTCTTAGAGCTTTATCAATTTTATTAGTCTTTTCAATGAACAGTCTTGTGGTCTCATTGATTTTCTCTATTGCTTTTCTGCTTTCCATCACATTGATTGATGCTCTTTATCGGTTCCACCCTCGGACCTCCTGTGGGGATTATTTGTTCTTCTTTTTCTAATTTTTTTAAAGTAGTTGCTTAGTTAATTGATTTGAGGCTCTTTTCTTCTAATTTAACCATTTAAGTTTCTCTCTAAGCAGTGACTTAGCTGTGTTCCACAAATTCTGACATTTCTTTCATTTTCAGTGTTTTCTAATTTCTCTTGTAATTTCTTTTTTGATTCATGTGTTGTTTGATTTGCAAATGTCTGTTAATTTTCTAGATAAATTTCTGTATTTAATTTCATTTTGATCAGGAATCATAATTCACATAATCTCAATCCTCTTAAATTTACTGAAACTTATTTTACAACCCAGAATATAGTCTACCTTTGTGAATATTTTGTGTGCACTTGTAGAGTACATGGATTCCTCTGCTGTGGGGTACAATGTTCTATAGACAATAGGTTCAGGTTTACCGACAATGTCGTTCAAGTATTTTGTAGATTTGTCTATTTCTCCTTTTGGTTCTCAATTTTCATTCAGTATTTTGAAGATCTGTTATCAGTTCCATGAACATTTAGGGTTATTATTGCCATTTGATAAGTTGACTCTCTCATCATTCTGAAATATCTATTTATTCCTGGTAATATTCCCTGTTCTGAACTGTATCTTGTTTAGTAGTCCTATAGCCACTCCATCATTCTTTTGATTAGTGTTCACTTGGTGTATATTTTTTCATTCTTTAACTTTTAACCTATTTGTGTCTTTTTATCTAAAATGTATTCTTGTACACAGCACATAGTTGGTTCTTGCTATCTCTGACTTTTAATTGGATGTTTAGGTCACTTATATTTAATATAATTTTCAATATGGTTGAGTTTAAGCATATCATCTTGCTATAGTTGTCTATTTGTCTCACCCATTCTTTGCTCCTTTTTTCTTCTTTTCCTGTTTTCTTTTCAATTGAGAATAAAACAAGAACTCACTCATTATTGTGGGAAAGGCACAAAGCCATTCATGAGGGATTCGCCCCCATGACTCAAACACCTCCCATCCGGCCCCACCTCCAACAGTGGGGATCAGATTAATATGAGATTTGGAGGGGCCAAATAGCCAAACTATATCATCCCCATTGTCCATTTTATTTCTATGTAAGTTTTAAATCCCATAACACATTGTTATCAATTTGCCTTAAACAATGATAAAAAATTATACTTACCCACACATTTCACATTTATAGTGTTCTTATTGTCTATCTATAAATCTAAATTTCAATATAGTATCTTCTCCCCTTCTTTCTGAAGAAATTTATCAACATTTCTGGCAGTTCAGGTCTGCTAGTGATAAACCGTCACTGCTTTTTCTGTCTAAAAAATGTTTATTTCACCTCCATTTCTGGAAGACATTTTTGTTGAGCAAAAGAATTCTAAGTTGATTTTTTAAAATCTTTCAGTAATCTGAAGACATTTATTTTCTTCTCGGTTGCACAGTTCCTAATGAGAAGTCTGATGTAATTCCTATCTTTCTTCCTTTGTATCAATATGTTTCTTTTTTCTCTGGCTCATATTAAAATTTTTCACTGATTTTCAGGAATTTTACCATTACATGCCTTGGTATGGTTACAATTTTTTATCCTATTTGGTATTCACTGAACTTGAATTTGTGGGTTTACAGTATTTATTAAATTTGGGACTATTTCAGTCATTATTTCTTCAAATTTCCTCCAATCACTTTAATATAGGGTGGATTCATTTTCAGGACTAAAATGACACCTTCCTGAGGACTAAGGTCTAAAGTACTGAAAGGTCCTTCCATGACAGCTGGGAGAAACAGGCATCATTTCCATTCATATGGGAGCTCTGGGAATTGTCTTGCGTACCCTTTTTTGGTGGTTCTTTTCCCCAACTAGTTTCCAGTTAGTTTCTCAAATATGTGCAAACCAATACCCATCCAAAGAATCAAGAGGACCCCTCTGTGAATCTCTGGAGTTCTGTAGGTATCGCTTTCCCCTTTCTGGTTCTCTGCCGCACCAACTTCAGCTACCTTGGCCTGCTGGGATCCTGTTTGTCTTTCCAAGTCAGCAAGACTGCGGGCTCTGAGTTCCCCGCTCCTTGTCCTGTGGCCTGGAAAACTATCTCAAGGCAGTAGGCTGCAGCAATTAGAAGGCCAAACTTGCCAGGCACGAGGTGGCTCACGCCTATAATCGTAGCACTCTGGGAGGCTGAGGCGGGAGGATCACTTGAGCTCAAGAGTTTGATTCCAGCCTGAACAAGAGTGAGACCCCATCTCTACTAAAAATAGAAAAAATTAGCTGGGCATGGTGGCGCATGCCTGTAGTCCCAGCTACTGGGGAGGCTGAGGCAGGAGGATCGCTTGAGCCCAGGAGTTTGAGGTTGCTGTGAGCTAGGCTGATGCCACGGCACTCTAGCCCGGGCCACAGAGTGAGACTTTGTCTCAAAAAAAAAGGTTAAACTCAGTTACTTCTCTTATTTCAGTGATCATTGTCCTACACTGTCTATTATCCAATGTCTGAAAACTATTGTTTCATACATTTTGTCAGATTTTCAAGTTAAGAGGGGAGGATAAATTCAGTCCCCATTACTCAATCATGGTTGAAGTAGATGTTCTTACCTGGAGAGATTTTAAAAATACAGAGTCAGATTCATTTCACTCTCATTCAGATTAAGCAGGTGTGGTGTGAAATCCTAAACTCCTTACTTACTAAAAAGTACTGCAGTGTTGAGGTATCTTGATACCTCAGTCAGAGCCTTGTTAAGACATTTTCCTCTTAAGAAGGAAGTCCAGACCATTTCATTTTCAAAATTTTTCCTTGTTTTCAATATGATAGTGTACTTACAGCCAACCGATGATCCAGCTGAAAAGAAGAAAGAGAATGTATAAAATATAAAGCATGTTTGAAGGCATCAGAGAGCAACCAGGACTCGTGAGGACACAATCTCAGAGAAGGGACACTATGCCTAGAGGTGAGGTGACATTCAGCAGTACCTTTGTCCCTTGGAGAGATTTGGGGCATAAGGCCAGAGTCTAAGTTTTGATTGTGATCACAGAAAGAGGCCCTAAAAGACAAAGACATCACAAAGGATGATTTTGTCAGGTTGGCAGGTTTGGAGAGACAAAACTTAAAGATGAGAGGGACCAGATTCCCGTGAGAAGGGAGGAGTGAGTAACTGAGCCCAATACCCTGTCCGTTTCCCTCAGATCATCTGACAAACTCTGAAGAGGCACGTGGCAGAAGACTAAGAAGCTAAGCAGAAAGCCTTTGAAAAGCAGTTTTTGACAGTCTCGTGGTTGTGAGGAAATAAGAATTAGAGTTCAGCAGCCACTGGGATAAAGTGTCCTAGGGAACACACAACACTCTCAGTTGGAACCCCTGGAGGGTTATGCTACAGTAGCAGCAACAACAGAGGTCAACAAAGCCTTGCCAAAATCCAACCTTGAGTTAGCTCAGTCTCTGATTAATTAAGGTGATTAGCCCTCTCACTAAATGCTTTGCAAAAGACAGTGTGTGCCCTCACTGAAGATAATACTATCCAGAGCCTCTACAATTTTTCATACTTAATGTGTGGCATTCTTTTTAAAATTACCAGGCAATTCACATGGCTTAAGAGAGAAGGAAAAAAAATTATTAGGTTAGCCAAGAGCCAAGAAAAAAAAAAGATGACCCAAACCAATGGAAAGAATATACAATAGAAATAGACCCACAGAAGATCCAGCTATTGTAATAATCAGAAAGAACATTAAAATAGCTAGGATTGGTATGTTCGAGAAAATACAGGCAAAGGTGGGGAAAATATATAAATAGATGGAAAATTTCTCCAAGTAAATCTGAGTTTATTTTAAAAGCCATATGAAAATTCTAGAACTTAAAAATACAATGGCCAAAATTAAGAACTCATAAGTGGGTTTAAAAGTACGCAGTTGGATAGGAAACATACAGACACATGCACAAAGTGAGAAAAAGATGATAGCAAATAGAAACGGTAAACAATGAAAAATTCTGACATTGTGTAATTAAAATCCTAAAAGGAAAAAAGAGACTAGAAGAGATGATTTCCTAAAAGATATCAAGCCACAAATTCAAAGGATTCCATGACCAGCACCCATTCCACTCATGAACCCAAGTGGAATGAAAACAAAGAAAAGCACATCCAGACACATCATAGAAAAACTGTTGAAAACCAGAGACAAAAAATCCTAAAAGGAGTCAGAGGAAAAAAGACATTACTTTTAAAGAAGTAAAAGGGAATGATAGAAACCAGAAAATAATGGAAGAATGTCTTTAAAGTGCTGAAAAAAGTGCCATACTAGAATGCTATACCTAGCAAAATATGAATTTTAATAAGGATAATAATGTCAGTGTCAGTTTTTAGGTGAAAAAAAAAACAAAAACAAAAACAAGAAAACACCTCAAACAACCTTGGAGAGAACTCATCACCGGCAGATCTGTTGCAAAGCAGAGGAATTATTCAAATGGAGGAAAAAAATTCAGACAGGGGCACAGAAATGCATAATGGAATGAAGAGCAATATAAAGGGTAAATATGTAGGTAAATGAATATCGATTGTACAGAACAATAATTATAAAATCTTGTATGGCTTAAAATATATCTACAATTAAAATCCATGACAACAATAAAAACAAAAGGGGGAGGGGCAAGTGGAGGCAAAGTACAGTATTCTAATGGCAGCATTACTGAGGAAGCAGTATAACTAATGTACTACTTATACTACTACTGATAATTTATTAGAGGGTAATAATTCAAAAAAGAATGTTATAATCTCTAAAACTAGCAACAGAATGTATAATTAATAATTTAATAGAGGGGGTTAATGGTATAATTAAAATATTTTAATTAATTCAAAAGAAAGAAGAAAACAAGAGATAAGAATAAGGGAGCCACAGGAAAATAAATAGTAAGATGGTAGGCATAAATCCAAATATACCAGTGATTATATTAAATGTAAATGGACAAAAAAACTTTTCTTGTTGAAACCAGAACAGAGTAATCTTCCAATTTTAGGCTGACCTGGACTCTGTATAAAACATAGTTACCAAGTATAACGGAAAAGGCAGGGGGAATCCTAAAGCAAAATATGAAAGAAAGAAGTAAACTTTAGATGCCAGCCCAGCAGAGCTGAATTCTGAGTAAAGGTTGAGCTAAGAAAAACTGTCCTTTCATAGTGCAGATTGTTTTTTAACTTGCAAATGATGAGGACTTTAATCTTTGTGGCAAAATTTTTATTTTAAGACCACCTCCTGAATGTGCCATTTAGTTATGCAAATGTAAAGCAGAGACTTTCTGGAAGCTGTTTGAAAAGCTCAACTGTGCTTTGTTGTTGTAAATCGTTTTAAATTCTTGCTACTGTATGCTTTATCCCCCGTTTGGTCTTTTCACAGGGACGTCTGTGGCTAGTTTTCCTCCAAATTACCCAAAAGCAAACACAACTCAGGTCTGTATTATTTTTCTTCTGAAGACCACATACTCTAGTCTCACATGAAGAACTCATTTTCTTCTTATTAGTATGACTTTATCTGTCCTCTTTGGGAAATAAAAACCTCGCCTATTCTCCTAAAAGAGAATTTGCCCTTTTTATTTTTTCTGGATGTGTTTTCATTACAGAAAGGACCCGTTTTACCTGAGAATGCATCTGTCTGAGTCACCTAGGATGGAACTCGTCCTTTCTAGCAGATTATCTTGTGTCCCCAAATTTTCTCTACTAATTTGGAGATGAAGCTTGGAAAGTGGTAATAAAGGGTTATTCAATAACTTCACCATACCACATTTATGGTATCAATGTCAGTGTCAGGATATTGAGTTGGCTGGACCACCATCTGAAAATAAAAGTTTTATGTTGTTATTATTGAATGGTCTAGACAATCTGTGGTACAGAATGATAATGCCAAGGATTAGAATAGAGAAAAAATACGGAGGTAGGAAAGGATGGGCAGAGGTGTAACGAGACAGGGCATGACGTGGCTCAGTCTCTCTTAGGGGCATAAAAAATGTTCATTCACTAGAATGTTTTTAGTGACTCTACTACAGTACCAGCACAAAACCATGCGGCCACCGGAGATGCAAAGAGGCATCACAGAGCATTTATATGGGAATATATTAATAAAATTATATAAAGCCCGCACATTAAGTGCAAAATGAATACAGCAAGTGATCACTACTACAGAAGTTCAGAAAAGGAAGTAAACATGGAAGTTAAGGCAGTGAGTGAGAGGGTGGGAGGTTTTGGGGAGGACAGTTTAGGCACAAGGCAGATAAAGGACAGGTAGTAGGGATACACCTCCACATAAATTTATTGAGCACTTAGCATGTCTTTTCACTGTCATTTACTGCCTTTCCAGTGAATGCAGGAAAAAACAAAAGTACGACTGAAGCCCTGCACCGAAGAGTTTAAAGTGGATGAAAGACAAGACAAAGAAACACATGTGCAGCAGCAGAGGACAGAGAGGCCGTGGAAAAGTGCCTGCCCGCCGTTCGGCCGTAAACACTGGCGCAATTCCGCCCGGGGCGTGGCGAGGAGACCTCGGCCGAGACCGTCCGGGCTCCGAAGGCGCGGCCCGCGCGAGCCACACAGCCGTGGGCTGCTGCCTCCCACAGACGGGGCCCCGGGCAGGCCTCGGGCAGCTCTGCCGGCCCCGTGGGAAGGCGGGCCGGAGTCACCGCGGTGGGCGCGCGGCAGAAGGGCGTCTCAGTCTGCACCCTCTCCCCGCCTCGCACCTGCTCCTCCCGCCGGGGAGACGCCGTCGGGAGCCGCGGAGAGCGGCGAGGGGAGCGGCGTCCTCGGCGCCCCAGGCCCGCGGCCGCAGGGAGGGGCGACGGCGGATTCGCGGGGAGGGGATCTGCCGACGGCAGACACCGACGCCCCCGAGAGCCCACCGCCTGGTGCCGGACTTCCGTGCCATACTGAAGCCACCCCACCCTCGCGCCCGCCCTCAGTCTCCCCAGCTGTGGAGTGGGGGCACACCGCCCCATTCGCTCCCCGGTAGCTGCCCGACCCCGGCGCGTGAGAAAGGACAGCGGGAGCCCCGTCGCCGGCCTCCGGCCCCACCAAGTCCTCCTCCCCCTTTGGCTTTGGCCTTTTGTACCGGCCCACGTGACCCGGCGGCGGCTCTTCCCTCCTGCCCCGCCCCGCCCTCCGGCCTTTCCCGGCTCTCGGCCCAGCTCTTCCCGCTCCTCGGCCGCCCCCCTCCCTTGCTCCCCTTCCTCCTCCTCCCCCTCGCCTCCCGCCCGGGCTGTTCCCGCTCCCTCCCCCAGGCAGCCGTTCCCTCGCGACGCTTCCCCTCCCCCCGCGGCTGTTCCGCCGCCTCGCCGCCCCTCCCCCCGGCCGGAGCTCACTGTCTCCAAGATGGCGGCCGTGTCAGTTTGGGGCATCTCCGCGGTCCGGCCCGGCGCCCCGGGATCCCGGCTCTCTTTCTTCCCGGTAAGTAGCCGAAGGGCCACCGCCGGCCGCCCCCGGCCGCCCCGCCCGAGGCTGCGCCGCTCCGGGGCCCGCTCGGCCGCCTCGCGGGGTCGGCGGGCCGCTGCAGGCCCCGCCGCGGCCTGCGCCGCCTCCCGCTGCTCTGCGCCAGGCCTCGGGCTGGGGCGCCGTGGCCGCCCCCTCGCGCCCGGCCGGCGCCGCTCCCCGCCCGTGGCCGCGCGCCGCCGCCCGGCCCCGCGCTCGCGGCCCGGCGCTCCCGCCCCCCGGCGGCCGGCCCAGCCCCGGGGAGCCGGCGGGCGGCCCAGGCCGCGGAGCCTCTGGCTGGGCTGTGCCCGCGAGCCCGCTCTCCCCCGGGGCGCGCCCACCGCCCAGCCCCACCTGCGCCCGGCCGCTCGCCGCCCGGGCCGGGCGCTTCTCCCGCGCTCGGGGCGCCCGCTCTCCGGCCCGGGCCGGGGGCGCGGGCATCCGCGCCGAGCTGAGGCGGCGAGCGGGGGTGACAGGCTGGCGGGTGTTGTGGTGCGGAGGCGGCAGCACGTGTGGTGTTGTGTCTGTCGGGCTGTCAGTCCCGGCGCGGGCGGGGAGGCGGCGGGCCGCCTGTCAACACCCGCGGTTCGGGCGGGAACTGCCGGACCTGTCAGGCTCCCGGCCGCCCGCGCCCCGCGCCCCGCGCCCCCCGCGCCCGGCCGCCGGGGCTTGGCGTTCGGAGGAGCTGGGTCCGGGGCTGCGCCGCTCGGAACTCCTTCACGTGATTTTATTGTTAACTTACTCGTCGGTTCCGTTTCCACCTAATGGGAACGGCGGAGCACCCCGTTGGCAAACTGCAGGGTTGTGCCGATTCAAGTTTTTAAAGTTTCTCGCTCTTTAAAAAGAGAGCGCGAAGATGTGTTTGGGGGTGGGGAATGGAGCCGGGGAAGGACTGTCGGGATCGAGTCGCGCGCTCTCTAGCCGCCGGTGTACTTTCCGGAGTTCAGACTCGGGTCTGCAGGCGCTTCGCCTTCTGAAGACCCGCAGACTGGTGAAAATCCGGCCAGGGAGACAATGAGTAACTGTCATTCCTTCTCTTCCCTTCGCGCTCAATCAGTCCGGACGTTCCCAGCTTTTTAAGCTTAGGTAGTAGCTTCTCGTTCAGTTGAGCCTTTAATGTCTGTATAATGAACTTTCTTGGGGTAATAATGCTCTGATTTCTGTTCCCTGGAGACCCTCACCAAAATGAGGCATAGCTCTCTCTGGGTGCTTCTCTTTAGTCAGCTCATTTTAAAATAAATCTTGGCTCAGGTTTGAGTGTTCGCTTCCCCCTTTTCTTTCCCATCAGAGTTAATAGTGATATCTCTTTCTTAATATCTATTAGTTTTTCTTTTGATTTTAATGTCACTACTAAGATTAGTTGCTGTGGGAGCCATTTTTCTAGCATTGTTTATATTGTAATGTAAATGATCCCCAACTAAAAAAAACATTTCAGTTAAACCTATTTTTGGAGGCAAAGGAATTATTTAGATTCAGAATTCACTATTTTAGTAATTTTAAAAAATTTGTATCTGCCAGATTCTTTTCTATGAAAGAATATTAACTTTGATCTAGAGAGGCAATATATTTCTGTTTGTGTTTTATTTATTAATGTTCATTTCAGGATAGCAGTCTTGAATTAATATCTTTATTAGATCGACTTCTCTTTAGACTCACAAATAGCATACACATTACTGTGCATTTGACATGTGGTATGTGCATTTGACCCTAGTGATTCTGGGCCTTTCTCATTTCTAGTTTCTCTACCTGTAGATTGCTTATACACAATTTGACAGTTGTTACTCTCTCTAGTATGTGGATATTAATATCTTAGTTTGGGTTAGGAGAAGCTATCAGCATGTAATTCTTGAAATTGGATTATTTTAAAATCCTTTAAGCACTTTCCACATTAGGCTGTTTTCAATGTTTTGTTTTCTGTTTTGAAAACTTAAGGTAATATTGTACTTAAATTATAAACTGGGTCTGTGTAAATTGTATTTGTTGTTTCTTTTGATATGTGAAATAGTTAACGTTTTCTTATTTTCTACCTATCTTATTGACTGTTTTTATCTATTCTGAATGTCTGGAAAGATGGAAGATTCACTCTTACTTTCATTGCAGGATTCTTTCTACTAATCCAGATACTTGTTGAAGTGCTGAATAGTTTCTTGGGGAAAGATGTCAAGGAAGAGTTGAAATTCATAGACTGGTGAGCAGAGATTATGGAGTACAGAATAGCCAGCACTCCTCTGGTTAGTTGTAGTTTAGGTCATTCATAGCACATCTCATCTTGTTTCTTTATTGTATCCTAATCACCCATCTTTTTTTTCTTTTCTTTTTTATCCCAGTGGTTTATACACATGATTGTTTTGGAATGTTAATAGAAATGTGTTAAAACTTATGGGTGCTCAATAAACACTTGCTACTTGGTTGCTTTAAAAGATTAGAATACTTGTTTTCAAAATGGGTTTTGATAGAGAACTAACCTTGTTTTAATTGTTTTTCAGGCATAAGAAGCACATTTTTCTGCTCTGAAGCTGGGAATGAGATATTCTTGAGTTCCTACAACTTTATGAAGAGACCCATGTGTGGTGCTACTGAGAAATTTATTGGAAAGTTTGAAGACATTTCAAATAAAAGGTTATTTTGGTTTCTAAAGTAAAAGCAGGGAGGAATTCTGTTTTGTGAAAGGAGGAAGGACTCAGGCCAGAAAACTTGTATGCTATGGTTAACTGGTTCCCAGCCTCCGAGAATCTTGTTTTCCATGGTGTAAAACTTACTCAGCATCAGGATAAAGGATAACGACTCTATGGATATACAGAATCCTTCACCATGGTAAAACTCGCTAACCCGCTGTATACTGAGTGGATTTTGGAGGCCATTAAAAAAGTAAAGAAGCAGAAACAGCGTCCTTCAGAAGAAAGGATATGCAATGCAGTGTCTTCCTCCCATGGCTTGGATCGTAAAACTGTTTTAGAACAATTGGAGTTGAGCGTTAAAGATGGAACAATTTTAAAAGTTTCAAATAAAGGACTCAATTCCTATAAAGATCCTGATAATCCTGGGCGAATAGCACTTCCTAAACCTCGAAACCATGGAAAATTGGATAACAAACAAAGTGTGGATTGGAATAAACTGATCAAACGGGCAGTTGATGGCTTGGCAGAGTCCGGTGGCTCAACTTTGAAAAGTATTGAACGTTTTTTGAAAGGTCAGAAGGATGTGTCTGCATTATTTGGAGGCAGTGCTGCCTCTGGCTTTCACCAGCAGTTACGATTGGCTATCAAACGTGCCATTGGCCACGGCAGACTCCTCAAAGATGGACCTCTTTATCGGCTCAACACTAAAGCAACCAGTGTGGATGGGAGAGAGAGTAGTGAGTCTCTTTCCTGTTTACCTCCAGTGTCACTTCTTCCACATGAAAAGGATAAGGTAAGAATTGTGTATGCAACAGTGTTCATCGAGCTGATGGTACAGGATGCTACAAATTCACCTGTCTAGGAAGTTACATAGAAGTTGCATTCAAGTTTTGTGTTTGGGGGCTTTTGTGGAGTAACCATCTCTGGTTTATTATTGGTGATTTCTAGCTATCTCAATCAGAGCTTGAGAGATGTTGATTGTTCTGATACTGTGAAATATTTGAAGGCTAAGATTAAAAGTGTAGAATGTTGATCTACCTAAAAGAAAATATTAAGATTAGAATTAAAAAATGACATACAACTTTTTTTTCTTTCTAGAGACAGGGTCTCACTCTGTCACCCAGGCTGGAGTGCAGTGGCATGATCACAGCTCACTGCATCCTCAAACTCCTGGGCTCAAGCAGTTCTCCTGCCTCAGCTCCCTAGTAGCTGGGACTACAGGTGCATGCCCCACACCTGGCCAGTTTTTAAATTTTTTGTAGACACAGGGTCTCACTGTGTTGCCCAGGTTGGTCTCAAATCCCTGGCCTCAAGTGATCCTCCTGCCTCAGCCTCCCAAAGTACTGGGATTATAGGTGCGTGCCACAGTGCCCGGCCTACAACTTTAAAACTTTTTAAAGTAAAGGTTCTTATGATACCTTGCTGCTGGAAGTTGATGAGCAGCCAGATGCTGGAGACTTGAATTCGAAACAAGCAGATGACTCTAAGAACCTGCCTTTTTTTCTTTTTTCCATGTTGTTGCAGGTTATCATTAGATGGGAATGAGACAGATTCTTATGACCCATAGTTGTAGCTAAGCAAACTCAGCCATTCTTCTTTTTGCTGTTTGTGTTATAGCTTTCTATCATGTATTATGGCTTTGCATTTGATGAAGTCCTAAATGTTATTTTTTTGTGACAGCTGTAGTTACATGGGACAGGAATGCAGCATCCTGTATTGGAAAAGTTCTGGAGAGTTGAGTTTTGATGCATGACTATATTCCTTACCTGTTGTGTGTTTTATGCCGTTATTTCATGTAGTTGAAAGTATGTCTTCTTAACAGTAAATTATAGCACTTAGATATTTGGGGATGAGGAGAATTTTGTTAGGATCTGTTTTTTACATTGACCCAGTATCTTAGCTGTACATTTATTTCAAGTGCCTTGAATTGTAGTTCTTTGGAGAGTAGTAGCGCTTTCAGTAGCTTCACACCTTAGTATATATTGGTTAGCAAAGTAATCTTCATTTTGCTTAAAATCATGGAGGCTTCTTCTAGGATGAGAGGATTGTAATGTTAACATTGAATGTATTTTAAAACTTTGAGATTTGATCTAAATTTATTGTAGTTATTAACAGCCCACTGAATGAACTACCTGTAGATTTTTCTTTAACAATTGAAAACCAGCAGTATTTTTCTTTGATGAAATTTTTAGAGAACTATTTTAGGGTACAGTTTTCCCTGTGAACTTTAAAATAGACACGTTGTACTGTTATTACCCTTAAAATGATTCCCATAGAGTCATGAATTGCTAGAGAATCCCACTCAAAATAGTTCTATATTATTTAAGCATTTAAGAGTATTTAAAAATTGAAGGTGGACAAGTAACTAAAATGTTTTATTCTGTAATTCAGTGCTATAAGAACTCTTGCCTGTAAGAGTTGATCACATGTGGCTGAAGTTAAAATATGGTTAGATTTCTACAATTATTATAAAATGATCTAACAGGTTGACTGCATGGAAACAGGAAATGATTTATAATTAGATCAATTCAGGGCCATACCTGTGAATTGGGTATTAAGTTCTTGTTAGAACACCTGGGTGTTTGCTTTTGTGATAATTTGCCTTGCTTAAATTAGATATTTTAATTTTTAAAAGTATTATTAACTATACATAAAATGTCAGTTGTCTGTATTTTTAAAAGGTATCCAGTGTGGTACAGTGCAGGACAAATCCAAATCCTAGAACCCTGGGATTTACTTTTGAAAGGGACTGTGAGAACCATCTAATCCAACAATCTTTATTTTGTAGCTGAACTGAGGACCTTTGCTGAGGCCATTTCATGGCACCTTTACGTTAAGAAATGTTTTATTCCGTAGAGATCTGCTGGTTTGCTTTGGTTAGAAATACCTGGTTGGTTACATAGCTTTAATATATAGTGTTATTAACTGAAGTCACTAAATTTGGAGTATACATGTGGGAAAATCAAGTTTCTTTGAACAGACTTCTATGTGTGCTGATCTCATTGGAAACCAATTTCATGATAATATCTATGAAATTAGAGTTGATGGGATCAGTTCTATATTTTTAAGTGCAGTCTTATTTTCGGTAGTGAATTTCCTAAGTGACTTTCCCCAAAGATATGAAAAGCTCACATTCAGAATCATAGTACAGCCAACTCTAGGATAAGGAATTATTCCCCCCTCTTATCAGATTATATGTCTACTACACCTTTTATTGCATTTTAACTACTTTCATTCCTCTTTTACAAACTACCCAGTCAATTCCTATGCAGAATTAATGGCTTGCTGTTATCAACCTAGATTTTCTCCAAAAAAAAAAAAAAAAATTATCCAGAGTTTGACAGTGATGGAGAAAGGAAGGTGTAGGCCAGAAGTGATCTATTTTAGGCTTTAATTAAATCAGCATATAGTTATTGAACATCTGCTGTGGGCCAGGCACTCTGCTTGGATCTGAAATGGCTTTATCTTCTCTGGAATGGTAATACAGGTGTATCTATTGACCTGGTCAACTGTGGGGTAAGAGAGGAAATTTGAGGACTATATGGAGTGACCTGAGCAAGTTCCTCTTTTTCCTCTATCAGTTATAACTTTTTATTTATTTTTATGATATTAACCTTGGAAGGAACTATGGAACTGTATGTTAAATTTTCAGCTGAGTGTTTTTGGTTCTTTCTTGGGGAATTCAACTGTGTAGAAATATTTTTAGGAGAAGTTTTTGTGAAGTCCCTTCAACTTCAGTGTGTTATTTTCACATGGATGAGTAGTGAGGAGAATCTGTGGGTTACTGTGATTTAAAAGTTTTATCCATGTTAAAAGGGAAATTTCTAAACTAGCTTTTAGGTGTGGTAGTGTGTGGTAGAGTTTATTTATTTAACTTAAATAAGTGTTTAGTATGCGCCAGGCATTACTTTAATGCTATACATGTATTAACTTATTTAATCCTCACACGACTAACATAACAGTACCAGCAATGAAGTAGGTACAGATGAAGAAACCAATGCATAAAAGAGATTTAGTAACTTGCCCAAGTTACACAAACATTAGGTGACAGAGCTGGGATTTGAATTTGGGCAGTCTGGCTCCAGAGACTTCCTAACAGCTATACTTACTCCCTCTTGGGAGTTGTGATGTATAATGGCTATCACTGCACTCAAGTACAAAGTTGTCATTGTCCTTGGTGTTACTTCATAGCACATTCCCTAATTGTAAAAGGTTGCATTTCCCCCACACCCTTTCACTGTTTGTGTCTCTTTTTTTTTCTTCCATGGAAAAAATTTCAAAACTGACTTTGGACCACTGATAAGAATGTTTTAGGAACCAAAGATCTTATGAATGATCTAGTTTTCTATACCTGAGTTCCATTACAAAAACAAAGTTTCATCTATATGACATTTTGCTTTATCTTTTTTTCTTAAAAATAATTTCTGTGCTTACTAATTTTCAGTTGTCACTGAAGTTTTCTGATTGCAGGTTAGGGATCAATTGCATAGCTGTTAACAGAGGGTTTTAATTGGGGGCAAAATATTGCTGTCCTTGAATGTAGGATTATAGGTGAGGAGGATTTTGTGTAACTGGTTTAAATAGCAACTTCCTCCTTGTAAATTTCTTTCTTTTTGAAATATAGATATTTCTGTAAGGTAATTTGTTCATTTATTTCTCTTGTTCATTGTTTATTCAGCAAACATTTGAGTGTCTACTGTGTACAAGTGTATTTAGGATTTAGGTCCTGTGGGGTATTAAGGCACACAGAATAGAGATATAAATTTTTTTGAAACCCTTTTTTAGTTTAGGAGATATAACTTTTTGTTACATTGTATTTTTTCATAACAGTTAAGCATCATAAATCTTTGAGAAATATGTTTCTTAGGTGAGGCTTGTTACTATTTGAGATGGTCCATTTAAAATACTATCTTTATATACTGAGTCTTGGAAGGACACATGTTCCTTTCAGGAATAATTTTCACCTTGATTTCAAACTTCTGGTTTCATTTTACATACAGAAATTTACTTGAATATATATAGTTTGTGTTCTATATTGCTAGTCCAGAAAAGTATGCTCTTTCATAGTAATCGGCCAAATCATTGAAATTTTGCCATTCTGTGGAGTAGTATTTTGAACAGAATTATAATTTGCTGAAGCATTCAATTGGAAAGGGAAGAGAAGGAATTGTCAACTAATGTTACTGTTCAGCTTGTTACCTAGCTGGTAACTTGGAGCAGAAAGATGGAGTGATAAATCTCTTTCCTTCTACTATGAGTTGTATCTCAATACAGTAAACTGGTAGTAGAGTCCAAATTATTTGGTTTTACTAGAATTGATACTTTAAATTGATAGAATAAATGGGATTTTGATAGGAACTTAGATTTTTGATGTATAGGTACTGATTAGAATGGAAATATGTTTTCATGTTACTGAAAGTTAGAGTGGTAAAGTTTTGATTTAGCTATTTGGAAATGGGTTATTTTGTTTTTGTTTTTGTTTTTTTGAGGCAGAGTCTCCCTCTGTCACCCAGGCTAGACAGAGTTCAGTGGGATCATCATCATTGTAGCTCACTGCAACTTCAAACTCCTGAGCTCAAGCTATCCTCTTGGTTCAGCCTCCTAAGCAGCTGGGACTACAGGTGTGTGCCACCACATCTGGGTAATTTTTCTGTTTTTTGTAGAGACAGGGTCTCTTGCTTAGGCTGGTCTCAAACTCCTGGCCTCAAAGCCATCCTCCTACCTTGGCCTCCCAGAGTGCTAGGATTATAGGCTCAAGCCACTGCACCCGGCCTGGAAATGGTCTTTATAGTAAAACTGCTTGACATTTTATATGTTAGAACAGTGGTATTCTGTAAGAAAATAGATTGTAAATGTAGGCTTGGTAATTGCAATTTCAGACATCCCGTTGCTATGATACTTTATTAAAAAGGCAATGAGTAGTAGTTGTCCATGCTATTAAATTCAGAAACATGTGGCCTGCTTGTCAGAATGATTGTCACTTTGAAAAAAACCAAAAAACCTCCTGAAAGCGAAAGATAAAAAGTTGAGGATATAGTGACATGGATAATATAGATTTTGTAATATTATCAAATGTGAAATTTGATAATATTGTGGTCTCAATAATTTTTATGCAATACATTTAATAATTTTTATACAATACATTTTTTTAAAATTTTATTTTATTTTTATTTTTTATTTTTTTTGAGACAGAGTCTCACTCTATTGCCTAGGCTAGAGTGCCATGGCATCAGCCTAGCTCACAGCAACCTCAAACTCCTGGACTCAAGCCATCCTTCTGCCTCAGCCTCCCCAGTAGCTGGGACTACAGGCATGTGCCACCATACCCAGCTAATTTTTCTATATATATATTTTTTAGCTGTCCATATAATTTCTTTCTATTTTTAGTAGAGACGGTGTCTCACTCTTGGTCAGGCTGGTCTCGAACTTCTGAGCTCAAACAATCTGCCCGCCTCGGCTTCCCAGAGTGCTAGGATTATAGGTGTGAGCCACCGTGCCCAGCCTACAATACATTTTTTACATCATTTATACCTTTTTTTGTGACTCTGTATGTGCTGGGCCCCAAGAAGTAAAAATTTGTTATTAAGTCATTGAGGTGGATTAATTGTAAATGTGGTTAGGAATTGACTTTGTCTCAGCAGACTTGCTCATATTTTTTAAAAAACCCAGAAATTTAAAAATAACTCGGGTAGAGATATGTTTTCAATACAATATTTGTTTAAACACAATTAACTTTTCAGGTAGTTTTTGGTCTTCTAGTTAGCCTCTGAGTGGTAATTTTTAGCCCATGACATACCCTGAAAGGAAACTTGAGTTACTAAAGCTTGGGTTAGCCATTCTTAATCAAAACTTCTGTATCCAACCACTTTTTCATATACTTACACAACCTAGACATTTTTCTTATACTTACAGTTTACTAGCACTTTATTCTTTCTTGGCCTACCTTTTAATTGATGAAATAAAGGGAAGAAATTAATGAAGATATCAGATACCACAGATTGCTTTGGGAGTAGAAGTTTAAAGGATCTCACCATCTTGGCCCCTTTTTTCTTTGTTTTCTGTCAATAGGCTAAGGGAACGTAAACAGTTGCTTATAGAAACTTATTAATAGCTAACATTTGTTGAGAGCTAATGATGTATTGGGCACTGTTCTAAGTGGTTTAACGTGTTCTTTCTTATTGAAGTCTCAAAAGAATTCTACATGGTTAAGTTTTATAAGTATAATACTTATATAGTAGGTATTTAATAATGTTTAAGAATACAAGTTTTTATGGTTTCATATTAAAAAATGGAAAATGAATGTAAAGAAATGTAAAATACATTACATTTCTTTTTATCCTTGCTGCCTGTTTTTTATTTAGTTCATCCTGGACATATGGGCCAGTAATTCTTTTATATTATGCATATCTTTAATACTATGAAAGCAAATATATAGGAACTGTTTGACAAATATGGAAAAAAAAAAATCGTATCATTCTAGGCCTCTTGAGGTGTATGAATCTCTTTGACATCTTTTAGATTTGCTTTTTCTTTTTCCATTTAAAATTTTGGAAAAAATATATTTTTACACTGATTTGGTTCTTAGCTATGTAGGAGAAATGAACCCAGGCACCAGGTTTGCTGGTTAAAGTAGAATTAAGAATATGGTTTTTTTTTTTTTTCCAGGAGAGTCTTTCTTAAAATTACAATAATAAATACTTTTCATGCTCCAATTTAAACTTTTTGTAGAGAAACAAATACATGTTACTTATCGGAATTATTAAGAGCTTCGTTCTAGTAAGGTTGTTTACCAATTGGCTACTCAGGGGTGGAGTCATTTCACAAAGGATCTGCAGCGGATGAATTAGGATGAATTAGACCGGTAGTAACTTCACCCTTCTGCTTGTCCCAGCTGGAGCAGGATTAGGCCTCATTCAACTGCAGCTGGTTCCCAGGAAAATGAAGGCTGTTCCTTCTGGTTTTTTCCTTTGACAGGAAAGTCATAGTTCCCAACAGATGGCTTTCATCAGCTCTGTACATAACTCTAAATTCAAGGCCAGAGAATTACTTTCAACTTCATTAGGGAACAGGTGAAGAAACAGTTTGTAGTATGGCACTAGTTTGTTAAGGGTTGAAATGAAGCATAGACATTTCAGTAGTATAGCATTTAGCTCTGCAGAATATCATTCTAAGTTAAAATAGTTGCTAACTGCCAGCAATTAAAAAAAGACTAATAGGAAAAAATGTCTGGCTGTAGTGGTGATTGACGTGTATTTTGTTATTAAATTATGCATACAATGTATTAAAAAACAATTGAATCTTCTGCATTTTGTAGAATTTTGAGGCAGTAGTAATCTTGGATCACAGTGATTCTAATCTTATTTCACAAATAGGGAAACTGACAGCCAAAGAGATTGAAGTGTCTTGTCCAGTGCCACACAAGTTAAAAACGTCTTGGGAGAATTGGTCAGGCCTTTCTCTGTTCTGTGCTTTTTTTCATTATGCTGTAGTACTGCTTTATTACTGTTACAGAGCAATGAATATAAAATAATGTAGGTAGAACTCTCTTCCTTAATGGAAAGTATAGAATAAACCCTGGTCTAGAAAAATCTTGATGATCTTGTAAACCACAGGTATGTAAATCTGCTTGTTTCAGTGTTTGAAAATACCTGTACACTCTTGTTAGAGAGTTGAAAGAACTTTTGGGGAAAAGACTGCTTTCTGATGACCCAAATTAGAGTAATTAGAAAGTTTTCTTATGTTTTTAGCTAAATATTAGAAGAATAATGTTGAGCTACCTTAGTGCTGGAAGAAAAAGTACTTGAGTTTGAAAAAAATTGTCTACTTAAAGATAAGTCTGATTTCAATAAGTCTGCAACACAGATGACCTTGGAGTGACTTGGATAATTGCTTAGAATTTAAAGTTCTTGAGACTGAGGTTTCTGTTAATTAATGAAGTAATATTTATCAAAGGTACTAAATATGGATGGACTGAGATGCAGTTGAGCACTAGTTATATATACAAAATATCTGGGAGGCGCTTGAGAAGTTTGTAATACTATCAGTAAACAAACTGTATAGGAAAGGCTGCAGACAATAAATCATTTTTGTCTTTATTGGTTTTTATGACTAACAGCTCATCTCTGCATTACTTCTACTTTGTCATAAAACTTAGCAAATATGTTAAGTTAGTGGCAAGTAAAAGTTAAGATTGGGGACAGTTGCTTATAAAATAATTGGGCAATTTTAAGATTACTGATATAAACTGTTAAAACATTTTTAGCTGCGAGACTTTTTTCAGTTATTTTCTTATTTTTTAAATATTTATTTAAAAAATTTTATTTTTACAAGCGTTAAAGAAGATAGATGGTTTATTTGCCATTTACCTTTTGTGCAGAGTGGGTGATTCTCTGTATGTAGGGGTGTTCTCAGACTTGTGCTAGAGGCCACTTTCTCCTCCAGGGAATTGTGAACTGTAGTTGACCTAGAGAGCTGCTGTTAAGTGGTTTTCAATTCTTTCAGCTTAGTAGAGTCTAGGTTCCTTTTTCTTAGTCGTTGGCTATAGTAAAGCATTTAACTCCTCCTGAGTTTTCTAGAACCTGTAACAGAACTCTTAAAAACATTACTATTATTTTTAGGTGTTGAGTGTGATGCTATACTTCACTAGTTTCCCAATTTTTCTATTCAGGGCATCTTTAAATATCTGACTTAGTGTTTAGATCCTCTTTCACCGTTTTCGTGCCTTATTTCTTTTCATGCCAGTTAGCTTTTCTGTAATTCTATAAAATAAATCCATGGCTCTGTTCTTGACACTAAATCCACTATAGAATTACTTGACAAGACTTAAAAACAAACAAACAAAAAAAACATCAAACCAATTAGACTAGCAGTGGGGCCCAGGTTTCAGGGTTTTTTGTTTGTTTGTTGCTGTTTTTTTTTTTTTTTTTTTTTTTTTTTTTTGTTGAGACAGAGTCTCACTTTGTTGCCCAGGCTAGAGTGAGTGCCGTGGCGTCAGCTTAGCTCACAGCAACCTCAGACTCCTCGGCTTAAGCGATCCTACTGCCTCAGCCTCCCGAGTAGCTGGGACTACAGGCATGCGCCACTATGCCCGGCTAATTTTTTCTATATAGATTTTTAGTTGTCCATATAATGTCTTTCCATTTTTAGTAGAGACGGGGTCTCGCTCAGGCTGGTCTCGAACTCCTGACCTTGAGCAATCCACCCGCCTCGGCCTCCCAGAGTGCTAGGATTACAGGCGTGAGCCACCGCGCCCGGCCTGTTGCTGTTGTTTTTTAATGTGCATCTATAATCTGCAGCTGGGGTTGAGAACTATTGCTCTGATGCTTAGAAACAATCCCTGTAGTGGGAACTGGCTGAGGGAGTCAGGGGACAGAAGAAGCAGGTACTTTTTACCTAATAATTGACTTTCAGACAAAATAGATGAAATAACTTCATACCCACTCTTAACGAGCACTCCCTGGACCCAGGACAGTGTACTCTGGATACCTAAATTGTTTTATCTTATTCCCTGGCCATAACTGCCCTAATCTTCTTCTGTTTCCTCTCCTTACTGTCACTGCACCTGCTCTTTGATCTTATCAAGGTCTCAAGGTATATGGTTTGCAGAGAGTTACCTACATGATTCCAGTGGGTGCCCCTCCTGTCATTCTGATGTTGTTCTCATCACTTGGTCTTTTGGCTCATTGTCAGTTACATGCTGTACTCCTAAGTCACATTGGCAAACCTTAGCTTGAATTTAAGCCAACCATTTTCCCTCCCTGTTCCTACATGGGACTGTTTTCATTTTGGAGAAAATCATGCAACCATGAGGTGGGATGCCACTTACAAATTTGTGGCCTCTAATCTCAGCTCTGTCCTCTGCTTGAGAATGTATGTCTGTGTAGTCTGTTCTCTCTGCAGCAATTCAGTAATTCCTCCAACTCATTTTCTTTCTCATTTTCAGTAGATACTTCCATATGCTACTTCACGGAGAATAGAATCTATCCATTCAAATGAGCTCATTCAGTTTATACTCCTCTCATAGCAACCTAAATACATCTGTGCTTATTTTTACCCCCTTTGCTACTTTCTCAGAGGACAGTGAAAGAAGTGTCAAAGGCTAATCTCTCCATTTATGTGCAGGATCCTATTCTCTCCTGCCTCAGGGGCCTTGTTCCATCAATAATGTTCCCCAGTTTTTCTACTCTGCCATCTTTCTCTCTGACATCTTAACCCTTAGCTTGCTGAAGTCTCTCCCATCCGTGTAAAAAACAAACGAAAAACCTCTCCTTCTCTCCGTGTATACTCTGTCTCCTTCCCGTCATTTTAAAACTTCTTGAAGAAAGATTGTCTTCATTCCAAATTTGCTGCAGTCTGGGTTTTGGCCCTAGAGTTACTATTCGAAACTGTTCTTGTAGACAATTTTACCTGACTTCTCAGCAGCATTTAGCATTTGTTGACCATTCTTTCCTCCCTTGACCTCTGGGATGACCCTTAGGTGTCTCCCCCCTGCTCCCATCTTTCTGGTAATTCCTTTTCAGTTGACTGGCATTTTATCTTTTGCATGTATCTTAGATGTTGGTATTCCCTAAGGTTCTGTTTGTCACTCATTTCTTATTGTTTCAACCTTCCTGAGTTATCTTTAGACCTCTCTCCTCTATGCCCATGACTGTAATTTCATATCTAATTCAAGACCTCTTTTCTGATCTCTGGACTTGTATATCCCCCTGTGTAGTGTTTTATGTCAGTCACTTCAAATTCATGATGACCCAGATGGAATTTATCACCTTCCCCTCAACTTGCTCTTCTCATTTCTTACTGTGGTAAAAGGCATTGCCATTGACTCTTATGCTTAAAACAGAAACTTTGGCGTCATCTTCCACACCTCCCTTGTACATCTTTTGGATTCAGTTCAGTCCCTTCCCCATCATCTCTCTTATACTTTTTAAACATCTTTTAATTAATTTCTGCATCCCAGGTGCTCCTCCTTCAGAGGAGGTCCTCATCATTTCTCTACTGATTATCTTAGTAACTTCCTTATTGGTTTTCCCTTCTCTTGTATCTTCTTCCTCTAGTCCACGTTATTGCCAAGAAAGATCTTATTAAGAAGTGATTAAGAACACAGGCTCAAGGACGAGACCATCTGGGTTTGCCTCCCACACTGGCACTACTTACTTGTTCTATAATCATTCTTTGCCACAGTTCTATCTACAAAATGGGGCCAATACGGTGCTTATCTCATAATGGAGTTGTGAGGATTTAATGAGTTAATATTCTCAGGGCTAACAGAGCTTTGTGTAATGATAGAAATGTTCTGTTTCTGTACTGTTCTCCAGTAGCCATAGCCACATGTAGCTGTTGAGCCCTTGAAATGTGGCTAATTGACTAAGGAGCCAAATTCTTAATTTTATTTTTAATTATAATTTAATTGAAATAGCTACATATGGCAAGTAGTTACTGTATTAGTACAGAATATATGAGGTCCTTAGAATAGTGTTTAGCACATAAGTGCTCAATAAATATTAGCTATGATTACTATCTTTCTAAAATTAAGCTTATTCCTCTGCTTAAAATCCTTCAGTGCCAAATTCTATGGTATAGTTTATGTGATTCATAGCCCCTTGCCCTGCTTTGTTCCAAACTTGTCTACTGCGACTTTTTCATATGCCCTCTGTGTTCCACTGTACTAGTGGTTCTCAGAGCATGGTCCTTGGACTGGCACCAGTGGTAGTGTCCTCTGAAAACTTGTTTGAAATGCAAAGTCTTGAGCCATAGTATAGGCGTATTGAATCAGAAACTGGGGTTAGGGCTCTACATCCTATAGGTTAGGAAGTCTTCCAGGTGATTCTGATGCATGCTAAAGTTTGAGAACTGCACTTACATCAGACTTCGTACAGGTCCTTAGATCTACCTTGTTTACTCTTGCTCCTATATTTTTCTTCTGTCTGGAATGATTATCCCTTTTCTGTTCATCACCTAGCTCTTATTTAACCTTGCAAATTTGGTTTAGGTGTATCTTCTTTCTTTCTTCCCTCTTTATCACCCTGTTCCCAGGCTGACTTGGAGAACTTTCTTCATCTCCATCCTGTACATACCTGTATACACCTCCATCATAGCCCATTTTACATTGTAGTCTTTCAGCCTGCCTTTCGTTAGTGAACTTAGGTCCTTGTTTTTCATCTTTATATCCCCATCTATCTGGCACAGTGTCTGGTTGCTTTGCATGTATTTATTGAACATCTTCCAGGTGCCAGCACAGTGATTAGGTACTAGGTGAAGGAGATACAGTCTCTGTAATTCACACACAGTGATGAGTGCTCTGATGGGGCGAAACAGAGTGCTGTGAAAACAAGGGGAGGGGTGGGGGAGGGTGAAGTCAAGGGACGTCTTTTCAGAGGAAGTCACATGTGTGAGGTTAGTGAAGTGGGGAAGCAAATGGGTGGGGTGGGAAGGAGAGTGGTTCCTGCAGAGGAAACAGCATGTACAAAGGCCTAGAAGCAAAACATTGTAGGCACATAAGTGTTTCATTGGATATGAATTTTTAAAAATCACGTTTAACTTTTAGATCTCAGTTTTGAAGTTACCATCTTCCCCAGCACACACTGCATTTTATTTGCTCCTGTAGTTTTTAAGCAGCTTTTATACTTGATATCATGATTTCTTTGAGTGGATGGTTAAGGTGTGGTAAGATAGGGTAACCTCCAAGCCAACAGGATACATTTATTTACTTATTTATTGCCTTTTAAAGCAGAAAAAAGGATCTGTTTATCTGACAGTTATTCTACAGGGTGAGGAACACATCAGTGGTGGCAAAGGCAAACAAATTCCTCTCATTGCACAAAAATGGGCCAAGATTTTAAACAAGCAACTTTAAACTTGGACCTTTGAGAGAGCATATCTTTTAGAAGGGTGACAGGTGGCCCCCACGCCAACCACCTCTGTTGTCACTTTTGTAGCCCCACTCTGTATTGGCTCTTTTTGCCCTTGTTCCTGCCCTCCTGCATTTCCTGTTGCTCTCATTAACCCTCCGTTGTAAGAGTAACAAGGTAATGTGCTATGCAAGTCCCAACTTTTAGTTTGCTGATGAATACCTGCTTTTGTCTGTTTGGAACTTATATATGTAATTTTCAGTAAACACTTAATTTTTACTCACTTTGCATGCTTTATAAGCAGGTTGGCTTCATCACTTATTAACTTTGAAAGAAGACTAATAAAAATTCAAAGTTTTGTTTCTCAACTTCAGCTAAGCAGGGCAAACCTAGGGGAGATGGAAAGAGGGAAATAAAATCGTTTCCCTCAAAACTATATATGGGTGGTAATATCATGTTTCTGAAGTATTTCAGATATTAAAGAATTTTGTTTTTGCATATATTTTCTTTTGATGTAACACTTTTGTAGTAAAGTAGGCAGTTCAGGTGCTATGACCAAGTTTTACTTATGCAGAATTATGTGGTTAGTTAAGGGACCAAAGGAACTAGAGCCCAGGTCTCTTCAAGTCCGGTACTCCTTCAGCCATATCAAGCTGCCTCTTGTGAAAGACTGTAGTTTATGAAAATGCAAACATTAAAAAAAAAGTGAGTACTTCTTTAGCATTTGTTTCATACATCTGTTAAACCATTTATCAAATCATATGTATTATTAATCTTTGGATTCAGCTCCTGGCATTTTGTCAGATACTCATAAAGTGTTTTTAGAATTGACACTATCATGTTTGAGTTGGAAAGGGGAATAATAGAAATTAGGTGGGTTTTTTAAAAAATATTATTTAACTCTCTTATTAAGCTTAGAAGCGGAACCATTTATCCTCTCAAAATTTATAGCCTCTGTGGATTACAAGGAGATAACAGATTTTCAGATGTATTCTAGAAATGTTTGATTCCTCAGGTAAAAAGTACCATTTGCTACTTATTTCAAGATATTATTTATTCTTTATTACCCAGAGAGGAGTATTAAAAGTTAAAAAAAAATTATTTTCCCAATAGATAATATATTCATCATTATACAAAATTCAAAAAGCTTTTATAAAAGAGTATTCTGTGAAAGAGTATTCTTCTAACTCCTATTCCCTAGCTACCTGATTCCCCTCCTGGGAGACAGCCAGTTAGTTTTATAAGTTTCTTTTGTACCTTTCAGAGAGATTCATTGGATATACAAGTGATCATTTTATATATACATCACCCTTTTTTCACAGTTGGTAGTATATCTTAATGTATTGTTCAGCACCTTAACTTTCTTTTTCCTCCCCATTTAATGATACATGGTATGGGCCACATAACGTTTCAGTCAACACTGGACCACATATACGACGGTGGTCCCATGAGATTATAATGGAAAGAAGTGAAATTACAGGGGCTTCAAGATGGCTGACTAGGGGAACCCAGCACTTGCCTCCTCCACAAAGAAGGACCAAAACAGCAAGTATATAATCACGTTGAATAGAGTGTCTAAGAGAGAACACTGGAATTCAGCAGGGAGTGATAGGGAATAACAGAAAGGGAAGTGAAACAGCTGGCCCAGCTGGAATTGGCTTAGAGCCAGGAGAAACTCCCCAGTGTGGGGAAAAAGGTAAGAGAGATATTCCCTAGTAGTCTATATTCCTACCATGTGTTCCTGCAGTCCGAGCTTCAGAAGAGCCCCTTGGCCCTTGTGGGCCCTGACATTAGAATATGAAGTTGTCTGGGGTCCACGTGATGGCATTATGCTGGAGAGGGAATTTGCACTGAGACCTGCACACCTCTGAGACCCGAGCAGCTGCAGCATTGTGCTCTCTTGAGAACTCAGCCCCCACTAGACTGCATCCTGCTCTGGGCCCTGACAGCCTCTGTATCTCCACATCCCTGGAGCCCTCCTGATATCCCCCCATGTCAACCTAGAAGGCTGCAGTATTGCAACCCCAGCTGGACCCAGTGGGGCAGCTGGGTTCCTAGTACTCTAGCCCGTGCAGTACCCTACACCCTGGGTAATGGGTGGTATAGCACACTGGGGAGGCTAGGCTGTACTCAACACAAAGGGAGACAAAGCATGTGACTGACAGCAACCCCAGCACCCACCTCATCTGCAGCAGGACCACCATGCACTTGCATGTGTCTTTGGGGGGCCTGGAGACTGGCCTGCCTGGATAATGTCTGGGGCCTGAAGACAGGTTTACATCAACCACCACTGCTGCTGGAGTGTGCTTTCTGGGGTTGGGGGATCAGCCTGTCCCACTCTCCACAGCTGGTTCATGTGCTCCACTAGAGGGCCTAAGGACAGTCCCATCTACCTGCTGCTGCTACCAGTACCTACATGCGTAGTCTGGGGGCCAGGAGATCAACCCACTCTGCCTGCTGCCACTGGTATCTCTGTACACCATCAGGGAGGCTGAGGACAGGTCCACCCTGCTCACTGGCACGGCTGCTAGTGCCCAAGCGTGCTGTTCAGAGGCCTGGAGATCAGTCTGCCCACTGGCACCTGCTTGTGTGCACTCATGCTTTCCAGGGGCCTGAGGACAAGCACACCCAGCCTCCCTCCACCCCCCACTAGCACCTACTCACATGCACCACCTGTAGGCCTGGGGACTGGCCTGCCCAATGTGTCACAACCACAGCTGGCATCTACGTGTGCCACCTAGGGGTCTGAGGATTGCCTATCACTGCTACTGCCATTGCCAACACTATCCATGCTGCTCCGGAGCCCAGGGATCTGCCTGGCTGCCTGGCCTAATGCTAGCTACCACTGCCAGCACCTGGCCTACTGCTGCCACTGTCAATACTGGAGCAAGCCACATAGAGACCCAAGGCTCAGCCTGCCCAGACCCGCTGCCACCAGTGCCCACATACACTGTGAAGGGACCCAAGGACCAGCATGCCCAGCCCACTCCTGCCACCACTGGTGTCTAGGACTGGCCTGCCTGGTGTCCCTGTCTACAGCAAAACTTCACCACAGCCTCCACTAACAACCACAGCCCAAGCCACTGAGAAACTCACAGATGCCACTGACGCCGAGTATAGCTGAAGAAATCATATGGAGACTACACTACTATGCCCACCCAGAATCAAAGCCAAAGCACCCTTTCCAACCAACACTGTGGGAAAAAGTCTTTTCCTATAAAAGCCAATCCATAAAATTGGAAGAAATGACATTAAACCAGATGTGCAGATATCAGTATAAGGACACAGGAAACATGAAAAAGCAAGGAAATGTGACACCCCCAAAGGAACATAATAATTTACGGATTCCAGTGAAAAATCTACAAAACGCCTGAAAAACAGTTCAAAATAATATTAAAGAAGCACAGTGAGACAAGAGAACACAGATAAACAATGAAAAGAAATCAGAAAAACAATTTGTGATCTGAATGAGAAATTCAACAGAGATAGATGTAATAAAGAACCAAACAAATCCTAGAACTGAAGAATTCAATGTGAAATAACAACTACAACTGAGAATTTCAACAATAGACTAGATCAAGCAGAAGAAAGAATTTCTGAATTTGAAGATAGGTCTTTTGAAATAATTCAGTCAGACAAAAAAAAAAAGGGAATAAAAAGAATGAAGAAAGCCTATGTGACATATGGGACAGCATAAAGAAACCAAGTATTTGAATTTTGAGTGTTCCAGAAGGAAAAGAGGTGGGAAAAGGCATCGAAAACCTATTTATCAAAATAATAACTGAAAACTTCCTACGTCTTACAAAAGAGATAGACATACAGATACAGAAAGCTCAAAGATTCCCAAATAGGTTCAACCTAAGGAGGCCTTTTCCAAGGTACATTATAGTAAAGCTGTCAAAAGTCAACCAACATCATACTAACAGTGGATTTCTCAGTAGAAACCTTACAGGTTAGGAGAGAATGAAACAATATATTCAAAGTGCTGAGGGGAAAGAAAAACCCCTGTCAGTCCAAAATACTATACCCATCAAAACTATCCTTCAGAAATGAAGGAGAAATAAAGCCTTTCCCAGATAAGCAAAAACTAAGGGAATTCATCACACTTCAGACTGTCCTTAAAAGAAACGATTAAGAGAATCCTAAATCTGGAAGCAAAAAGATGATATCTACCATCGTGAAATCACACAAAAGTATAAAACTCACTAGTAGAGCAGACATACAAATGAGAAATAACTCAAATGTTACCATTACAGGAAACCACCAAACTGCAATGAAAAATAATAAGAGAGGAAGAAAGGAACAAGAATACATAAAACAATTAACAAAATGACAGGAATAAGTCCTCATCTATCAACAATAACCTTGAATGTAAATGGATTAAATTCCCCACTTAAAAGAGAGACTGGCTAAATGGATTAAAAAACACAACCTACCTATATGCTGCCTACAGGAAACTCACCTCACCTGTAAAGACACATAGGCTGAAAGTGAAGGGATGTAAAAACATATTCAATGCAAATAGAAACCAAAAGTGAACAGGAGTAGCTATACTTAGATAAAACAGACTTTAAGTCAAAAACTGTAAAAAGAGACAAGGTCATTACATAATGATAAAGTATCAATCCTGCAAGAGGATATAACAGTTATATATGCACCCAACACCATAGCACCCAGATATATAAAGCAAATATTATTATATCTAAAGGAAGAGATAGATTCCGATACAATAATAGTTGGGGACTCCAGTACTCCACTCTCAGAATTGGACATATCTAGACAAAATCAACAAAGAAACATTGGATTTAAATTGCACTTTAAACCAAATGGACCTAACTGACATTTACAGAACATTTATTTCATCCAGCTGCTACAGAATACACATTCTTTTCAGCAGCATATGTAACATTCTCCAGGATAGACCACATGTTAGGCCACAAAACAAGTCTCAGCAAAATTTTATAAAATCAAAATCATATCAAGTATCTTCTCAGACCACAATGGAATAAAACTAGAAATCAATAAAATGAGGAACTTGGAACCTGTATAAATACATGGAAATTCAGCAGCGTGCTCCTGAATGATCATTGGGTTAATGAAGAAATTGAGAAGGAAATAACAAAATTTATTGAAACAAATGAAAATGAAAACATAGCAAACATGATGGGATACAGTAAAAGCAGTGGTAAGAGGGAAGTTTATAGCAGCAGTAAATACCTACATCAAAAAAGTAGGAAGATTCAGGCCAGGCGCAGTGGCTCACACCTGTAACCCTAGCATTCTGGGTGGCCAAGGTGGGCAGATCGTTTGAGCTCAGGAGTTCCAGACCAGCCTGAGCAAGAGCAAGACCCTGTCTCTACTAAAAAACAGAAATTAGCTGGACAACTAAAAATACATAGAAAAAATTAGCCGGGCATGGTGGCACATGCCTGTAGTCCCAGCTACTCAGGAGGCTGAGACAGAAGGATTGCTTAAGCCCAGGAATTTGAGGTTGCTGTGAGCTGGGCTGACAGCCCAGCACTCTAGCCTGGGCAAAAAAGTGAGACTCTGTCTCAAAAAAAAGCAAAGAAACAAAAAAACATAGTGATGTGAATTGAGTATTTGCAAACTATTCATCCAACAAGGGATGACTGTAAAAGGAACTCAAACAACAGCAAAGAAATCCAAATCATCCCATTAAAATGTGGGCAAATGATCTGAGTAGGCATTTGTTGAAAGAAGACATACAAATAGCCAACAGGTGCCCCAGCTACAGCTGGGGACAACTTTCTTCAGATTACCTGGTGGTGAATTTAACCCAGGAGAAGATTAAGTTGAATGACTAAAACGCTTAATGACAGAGATAATGGTTCATCAAGATGGAGTTCTGCAAGACCGGGTCATTGGTAACTGGTGGAGACCGAATTTTGAACCTCCTCAGCATCCATATAGTCCTGCACATATTACAAAGCTTAAGGAACATAAGAAGTTGTTTCTGGTTCAGCTTTAAAAGAAAGCCTTGTTTGCATTCTCTAAAAATCACAGGTGGGTAGCTGCACCATTGTTTGAATTGTATGACAATACACCAGAGTATGGACCCATCATTCCTAGTCTCCCTTAGCTGTTCAGCAGGTTCAATTTTATATACAACCGAATTCCTATGCAATGGAGAAGTAAAAGAAGCTGTGTGTGTGAGCACAGCTATACACAGTGTAGAAGAATAAATGTGGTAGAAAAGTTTTTTGGTTTTATCTCTTTCCTGATCTCTAAATTGCCGCCTACTTTCTATTGTTTGAATAGTAAAGTGAGCATGAAGAACTAACTAGATAGTTCTGTAAGCAAATGTGATAATGGTTATTTACTTTTGGTTCTACTCATTACTTTTTTGTACAACATTAAAGAAAATGGCCGGTCACGGTGGCTCACGCCTGTGATCCTAACACTCTGGGAGGCTGAGGCGGGCGGATTGTTTGAGCTCAGGAGTTAGAGACCAGCCTGAGCAAGAGCGAGACCTCGTCTCTACTAAAAATAGAAATACATTATCTGGACAGCTAAAAATATATATATATATTTTTTTTTTTTTTTTTTTTTTTTTTTTGAGACAGAGTCTCACTCTGTTGCCCGGGCTAGAGTGAGTGCCGTGGCGTCAGTCTAGCTCACAGCAACCTCAAACTCCTGGGCTTAAGCGATCCTACTGCCTCAGCCTCCCGAGTAGCTGGGACTACAGGCATGCACCACCATGCCCGGCTAATTTTTTGTATATATATATTTTTTTTAGTTGTCCATATAATTTCTTTCTATTTTTAGTAGAGACGGGGTCTCACTCTTGCTCAGGCTGGTCTCGAACTCCTGACCTCGAGCGATCCACCCGCCTCGGCCTCCCAGAGTGCTAGGATTACAGGCGTGAGCCACCACGCCCGGCCCTAAAAATATATATAGAAAAAATTAGCCGGACATGGTGGTGCATGCCTGTAGTCCCAGCTACTCGGGAGGCTGAGGCAGGAGGATTGCTTGAGTCCAGGAGTTTGAGGTTGCTGTGAGCTAGGCTAACGCCACAGCACTCACTCTAGCCTGGGCAACAGAGTGAGACTCTGTCTCAAAAAAAAAAAAAAAAAAAAAATTAAAGAAAATGGACTTCTTTCAGGAAAAAAAAAAAAAAAGATAAATAGCCAACAGGTATATGAAAAAATGCTCAGCATCACTAATCCTCAGAGAAATGCAAATCAAAACAACAATGCGATATCATCTTACCCAAGTTGGAATGACTATTGTAAAAAACAAAACAAAACAGAACAAAACAAAAACCAGAAACAAATGCTGGCAAGGATGCTGAGAAAGAGAACTCTTATACATTGTTGGTGGGAATGTAAATGAGTACAGCCATTATGGAAAACAGTATGGAGGTTTCTCAAAAAACTAAAAATAGAACTACCATATGATCCAGCAATCCTACTAGTGAATATTTAATGAAAGGAAAGCTAATCAAGATATCACAGGGATACCTGCCTCTCCATGTAGCATTATTCACAACAGCCAAGATATGGAATTAACTTAAGTGTCCATCAGGGGATGAATAGATAAAATGTGGACACCATGGAAGAAGAAAGAATGAAATCTTGTCCTTTGTAGGAACATGGGTGGAAATGAAAGTCATTATGTTAAGTGAAATAAGTCAGGCACAGAAAGACAAATGTCACATCTTCTAATTTATGTGTGGGAGCTAAAAACATTGGTGTCATGGTAGTAGACACTAGAAGATGGTTATCGGAGGCTGGGAATGGTGGTGGGGGCTGGCGGTTGAAGAGAGGTTGGTTAATGGGTACAAACATAGATAGAAGGAATAAATTCTAATGTTCAGTAGTAGCACAGTAGGGTGACTACAGTTAACAATGTATTGTATGTTTCAAAATAGTTAGATCTGAAATGTTCCCAACACAAAGAAATGATAAATATTCAAGGTGATGGGTATCCTAAATACCCTAATTTGATCATTACACATTGTATGCATGTGTCAGAACATCACATATACTCCATAAATACGTACAATTATTTTGGATAAATAAACTTCAAAAAGATTATAATGGAGCTGAAAAATTTCTATCATCTAGACATTGTGATACGATAGGCTTTATAACATTGTAGTGCAGTGCATTACTCATGTTTGTGGTGACGACGGTATAAATAAACTTGCACTGCCAGTCATATAAACATCTGGCACATACAGTTGTGTATTGTATATAATATTTGATAATGAAAATAAATGATTTACTGGTTAATGTATTTACTATGCTATACTTTTTATCCTTATTTTAGAGTATACTCCTTCTACTTATAAGGAAAAAAGTTAACTTGTAAAACAGCCTCAGCCAGGTATTTCAGAAGTTGTTATTATCATAGGAGATGATGGCTCCATGTGTGTTCTTGCCCCTGAAGATCTTACAGTGGGAGAAGATGTGGAGGTGGAACACAATGATAGTGATGATCCTGGCCCTGTGTAGGCCTAGGCTAATGTGTGTGTTTGTATTAGTGCTTAACAAAAAAGTTAAAAAAATTTTTTAATAGAAAAAAACTTACAGAATAAGGTTATAAAGAAAGTAAATGTTTTCATATAGCTGTACAGTATGTTTATTTAAAGCTAAGTGTTACTACAAAAGAGTTAAAAAGTTTATAAAGCAAAAAAGTTTTTGTACACTAAGGTTAATTTATTGAAGAAAGAAATATTTTAAAATAAATTTAGCATAACCTAAGTGTACAGCGTCTATAAAGTCTATCTTAGTGCACAGTATTGTCCTGGGCCTTCGTGTTCACACACCACTCGCTCACTGACTCACCCAGAGCAACTTCCAGTCCTGCAAGCTCTAGTCATGGTAAGTGCCCTTCAAGTGTACCATTTTAAAAATCTTTTATACCTTATTTTTACTGTGCTTTATCTATGTTTAGATACCCAGAGTCTTACCGTTGTGTTACAATTGCCTACAGTATTTAGTACAGTAACATTCTGTACAGGGTTGTAGGCTAGTAGCAGTATACTATGCCATACAGCCTAGGTATTTAGTAAACTATACCATCTAGATTTGGGTAAGTACATTCTGTGATATTTGCACAAATTCGAACTCGCCTAATGACACATTTCTCAGAACAAATCCCTGCTAAGCAACACATGGCTCTGTCTTAAAGCATGTTCCATATGAGTACATAAGGCTTAGTGGTGTTCCATTGTTAGTGGACATTTGTTTCTGATTTTTTGTGATTACAAACAGCACTGCACTAAATAACCTCATTTGTACATCATTTCACTTGTAAGTCCCTAAAAGTGGAATTATTGGGTCAAAGATCATTATGGCATTATAATTTTGATATTTCTAAGTTTCTCCCTAGAGATTCATCAGCAGTATATGAGAATAACTGTTTTCCTTACACCTTTTGCAGCATACTGTGAACTTTTTGACCTTTGCAGTCTGATAAGTGAAAAAAAAAAAAATCGTTACCCATTTTTTACCCCATTCTTTTATTCACATGGGTTTGCTCTCCCAACCTAGTGACCAGAGAAAACGTCTGATTTGTGTTTCTAGGCAGTTTTAAGCCTGCTTATTTAAAATTTATAGCTCTTATAGGTAATCAGAACTTTGTTGTTTCTTTTAAAAAGAAGTTATTATGTTGCTTTAGAAATATCTAGGTGTTTTGCTGGGTCTCTTTTGTAAGCAGTGACCTATACTGATAGATTTCTATCCTGTAGAATGCATTTCTACTCTACACAAATAAAAGTTTTGGCCTGTTGCTTTTCTGCTTATGTCAAGGAAATCCTATTTAGCAGATGCTTTCGTATGTCATAGTTTGCAGTCTTTTCAAGTGCAGATTATATAGTATTGTATTTGAAAACCTGTATAATGTTGAATAAATATTATGTGCTAGGTTTTATATTTGGGTTGCAGCGATCCTTTAAGGAAGATTGTCTATTTTCTAGATGAAGCACGGGCTCATAGAAGTCAAGCAATTTGCCCAAGGTTATATAGGTGAGGTATAGCATGTTCGAGTGTAGAGGGTAGTAGAGTGCTCAAGAGCAAAAAACTGCAAATTCAGAGTTGAGATAAACTGAAATTCTGGTTCACTTTAAACTTAGTGCAGCAGTTTAAAGTACTTTCTGAATCATTACAACACTAGTTCTGATTAGTTTAGGGCTTACATAACAGTATTAAAGACTGTAGATCCCAACCTCAACATTTACTTGTTATTTGATCTTTAAGTTGCTTAACTCTCTGAGTTTCACTTTTCTTTTCTGTAAAAGAAGCAAAGTCATAGTACCTAAATTACCAAACTCATAAAGCCACCACCTTTTTAAAGATTGTTTTTAGCCCTAGCCCATTATAGCACTAATGGTTTTTTCGCCTTTACTTTCAAAATTAAAGAATAGGAAGTACTGCCGACTTCTTTCTCCTTTATCCAATAAAACAAAAAAACATCTGTTTATTGGCTCACAAAATTCTGCCATTGCATTTTAAGACCATGTGAAATTTTCATGAACACGTGTAAATTTTAACAGGATGTAGAAATAGACATCTACATAGTTTTAAAAGCATTTGTCACATATTCTATAATTTATTTAAACTAAGATGGATGTTTCTGGTTATGTTTTTTGGAAAAGGCAAAATATTTGAACAACTCCCTGCTGTCCCCCAATTTGGCCCTTTTTTTAGTATTTGGAAGTAACAGTATATCTCTCTTTCCCTAATAAAAGAACAACAGAAAATCTCCTTCATAAACAGAAAACAAGCAGAGTACCTCCTTGTTAAAGTTGTTAAAATAGGTTTTTATTTTGTATCCTGAAGCTCAAGATTAGGGTAAGGACCTCCCACCTGCTCCGACTCCATGCAGAGTAACCTGGCCTATATTAGGAATCAAAGTAATGACTTTAGTATAATTAACTGTTGTATAGCACTGCTTCTCAAATTTTTACTTGAGGTTTCATATTTTTGAGGAGGCCTGAGATTTTGCATTTCTAAAAAGCTCCCATGTATTCCACTGTTGTACAAAACATGGTTTCAGTAGCAAGGTTCTGTAGGACTAATCTCTCTTTTACTCTTGGCTGAGTATCATAAATCATATGCTAAATTTCAGACATTCAGATGTGCCTGTCCCAGGCACTGTGCAGGTACTGAGGTTATAACAGGGATGCTAGGTAGATGAGCAAGTGGGGAAGCCAAGGAAGTAACAATTATGTATATGTAAGTGGTGGTGCAGAAGGCCAGGGAACTCTGAGAATCTTAAGTACAGGTTTATGAAGATATTAAACCTAGTTTGTCTGATATCTTGACATCTAGGTTCCTAGTAGGTATAGGATGGAGCTTTGACTAAATCATTTATCAGTCTGTAACAGTTGTTGGCAAGCTTTTCCTGCAAATAGCCAGATAGTAAATGTTCTAGGCTTTGCTTTGGTCTGACTACTCAAGTCTGAAAAGTAGCCGTACAGGTACTGTGTGTGATTGTGTGCTCCAGTATGACTTTGCATATACAAGTAGTGGGCTGGATTTGGCCTACAGGCTCTAGTTTGCCAGCCCCTGCTCTAGAACAGCAGTGTATTACTGTCAGTTGTAAGATATGTTGAGAACAATTTAAAGTAAGGAATGATTTATTTAAAAAATTTACATCTACAGTAAAATTCATTTGCATTTGAATGTGCTGTCTTGGAACATGAGTTTATAGACATAGGGGTAACCCTGAGAATATATCATGCATGTGATTGTCATTTGTACATCACTGGGGGCAGAGGGTCAAGATCTACTCTAGAATTTTAGTTAGCACTTCTACAGGGCCGCACAGATGCCCATTTCCCCCTTTGTAATAAAAGGGAGAAAGAAGCCATGACAGGTGGCAGGAGTTAGAGAATCTCAGTATAGCTATGCATTGAACCATTTCTGTAAATTGCTTTTTCTGACAACATTGAAAAATATGTGATTTCTAGGCCAGAAGAGAACATCTCTGGGTACCCAGTTACCATCATTTAGGGTAATGAATAAAATTTGGGCTCTGGAGTTTGTTTTCCGGTTTTACCACTTGTTGTGTGAACTTTGGCAAAGTATTTAACCTCTTTGCCCTCAGTTTCTTCATGGGGTAATGATACTGTGCACAGTTTTGGAGACCATAAGAAACACCATCTGATAGTACCTGATACAGCACTGGTAAATAGTAAGCCCTCAGTAGATGTTACCTTCTTCTCTTCTGATCTGTCTGCAGAGCAGTTTCTTAATATACTGAAGGAAACTGAGGAGAAAAAAATGTTCCTGGCACATAAGAATCTTAACATTTTCTTGAAGGTATAAAAAGTAAAACAGGAACACTTTCAAAATAACATGCAAACCAGTTAGAGAGAGAGTACCTCAGATAGAGAAAAGTGTCATTTCATTGTAGAACTAAAAGTCTCAGGACTTCTTTGAATTCAGACTCATATTTTTACAGATGAGAAGAGATGAAATGATTTCCCCTAAATGTTTATATGTTGTCTTTATGTGTAGAAAAGGAGATTCTCTAACATTTGTCGATTAACCAGATGTTATTGCCTCTTGATTAGGAATTTCTTTATCTCTAAGCTAAATTCATCTGTTTCAGTTTAAGCATCTAGTAACTTGTTCTACATGTTTTGAACATTTGATAAATGTTAACTCATATACTCTTCTGACCTCAACAGAGATGTAGAGTAACTTCATAGTCTTGGCTATAAATTAAATAATTTTGATTTCTTCCATAATGCCACTAGGAACTTTTTTTTTTTTTTTTTGAGACAAGGTCTCGCTCTGTCACCCAGACTGTAGTGCAGTGGTGTAATCATAGCTTACTGACTGCAGCCTCAAACTCCTGGGGTCAAGTGATCCTCCTACTTCAGCCTCCTGGGTAGCTGGGACTAGAGGCAGCTGGTGCATGCCACCATGCCTAGCTAATTTTCAAATTTTTTGTAAAGACAGAGGCTCACTATGTTGCCCAGGCTGATCTCGAACTCCTGTCCTTAGGAGATCTTCCTGCCTTGGCCTCCCAGACTGCTGGGATTACAGGTGTGAGCAACCGTGTCATTTTGGTAACTTTGTAGTAAACTAACTTGAATTTTTTTTGCAGAGCTTAGAATTTATAATACTATTGGTCTGTTTGAGCTGCATTAGTAGAAGGGAAAGGTGCAATTGGACACTGACAAGCAAAAAGTGTAAAGTAATGGCTATTGAGAAGCTTTAGTTGTGCCTCCTGTATATATCATCCTCCTTTGCCTTAGTTCAGGCTCTTTTCTTTCTTGGGTTATTGTAGTTGTCTTTTAGATGGTTTCCCTTTATTTTTTCAATAAGTATGTAATGATACTTGACACATGATAGGTACTTTTAAATGCTGGGGGTTTAGCAGTGAACCAAATGTATACAAATCCCTGCTCTCATGGAGCTTACATTATCCAGTAGATTCCAGCTCTAAACTTACAGAGTTTACTGCTGTACTTTTGTCTGAGCGCTCTCTGTAAAATAGGTCCTCCCCTTGTTTAGAATCCTCAAGTCTACAGGGTCTATAGGGTTTCCATTGCCTCTGGACTAGGTTCAGGCTCCTGAACCTTTATGCAACTTCATCTCTTACCATGCTCTTAACCTCTGCCTTCCAGCATTTTGTAAGTCCTTGGTGGACCCATGCTCTCTTACCTTTCAGTTTTTATACATATATTTCTGCCTCAGACATCTGCCTTTTAGACACCTCTCCCCCAACAAACAAACAAAACCCAAAATAGCTGATACACATCTTTTAAGCCTCCTAGACTTACCCACTGCCACTTCTCCACCTCGGTGCAATGACTCTTCCTTAATAAACAAACATTCTCATGGGACCTTGGGCATACTGATGGTGTGACATTTTCTTCCCTGAATTATGATAGTCTGCTTATTTATATGCCTGTCCTGCTAGAATTAAAGGCAAGAGCTGCTTTTTTTGTTTCTTAATTCTCCATGTCTGTCAAGGGGTCTGGGTTATAGTAGGTCTGAAATACTCATTGAACAGATGAATGAATGGCCCAAACTTCCACCATCTCAGCACTATCAACTGACTGGAGAATGTTTGGAGTTCCTTCAGTGAACCCTTGAATTAGTGGAGTGCTTATTACTGTGTGCCGAGCAATAGAGATAAGTGGATAACCTGTCCTCAGATGAGTCCACAGATGGGCTGACAACTTTCTTATTTTCACAATGGATTACCGTTTTTATTTTATATATATTTATAAAGAACAGATAGCCCCTGTCAAGTATCTAAACTAGAGGTGGGGAACATTTTCATGTTGGAAGGCTGCATTAATTTAGCTATAATCAAATAAGGCCACACTCAAACTTCAATTAGATGTATGTAAAAATATAAACTAGTTTGTAACAATCTACTATGTACCTAATAATTTCAAAAAATGAAAACTGTTTGTTAATTTTAAAGTTAACTAACCTTTTAATGACTTTGTGGTGTCTGCTTTTTGTTGGAAAACATTTGAATATTTGGTTGCAGCATGGTAGTCCACAGTTTTAGTTGATCCTTTAGATGGGTATCAGCCATTTGAGACCTTAAGGGTGTCTTGATCTGGGTTAGGTAGGAGGATGTAGATTTGTAGCAATAAGTGGTTGAAAAAGCAAGAAAGCATTTTTCAGGCATGTTGCCAAAGGCGTGGGTATTCTACATTTTTCCATATTTCATTTGGATCTTTCTTAGCATCAAACAATGACTTTAAAATGTTGTCTACCGAGAACTCAATCAGTTCCATCTGTCTTGGTGATATCAACTAGGTGAGGCTGAAATGCTAATTTGAGTGTGACGTTATGATTCTCAAAGTCAGTGAATCTTTCGTTGTATTCTCCACTTAATAGGTCTGTAACAGCCACTGTTCTTTAAATGATTCACATGTATCATCAGTGACCTTTGCTAACTGGGGAAAATGTCCATCGGGAATTTCCTTTTGAAGAAGAAGTGTTTTGATAAAAGATAGCTTTATTTGAAATGCTTGGATTTTTTTGCCACATATCATATATAGACTTAGTTTTACCTTGCAAAGAAATATTCAAGTCATTTTGATTTGACATGATATCACAAAGAAATGCCACATTCCTATATAGAAATCTTTCAATAATTCATATTGCTGATTGTATTCTTCATAAAAGTAAACTATCTGTTCTCGCAGAGATAAAATTTTGGCTAACACCTGTCCCTATCATAGCCAAGACACTTTAGAATTATAAGGCAAAACCACACTGAATACCTCATTGTTCAACTTTAGCATGTTATGAAGTTGAGATACTGTGTTGCATTTGCAGCAATATAGTTAAACAGTACTTACAACTTGTTGCAAAGTGTCACCTAAAATAGTAGAGGTTTTGCTGATGCAAGATACAATGAAAAGAAATGAGAGCATCTGGATCTGTAAGTACTTCTTTTTTATCTGTTCAATAAATTCTTCATGTTTTCCTGTCATGCAAGGTGCACCGTCTGTACATAATGCTCACTAAATTTACCAAATTGAGCCCAACCTCATGACATTTATCTTGAAAGTTGTTGAAGATACTATTCCCTGTGTTCTGTTCACAAGAATGCCCGAAGCAAAAAAATCTTCAACCTGAATGAAGTATAAAACGTGCATTGAGTCAGTAGTATCAGTTGATTCACCCAAAGTGATTGAATAATATATATTTTCTTTTTGAAGCATTGCATGGAATTGTGCTATTAAGTTGAATGCTAATTCATGCTGCTGATGAGTTATGGTTATCCATGAAAGAGGCAGTTGTTTTGGACTTTGAAATGTTACTGATGTTATTGGGCTCTAGCATACTACAACTTCCACAATACATTCTTTCACAATTTCTATGTCACTGAGTGGCTTCCCTTTCTTTCCGAGTATATAAGCTACTTTATAAGTTGCTTCAGTGGCATTATTTCCAGATCTTATTGCTGTTGAAAGAATTGTCTTTGCTTTTGCTTTTCATCTTTTAATTTCTGCAGTACAACCTTTCATACCCCTCCCTCTAATTTAAAATATTTGTGGTCTTTATGAGTGTTATTATATAATGCTGATAAGCACTGAATTTCTTTAATGTTGATATTGCAGTATCACAAAGCAAGCAAATCATCTTATCTTTAGCAGAAACAAGATAATATTGCAATTCCCAATATTCACTAAAAAATCTATTCCTTCAGTGTTCTCTTGGTCTTCTTTGACATGATGGGCTGCTGAGCAGACAGAACTAAAAAATACTATTGCGGTGTGCAACTATTCACAAATTCCACTTCAAACAGAAACACAGTGCACTGTTTTCAAAAGCTGGTAACAGACTGGTGTATTTGACCCCTATAAACTCTCACCAACCAGCCAGTATGGTAGTGTCCCCAGTCAGGCGGGGAAAGTTAGAACTAAATCATGAGTGTAGCAGCTGTCAATTTAGCCTTATGGCTTACTAATGTTCTAATTATGCTGGCCAATCTGGGAGGATGTTTTCACTGAAACTTATTTTATTCTTTGGTATTTTAAATATGTTCATTTTAAAAATAAAATAAAAATATAAAAGACAAACTGTATTAACAAAAATAAAAGGATTTGTTCTGCAAAATTTGGATTCAGTCAAAAGACTGCACTTAAGGACCTAGAAGGCCACAGGTTCCCCACCCCTGATCTAAACAGTGCTGAGAGTATCTTTTTATTGAAGCAGTATTTTTAAACTTTTGAAGAGATACTGATAAAAATTTGAGGAAGATGAAAGTGTGTGTAATGCTAACTTTTTTTACACTACTCAGAGATCCAGAGTCGTTTGCATAGTTTAATAATGTATAAAATGTATTTTGAACAACTGTGTTTGCTCATTAAATAGTTTTTACCATCTTTAAAAATGTGAGGCTTGCAAAAAAATTTTTTTCCAATTGAGAACAAAATTTTTACCTTTTAATGCTACCCTGGGAGAAAAATGTCTTGCATCTCCCTCCTCCCTTTATAGTAGAGCTACCTGCTTTTCTATCTCTGTATTTCACTAGCATCCTCTTTTCTTAAACAGTAGATTTAATCATTTTCATATTGCAATTTTCTTTGACACTTACTTTATGGATATTACACTTTGACCTTTGATTTTATAACCATTAATCTCTCCATCTGTTTTATGTTTATAGAGATATTAAGCATTTTGTATACTTAATGCTGTTTTTTCAAAGATATACGTATGTAAATTTATTATTTTGAAAAAAGTTCTTAAACTATACTTTGTGTGCAGATTCATTTTAAAGAAAACGTTTACTCTTTGACTAAATAGCTTTGCTGTTAATTTTGTTTTTTGAGACAGAGTCTCACTCTGTTGCCCGGGCTAGAGTGCTGTGTCGTCAGTCTAGCTCACAGCAACCTCAAACAAACTCCTGGGCTTAAGCTATCCTTCTGCCTCAGCCTCCCCAGTAGCTGGGACTACAGGCATGCGCCACCATGCCCGGCTAATTTTTTCTATATATTTTTAGTTGTCTAGCTAATTTCTATTTTTTTTTTTTTTTTTTTTTTTAGTAGAGATGGTGTCTTGCTCTTGCTCAGGCTGGTCTCGAACTCCTGAGCTCAAACGATCCTCCCGCCTCGGCCTCCCAAAGTGCTAGGATTACAGACATGAGTCAATGAGCTGGCCATGCTGTTAATTTTTATAGCGCTCACATTTAATACTAATTTTAAAATAATGAGTAGAATAGAGTTGTGTTTCTCAAATTGCCTCTTTGGTACCCAGTTCCTGAATATGTGTTTGGGGAACAGAGGATTCCAAGGTAGAGTAAACTTGGCAAATGGTGCACGTTCATAGTTCACATAAACGTATTGAAGGTATTGTGGATCTCGCATTTCTACACTGGTTTAACTTTGCTAACAGCTTCTTTGTATAAGGGAAGACAACCTCCCTTCCCTCATTTCTTACAGCCCTTAAAGACTTGTTTGGGTAAGAAACAGAAACAAAAGGCATTCAAATCAGAAATGAAGAAGTAACATTCTCTCTGCTTGCAGATCAACTGATCATATATATAGAAAACCATAAAGACTGTATCAAGAAACTAAGAGCTGGCCGGGCGTGGTGGCTCACGCCTGTAATCCTAGCACTCTGGGAGGCCGAGGCAGGCGGATCGCTCAAGGTCAGGAGTTCGAGACCAGCCTGAGCAAGAGCGAGACCCCGTCTCTACTAAAAATAGAAAGAAATCAGGCCGGGTGCGGTGGCTCACGCCTGTAATCCTAGCACTCTGGGAGGCCGAGGTGGGCGGATCGTTTGAGCTCAGGAGTTCGAGACCAGCCTGAGCAAGAGCGAGACCCCACCTCTACTGAAAATAGAAAGAAATTATATGGACAGCTAAAAATATATATAGAAAAAATTAGCCGGGCATGGTGGCGCATGCCTGTAGTCCCAGCTACTCGGGAGGCTGAGACAGGAGGATCGCTTGAGCTCAGGAGTTTGAGGTTGCTGTGAGCTAGGCTGACGCCACGGCACTCACTCTAGCCTGGGCAACAGAGTGAGACTCTGTCTCAAAAAAAAAAAAAAAAAAAAATCATATGGACAACTAAAAATATATATATAGAAAAATTAGCCGGGCATAGTGGCGCATGCCTGTAGTCCCAGCTACTCGGGAGGCTGAGGCAGGAGGATCGCTTGAGCCCAGGAGTTTGAGGTTGCTGTGAGCTAGGCTGACGCCACGGCACTCACTCTAGCCTGGGCAACAAAGTGAGACTCTGTCTCAAAAAAAAAAAAAAAAAAAAAAAAGAAACTAAGAGCTAATAAACCCATTCGCTAAAGTTACCTAATTGCTCTGGTTTGTTCTTTTAGTATTATGTTCAATAAAAGTAGTGAGATTGGGTATCTTTGTCTTGTTTCTGATACTAGAGAAAGAACTTCTAGTATTTCACTGTTGAATATAATGGTACCTGAGGGCTTATTATATATGACCTTTATTATGTTCAAATATGTTTGTATATTGTCTCAAGTTTTTATAATGATGTGTATTAAAATTTTCAAATGCTTTTAATACATTTTTTGATATGATTATAAAAAAAAACTTGTTTGGGAAGCACTGGCTCTAATGTCCTTTTGGAATTTTGCCCTTTGGTGGTTTAATAGGAGTCAGAATCCTTGCACTCGTCTGCATTTGCAGGAAATTATCTGTGGGAGTTACTTCAAGGGGAAAAAAGAACCAGTCTCTTCAATTGGAAAAGCCTATCTGTATGTATCCATGAGCAAACTTCTTTGCTATTTTAAATTCCTGTGTGAACACCAGACTTGTTAGCTGTTTTCAATTATTGGACTAGGACTAGATAAATAACTAGGACTAGATAAATAGATGTTTAACGCAGCTGTTCATGGCATTAGAAGAGACAAAAGGTTAGTACAAAATTATGAGTAAATCAAAATGCTTTGTTTTTTGAAAAAAACTAAACCTTCCAGTGAAGAAAAATACCCTTGAACACATGTAGTTAGCTAATGCTTTTTTAAGTTATCTGTTTCTCTGCTGATAGTATAGAATAATAAATATACCAAGAGTTGAAATGCATTTATAAAACTGTACAGAGCTGGACTTGGTGGCGGGTGCCTGTAATCCCAGCTACTCAGAAAGCTGAGGTAGAAGGATCACTTGAGCCCAAGACCAGCCTGGGCAATGTAGTGAGACCCCATCTAAAAAAAAAAATCTGTACAGAGGGTTGTGGGTTGATAGTGAAAGCTTTCCAGATCTCTAATTTGTAATCATCTTGAAGGTAAAGTGTTCTACGTCTTTTACGTCTTTGTATTGCCCACAGGCAATAAATATTGTTTTATGAATGATAATAATTTACGTTCTCAATTTAAGGGAAGAGAGACTTTGTATAGGATCCACTATTATATGCTATCGTGGTATCTGGAAAGTTGTTTGTGTAGTTACCTACTGATTTATCTGTCCTTCTGGCTTCCCGGCTCTGCTTTCCCCCAGCTCATATGTGCCGAAAGGATCTGGCTGTAGATTGCAGTCCTGTTTCCTTCCAGCTTGGAAGTGAGGATTCTCCTTAGTACAGAAGGGACATGAGACCATGGCCCTGACCTTACTGGACAGATTATTTGCATACTCTGATGTGTTTTTGTGGACATCGGTATAGCACCTCTGACTCTGACATTTTAGCCTACTTTATTATGTTGTTCTCCTCTCTGCCTTAGTATCTCCCTTTATGCACTGGTTATCCCATTTGAAATAGAGTTTCTGGGCTTGTGGATAAGAAGTTGTTGAATTATGAACAATGATTCCTCAGAAAGACCTGAACCTATAATCTAACCTGACCTAACGTAATCCTGAACCTGTAACTAAATGTAATAACTGCATGTACCAAAGTATTTTATTGGATGACATACTGCTTCAGCTTCTACTTCAGTTTCTGTCTCCCTTATATATGAGGTTGCTTATTCTAAATGAGTAACATCTCTGGGTTTCTTCGTTTTTTAAAAAAATATCTGCTGATCTGCTGTCTTCCCTGGTCCATTTTATCTTTTTCCATTTTGTTAACTTTCCTTGCTTCTCTTTTGTTTCCCCCACTGCCTGTCCGTGTCTTACTGCTGTAATTCCTCCTCACCTCCAATTGATCATGCAATGAACTGAAGTATATTTGTTGATTTAATTTTATGTGTGTGTGTATATATGTGTGTGTGTGTATGTGTATACTTTTAAAACTGGTAGCTGGCCAGGCGTGGTGGCTCATGCCTATAATCCTAGCATATTGGGAGGCTGAAGCAAGCAGATTACTTGAGGCCAAGAGTTCAGGAACAGCCTGAGCAAGAGTGAGATCCCATCTCTACATAAAATAGAGAAATTAGCTGGGTGTGGTGGTGCACACCAGTAGTCCCAGCTACTTGAGAGGCTGAGGCAGGAGGATTGCCTGAGCCCAGGAGTTTGAGGTTGCCTTGAAAAATGATGACACCACTGCACTCTAGCCCAGGTGACAGAACGAGACCATATCTTCAAAAAAACACAAAAATACAACCAAAAAACCCTGGTAGCTTGAGACATTTGTGTGTGTGTGTGTGTGTGTGTGTGTGTATGTGTGTGTCTTTTAAGAAAGAACATAATCCCTTAATCTGAAGCCACAATTGTGGTTCATTTAACTGGTTTATTGCTTTCAGCTGATTTTTTTTGTGGATTTTTTTGGCCCTGGGTATATATAGCATTGGTATAGGTGATCATGAATGGTGTATAATAGCTGATTACGGAATTATGGTCCAGAAATTGTTTCGCTTTGTATTGTGTATGTCCATAAATAAAGTTCTAGTGGAGCACAGCCACACTCGATGGTTTCTGTATTGCCCATGGCTTCTTTCATGCGACAACAGCAGTTGAGTAGTTGTAACAGAGTCCTTATGACCTGCAAAGCTTAAAATATTTATTGTCTGGCCCTTTAAAGAGTTTGCCAAACCTTGCTCTAGAGTATGTATTCAGAATCCATCCACTTTTTACTTCCTCTACTGCTACTATGTCTGGTCCAAACTTCTTGACTAAGCTATTGCTCTTGCCTCCCAAATGATCTTCTTGCTGTTGTCCTTGTCGTCTTACATCTACACAGCCAATGGAGTGATCTTTTAAAAAGGTAAACCATATATTAGTGTTAATAACTAAGTAAATATCAAGCATAGTTTTGAGTGAAAGAAAGTCACAAAAGGACTAACAATCTCAGTTAAGTTAGGAATAAGGAATCATATATCTGGTATTTAAAAGTTACTGAATAAAGGAGTGAACATTTTTTTCTGTGAGTGAACAGTTTTTAAAAAATTGAAAAATGATAGAGCCACTTCCTGTAATGCTACATTAATTTATCTATAAATTTACATATAGTAATACTTTCTTTTCTGTGTATCATTTTATGAGTTTTAATAAATGCATAAGGTTGTATAACCACCACCACCTAGTCAAGAGACAGAAAAGTTACATTATTCACTCAAAAAAAATTCCCTAATGGTACCTTTACCTTCCCTCCCCCAACACACACTCTCTGGCAAACCACTGAGCTATTATTGTCCCTTTAGTATTGCATTTTCCAAACTATCATATAAATAGAATCATGTATAGCCTTTTGAGTCTGGCTTCCTTCATTTAACATAATGAATTTGAGATCCATCCATGTTGTTGTATGTATCAATAGTTTGTTCTTTCCATTATATGGATGGTATATATTCCATTATATGGATGTACCACAGTTTGTTTATCTACTTTCCCTGTTGAGAGACATTTGGTTTCAGTTTTTGGCAATTACGAATAAGGCTACATTTATATACAGGTTTCTGTGTGACCATAGATGTATTAGTTTCCTGTGGCTGCTTAACAAATTCCTAGACTGGATAGGTTTAAAACAATAGAAATTTATTCTGTCACTATCCTGGGGGTGAGAAGTCTGAAATCAGTATTACTGGGCTGAAAGCAGGGTGTCAGCAGGGGGTATTCCCTCTGTAGGCATTTTCAGCTTCTGGTGGCACCTGGTAGTTCTTGGCTCATGGCAGGCAGCGTCACTCCAGTCTCCGCCTTTGTCTTCACACCATGCCGTCTCTGTGTGTGTTCACCTTTCCTTGTGCTTCCCCAAGGACACTTGGGATGGCACATAGGGCCCACCTGGATAATCCAGGATAGTCTCCCAATCACAAAACTCTTATTTTAATCCCATCTGCAAAGACCCTTTGCCAAATAACATTTACAGGTTCGAGGAATTAGGACCTGATGTCTGTGGGGGGCATTATTTAGCCTACTATTAATACAATATGTTTTCATTTCACCTGGGTAAATACTTAGAGGGGGTATTGCTGGGTTATACAGTAAGGGTATGTTTAACTTTTATAAGAAACTGCCACACTGTTTCCATAATGACTGTACTGTTGTGCATTCTTGCCAGCAATGTATGAGAGTTTCATTTATTCTGACTCCTCCTCACTGGCACTTGTTACTGTCATTTTTAAAAGCCATTTAATAGGTGTATAGTGGTATTTCATTGTGATTTTGATTTGTATTTCTCTAATGATTAGTTATGGGAGCATCTTTTCATGTGCTTAATTTGTATTTCTGTTCAAATATTTTGCCTGTTTTTTTATTGGATTATTTTCTCTTTGTTGTTTGTTCTGTTTTTTCCACATCTCTGTTCTCCCCACAGTCCTGGGCCCCAGGGAATTAAGAAGGGAGATATTTGTGCTTTTATAATCCTTGATATGTCTTATGTTCTCTTGCCACACACTTGTTTCCTTTTTGAGTTTCTAAAACGAGATATATTAGATTTGAGTTCTTTTCTTACTCCTGATAGATTCACTCAGAAAAGGAAATAGAATCTAAATTAGCATGTAGTGAGTATGTTAGTCAGGTCTGGGGTTGCAAGTGACTAAAACTCTTAAGTAAAAACAGTTGGTTTATTATTACATAGGACCAAAGTGTGAGGAATGATAGGAACAGAATTGGCTTTGGGGACAGCAGATCTGGGAATTAGATTATTGCCTAGAGTATATCCTCTCATCTCTGCCCTCTGAATTGATTACATCATCTGCTACCTTAGGTTTTGCCCAAATGATTGGGATCACGATTGCAGGTGTCTTAGGAATCATATCCTTCTACCTTAGTGACCCCAAAGGAAAAAAAGGGATATTTTTTGCAAACTTTGCTCAGGAAACTCCTGAGGAAGCACTGTTGTTGGCTTAGCATGGAGCCACATGTAGATCCCTAGAGCAGTCACTCGGACCTAGTTGAGCATCTTAACTCACACTTAACTGTGAACAAAACAAGCTCTTCATTTCTCTTCCCTTTTTTTCCCTGTAGTTTTCTCCGTATCAGTAAATTTACCCCTTTATTCAAGCCAGAAAACAAGGAGTCCTCCGTGATTCCTCCCTGGTTTCCTGTAAGGACTAGCTCTTTTCTTCCACATCCTTACCATCGCCCTTGCTCACTGTTCTGTAACCACACAGTCTGTTTCTCCTCTTGAGACCTTTGCACATGCTGTTCCTTCTGCACAGAGTGTCTTACCTCTCTGGCCTTTGCAAGGCCAGTCTCTTCTCGTCTGTTAGGTCTCTGCTTAAATGTCACCTCCTCAGAGAGGTCCTCTTTTTTTTTTTTTTTTGAGACAGAGCCTCTGTCAACCAGGCTAGAGTGCTGTGGCGTCAGACTAGCCCACAGCAACCTCAAACTCCTGGGCTCAAGTGATCCGGGGACTACAGGCACACACCACCACACCCGGCTAATTTTTTCTATTTTTAGTAGAGATGGGGGTCTCACTGTTGCTCAGGCTGGTCTCGAGTTCCTGAGTTCAAGTGATCCTCCTGCCTTGGCCTCCCAGAGTGCTAGGATTTCAGGCATGAGCCACTGCGCCGGCTGAGAGGTCCTCTTTCTAAAGCATGTAGCTCCTCCTTCACTCCCATCTCCTCTTCAGTGCTTTGTTTATTTGCTTCACGGTGCTATTTGTTGCAACTAAGCATCATTTTATCCATCTCTTTACTTTTTTTTTTCTTTTTCCTGCTAGACTATAAACTGCACGAATTTATGGACATTATCTTGTTTATTTTTGTTTCTCTGGTTCTGTACAGTATGGGGCACATGGTTTTGAATGAATGAATGAATCAGGAAGATGCATTTTTACTGTTGGCCCAACCTAGTTAAGTGCCCTTGTGAGGTGGGGGTCGGTGGATCAACAGGAACACAATAGCCACTGCAGTAGGCGTCCAGTGCACCTACATTAAAATGCAACACGTAATGCTTTTTTAGTTTTTGAAAATAATGGTGATTAATTCTGCCATTAATCATTATACTTATTAATATTTTTGTCCAAATAGAAATCTCTAAGAGGTATCTGTAGACACAGATCTAAACTAATAGTTTCCCGAGATAACAGCGTTAAAAATATTTTAAAATTTTGTTTTTATATAAAGTAACAGTAATGTCTTTTTATGTTTTAATTCAAATTGTGGTTCCCATCTTATTTTATTTAATCAAGTCAGACAGATCTAGTTACTGTTATCCCCGTTTTATGGACAAGGAAAGAGACCCAGTGTAGTTAACTAGCTGATTTTCTCAGTTATGTAGCTGGTTACTTATATGCAATGCTCCCGTTAATGTATTTTCAGCAACTGATTAAACTAAAACCTGAGAGCATTATATTAAAAAGGGAAGGATGATACATAATGTGGCATTTGGTGTAAAAGCCAGCCTTGCACAGGGGGCTGTGTATGCAGTCTTACTGTAGTGTCTATGTTAAAAATTGATTTTCAAGGTAAAAACCTGCTGTATTCATCTTTTATATTACTTTATTCATCAACTTTTAAATTGCAATTTAAAAATGTCTTCCATCTACATAGACTTTCTAGAACTGTATCAAGACTTTCTAGAACTGTATCAATATAATTGCCATTATCCACATGTAGCTATTTAAATTTAAATTGAATAAAGTTAAAATAAATTAAGGGTAACCACTAGCCATGTTTAAGTACCTGTTAGCTGACATATGGCTAGTGGTTACTGTATCGGACAGCACTGATATAGAACATCTTATCATCCCAGAAAGTTCTAGTTAGCACTGTTCTTAAGGACAGTATTAAAATATTACTTTGGGACAGGGTTTCATTTTCATTTATTAGGATTTTGGATTTTTGGAGTTAAATATGTGAGCTTTAGGTTATCCTAATGAGGGAGCTTTGAGATTTACTATCTATGGATCAGTCTTGTCCTGTTCACAATCTGCCTAATCTTTTATTGTCTCTCTGGCTCTGCATAAATCAACCATACTACGCTGAGAAGAGAGGGTATTTTTTTCTAAGTAGTACAGAATTTGCAAATATGTGTTTTATGTAGTTAAAGCCTTAATGCTTAATATCTTTTCCTTATCAGTAAAATGAGGATGATGAACTACTGAATACATGGAATTTGAATTAATTGATTGGGGTTACAAAGTTATCAATTAAAATCCTAATGAACCTTCCAGTCCCAGTTTTGAAGCTGTCTTAAGTTCAGCTCTCCTTCTCTAGACTCTAAGCCTTAAAGCTCAGTTTAGTGCCTCATAGAACTCAGTCCAAACACTTGTGAAGTAACTACTCTGGACCAGTCACTGTCTTTCCGTTATTTACTAATTCATTTATGATTACCCTTTATGATTACTGAAAGTCAGAAACCCTGTTGTATGGTTAAAATACTTAAAAAGTTCAGAAATTAAGAATTAAAAGAGCCTTTGGAGATAATCATATCAAATAGTTTCATGTTAACAAATGAAAAACACTTGTGACAGGTTGTGTCACTTCCCCATAGTGGGAGATCCAGGCCTAGAGAACTAGCCTTTCATTAGTCAGGCTAATCTCCTTGACGGATTGATTTGAATTAATCTGAAGGAAGTCCTAAGCACTACTCTGAGTTGAGGCTACTATATTGTGTGTATAAACTGTGTCAGTGTAGAATAAAGTTATTTATAACTCCTGATTTCAGCACACAACATTTCCTGTGTATATATTTCATGACACATTCCTAGGGGCAGAATATATGAGATACAGTATTATGATCTTGAATAAACACTTTTGGTTTTAGACTAGAATAGATTGACTGGTTTCTTAGGTTAAATAAATACTCCAGATTTGTATTTTCATGTGTTATATTTGGTATATGAGCATCCCAAATCTGAAAAGTGCTAAAATCTGAAAGTTTTTGAGCACTGACATGACACTCAAACAAGTTTGTTGGATTTCAGATATTCAGATTTGGGATGTTCAACCAGTAAGTATAATGCAAATATTCCAAAGTCAAAAAAAATGCAAAATGCCTCTGGTCCTAAGCATTTCGAATAAGGGATACTCAGCCTATAGTCTATAATGTGTTATGGGGTTGAAGTGTCCATTTATAGAAACTAATAGACCCGACTGTTTCTATCAGCTGTGAGTTCTGATTTCTAGTTTTATATTCCAGTTATAGTTTTGGTTTTGATATTACTATTGTGTGTACACACGTGAACTTGCACATGTGCACGCACACACAGTCCCCGATACCCACTCACGGGAGTGCTAAGAACAAAAAACTGTCCTAGATTCAGACACAAGACTATATAGTTCTAGGGTACCTGAACTGTTTCTTAAAATTTATTTTTATTTCCCACAGTCCTTGGCAAAGTGGTGGATATGCATTACGCATTTATAAGGTGATTGTTATTTGACAAGCTACTTTTGCTTCTTGGAAACATTATTTGTTTATTTCTGTGGCAGTGTATGCTTGTAGTTGGCATGGACCAGACAAGGTCAGTTTTTTTTGGTTTTGTTTTTGTTTTTACAGAATACAAGTTATTTCTCCATAGGGTGAGACTCCCACTCCCTTTCCCCAAGAACTAAAATCAATTTCAGAAAGGAGTCTTTGCTTCTGAAGCAAGATTTTTAATTATAGGCTTTTCTTTTTTCCAAAGGCAGTTCCCTTTTCTGCAGTTGTTCTTTGGGTGAAGTGTGCATGCGCGCGCGCGTGTGTGTATGTGTGTGTGTGTGTGTGAGAGAGAGAGAGAGAAAGAGAGAGAGAGTATGTGTGAGGGGGTCTGCTTGCAGCATTTGAATCTGTGCAGCACATTGGCTTTCTAGACATCCTTTGTATAGTAACAGCATGTGCGGAGGGGCTGGCAGCCTGTAAAACAGTTTTACTCCTCTTCCCCCTCCTTTCAGCCTCACTCCCTCCCTAGATCTAGTGAGATTACATAGATAAATGTGCTGGCTAGGGAAACAGCAGAAGGAGTTGAATGTCTGCCAGAAATTTGCAGCATGAAACCAAGCTGGCTGCTTCCGCCTCGCTTTCCTGGTCTCTCTCTTATTGTGTGTGTGCAGTCTGCACTTGTCAGGGCTGTGCTTGTTGAGCATTACGCCACTCACCATGTTCTCCACCCTTAGCACACTGTCTTCTTCTGAAAGCTACTGTCCTCAGGTTTCACACTTGTTAAACAAATACGGCTTTATTTATACTGTTACGGAAGTAGGATTGAAGATGAAATATATTTAAGTCTGAAGGAGAAATTTTAATTTGATGTAATATCGACTTAGGGTATGTTTGTGTGTGTGTGTGTGTGCGCGCATGTGTGTGTGTGTGTGCGCGCGCATGTGTGCGTGTGGGGGCATGTGTTTCTGGGCAATATTAGGGTAGCATAGAGAAGATAAATACTGGTAACCACCTGAAATATTAGATTGCTTTTGTCGAACCATTTTTTTGTTGTTCAAAGAGGTGTACCTTCTCAAAGGGCTTTGGAGACAGCTTAGAAAAAAGTACTGATACTTTTAAAATGTGACTATTTATAGTGGCTTTATGTATAAGAATCAAAATCTGGAAACAACTCAAATGTTCCTCAACTGAGGAATGGATAAATGGACTGTGTGGCCTGTCCATACAATGGAATGTTAATAGCGACAGAAAGGAACAAACTGATACAGCCACCGACATGAATGAATCTCAGATGTACTATGCTAAGTGAATGGACGTAGACTCAGAAGGCTACCTACTGTATGATTCCATTTATTTGTAGAAGTAATGATTTTTCACTATTAGTCAGCATTGCAAATAGTCATTTCTAGAATAGAAGTGATTTCATTTATTTACTGTCTGTTGTTGGGGTTCTTATTTTCAAGGCTTTTTATAAAAATGTTGAGTATCTAGACTGTGCAAACTGTGTCAGTGATTTTAAAGGGAAAAATGAGCCTTTTTTATTCTTTTGCAGAGTTTGTTGAGACTGCTTGAATCCATGTCTAAAAAAAAGGCTTTGCCTATCAATTTTATAATGCTTTAAAAAATAAGATGAGATCCAAACTTTCTTCTGTATCCTTTAGGCTTACACAGTTTAGGAAAGCATTATCTTGGCCGGGCACAGTGGCTAACGCCTGTAATCCTAGCACTCTGGGAGGCCAAGGCGGGTGGATTGCTTGAGTCAGGAGTTCGAGACCACCCTGAGCAAGAGTGAGACTCCATCTCTACTAAAAATAGAAAGAAATTAGCTGGACAACTAAAAATATATAGAAAAAATTAGCCGGGCATGGTGGCGCATGCCTGTAGTCCCAGCTACTCGGGAGACTGAGGCAGAAGGATTGCTTAAGCCGAGGAGTTTGAGGTTGCTGTGAGCTGGGGTGACGCCACGGCACTCTAGTCTGGGCAACAGAGTGAGACTCTGTCTCAAAAAAAAAAGGAAAGCATTATCTTGAGTAGGTTCATTTGGCCACCTTTATGGTGTTTTCATTTCATTTGTTCTTAAGCATATGCTATCCTGTATTGTAATCTACCTTTAATGCTTATGTCCTGTTTCTGCAACTAGATTGTAAGACCCAGCAGTAGGGAAGCTAGCTAGTTTTGTTATATCTTTGTTTCTCTAGCACCTAACCTAGTATCCTCATACATAATAAATATTATGGATAATGGCATGTGGAGATAACATTGAAGATGAGAGTAGTATGGGGTGATATCACCAGCTGAATACATAATATATAAGTCTGCTGGGCTGTCATAATGGAGTACCACAGACTAGTTAGCTTAACAGAAATTTGTTTTCTCACAGTTCTGGAAGTTGGACGTCCAAATCAAGTGCCAGCAAGGTTGGGTTCTGGTGAGGCCTTTTTCCTTATCTTGTAGATGGCTGCCTTCTTGCTGTGTCCTCACATGCCTTTCTCTCCATGCACACTCCTAGTGTCTCTTCCTTTTCTTATAAGGACTTCAGTCCTATTGGATTGGGGTCGCTCCTTTATGACCTCATTGAACCTTAATTACCTTCTGGCCCTATCTCCAAATACAGTCATATTGAGGGTTAGGGCTTCAACATGCAAGTTTGGGGGAGAGGAGAGGACAGTTTAGTCCATAACACTGACCTTCTGTAGATAGATGGTTATGCCAAGTTATTAACATATTAAATAGGAACCACGTTAGATATTTGAATAGAATAGATAAAGCGGATATTGGAGAAGTGAAATGCAAAATAGGAACACTGAAGTACGGCGGCAATAATTTCCTGAAGCAGCTCCCACCCCTTGGTCTGGAGGAACGAAAGAAAGGTTTGGGTTATTAGAAGCTTGGTGGAGGGAGCTCCACAGAGCTGGGAGTCAGACCTGTGAAGAGGGCCCACTGCCTGGCTGCTTTCAAAGGCTTGGGCCGGGGGCCCCACAAAGTTGGGCCTGAGACCTCCGAGGAGGATACACTTGCGCTGCTGCTGACTGGTATTTTTGAGGGAGCATGGTAAGTCTAGTTTTGAGAGCGCCAACACAAGCTGAAGGCTGGAAATGACTGTTTCTACTAGGAGAGGGCCAATGCTAGGGTGACAATGGCAAGAACAGGAGACAGACTGGAAGGAACAAGTGTGTTCTTTTTTCACCTTTACCTTCTAGTCTTCCTCTAGTGTTCCCTGTTGGTGAAGCCTAACCGGAAGCCAGCTGACAGAGGAGAGATGAGGTGTGCATTGTCAGAGCCCGGCATCCTAAAGCAGAGTCTAGAAGAGTGAGCTTGGAATTGAGAGACAACAAACAGCTTAATAGCTGGCAGCACAGATATTATTGACGGAAGTGTAGCCTCTCTGAAATTCAGTTTGGCAGCATGTATCAAAAATCTTAGAACTATGCATACCTCTTGACCCAGTAATCCCAGTTCAAGAAATATATGCTGAAGAAATAATCCAAAAAGTGACCAAAAATGTATGTATTAATACAAGGTTGTTTGATTAGCAATATTGCATGTAATAAAAAAGTAATTTAAATGTTTATCAATATAGGATTGGTTAAATTATTTCAGAACATGTAGTAAAATGTTCTATAGCCATTAGAAGGTGATACTGATTTGGATTTATTGATATGGAAATAGAAATTTAACAGAAAAGCACATTGTACACCATTCTACTATGAACTTAATCTATTTGTAGAAAAAGCTGAGAACAATGTACACGAAAAGAGACAGTACAGTGTCAGGTTGAAGAGTATAGGCTCTGGAGCCAGTCTGCCTGGGTTCCTGTCTAGGCTCTGCCACTTACCTTTGTGCCCTTGGGTAATTAATCTTTCCAGGGATCTGTTTTCCCGTCTGGGAAATGGTGATAATAGTTCCTACCCCATAGGGTGGTGGTGAGGTCTAAAGGTGTTAATACCTGTAAAGCATATAGAACAGCGCTTGTGGGTAATTAAATATTCAGTATATTAAGTAGCTATTTCAGAGGAGAAAGATTATAATGAGAGCATTTTATTGTATTTTCTCCGTTTCTTTATCTAAAATTTTTAATAGAATATCATGATTTTATAATTAGGATCAACAATAAAGCTTTTCTATTAAATTAAAAACAATGAAGCAAAGGTGTATTAAGTATTCTTTGCTTACTTGCAGACGACCTAGAACTCCAAGATGCTCTGTTTGTAGGTAGAAAAGCATTTACCACTACAGCCAAGATGCAGCTGACGACCCCCGTTCCTTGTAGGGAAATTTCATTCTTCCAAAATCTACACAGATGCTCAGGGACTTGGATTATTTTGGTTGCTTCTGGCGCGGTTCCCAAAGCCGCCTTCTTACTTTTGCCTTAGCGCCATGGGTGATTCTCTTCCCTCTTCTCTGCTTTGCTCAGAACCAAACTTAAGCCCCTTTGCCTTTTTTTTTTTTTTTTTTTAATTGCTGAAAAATTACTTACCTGTTTTTCCTGTGGACTGCAAGTTTCAAGATTTTTATTGTAGCCAAGAAAAAAATTTAGAACTGAGTCTTACACAGTTCTTAACAGTCCCTTGACCACCTTGCCTCTAGGAATTTGTCACTGGCCACCTCTTTCTTCACATTTCAACGTTCTACCACTTTTCTTGACCCTCTCAATGCCCTCTCTTAGCTTCTTAGACAGAACAGTTTTTGCCTTACTCATTTACAGAGATGCTAATCTGCTATGCTAAAATAAGAAGTCTTATTACCCTTTCAGTTACATTTAGAAACCTGCTGTAGATTTCCCATTTTTGTCTTTGTTTTCTCCTTAATAATTCTCTAAGAGTGGAAAAAAGGGGTAAAAAGTGGATTTCTTTTTGCTATGAATAATGCTACTCTTTGAAGAAGGCAGGAGAGCCTCTGGTCAGTTTTAGTTTTAAGTATTAATATCTAAGTTTAAATCGTTTTACACCATATTATTTTAGTATCACTACTTACTTTACCAATAATAGAAAACCAACATTTTCCACTTGCAAAGCCCTTCCTTCCTTCCTTTCTTCCTTTCTTTTCTTTCTTTTGTTTCTTTTCTCTCTCTTTCTCTCTGTTTCTTTCTTTTGTCTTGGAAGGAATTATTTTACCTATAGGTTGTTTAGTTGAAACTGCATAATATATTTAGAGTTATGAACTTGGGAATCAGAATATCTACCTGACTTTGAATACCACCGTAATCACTTTGCTGATCACATGTAGCCTTTGATAGTAATTTTATCTTTGGTAAAATGAGGAGTGTATAGTGGTTTTTGAAGATCGCTTCCAGTTCCAAACACCATGATTCTGTTCTGCATCCTATCAGATAAATATCAATAAAATTATTCTTGGTAGGTCTTGAAGAAAATGATACTGTTTGTTTAAGTGTCACTTAAACCTTAGTTTGGCTGGAGTAAATGCCTACAATTACGGTATTTTAAAAATACAATAACGAGCATGAAAGCCTTGTTGAGCATCTTGCTCCTTCTAAACCATCACTTTTAATATATATTTTAGCATAGAAAATATTCTTTTGCTAATGTTCTTGTACTCACATACCACTAAAGAACTTTTTTAAAGTAATACGCAGTTTAGTAAATGTATGTGTACAAAAAGACTTTAAAAATCTTAATGCAATTGTGTAAGTAAATACCCATATATAGAAAGTTTATTAGTCCATAGGAAATTTTAATCACCTTGCCGATTTTAGGAAGTTAAAATAGAACAAAAACTTGTCCTGAGTTAAGAAGTGGCAATCAGTTAATAAAAATAAACTTTGAAGAATAGGTACAGTTTGGAAAAAGTATATAGGAAACCAGCGTTTATTATGTTTGAGTTATATTTTTGTAACTTTATCTCATTTAATCTTCACAATAACTTGAAAAGTATGTATGGTGTACCTTTTTATACTAAAGGGTTAAGTAACTTGCCCAAAATGATGCCATAGTGGCAGAACCTGATCTGTCTCTAAATGCTGTGGAGGTGATTCTTGTAGGCAGAGGGCTACAAGAAACTTTGAGGTACAGGGCAAAATAACCTGGAGAGAGAGCATAAAGTATGATCTCTGAAGACAAGTAGAGTTGGAATAGAGGAAGGTAGAGTGAGAAGGGTAGTTTGGTGTATAGAGGAAGTGCCTATAGGAGTTGACATAATTTGGGATATGTTGTATAAGTTTTGAGCCAGGCAAGTAACTAGGTAAAACTAATCTGGTAGCAATATGCAAAAAAAAAAAAAAAAGAAAAGAAAAGAAAAAAAATCAAAGGAAAGAAAGACTAGAAGGAGTCAGTCCATGTGGGAGATTGGATATGGAGATATAATTCTGAGTTAGGGGAGAGCTGTAGGCATATAAAATAAAGTAGAAAGAAAAGGACCACAAAGGAAAGGATAGGTAATAATAATTTAAAAGTATCATCCAGTATTTGGATGAATGAGGAAAATGGTGTATCACTGACAAACAGAAAGTGGAACTTTCAAATAACCACTAAGCATGTGAAAGGAAGATAACTCTTTACAGTCTCTTACCGTAGAATTTAAATTCAGCAAATATGCATATTGTCATTTTTTATGTCACTTCTGATTAGGAAATAGAAAATTGTTACAGTATCTTAACAGATGATTGCTTTCCCATCTAAATTTACAGTAATCTACATATGTAGCAGAAGTGCAAATTGAACTTGATCATTACTGATCTAATTGTATCATGAACTTTTTTCTTTTTACCAATAATCTTATTATTGTGCCTAATTGTAGAAGTCATTGAATGAACTCATCATAATAAAAATGAATTCAATTTAGTATCCCATTAAAGCTTTGTAATGGATAATGGTTATGGTGGAACTGATTAAAATTATATAAGGTTATCTTATTATAGATTATAAATAATGGAAAATAGACTCTTAGGGGCCTTTGTTTTTATTATTATGTATCTTTTGCAACTGTATACTTTTGAGGAAAATATTATCCTAAAAATGTTTAATAAGCAGTCATAAAGTGCTTGATATAATATATGGGGTGGTGAAGAATTTAGAAATTAAGTGACACAAAGCACACTTTTCCCTCAAGATTATATTAGAATAGAATCTAGGAGGAAAAGCTTTGAGTAAGTAACTGATAAACCTATTTGGAGCTAAGCATGTTTTGTTGCACTACTTTAATTTCAACAGATGCTTATTTAATACATATTGTGTATAAGAAACTTAAGCGGTCTAGGGTGATATCTGCTTATCTAGGACTGTCTTTCTGGAAAAGATGAAGAAAAATGGAGTTCTAAACTATCAGAAAGGATTTGGGAGGATCATGAGTTCATGAAAGGTTATTAGTAGTAAAGAAATGAAAAATTTGGTAAAACTGAGGTGGAGGGCTTGCCTAGACTGGAAGAGAACCATATGTTGTAGAATGCTCAGCTTTCTCAACAAAATATAAACACCTTCCAACAAAGTATGAATTTCCTAAAGTGAACTCTATGTGCCAGTTTGTTTCCCTTATAATACTGGAAATAACTATTAATATTTGTGCAAAGATTCTCTCAAAAGGCTTACTTGTGAATGTTTTGATGTATTAGTGGCTAATGTGAATGGTACCTAATTGGTTCCTACTTATTTTGTGTGGATTTTGTTTTGTATTGACTGATGTTTACAAGTGCTTTGAAAATGTGAATACTGCCTTTTGTTTGGTCTTCTCAAATTTTTATGTTATGTTACAGTATTCACTAAACATCTTGTGCATTGGAGAATATTTTGAAAATCTAGCAACGCTTGTTTTCCTAGTGCTTGGTCATTGAGCATGATTTTGGTTTCCTTCACTGTACCATGCCTAAGAGTAGTCCAGTTTCCCACTCTCTAAGCAACACTTCCTCCTCTGTATCCTGTAGGTATTAGGTACGATGCCTGATAGATATGATAAATTTGTATGTAATGTCTCTGCTGAAAATTATTACATTTCAAGTTTTGTGAAATATCCATGAATAAAATTAATTTGAAGTTAAATTTACTGGATTGTAATTGTGGAAGAAGAAAGGGACAGGATAAACAAATACCTCAGAACTCAAAGACGACTCAAACAGGTAGTCTGGGCTGTAGCTGTAGGTGGGTGGATTTGAGAGAAGCTTGTGGTAGTTTATGCACAGAGTAATCTGGCTGGTAAGATGTATGGTGGTCATAAAGAGTTTTTAGTTAGAAAGTGAGAAATGCTTGACTGATAGTTTTAGTTCTTGGACTTATCTTACAAGAAAACTGGTAAGGCATAAGGGCGAGTTGTTTTTATGTAATTGGATTAAAAGATAACCAATTTCCATGTAGGTACAGTGAGAATAAATGGTTAAAATTTAAAGTCAGTAGCCAAAAGTTAGTTGTTTTTAGTAACTGAAATTCTTTTTCATGTTTTGAGGGTGCTACAACTATATTTTTATATCCAGTTACTGTACACAAGATTAACAGATTAAGAGGGTTCCACAGGAACAGTTAAATATACAAATTTCAAGGTGAGGACATATTACAGTAGTTGCTTTTCATTGCATGAGTTTTGTCCTGTTACTTAAGTCATCTGACTTGTGTTGTGAGAATATGAAAAACCTATACCACTTGATTTTTGTTCATTTTTTTGTGATAAAAATTATATAACACAAAATTTGTCATTTTAACCATTTTTTAGTGTACAATTCAGTGGCATTGAATACATTCATACTGTTGTGAAGCCATCACCACTATCCATTTCCAAAACTTTTTTTTTTTATCATCTAAAACAAGCTCTCTACCCATTAAGCAGTAACTTACCATTCTTCCCTTCCTCCTGCCTCTGAAACCTTGATTCTGGTTTCTTTCTCTATGAATGAATTTGCTTATTTTAGGTACTTCATATAAATGGAATCATACAATATATGCCCTTTTGTGGTATACCACTTACTTTTAAAAATGAGTTATAGTAATTATAGTTGAACATAAGTTTTGTGTATGCTTGTCTTTGTCCATTTTCTGCTGCTATAACAGAAATGCCACGGACCGGGTAATTTATAAAGAAAAGTTTATTCAGCTCGTGTTTCTGGCAGCTGGGAAGTCCACGATCGAGGGGCTGCACCTGCTGACGGCCTTCTTACAGCGTCGTAACATGGTGGAAAGACAGAAGGTGGAAGGGAGCACGTGAGAACAAGAGGGAAAAGGGGCTGAACCCCCACAATAACTAACCCACTTCCATGTTAACAGCATTAATCTGTTTATGAGGATGGAGCCCCCATGCCCAGTTAGCTCTCTAAGGTCTTTCCTCTTAACACTGCCACAGTGGCACCATGAGATTTGGAGGGATGTTCAAACCATAGCAATGCATTGTAGATATTTTGGATTCCACGATGTGCCCACTGTTCCTTTATTGCTTAGTGCCTGTTTGACTGTCATAGGGACTCTTACTTCTTCCACACTCTTTTAATATTGGCTTTGCTAACTTATCTAAGTGTTTCCAGTGGCTATAAAACTTGAAAAATTTTGTAGCTTTTAAGAAATCACATGTCTTTATTGCCTGATAGCTTATGAAATGATCTCTTGGAGGATTTTGAAGTCATAAGTCTGAGTTTACAAGTGTAATTTTTTTCTTTGAAAATTCTGGTGGTGACAAATTCTAGAATTTATAATTCAGTTTAGTCCTGAAAGAACTAGAAACAATTGCATATAACAAAATAGATTTTTGACTGTCCTTTATGTCAGTGTTTAAAAACAGAGAGGAAAGGAAAAAACAGAGACAACATAAAGGTGGATTTGAGTTCTTCAGTAGATATTAGAAAATAGAGATAATTACAAGTTTATAAAGGCTTTTAAAAAAATTAAAGACAAGTCTTGAGAAGGAAATGAAAATTGGATGTTAAGGTGGGAATATCTCAGATGATGTATTTAGATAGAAATATTATTTAAGATATCTGAAATGATTATGTTGAAAAATTCTTCTATGATTTCTCAAGTAACAGAAATCACTGGGCAAAAAAAAAAAAAAAAAAAAAACAGTTCCTGTTTTTAAAAGTTATTTCCAAAAGCTCAAGTCACAATGTCTACGCAGGTTATCGGAGCATCTACCATGGCAGCTTGTCTCAATGCTGCCATCTGGTGATTGTTACGGTGATCTCAGTATGGTACTTAAGGTGATGTAGGGCAGCTGATGACATGAGGTACAATCTGAGTGCGCTCTGCCACAAGTCTTCCCTACTTTTGAGAAACTGAGTGGAGATGAGTTGCTATGGCAGAAATCTTATTTATACATGGCCAGGAAATCACTTTGTGAGATTGCTTTTGAACAGTTGAGCATTTATATATTATTATGATTATTATTGAGCTACACATAGATTTATCAGGCTCATACCCAACTCATTCTATGTAAATTTCTACTTATCTTATTTCTAGTTCTACAAGGTAATTTAATAAATTGTTCAACAGCACTCATCGAGTGGGTACCAAATGCTAGGCACTGTTGTCAGTGCTAGTAATATAGTCCTAAACACACAGATAAAAAACAAATAATAAGATATGCATACACGTTAATTAGTGGAGAGGGTTGACCGGGAAAAGTAAAGCAGGGAAGGGGGCTATGAATTATTGTAGTTGGCAGGTTGCTTTGAAATGTTAGATGGGACATTCAAAGAAAGCCTGATTGAGAAGAGCCTTTTGAGTAGAGATCTGAGGGATCTGGGGAAGAACGTTCTAGATAGAAGGAAAGCAAATGCAAAGGTCCTGTGCCTGTGACATCTGATTTGTTGAGGAAAACGCAAGCAAGGACACTGGAGTAGGATGCAGGGGGCAGAGAGCAATAGAAGATGAGGTTGGGGAGGCAATTTTATGTCGGGGTGGGAGCTACAGATCGCACAGGGCCTTGTAGTTCATGTGGCATTTAATCCCTGATGGGACCATCTGGACTGGAGGGTTTGGGGCAGCCGAATGGTATGCTTTGATTTACCTTTTACCAGGTTCAGTATGGCTGCTGTGTTTAATGGTGTGTAAAGTCATTTGCTACAACCCTTTTTTCTTGTTTTATTAGCTGCAGAAACAGGTTTATACAGATCATGGAAACAGTAATAAGGTAAGGAGGAAGCTTGGACAGGTCTGGGAGCAGTGATTATGTGACATTGTCTCTCTCTCTACAGATTTTTAAAAATTGTATTCAGAGATCATCAATTGCTTGGAAAATGTCATAAACCTCTCCTGTCTGTTCTTTCACCACCTCAGTTCATTTTAGATTCAGATCTTATCCTGAACCCAGTGTAGTTCTAGCCCTTTCTCACTATGCACATTAATAGTTTGGAAACGAGAATGATCTAGAGTTGTAATTTTTTATGCTTTTAACAGTATATATAGTTCGATTTGATCAACAAATTAAAGAAGACTCAGAGACTATGTCTTAACCCAGATGATGTATTTAAACCATTTTTTTGCTTGCAGCTCATCAGCTAAAATGACATAACTCCCAAAGTATAGTTACTCTTTCCCAAATTGCACTTAAAAGGAAAAAACAAACTGAAGTTATCACTTAGTTAAGCTGTCATGATCATTGTCAGTAATACTCTTTCTCTGTGGATTTAATTTTGTTTTGGTAGCTGAAAATTTTGTCATTTTTATGCTTGGTCCTGTGGTGTCAGAGTGAGTCTGTATCTTCAGTGGGAAGTGTGTGGGTCAAGGAGATTATGGCTGCACTGCCATGATCAGTCAGACTGCCTTGTTTGACTGAAAACTGTGTGTTTTTATACACTCTGAGTCTGTTTGGAACAATGCCTCTGTTTGACGTAACAAATTGCTTTTCAGCCATATTTTCACATTGTGAATATCAATACTGTTTAGACTTAAGTTATCATTACAGGGACGAATCAGCAAATTGTTCTGTGTGGTGGGTAGGCAAGGTCTAAGATTATGGTCATTTCATAAGTGCCAGAATAATTTAGTGAAACTGCCTGCACAGCTCTAAGCAACCAGGCAGCCAGTTTGTCTGAATCACTATGTCTCCATACCTCACTTTAATGAATAGGTTGGAATGGCCTCAGTTAATTTGGTTTGGGATAGATAAAGTCTAACAGTGTGAAGCATTGATCATATATAAAAGAAATACTGACAGCAGTAATACTACAGGGGATATATAGGGACAGTTTTGCTAGGGGTTTCTTAGGTATGGTTTTAAGTACCATTTTTTGCTGTTAGAAATTTTGCTGGTTCTAGATGATAAAAATACATATTTGAAGACTCGGATTACTACAGTTTTAATTTTTTAAGACTGTATTTACTGCGTTGAAGAACAACAATAATTTGTTTTTCAAACTTTTTCTTTATCCTTGTATGTTTGCTCTCTTTAGTAGTAAAAGGATCTAATCTGTTCCTCAGAAGTAGTAGCAGATTAATGAAGTACCGTGTTGTACTTAAATATGTTAATTTTGGTAATTTAGTTTGAGTTGTGATCCTGTTTCCAGTCTGCCCTGTAGCTTCCTATCCTAATGTAGGCTTCTCTGACCTTTCAATTGGAGTTACTCGGTCTTCGGGAACTTGCAGGTTACACAGGATTCTTTATCTAAATCCAACTTTGTTCCTTTTTTATCCAGATGGCTGAAGTGAGATAATGTGCTTTATGTGGGAATGTGGTACTGTGACCTCCCGTTAGTAGGTTGTGACGTGGAATTGTGTCCATACACCCCAGGAGAGCTACTTTTCTATACTGTCACCATGGTTTTACAAGGAGACTCAGGAAAAAGAACTGACACATTCCTTGATCTTCCCTGCCTCTAAAGATGATTGTTGTTCCACACTGAACAAACTTTTCTGACTTTTAAGATTCTTTCTATATACTAATACCCTGATCTCAACTTTTGTGGGGTTGGGGACAGAGGGCTGTTATTTACCAATATTCTTTTCCTTGTTTTTATCTTTGTAAAATTTCCTTTCCTATCTTGAGCACAGTCATCATTTTCACTTACTTGAGCACATTTATGTGATTCTTCTAAATTCATGCTTTCTCAGCTTGACTTCCTAACTCCATTATGTTCGTTTTTACTTTCTTCAGCACTGAGCTAGAATGTAAGCTCCGTAAGAATAGGAGCTTTGTCCACCTTGTTACCACTGTACCCTCAGTGTCTAGAAGAGTGCTTACGTAATAGTAATACTAAAGAGTTCATGCAAATTTGCCCTTTGGGGTTTCCTTCATTAGCTAGAACTTCATACTTAAGAAATCACAAACTCTACTGTGCGCCCGTAGTCCCAGCTACTCAGCGGATCACTTGAGGCGAGGAGTTCAAGGCTGGTAGTGTGCCATAATTGCATCTCTGAATAGCCACCGCACTCCAGCCTGGGCAACACAGTGAGACCCTGTCTCTTAAGAAAAGAAAAATAGAAATTGTAGAGTCTGAAGTTCCTGTACTGACCACAGACCTTAATCCTTCTGCTTTTCCAATTCTTCCACCTCCTATTGAACCTTTATCAGCTTAATCTGGATTCTTATGGTACATTAGCTCCTCCTACTTCTTGTTTGTTCTCCCTCTTCTGCTCATGATGCCCATCCTCTGCTTCGTGATGCCCCATTTTAAAAGTGTCTGCAGCCGGGCGTGGTGGCTCACGCCTGTAATCCTAGCACTCTGGGAGGCCGAGGCGGGTGGATTGCTCAAGGTCAGGAGTTCGAAACCAGCCTGAGCGAGACCCCGTCTCTACTAAAAATAGAAAGACATTATATGGACAACTAAAAATCTATATAGAAAAAATTAGCCGGGCATAGTGGCGCATGCCTGTAGTCCCAGCTACTCGGGAGGCTGAGGCAGTAGGATCGCTTAAGCCGAGGAGTCTGAGGTTGCTGTGAGCTAAGCTGACGCCACGGCACTCACTCTAGCCTTGGCAACAAAGTGAGACGCTGTCTCAACCAAAAAAAATAAAAATAAAAATAAAAAAAATAAAAGTGTCTGCATTTGCATTTTAGGGGCCCTTACCCTTTGACTTACCTTGTCTCCAGCTCTCTGTTTTTGTCAGTCTAAGGCTTCACGGGAGATAAAAAAAAGTTGTATACCATTTTGATTAGATCCAGTACAAATTGATTCTGTTGAATCTTAGCTTCATGGTTAGGGCTGATTGACAGTTATTTTCTGTCACCAATTGATTCCCTAGTACCTTCCACACAGAGACTTTTAGAACTTTTCTGCTAACTCTAAATGCCCAAACCCATGCCTATTAGGTTATTAAATATGAAATGTCCGATTTCCTTAGATTTCCTGAAGTACTAAGTTTGACAGTTGATATATCTGGTATTTCACTTTGACACTTCTTGTTTTATTTTTATTGTGAAGGTACATCCTCATTCTTTCAAACACGCACTTTGGCTTGTGATTATCTTTCAAATTTTTGTAGAGCAATTTTTGTGAAACCATAGATAAGTCAAAAATCTGTGTTATTTTCGAACACGAGTTCCATTGTGGAACCAGTGGTGCACAGACAGCTCGAAATATCAATGAAGTGTTTGGGAAGGATGTGGCTAATGGAACGCACAGTACGTTGATGGTTTGAGAAGTTCTGGTCTGGTGATTTTAATCTTGAAAATGAGCCACATGGGCAACCTGAGACCAAGGTGAAACCTGTAGTGGAAGCAAATCCATGTCAGCCTATGCGTGAATTAGCAGCAAAGTTTGATGTTAGTAGTCCAACAATATTGGACCATTTGAAACAAATGGGCAAGGTAAGGAAGCTGGATAGATGGGTTCTGCGTGAATTAAATGAGCATCAGAAGAGAAATTGTTTTGAAGGTTGCCTTTCTTTGCTGTCACGACATAAAGGCAAACCATTTCTACACCATATTGTCACGTGTGATGAAAAAGGAATTCTTTTTGATAATTGCAAGCATTTGGCACAATGGTTGGATAAAGATGAAGTGCCAAAACACAGTCCAAAATTGGATATTCTTCAAAGAAAGCTAATGTTGTCTGTTTGGTGGTCCAGCACCGGTATTATCCACTACGGCTTCATAAAACCTGGGCAGTCAATTACAGCGGATGTCTCCTGCACCCAATTGGATGAAAAGATAAGGATGCTTGTGATTAAGCAGCTGAGATTGGTCTATAGAGACAGGCCAATCCTCTTGTAAGACAACACTCAGCCACACGTCACACAAACAATGCTGCTCAAACTACAGAGGCTGGACTTGGAAACTCTCTGTCATCCACTGTATTCACCAGACCTTGCACCAACTGACTACCAATTCTTCCAGGCTTTGGGCCATTTCTTGTGAGGAAAAATATTCAATTCTCAACAAGCCATGGAAAACGCCTCTCATAATGTCACTGCCACTTGGTCTCCAGGCTTCTTCGCTGCTGGTATAAAAAAGCTACTGTTAAGATGGCAAGACTGTGTTGTTAGATTAGGCACACACTGTGATTAATTGTACTGCTTCTTGTGTGAGATACAATAAACTAATCTTTTGATTTGAAATCAGACATTTCCTATTTAGTGACCTAATACTTCTTTTGTAGCAAGTGATGTTACCTTCTTTTTAGCACAAAGATAGAGGCCATTTTGCAGGGGCTTCTTCAACTTTTCTCTTTTATATCTTGAATTTATTCTCTGTTAATACATGTTTTTCTGATTTTGTTTTTACCGAGGAATGTTTGTCTGCATACAGGGAGTGTTTCTGTTATCTTTGTTCTTGGACCCAGCCAGTTTCACCTCTCAGTTTTCTTGGTTAGTTATCACTTTTTCATGTTCTGTCTGACCAATCCCTGCCCCACTTTTAGAAGGTAATTTTATTTCCTATTTTTTAGAAATAATGGAAGTTATCAGAAATGGGTACCCTCAACTTTTCCCTATTTCTACCATTCCACCCGCAAATAATATATATCTACTAAAGCCCGTCTCTTTTTCCATGCTGTAAATCCATCCTCTTTTCTAAACCACTGCTGTTCAGTAAACTTTCTGTAATAATGAAATTGTTCTGTGTTGGTGCTGCCTGGTACTGTCAGTCACTATCCACATATGGCTATTGAGCACTTGAAATGTAGTTACTGTGACTGAGGAACTAAATTCGTTTTAATTAATTTAAATTTAAGTAACCACATGCTATTGTGGCTATCATATTGAACAGTATAGCTCTAGACCTTACTACATAGTATGTTCCTGTTATGTCTTGTTTCTTGGGTCTCTTTGACCACATTTGTCTTCTTTTCCACATTTAAATTGTTCCAATCTTTCTTATCTTGAACACTTGCCATACATTAAAACTCTTTGCCATTTCTTTTTAGCTGTCTCTTGTCTGCTCTCTGCCCCTTCATGGCAGTTTGGTTCCTGTGACTTTAGTTCTTATCCTGTTACTTTAAAAGGGCTCTCTTGTAGTGATGTCTTTAACTATTCTCAGCTGCAGAATCCAGTAGATACTTTATCTTTCCAGAATTGATTGTTGATTGCCCTCTGCTTCTTGAAATTCTTGTGTTACTACTTCTTGTGGGGTTTTTTTTTTTTTTTTGGTCTCAGACTGCTCCTTTTTGGTCTCCTTTTTTTTTTTCTCTGTTACTCCTAAATGTTGGTATTCTATCTCAGACTTCATCCCATTTCTCTTCTCCTCTCACTTTTAAACCCTTTTCTATATATTCCACCTTCTCACTGAGTGCTGTCAGTTATCATCTGCATGTTCATATCTTTTAACTCTATCTTAAGTTTGTTCTTCTCTTCTAAGTTCCAAACTACAGTGTCCAAGTCACCATTGGTGTTTCTTACAGAATATTCCAAAGGCACCACAGTCCTAATCCATATTTATTCATTAATTTAAATTTTACTCTCATTAAAATATACATATGGAAAATTGTACAGATTGTTAAGGGTACACCTTAATTCCACACAACTAACGTCCGTGTCATGAAAAAGAACATTGCCGGCACTTCAGAATTCCCTTTACAATTCACTACCTCTTCCTTCCTTCCCAAAGGTAAGCACTGTCCTGACTTAACAATACAGAACTGAACCTGAACATTACTTAAATAAAATCTTACAGTGTGTATTCTTTTGTGTCGTCAGTTCTTTTAAGTATTGCTGGTGACATTCATCCAAGTTATTGACTATTATTTGTTTATTTTGTGTTTAACATTCTACCGTATGGGTATAGCACCATTTATCTGTTCAGCCATCACTAATTATGTGGGTAACTTTTGAGTAAAGTTTGTTATGAATAATGCTGTTCTGAACATTTTTGTGTATGTTTTCCTGTATGTGTGTATGTACTTCAGTTGGATATATAACTAGGAATGTGTGTACTGGATCACGTGGTATGCATATGTTTAATTTTATTAATAGTAGATAATATCAGTTTTCAAAGTAGTCTTTTATCAATTTATATTTATATTCCTGTTAGCAGTGTATGAGTTGTTTTATTTTCTTATCAACATTTAATGTTGCCAGTCTTGCCCTGGCTCAGTGACTCACACCTGTAATCCCAGCATTTTGGGAGGCCGAGGCAGGAGGATTGCTTGAGGCCTAGAGTTTGACATCAGCTTGGGAAAGATAGCAAGACCTTGTCTCTACCAAAAAAAAATTTTTTAAATTAGGCAGGCATGGCGGCATGCACCTGTAGTCCCAGCTACTGGGGAGGTTGAGGTGGGAGGTATCGCTTAAGCCCAGGAGCTTGAGGTTACAAAGAGCTATGATCACACCATTGTACTCCAGCCTGGGTGATAGAGTAAGTCCCTGTCTCTAAAAAGAAAAAAATACCAGGCTTTATAATTTTAGCTATTCTTGAATGTCTTTTTCTTTGGTGACTAATGATATTGAACATCTTTTCCTATGTGTGTTGGCCATCCATGTTATTCATGCATTTTCTGTTCGGAACTACCTGTGGAAGTCTTTACAGTCTTTTCTGTTGTGTTGTCTGCCGTTTCCTTACTGTGATGTAAGAGTTCTTTATATATTGTGGTTATGAGCTTTTTGTTGGTTAAACATATTGTTAACATTTTAGGTTTTGTGGCTTGCCTCTTCATTTTCTTAATGGTGTCTTCCTGGTCTTCCGTCTTCCTTGCTTTCCTTCCCACTCCAAGTCAGTTAGCCATCAGGTCCTGTCAATTTTTTCTTTTAAATATCTATTTATCTTCTTTTCTCCATTCCTTTGGCCAGTACCTTAATACAGGCCCTCACAACTCATGGCTTGGATTACAGATCATATCCCTTCCAATCCATCTTTAGCTGCTTATAGAATGACTTTTCTAAAATTTAAATCTTGGTCATACCATTCCTCTGCTTAATCATCCAGTGGTACCTTAGAGGCTACAGCATAAAGCTGAAGAGGCGCCTGTCAAATACTTGTGGAAGAACTTAAGTCACATGGTACTTCTGTGAAGCTTTTTCCGACACCCCGATCATTTCTACGTTTGTTCCCCATTGCTTTCTCTCATGGTACCTACAAACGCGCTGTTGTTCTTTGTCTGTTCTCCCCAGTAGACTAAAAGTATCTTGAGAGCTTTCTATTATATCACCATTCTGCACAAAGTCTAGCATAAATACATAGTTGAGAGGTGACTGATTTAAAATTGAACTCATCATCTCTTTGCTTTCCTCCTCATTTTCTGCTTTAAAATGACTTACCTTTCACAGTTGGTGGCATCAGTCTTTTCAGTTACCTTAGTCATATTTAACTCATTTCCTTTTCTAATACTCCCACAAGTACTTGGTTTATAATCCATTACTAATTAATATTTCCTCTATTCCATTTCCTTAGCTTTGGTTCAGGTTCTCATCTTGTCTTCACCAGACTGTTGTAATCACTGTTCATATGTTCTACTCATCTTTTGGCTTTCCCCCATTTGTCTTTGATGTTGCTGCTGGAATTATTTTTCTCAAATGTCGGTGGTTATTTCCTGGTTCAGTAAGCTGCTTTTGCTCTTTTTTAACTGTAGGAAAAGTTTAACTTATTTGTTAATCAGAAATTTTTATTTTTAATCTTTATTTAGGTGTAATGTAATGTACATATTTTGATCAATTTGAAAGTTCATCCTCTTAACAAGACATTCAGTGGCAGTCTTCATGAACTGATCTAGCTTCTTCCTTTTTTTTTCTTTTCCTCCTTTATCACAGAAATTATGTACTTTAAGCACTGGGCTTAGCTGACCACATACCTGAGTTCATCCTGTTTAGACTATTTCTCTTCCCTTTCTCTCCGTTACTCTTAGGGGGAGGCAGTGCTATGGAGGAACATAGATACCTCGGCTTAAACCTGCTTCTAACATTTACTGTTGTCCTTGGACAAGCTTCTTAACATACCATAACATAGTTCTGGCACTTAATACATGTTGTCTTCCTCTTTCACCTTGCCTCTCCTCCAAACAACAATTGGAATTTATCTCCACTACTACAGAACACTTACTGTTTCTCACCGCATTGAATGTCTTCTGCCTGCCATTGTGTTTACTGGTATGCATTTTATTGCTCTTACACTAGTTCACATGCCCACTCAGGGCTGATACTGTGTCTTCTAGCACTTAACTCCAGTTGATTTTTCAATCTTAAGTGAAAGATTTGCTTTGTTAATCTACATGCATCATTTAGTTTCTAAGTGACAAACATGATTGGGATATGATTTTTTTGGAATCTCTAAATGGTAACCACAAGGACCATTTGTAAAGGCCCAGCCAAAGCAGGCTTTGTAAAAACTCATCTACTTAGTTGGAATTTAGGAGAATGATACAGTTGTCTTAAAGTTACTCTTTAGGAATTTAAAGCTGTAATTTTAGTGTCGTTATACTAATACTAAAAAAAAAAAAGTATTAGTACTGGAATAAATTGTGTTTTTCTTTACAGCCGGTTGCTGAACCAATTCCCATCTGTAGTTTCTGTCTTGGTACAAAAGAACAAAACCGAGAAAAGAAGCCAGAGGAACTCATCTCGTGTGCCGACTGTGGCAACAGTGGTATGTGACTTCCCTCCATTTTCCTTCTAAAACATGTATCAAGGCAAGAGAAAAGTATGTTTCACTGAGTTTGTGTCCTTGATCCTTATGAAATTAATACAGTCATGTGGCCCTTAACGACAGAGATACATTCTGAGAAATACGCCCATAGAGTGCACTTACACGAACCTAGGTGGCACAGTCTGTTACTCCCAGGCTACAGACCTGTATAGCATGTTACTGTGCTGAGTGCTTAAGCAGTTCGAACGTAGTGGTAAGGGTTTGTGTAGTTAAATGTATCTAATCATCGAAAGCTTCAGTAAAAATACAGTATGATAATCTCATGGGACCACTGTTGTATATGTGGTCCATTGACTGAAATGTTATGTGACACATGACTGTATTTTAATTTGATACTGGTTTTAGGTAACAGAGATGAGCTGCTACACTAGGGAGGGATTTGAATGTATAGCTGAAATGTTTAATTATGTCAATTTAAATCGGGTCTTAGTTTTTTTTTAATAAAAAACTTTTTGTGGGCATATTTTTCCTGTTGATCTTTATATTTCACGATTGAACATCTGCTTAAATCATGGCAATCAGTTTGGAGTTATTGCTGCTTTCTTTAATATTCACTACTTATCTTTCTTGATTTATGCCTTAGGCTTGATGAATAGAAGCAGGATGATAACAGATTTGTTTTTCTGATGGAAACTTACACATGTCACATCAGGAAATAGAGGGCTGGCACTGTGGTCGAGTAAGCAGTGTGGAATTCTGAGCCTAGAGAAAGATTTTGCAGAGTCTCCTAATTTGCCAGTTCCAGAGATATTTTTGTTGTGTATTTTAAGAACTCACAAGACCTTACAGGAAGGCCTTAGTAAACCAGCATTATCTTGGCTCATTGGCTTAATTTTCAGTGTTTTATATTGGTAACAATTAGGATTTAGTCCAGAAAACAGAAACCACATTCAATCTAGAGGAAAGGAATTTAGTACTGGAATTAGGTATTTGTGAAACTGTTGGACGGGCTGGAGAGGCAAGCTCTAGACTGGGCTTTAGGGGCCAGTGTCTCCTGGGACACTGCAGAACTGACCCGTCAGAAGAGTCACTATGTCTGCCTCCATCTGGAAGAGGTGGAACAGGAGGGAGGCTACTGCAGAACCATTGAGCCCTGTCGCTGAAATGCTGAGTTTGGCCATCATCATAATAGCTATGGCTAGTTGTGAAGGAGGAGGGTAGACACTGTTGTTTCCATGACTTTGCTTGTCATTAGAAAGCCGTCAGTTCTAGGAGGAAGAGGATCTTTGTTTCATTTTTGCCTTTGAAATATCCCTAGAACACATTCAGTTGGTAGAACTGAATTCATATCGAGAGCCTAGCTGTAAAAGAGTCCAGAAAGTATGGTTTGGAGCTTTTCAGTTTTTATATATTGAAGGCATTAGAAGGAGGTGGAAATAGATCTTGAGTGCTAGGTGACCATATCCAGCATGATATCAAAAACCAAAATGAATTCTGAATGGATTTCACAGTTGTAAATAAACCATAAAAATATAATGGCTTGCCATACAATGCAGTGATTTCCAAACTAGCTTAGTAATGGAACCCTTTCCCCAAATAAAATCCTATAGGAACTCAAATACATAAAACATAAAAATGAATTTGTTTTACACAAGATGGGCATGAAATGGGGGGGGAGGGTGTTGTGTTATAGCCCTACCTTCTAAGAAGCATTATGTTTGAGGTGGTGTTTCTCTAAGCTAGGGAAGAGCACAACTTGAAAACTATTACTGTAGAGGTAACTTTTTAAAGAAAGAGTAGCTGCAGAAATAAATCACTCCAAAATATAGCAGCTTAAAGCAGTAACAAACATATTTTTTATTTCATACTGTTTCTGTGGGTCAGGAATTTGAAAGTGGCTTATCTGGGTGGTTTTAACTTGGTATCTTTCATGAGATTGCAGTCAAGATTTTAACGGGTGCTGCGGCCCTCTGTAGGCTTCCATGATGGCTCACTTACCTGGCTGGCAAGTTGATGTTGCTGCCTATTGACAAGAAGCTTCAGTTCTTTGCCATGTGAACCTCTCCATAGGGCTGCACGAGTGTCTGCTACATGGTAGCTGGCTTCTCTGAGCAAGTATCCAAGAGAGAGCAAGGTGGAATCTGTAGTATCTTCTAAAACCTAGCCTTAGACGTCACACTGTGTCGTTTAAACAATACCTTATTGGTTATGCAGATCAACCCAATTCAGTGTGGGAGGGAGCTGCCTGACGATGTGATTATCAGGAAGCAAGAATGATCGGAGAGCAGCTTGGAGGCTGGCGGTCACAATAACCAAGGAAGAAAAGCATGAATGTAGTCAAATATATGAATGTTGATATTTTCTGAATTGAAAACTATTATCACATTTTTTCTGTGAGAAAAAAATAAAAAAGCAAACTAACATACTCAAAATAAAAACAGCAAGAATAATTTAGGAAAAATAATTGTGTTAAATATGGCAAAAGGCCAAAGGCTATAAAAGTATAAAAAGAACATGTTTTCATGAGCCTATGAACAGGCACTTTATATGAGAGAAAATAAATAGTTGAGCATATAAAAAACATTTTACCCCAGTAATAATAGGAATGCACACCAAAGCAACAGTGAAATATCATTTTGTAGCTTTTATAATCGTCAAAATTGAAAGATAACAGAGCCCAAACCTAGAGCTGATGAAATTGTGGTAAAACATTTGTTCTTTGCTAGTAGCACTGGGTATTGTGTCATAGTTTTTGGAAAATGTTTTGACAGTGCATATCAACCTATCAAGCTGTAAAAAATGTTTAATTCATTTCACTTGCCAATCCCACTTTCAGGAATTTATTCTAAAGAATTAATTTAAAAGAAGGAAATAATTTATAAATGAAATAATTCATTTTAGTGTTCTCTAACTTATAGGTAATAGTCTAAATATTTAACAATAGGGAAATGGTCACATAGGTTACAGTGTCTCGAATCAGTGGAAATAATCAGTTTAAGCAATATAAATATAAAGTTTACTTAAAATAAATATAGAAAAGCAAAGCAAAAACTGTATATATGCTATAATTAAAACCATGCAAGGGCTTTCAGCTAGTCTAAAAAGGAAAAGTAGAACATGAAATTGGCTATTATTCTAGGATGATGGGATTATGGATGAAATTTTCATACCGCTTCCATTTTCCTTCAGTGCTAGTGATGTTTTGATGATAAACTTACAGTCTTATAAAAGAGAGAATTCTTTTGGAACAAAAAAGAGAGGAGAAAAGATGATTTAACCAGTCCTTTTTCTCATCAAAGAAAAATAAACATAGCCAACTTTTGGAGGAGGAGGACAAATCTTTTCAGAGTTGAGTGCAAATTGGCTACCATAAATTTTCGAGAATCAAACTGATAACTAACTTTGGAAGAGGAAGCATTTTTTCTGTTGCTGTTAATTGTGAACACAGTAAAAATATTGCTTTTGGTTTTAGCTTGAGTGCCTTAAATCAAGAGCAGATAATTCACTTTAAATGATGAGATTTTTATTATATACAGTAGGCTCCCCCTTATCTGAGGGGAACATGTTCCAAGACCTTCAGCAGATACCTGAAATCTCAGGTAATGCCTAACTCTACATACACAGTACTATGTTTTTCCTGTACATATATACCTATGATAAAGTTTAATTTACAAATTAGGCACAGTGAGACATTAACAACAGTAGCTAATAGTAAAATAGAACAATTGTAACAATATGCCAGCATCACCACTCTTGAGCTTTGGGACCATTGTGAAGTAAAATAAGGGTTACTTGGACACAAGTATGGCAGTACCTCTGCAGTCAGCCTGAGAACCGAGATGGCTACTGATCTGATAAACTGAGTGCCCAGCGGGTGGGTAGCACATACAGCAGGGATGATTCACACCCCAGGTGGGGCATGGCAAGATTTCGTCTTGTTATGCAAAACAGCACACAGCTTAAAAGTTAAAAGTTGTTCATTTCAGGAATTTTCCATTTAATATTCTCAGACTGTGGTTGACTGTAGGTAACCGAAACCTTGGAAATCGAAACCTCAGATAAGGGGGCACTACTGTATTTTCAAATTATAAAAGTAACGTATTATTGTTAAAAAATGAGAGCACAAAAGGATATAAAATGAAATGTAAAATCCTTCTGCTTTAAAATGTTTATAAGTCCATTTTCTAACTTTTCTTGTGTTCTTCCAAAAATAGCCTGGGCATGTTATATATTCACGTACATAGCAGCCTGTGCATAAACATAATGCTTTGATGCAGGCCTAATAAAAGTTTAAAGTCTGTCAGGTTTTTAATAATCAAATTGGGGGTGTGTGTTCTAAATTCTATTTAATATTCATAAAACTGAATTGGGGTACTAAGTCCTGATGAGACATGTATGCCAAGCTTCCAGCATCTTGGTTTTTTTGATATATATTTTGTATTTAAGATAATTGCGTTTTCCTACTTCATTTCTTTAGAATGGTAACAAAATGTTTCATTTGTGAATTTTTCCCCTCTTACTAGGTCATCCATCCTGTTTAAAGTTTTCCCCAGAACTAACGGTTAGAGTGAAGGCCTTACGGTGGCAGTGCATCGAGTGTAAAACGTGCAGCTCCTGTCGAGATCAAGGCAAAAATGCAGTGAGTATCTGCCTTCCAGCGTGAGCCTTTCATTTAGAAGTAGAACGTACAGCTGGCATTTCTATCTAGGTACAACTGGTTATTTTTCAGTCACTTGATCCAATAGAATTTATAACAGTAGCTACTTCAAATTATATGTAATTAGCTTAGAATACTTGCTCATTTAGACTTTGGTTATCTCTAGATAATTTAAAGTACCTTAATGATATATTTGCAGAGATACTATGGTACATTAAGGAAACACTCATGAAATTTCTTTGAGCAATATGGAGGCATTCATTTAGAAGGGTCATTTGGTATTATAAATTGTCCCTTTCTTTTTTAAAAACATACCAAGGTTAGCTTATTTCTGGTTATTGGATATACTTGCAAGTAATGAAGTTGTAGTTCTTTATGAAAGATTGGATGAAGCACAACTTTTTGCTAAGTTGGACTATCCATATATGTAGTTAATACAAATGAAGGAAACTTAAATTTATGGTAACTCATATCTTTTTTGAGATCTTTGAAAGTTCGTATGTTTTATGAGGTTATGATCCTGACATGTTTCTGCTTCATAAGGTTAAGCAGAATTGTCCTGTCCTTTCTTTTTCTTTTTTTTTTTTAAGGATAACATGCTCTTTTGTGATTCGTGTGACCGGGGTTTTCACATGGAATGTTGTGATCCACCACTCACCCGGATGCCAAAAGGTGAGAAATACTTTCTGAAATCAAACTAGGAATATAGGCCAGGCGCGGTGGCTCACACCTGTAATCCTAGCACTCTGGGAGGCCGAGGCGGGTGGATCGCTCGAGGTCAGGAGTTCGAGACCAGCCTGAGCAAGAGCGAGACCTCGTCTCTACTAAAAATAGAAAGAAATTATCTGGCCAACTAAAAATACATATAGAAAAAATTAGCCAGGTGTGGTGGCGCATGCCTGTAGTCCCAGCTACTCGGGAGGCTGAGGCAGTAGGATCGCTTAAGTCCAGGAATTTGAGGTTGCTGTGAGCTAGGCTGACGCCACGGCACTCCCTCTAGCCCGAGCAACAGAGCGAGACTCTGTCTCAAAAATAAATAAATAAATAAATTAAAACTGGGAATATATAGGAATATGTTAGTGAAAACATATTTTATCTACTTTGTTAAAATGAAAGAATAATTGCTCTTTCTTTTGGGGGGTTGTGTAAGTAGGAAGAGCGCTATCACCTTAAAAGGTGGGAGTAGTCTTTCTCTTTAGGCATCCTAACATTCTTATGTTGTATGGACTTATTATTTTCCTCTATTTTCAATATTTAGGCATCCATGACGGGTGAAGTGGTTCATTTATAAATATTTGCCAATCTCTAGCTAGAAGATAAAATGCTTGCCTTATGTAATATCTTGAAATATCTCTTTCTTTAAAGGGGGAAATGAAATGGTATTAGGTCACATTGATTATATCACTGCTTAGCACTTTTGAGGAACCTAGAGCTGTAGAAATATGTTTATTCAAAACTTTAACAAAAATTTTATAATATAAGTTTTGAACAAATAAATATCCCAATCATAAGGGTACAGCATAATGTTACTCTATTCTTTTGACTCCTGTGCATTGAAAGGTATTTAGTTGGGTTATAATTGCCTATTGGTTAAACTTCCATGGAATACCCATCTTATTGCATGTTGATAGTTTCTTTTTTAAAAAGTTGAGTTAGTCACCCCTGTTTTGTCCTATCATAAATTCCATTTCGACTCTGATTTTGTAATTATAGGTTTCTTAAGTAAAATGCCTATAGGATATTTGATAATGTCTCTTTGGAGAAAGTTTTCCTGTTGATGGAAAAGGATTCAACCACAGGTTTTAGCCGAGTTATCCACTTCAGGATCTTACTTGAATTACTCTTATGCCATTTATTGATTATTACCTTTTGAAAAGTCTTAAATTTATATGTATTAGAAGAATAAATAACCACCTTTCCCTACTTTTTCCATTTATTTCAAGTCCGGACAAGAGGCCTTCTGAGAATCCTTCAAGATAAGAAAGACTTTCTTAGCATTGCTTTCCTGTGTATGGAACTTCTACAAAAGAGACTTTGTGGCAGCTTACAGCAGGAAACATTGTATTTTGAAATTATTTCAGACTTACAGAAAAATGGCAAAAATAGTGCAGAGAACTCTCCTTATGTCCTTTCACCCTGCTTCCCTAATGGTGTCATCTTACAAAACCATTGTACCATTACTGAAACCAGGAAATTCATGTTGATAGGATATGATTAACTAACTATAGACCTTATTTGAATTTCGGGTCCAGGATCCAGTCCGAAATCTCACATTACATTTAGCTGTCATATTTCCTTAGTCTTCTCCAGTCTGTTATAATTCCTCAGACTTTGTCTTTCCTGACCGTAACACTTTAGAAGAGTGCCTGTTAGTTATTTTGTAGAAAGCCCCTCAGTTTGGGTATGTTTGCTGGCTTTCTCATAATTAGATTGACAGTAAGAATTTTGGCAAGAATACCACAGAAGTGATGTTGTGCCCTCTTCTTAGGGCATCATAACAGGTATATAACAGTGTTGTGTCTCATCACTAGTAATGTTAACTTTGATCTCTTGATTATAGTTAAGAAACCTGACAGCCACCTTAAAGTTACTCTTTTTCCCCCTTGGCCACTAACTTTAGCATCTGTTAATGATTCTTGCCTGCACCAATTATTAACTATGATTTTTGCATAGTTTGTATACTTTCATTATCCTTTGTACATTTATTAATTGGAATTCTGCTATGAGGAAGAGCTAGCCCTTTCTCCTGTTTATTCATTCAATAACCTATATCACTGTGGGTATTCTATAATTTATAATCCATTGCTGTGATTATTTTTTTTGCCCAAATTGTGCTAGATTTGGGTATTGGGAACTCCTTCAAGACCTGTGTCCTTTTGACGTGCCTTTAATCATTTTTTGAGCACTTCTTTATTTTCTGCCACTACAAGATGTTTCAGGTTATCCTGTGTTTTCTCTTCCCTGACCTGGAATCAACTATTTCTCTGTGGAAACCTGGCTTTTTTTTTTTTTTTTTTTTTTGAGGATGGTAGTTATACACCAGCATCTGTGTTGGGTGTAGATCAGGGTTTTCTAACTGAGGATCGGTGGACTTAATCCATGCGCGGGCTTCAGGGTGGATGTGAATGAATCCCTTCCAATTATCTGTAGAATTTTGTGTGTATGTGTTTTCACGTTTATGGGGAGGGAGGCTTTTTATCAGGTTTTCAAATGACAGTTCTTTATCTGAAAGAGGTTAAGATCCTGACTTAGGCTATCTGAAATCTTTCGGTGTGTTTATGTCTATCATACTTTTATGTGGAATTTTTTTTTTTATAGGCATGTGGATATGTCAAATATGTCGACCTAGGAAAAAAGGACGAAAACTTCTACAAAAGAAGGCAGCACAGATAAAACGGCGTTATGCTAATCCAATAGGACGTCCAAAAAACAGGTTAAAGAAACAAAACACGGTGTAAGTTGTACTTTTGGCAAGGTGAGGGGAGAAAAGGATAGGGTCTTCTCTACAGAGTAGGGTTCACTTGTTTTCTTTATGAAAAAAATATTTTCCGTTGTTGTAACTGGCACTTTCCTATAATAATAAGGGCTAACACTTAGTAAGCCCTTAATAAAGTGCCAGGCACTGTTCTAAGTTCTTTACATGTACTAAATTGTTTAATTCTCCCAACCATCCAGTGAAGTGTAGGTACTGTTGTTACTTCTGTTTTTCAAAGGAGGAAACTAAGGCATAGAGAGATTAAATTGCACTAGTTTATATAGTAAGTTTTAAACTGGGTTTAAAATCTAGGTAGTCTGGCACCAAAGTCTGACTCCTAACCATTATATCGCTTCTCTTAGATTAAAAACAGGGAAAAAAATTTATGTTACCATAGCATTTCAGAGGTTCCTCTCCTGATCTATTCTGAGATATTTGTATCTATTAGGTATACAAACCACTGGGGAGGTTCTTCCTCGTGAGGTGATGGCTAAGTCCCATTTTTGTGTTCTCTTGATGTAAAATAATTCGCAGAAATCAGAAATTATGGACTAGGAAACTGGGCTATGTCTGGAGGAGGTAGGGCAAGATTCAGTAGCTAATTCTGTCTTTTTTTGAATATCTTTATAGTAATTCACCTTTGATGATGGGTAAAATATCTTCAAGCTTTTCAACCTCTTTACTCTCAAAAATTTTACCCACCTTTTTTATACTTAAGTCTATGTTGTAGGTTATATAACTGAAATGAATGGGCAATTAGCAGCCTGAAATATATAGAAGTAGTGTTGTAGTCTGTATTTTCAATGTTAAATCAAGCTGTAATTTTCCTATAAAATGACCTTTTGAGTCCTGGCTTTCAGAGAGTAACCCATCCTTGTGTTTAGAGGTAAAAGTATGACCCTGAGTTGGTACAGAGATCACAGTGTTACAGCTTTATACCTTGAAGGACCTTAGTTGTTCTCTGGTCCAGCTCTCATTTTATAGATGAAAATGCTGATGTTTAGAGAAAATGTGATTTGTCCAAGATGTACAGCTAGTAAGTGGTAGAATTATGACTTGAGCTCATCTTCTGACTCTTGGCTTAGTGTTCTTTTCACTATAAATAACTAGGCTTCCCGGAAATAGATGTATCTAATAACAATATTACTTCTCATTCATATAGTACTATTATAGTTTACAGAACATTCTTAACAATATAGATTTTTTTTTTGTGAATCTGTAGGCTGTTTACTAATTGTATGTTATATATTAACATAACCTTATAAAGATTTCTTTTTAATAGTTACCTTTTTTCCCTGTTTAATTCTTCAGATCAAAAAGTCCCTTCAGCAAAGTTCGAACTGGCCCTGGAAGGGGTCGCAAACGTAAAATCACGCTCTCCAGCCAATCAGCATCATCATCGTCAGAAGAAGGATATTTAGAGCGAATAGATGGCTTGGACTTCTGCAGAGATGGCAGTGTCCCACTGAAATTCAACAAGAAAACCAAAGGGCTCATTGATGGCCTTACCAAATTCTTCACCCCTTCCCCCGATGGGCGGAAAGCTCGAGGGGAAGTGGTGGACTACTCTGAGCAATACAGAATCAGGAAAAAGGGCAACAGAAAATCAAGCACTTCAGATTGGCCCACAGGTAAAAATTTGAAACAAATTTGGAAACAAAGTATTCCATAAGTGTATTATTTGGAATAACACTAATCTAGACTAGATTTATATTTGATTATAAAAATTGGTTATGAAATATAAAAACATTAAAAATACATATTTAGGTGATGCTAACATGATAACTCTGTCAGGAATTTAGAGGCTGGAGATGAAGTTGCAGAGTGGATCAGTGGGAGCTCTTGGGCAAAAGGAAGCTGCATTTTTGGTAGAACCACAAAGAATATACCTACAGAAATTTGAGGTGTAACCTTGAATCAAGGATAATTTTACATTTCATAAATTGTTAAGTAAATCGTGTGATGAGTATCATGATACTTGTTTTATTCCCAGAAGGAAATTGGAAAGAGTAGAGGTGAGTAAAATGCTGCTGTTCTAAACATAAAGACCAAAATACATGCAAATGTGATAAGGTCATTGATTTTTCTACTTCAAATCTTGGCAGATATAGTTTTAAGTTTTCATGGATTATACTTAAAAAGAGAGAGAGAGAACCACAGCCCCAGACTGTTTGCTTATGTGTCACCCTAAGTTCCCTGGTTTGCAAAGTAGAAAACATCTGTGGAGAGGACTTAATAGTGTCGCAGATAATTCAAGTCAGAAGAGAAGAATTTGATTGGCTTCCAGATAATTAAAGCTTAAAATAGTCTTGTTGCTGACCCTTGAGTTTAGGAAAACTAACCCTGTGAAGGAAGCAGAAAGGGCTCTGGGGAAAGCAGAAGGAAAAGGAACTCTTTGGATCACAAGGGCCAAAGTTATAGTGTCTCATCTACTGCAAAAGAATTTCTTAACTTTGATTTCCTCCCGAGTATGCCAGTGGCGAATGAGTGTGTTCACTGCTCCTTCACGTTCCTGCTGACACAAGTTGCTGAGTGCTCCGTTACAGGAGAGAAAGTCCTCCTCGTTGTCGGATTCCCTGTTCATGCTCTATCAATTGGCTTTTCAGCAGGGTGGCAGCCAGCTAATTACTCTTTAAGCGTTTAAGACTTTTCATGTCTTTATCAGCCATGTAGACTGTAGATAAACTCCAGTCTGAGAGTGTTTATCTAAGAAACATTCTAAGAAAATATGCAATCCATTTAGATTGGACTTGGAAAGAATCTCAAAGCAAATCCTAATGAAAGACATATTTGAATTAACCATTTGCAGTGGTTTATTAGAAGAATCTACTAGAAACTTTTAGAAATAGAAATAGAGCAAAGTATAAAGTATATGGAGAAGAGAACCAATATTGAGCTTTAGGCATTGGTTTCTAAGCTCTGTCATCTTCTGTACAGTTTAAGGAACAGTTTTGCATCTTGTGATGCAGTGCTGTCAAACGCTGTACATCTGTGCCTGCATCCATCATGCACTAGGGGGCATTAAAGTCACTTACTACCTTGAGATTGTACTTTTTTTTTTTTCAGTTTGGGAATGTTGTTACCAGTGAGTCCTTGTCCTTTTTTTTTTGGTATTAAATGAATAATAGCCTGTATGTGCAGTTGATTTGAAAAGAACTGTCACTGACTGGTCTTTTTATCCATACTCATGCAAAGAGGAAATGAGGCCACAGCATTGTCGTCCTCAAATACAAAGAATAATGATCTACATAATTTTCAAATATTCCCTTCACTAGTTTTTTTTCCCAGTTGAGGAAGATCCATCATTTAGTAGATAATTGTCATTAATTTTTCATACTTAACCAGAGGATTATCATCTGTGATCCTCAGGTTTGTGGAGTTTGTGTCTTAAAAGGGCACCCAGGTACGTGCAGTGGCTCACGCCTGTAATCCTAGCACTTTGGGAGACAGAGGCAGGAGGATTGCTCGAGCTCAGGAGTTCAAGACCAGCCTGGGCAAGATAATGAGACTCCTGTCTCTGCCAAAATTAAAAAAAATTAGCCGGGTGTGTTGGCACACACCTGTAGTCCTAGCTGCTTGGGAGCCTGAGATAGGAAGATCACTTGAGCCCAGGAGTTTGAGGCTGCAGTGAGCTATGATTGCACCATTGCATTCCAGCTTGGGCAACAGAGGGAGATCTTGTCTCAAGAAAGTAAAAATAAATAAAAGGGCACCCAGAATGTGGTGGGAGTTAGGACTTCCTAACGTAAGTTAAGGTAGCTATTTCAAAGATTATCTTTTTGAACCTTGATGTGTTTAAACTCATACTAAAAGTGTCATATTCATACTATTTCAAAGTAAATTCATACCCTTTAGGCCCTTTTCCTGTTCTGCCTTTGTGTGTATTAAAATATAATTTCTTTTAATGAAGTTTATATTTAGTTATGTGATATTTTTAGGAAGCTTTAAGACAGTTCAGGATTTTTACTATAAGGCAGATATAATATGTAAATATTCTTTATTGAATAGTATCCATCTAGGAGTCAATTTAGTGCTATCTTCTTCTCTGTTTATAAATAATATTAAGGTCTTTTAGTGGAAATAAAGACTTCTGAAATTTTTTCTAGTTCATATATTAACAGAGGATAGTACAGATAACATGTGAGTGAGCCTTTTCTTTATATGCAGACAATCAGGATGGCTGGGATGGCAAACAAGAAAGTGAGGAACGGCTCTTTGGGAGCCAGGAAATCATGACTGAGAAAGATATGGAATTATTTCGTGATATCCAAGAACAAGCACTGCAGGTAAAGTTGGATATTCGGGTTGGGCAATCAAGCAACTTATTTCTGGATGAGAAACAGAGGATGACATTGTAGGTAAAGCAGCAATTTGTCTGTTTAATCTAGAATATTTGTGGTTTGTGTGTATACAGTTCTGCTGGTTACGATATTCTTTTCAAACCCAAGATAACTGCTTTGGTTTTGCAGATAAACACATTGCATTGATTACCAGTATTATTTTGTGAAGAAGTTTGGTATTTGACCAAAAAACAAACAAAAACCAAGCTTCTCAAGAGTGATGAAGCACCCATTCATTAATTGAAGACATACTTGTTAAACACTTCTGCCTTGATCCTTTGTGACACATGGCAAGATATAAATGTATAGACAAAGAATCTGCGTAAGTGCCAGATGCCAGAGATGCCAACACGAATGACAGAGTTCTTTCCCTTAAATGTAGTTTAGAAGAGACGTGTAAATAAATAATATTATTAATGTGAAAAGTTCAATTATAAAATACATTGTGTTTTGGAAGAATAGGGAAGCAAGCATCCAACTCTGCCTGGGGACGTCACAGGATTCATTGAGGGGTCTTAAAGGACATGTGGAGATTTATCAGGCTGATGGGATAGGGTCCTGTATCACCCAGAGGAGCAGAGTGAAGATGGAGCAGACTTGAATTGGGGGAAGCACGCTTAATTGTGGGAATTAAAATGGCTTAGGATAAAGAACACAGGGTGTAGAGAATGGCAGGAGATGAGGTTAGAAAAGTCTGTAGGGACTAGATCATAAACGCTCTTTGCAACCAACCAGTTTACCATGTAAGCCAAGTTGAGTTCTCAATCTCTTATCCTGAAAGAAAGAATTTATAAGGCTAATGCCGGGGATTCCAGTTGTGTAGGTAAAACTCTCTGGATTTAAGATACCGATTGGTGAATAGACTGTTTATGTCTGTTTAAGACAGTTTTGAAAATAAAAAATATATATATAAATACTTAGCAAGAATTTACTCAGCCTTCTACCGAATTATGATTTAATAAAGTATTGGCTTTTAGTCAGATAGACCTGGGTTCAAGTCTTGGTGTGTCAGTTACTAACTTCTACTTTGGGCAAGTTGCTTAATCTCCCAAGGCCTGTTTCCTTTCCTACTAATAACTAAAATAAAGTATTATAGGTACTATAGTAGAAATCTACATGAAGTTCATTGAGAACTCCAAGGGGGCATAGTTATGTTCTTCCTGACTGGAAGAACTGGTTTTTTCCCAAGTAAGTTGAAGACATAATGCTAATATCCCTTTACTCCTAATTTATTTATGTGTATTTCCTAAAACAAGGATGTTCTCATACATGACCATGATCTAATCATCAGATCAGGAGTTTAGCACATAAAGTACTATTGTCTAATTTAGTTGTCATGTCTCTTTAGTTTCCTCCTAACCTGAACAGTTCCTCAGGCTGGGCGTGGTGGCTCACACCTGTAATTCCAGTACTTTGGGGTTATCGCAGGAGGATCGCAGTTCAAGATGAGTCTGAGCAAGAGTGAAACCCTGTCTCTACCAAAAAAAAAAAATTAAAATTTAGTTGTCATGGTGGCATGCACCTTTAGTCCAAGCTGCTTGGGAGGTTGAGGCAGGAAGATCACTTGAGCCCAGGAGTTGCAGTGGGCCATGATCCCACCTCTGCACTCTAGCGTGGGCAACAGAGGAAGACCCTGTCTTAAGAAATAAAAAAAGGAATGGTTCCTTGGTCTTTATCTTTCATGACCATGACAGTTTTTATTCCGTAGAATGTCCTTCACTTTGAGCGTGTTTTATTTTTCATCCTGATTAGAAAATACCACAGGGGTAATGTGTCCTCCTCAGTACATCATACCAGAAGGCATGTAGTATCTATTTGTCTCTTTACAGGTGATGCTAACTTTGATTACTTGCTTAAGATGATGTTCTGTCATGTTTCTTCTTTGTAAAAATTGTTATTTTCTACCTATAATTAAGTATCTTGTGAGGACATACTTTGAGGTAAATATGTAAATGCCCTGTTTCTCATCAAACTTTCACCGACTAGATTTAACATCCAGAGAGGATTCTTGCTTGAAATAGTTACTTTTTTGATCACCAAACATGATTTTCTAATTTTACCATTTCTTTTTTGATTTATTGATTGATATTCTGAGAAAGAACTATTTCTTCTTCCCACTTTTTTTTTTCATTTAGACTCATAGATTCTTATTTTATGGGTTATAATCAATTGCTTTTAGTATTTATTTTGATGGTTAAATTGATCCAAATTTGGGCAGGAGGAAGCTTCTTTAAGCTGGCTCCTGTGTCCTTTCTGGCTCCTGTGTCCTTTCATCATTTTATTTACTTCTGGCCACAGCCAGATGTTCTAGGCTCTTGTTCTAGCCATAGATCCCTGGCTCCTTTTAGTGGAGAATGGAAGTAAACGCTAGTTCTATTGTTATACTTCCTTAGAAGGCCCGAACAGGTGTCATCCTTATTTTCTCTCTCTCTGTCGTATTCCACAGTCAGTCCATCAGCAAATCCTAATGGTTCGAATGTATTCAGAATATGTCTAGTTCTTAACTGCTTCCAAGCTATGGTCATCTCTGGCTTGGGCTATTATGATAGTCTCCTGACTACTCTCCTTGCTTCTACTTTTGCTCCCCACTCTGATCTCTACCCAGGGGCCAGAGTAATTATTTTCAAACTTAAGTTGGATCATATCACTCTTTTGCAGAGAAAATCTCCTGTCTTTCAGTCTTGCTGAGAACTTTTAAAAACTCAGAGCCTTTATTCTCCGCTCCAAGGCTCAGTGTGGTCTTGTGTCAGCTCCTATTTGTCTGCTCTCATTCCACTCTTGCCCTTATCACTCTGCGCCAGCTGCGGTCACCTCTTCCTCAGACACACCCGGTGCACCTGCCTGGAGCCTGCACTTGCCGTGCCTCTGGGTTGCCCTGCCCTAGAGTCGATGCTGCTCAGTGTGCCCTCTGGTCAGAGAGGCTTCCCTGCCTCCCAGACTGTTAAGAAGATAGCTTACCTGCCTGCTTTTTCTACATGGCACTTACCACCTTTTGAATTTAAATATTTGCTTCTAGAATGTAAGCACCTAGAGAGCAGGGACTTTCTTTTTGGTCACTGCTGTATACTGAGTACTTGGAATATAGTAAAAGCTAGGTAAATATTTGTTTAATGAATTGGTATTTGAATGAAATTTGCTGCTAGGAGAAGTGGGGCAGTAGTTGGAATGAGAGGAATATGGAGAGAGAGATGACCAGAGAGAGTTAAAAGAGGGGTGGTGAGCTCTGCTGAGGCTCAGTGGAGACAGTGTAAATTCATATTGACAATAATCTGGCTAATTGTGTGTTTCTTCCAGCATGTTATTAAACTTGTGATTGTCCCCATATGTATCTGGCATCAAAGAAATAAATAGATATTAGAAGTCTAATTCATGGTTATTTTCATTGGCAATGCACTAAAATTCTGTTGGTGGTGATATTTCTCCATGGGGTTTATTCATTTCGTATTCATATGCTTGTTACTAGAGCTACAGGGTAAACAAAAAAAACATAGACTCTGCCTTCATGAAGATTTTGGTCTCATGAGTGAGACATTAAACAGCCATAAAAGTAATTACAAACTAACAGGAGGAAGAAAATAAGAATGCAGTGAGAGATTATAACAGGAGCCTCCTGATGTACATTGCTGAGGGTTGAGATTAGAGGGAGTGTGAGAAGGGAAGACTTCTTTGAAGAAGTAACAATTTATACAGCGTTCTAAAAGCTAAGTCCAAAGCCAGCAAGGGAGTAGAGCTAGAGAGAAGAATATTCAAAATGCAAGTAGACTGCCTGTGTAAACATCTTGAGACATGAAAGAAGCTGATAAATTTGAGGAACTAAAGTTCAGCGTAAATAGAATACAATGAATAAAAAGTTTCACAAGATGTGATGCTGGAGAGAGAGACTGAAGCCAGAATTCGGGATTTGGGGTTTTATCATAATTGGAATGGGAAGCCATTGAATGGTTTTTAGCAAGGAAATAGCAAGATCAGAGTTTTATTAAATACTGGGGTTTTTGGCCATTGCATGAAGAATGGATTGGAATTAAGCAGGATTGGAAGCAGGGGGACCACTTCATAGGCCTTTTCCGGTGATCGGGATGAAAGTAGATGGTAGGTTGGCCTAGAGAGGTGATAGTGGAAATGAAAAGGAAGTGGTTGGATTTAGAATATATTTTAAAGAATATATATTTCTGCTGATTCAAAACTTGATGATAGATTTGATGTGAAGTTTGAGGGAACAAGAGATTATCAAAGATGACTTCCACATGTTCTCTGACTTAATGAAGTGATTTGAAGCCAATTGGGAAAGTTAATGTTGATTAGATAAGAGGATGTTTTGAATAATAAAAGGATTTATAAAGATAATACAGAAAGTCATTTTTGATAGCATAGATATGACTTAGTAAAAGTGCTTCAACCTGAGTTTCAAAAATTTTGTAAGAAGATTTTATTACAGTGTCTTTGATAGTCTTACAGCAGTACCAACAAAAGCCAGATGATAAAGAGTTAATGTTGGAATCCATCCAACCAGCAGCACATCATTTATTGAGTGCCTACAGTGTTCTAAACTGTGCTAGTGTAGGGGCTATCAGGAAGACATGGTTTCTATTCCCTCAGACTTTACAGTCTAGAAGGAAACTTAACGCAAAAAAGCAAATCCAGTATTTGCTCATAGTGATTATTTTGACTAGTTAAACTTTATGTAGAACATTAAGTCAAGAATTATTGAAATGTTTACCAAGATTTTTTTCAAAAAAGGTCAGCCATTGATTTTTATTTTTAAAATTATTGCAGGCAGTAGGTGAAGTAGGGATATAGTTCGCCCAGTACTGTGTTCTGTCATGGGCTATACAATGTGCACTTCCATAAAAAAGAGCTGCCTCTGAAAAGTGGAAGCATGAAAAAATTAATAGTATAGGTTTTTGTTCTAGAATTTTATTTCAACTGTGATTGTATAAGCTTGAAGGAAATGATTTTTCCTGAAAGATCTATCAGCAGAAAGAAGCATTTATATTCAACTCATTCCATTGCAACATAAACAGCCTTCCTGAAATATATAGGATGATTTTTACTTAAAATTTCACCAAGGAGAACATTATATTTTTATGCTAATTTTAATGCTTTCTGATTTTGAAGGATTCCTTTGGTTTTGTGTGGTTCTAAAAAAGTTACAGAGCATTTTTGAAATCTGTGTGGGCTATTAAAATATTTTGCTGCCTTGCATAAAGAGTTAGTTATTAAATTAAAATAGAGTAAACTAGGTTCGACAACTTTATTAACCATATGAGGTAGGGATTATTATCCCCATTTTACATAGGAGGAAATTGATACTTCTAGTTGAGTGACTTCCCCTAAGTTATATAACTAGTAATAGCAGAGCTGGAATTAACACTTCGGCCTATGTGACTTCAAATTCTGTGCCCTTAATCATGGTTACATCCGGCATTACGCTATGAAAAAATGTTACGGATGCAGCAAAATCATTAGGCATGTACTAGGTGCAAACAGGTAGAGGTGCCTAGGAAGATAAACAGCAAACAGTGGCGCAGAGCACCCAGTAAGCATCCTTCATGAATGTGTTCGATGATATATAGACTCTTCCACATGTTCACAGATGTTCATGGTTTGCTGTGGCAAGAATTTGTGTGATCACAAAGTAGTCACAAAAGAAGCAGGGCTCAAGAATGATCAGATTTAGGTAAAGTGAGAGGATTAGGGCTTACCAGTTAGAGTATCAGCTTTAAGGAAGAAATGACTGCTTTACTGTCTTCCTCCTTCATTCACTAGGGATACATTCTAAGACCCCCAGTGGATGCCTGAAATCATGGATAGTAGTGAATCCTGTATACACTATGCTATGTTTTTTCCTGTACATACATACCTGTGATAAAGTTTAATTTATAAATTAGGCACAGTAAGAGATTAACAACAATAATAAGATAGAACAATTATAATAATATAATAAAAATTATGTGAATGTGGTCTTTGTCTCTCTCAGAGTATCTTATTGTACTGTACGTACCCCCGCTTCTTGTGATGATGTAAGATGGTAACATTTGTACCGAAGCTGACCACAGGCAACTGAAACCATGGAAAGCAAAACCTCAGATAAGGTAGTACTACTGTAAATATCTCCAGCTGGAGGCAAAGACACATTTTTTTATTTACCTGTGTCTTCCTAGAACCTGCCACTAAGAGAGCAAGCAGAAGCTCACATTTATCCAGTGCTTACTACATGAATGATGTAGTGCTTTAAGCGCTTTGCAAGTATCAACTCATTTAATCCCTTCAACAAAGCTAGGAACTAACTATTAATAGCTCAACCAAGGTTCCACGGCAGAGATATTAATAGGATTTGAACCGTGCTGGCTATTTCTAGTATCTAGACTCTTAACTGCTATCTTAATAAGTACTATAAATTTGGGCTAAATTGTCAAATGAACGAACTCAAAGTACATCTAAGCGGCCTTTAATATGTGACTTATGTGAATAATTAATGGGTAAATGCCTTAACACTGCGGTCCCCAATCCCTGCTCCCTGGCCTGTTAGGGAGCAAGCTGTGCATCACCACCTGAGCTCCACTCTCCTTCCCCCACGCCCATCCATGGAAAATTGTCTTCCGTGAAACTTAGGAACCGGGCCACACAACGGGGTGAGCAGTGGGCAGGCAAGTGAGGGAAGCTGCATCTGTATTTACAGCCACTTCCCTGGCTCGCATCACTGCCTGAGCTCTGCCTTCCCCCTCACCCCACCCCGTGAAAAAATTATCTTCCATGAAACTGGTCCCTGGTGCCAAAAAGGTTGGGGACCACTGCCTTAACACACTAAATAGCCCCCATTCCCCATTCCTATTAATAACTTCACCAGTATCAAGGAGAAATCACTTCAGCAACAACAAAAAATGTCGTGTGGGTATGTTGAAATCCTGTCATGCCACAACTAATATCCTCATGCTAACTTTGAAAACCCTCCAAAATTCAGCTCTATACTGGTAATTCAATTTATTTCTTACCATTGCCCAACAAGTGTTTCACTTATTTTATCTCAAAGTAAACTATAGGCGTCCTCAATTTGCATGATGCAATGTTAACTGAAACCCATGCATGTCAGAACTGAGATCAGATCTGTTGCCTCAGAAATGAGGACACAATTCTGATGTGCACATGTTTCCATTAACATGGTGCCATAGAAAGCAAGCACTGCCTTTTTGGGCAGGTATTGTGTTCTGTATGTCTTTTCCACATTGTGACTGCACATAGTAGGTCCTCAAATATTTGTTGACCTGATGGGCCAGTAATCACACTGTCTTCTGTATTTATAGTAGTACCCCTCTTATCTGAGGTTTCACTTTCTGTGGTTTTGGTTACCCATGGTCTGAATGTTATCTCACATCATCACCACAAGAAGGATGAGTACAGTACAGTAAGATATTTTGAGAAACAGAGACCACCTTCACATAACTTTTATTATAGTATATTATTATAATTGTTCTATTTTATTATTAATCTCTTACTGTGCCTAATTTATAAATAAGTATGTATGTATAGGAAACAACATAGTAAATACAGGTCCTTATCTGGAATGCTTGGAACCAAGAGATGTGTCAAATTTTTTGGGGGTCCTAGGATAGTTGCATTATATATTTACTGGTTGAGCATCCTAAATCTGAAATCAGTGCTACAATGAGCATCATGTTCATGTTCAAAAAGTTTCAGATTTTGGATTTGCAGATTGGGGATGCTCAACCTATATAAGATTTGATACTATCTGTAGTTTCTGGCATTCACTGGGGGTCTTGGAATGTACCTCCTGTATAAACAAATAATTAAAATCATGTGCTTAGTAATAGGTACCTTTCTACTACGTGCCAAGTATTGTATTCAGCATTATATACCAATTTGTTGCAGTTGATTCAACCCTGTTTTTAACTACTTGCCCCCATTTTGCAGATGAAGACATTGAAACTTTAGAAGGATTATTTTACCTAGAGTTATACAGTTGTTAAATACCAGAGTCAGTATTTGAACTTACATAATATGACTCCACAGCCTTAACTCTTAACTGCTAATTTATGGTATAATGTTACCATAGAGATATGCAGAAGATCCTATAAGAATGAATAGGAAGGCATCTGACTAGGGATGTTAGGGAAGTCTTCCTAGAGGAGGTGCCATTTGACCAGGGTCTTGAAGGGATGAGTAAGAGTTTACTATTGGGTAAGACAAAGAAGTTATTTCCAATAGGACAGGTTCCGTGTGAGAAAGCTTATTGAACTCTTGGAGCTACATGTAGTTTGTTTGGCTGGAATTCAAGTGAGAGATGAGATTGGAAAGGTACTAGATAATGAAGATCCTGTGTTTCATGTCAAAGAGTTTGTGCTTTATCTTGTAGGTAAATAGCCCTTGAAGAACTACTAAAGAATTTTAAAAAATTGGGTGACATCTGTTTGCACTTCAGAAACTCAGAAAACCTGAACAAGGACATTTATCTACCAGTCAGATGATTATAGCAGTCAGAATGAGACGTGACTGGGGCCTAAATGAAGGCAAGGGAGACAGGTAGTAGGCAGAGATAATCTCACAGATAATCTTTCTGAGAAAAATTCAAGATAGAATGGAAAACGTCTAGTGTTGAGTTGGGACTGAGGGAGACGGTAGAACCAAGTAGGTTTTCTTGTGTTCTGTTTTGAGTAGGTGGTGATACTAAATGTAGGAATATAAGAAGAAGAGCTTATTTGGATGGAGAGGGAGACCGTGCTTGCATAAGCTGTGGGATTGTGTGAAATCTAAATTGGAGAACTTTGGCAGACTGGTTGTAGATAGAGATATACAGGAGGGCTTTGGGTAGATTTGCCATATTACCAGCACACAGATGATAGTTGAAACCACATAGATAATAACCATAGTTGTTCTCATAGATAACATTCATCTAGTAATAAATATTACTGAGTTCTGGTTACTATGTTCTAAGCACCTGAGACAGAGCAGTGAAAAAAACAGATTTGTTAAGGAATCCTTCCTCTTGGGAGCTTACAGTTGAGCTTATGGTGGAATGGAGTGAAGTAGGTGGTGTACCGTGTGGTAGTGTCACAGAAAAAAGTCAGAGGTGGAAGAGAGAATTCAGAGGGAGAGGATGGATGTGTGCAGTGTTGAATTGGTGGGTTGGGGGCTCTCTCTCTGACATTTAACAGAAACCTGAGGAGATGAACCATGTAGCTATCAGGAAGAGCATTCCAGGCAGAGGAGCAGGAAATGCAGAGGCCCTGAGTCAGGATTTGTGCTTGGCATGATCAAGGAAACACGAGGAGACCAGCGTGGTTAGAGCTGAGTAAGTATGGGGAAGCAGTAGTTAACAAGGTCAGAAACGTAATGGGAAGCCAGATTTCGCAGGGTCTTCTGGGCCATTGTCAGGACTGACTTTTACTCTGAATGAAATAGGAACCCTTGGAGGGTTTTGAGCAGAAGAGTGACGTGATGAAGTTAGGTTTTAACAGGATTGCTTTGGCTTCCGTTTAGATTGAGGGGGCAGTACAGAAGGAGGAAAAACTCGAGGAGACTTAAAATTATCTAAGTAAGAGACACGGTGGTTTGGATGCTAGTGATCGTGGCAGAATTGGAACTCTGACCATGTCTGAAGGTAGAGCTTTAGGATATGCTGATGGTTTGGATGGTTGTGAAAGCAAGGGGTCAAAGATGATGCCAGAACACAGTTGAAGGATGCAGTTGCCATTTACTGAGATGAGGGAGCATACAGGAAGAGGATGTTTAGGGAAAAGAAGATCAGGAGTTTGATTTTGGATGAGTTAAACTTGAGATGCTTAGAAGACAATTCAAGAGAGGGGATATCAAGTAGACAGTAGGATATATATCTCTAGAGTTCAAAGAACAGGTCTAAACTAAAAATTTAAATTTAGGACTCATCAGCAAGTAGGGAATATTTAAAAGAATGAGACTAGGTGTGATCACCGAAGGAGAAGAGAACGCTGAGGAGTCCTGAGGTAATCCAATGTTTAGAGATTAGAGAAACTGAGAAGGAATGGCCAATGAAGGAGAAAAACCATGGAGATTGTGGTTCCTTAGAAGCCAAGTGAAGAATATGTTTCAAGAAGGAAGTAAGGATCAGCTGTAAAATTCTGCAAATAGGTCAGGTAAAATGAAGGCTGAAAATTAATGGTCCGATTTAGCAACATGGAGGTAATCTTGGGGGCAGGGTAGGGTGAAAAGATATTTGGAGGGGGTTCAAGAAATACTAGAAGGGCTGGGCACGGTGGCTCACACCTGTAATCCTAGCACCCTGGGAGTCAGAGACGGAGGATCACCTGAGGTCAGGAGTTCGAGACCAGCCTGAGCAAGAGTGAGACCCCATCTCTACTAAAAATAGAAAAAAAAAAAAAAAATTAGCTGGACATGGTGGTTCACACCTATAGTCTCAGCTACTCGGGAGGCTGAGGCAGTTGCTTGAGCCCAGGAGTTTGAGGCTGCTGTGAGCTAGGCTTGATGCCACGGCACTCTAGCCCAGGCAACAGAGCGAGACCCTGTCTCAAAAAGAAAAGAAAAGAAAGAATAGAGGAAGAGAATTGATTATAGTAGTACTCTCTGGCCACTGTTTTGAGGTATTTTACAATGAATGGGAACAGAGAAAGAGATAGTAGTTGGATAGAGATGTGAGGGCAAAAAAAGATATACATTTTTTTTTTTTTGGCCGGGCGCAGTGACTCACGCCTGTAATCCTAGCACTCTGGGAGGCTGAGGCGGGAGGATCGCTTGAGCTCAGGAGTTCGAGACCAGCCTGAGCAAGAGCAAGACCCTGTCTTGACTAAAAATAGAAAAATTAGGCGGGTGTGGTGGCACATGCCTGTAGTCCCAGCTACTCGGGAGGCTGAGGCAGGAAGATTACTTGAGCCCAGGAGTTTGAGGTTGCAGTGAGCTATGATGATGTCACTGCACTCTACCTGGGGTAACAGAGCAAGACTTTGTCTCCAAAAATATAAATATATACCTTTTATGGAAGGAATAATTTATATGCCGATGGGAATGACCTAGTAGAGGGAAACTTGTTGATACAAAAAAGAGGGGAAACTGTTGGAATGATGTCTTTGAGTAGGCAGGAGAGGATGTCATCAGCACAAAGGTGGAGACCTTGGCCTTAGACCAGGAGCACAGTTAGTTTACCACAGCAGCAGGGAAAGGTAGGGTGTATGGCACAAAGGCTAGGCATGTACCGATGTGGTTAAGGAAAGCTATGGAAGTTCTCTTTTGATTGCTTCTAGTTTTTTAGTTGAGTAGGAAGCAAAGGCATTGGCTGAAAGCGCAGATGGAGTAAGAGGTATTGGAGGCTTGAGGAGACAGGAGAAAGTATGAAATTATCTTTTAGGAGAACGGGAGAGTGAGTAGAGTAGGGCCCGTTCGTGGTTATGAAGTATAATTAGAGGCTAGTTGGCACGATTCTGTGTTTTTCTCCAACCATGTTCAAATGTGAGGGTGATGACTTGGATTATGTGGAGAATTGAATTTAATGAGAGTTGGGATTTTGTTGTTGAGTCAGGAGAGAAGGAAGGAAGTTAAGGATGTATGCAAAGATGGAGTTACGCTGAAAGACTTCAGAGTCTAAGCCATCCGGAGAGAAAGGAGGGCGTGAGCAGAGTGAACGGCTGGTGGGACCACTGGATTACAGTTCCTCTGGAGGGAAAAGATAAAAAGAGGGTGGAGGACAGAATTCTAGATTTTATCAATATCTAGTGGTAAAAGTACCAGCAATGAGATGGAAAAGGAAATACCTGGTTGTAGAACAGAAGGATCAGGAGGAGAGAGCGGGAGGAAGTCGTTTATCCTGTGAGCTTTTTGGCTTAGCTGTCAGCGCTCTTCATACAGGCCACAGTTCTCTGTGCACAACTCTGAAATCCAGAGTCCTGAAAACTTAAAACTAAATTATGGTGATAGATATATATACCATAACATTTACCATTTTAACCATTTTTAAATGCACAGTTCACTGGCATTAAATATATTCGTATTGTTGTGCAACCATCACCACCGCCTGTCTCCAGAACTTTTTCATCTTGCAAAACTGAAACTCGGTGCCCATTAAGCAGTAACTACCCATCCTCCCAGCCCCTAGCAACCACCATTTTATTTCGTGTCTTTATTAATTTGACTATTCTAGGGATCTCATATAAGTGGAATTATACAATATTTGTCCTTTTGTGTCTGGCTTATTTCACTTAGCATAATGTCCCTGGGTTCATCCATAATATAGTATGTGTCAAAATGGCCTTTCTTAAGGCTGAAAAATATATACCACATTTTGTTTATCCATTCAGCCATCAAGGGACACTTGCATTGTTTCCACCTTTTGGCTGTTGTGAATAATGCTGCTATGGGCGTTGGTGTATGAATATCTGTTCTGGTACCTGCTTTCAGTTCTTTGGGGTGTGTTCCTAGAAGTGGACTTGCTAGATCATGTAATTCTGTTTAATTTTTTGAAGAACTACCATACTGTTTTCCACAGCACCTGTACCATTTTACATTCCCACCAGCAGTAGGACAAGGGTTACAGTTTCTCCACATCCTCATGAACACTTGATATTTTTTGGTGTTTTGTTTTGTTTTTTAAATAACAACCATCTTAATGGGTATGAACTAGTATCTCATTGTGGTTTGATTCGCATTTCCACAGTGATTAATGATGTTGAACTTCTTTTCATGTGCCTGTGGGCCATCTGTATATTTTCGTTGTGGAATGAAAAGGATTTTTTTATAACTCATTTTGCAGTAAGATCCCACTTTACCTCAACTGAATTGTTGGCAAAGCATGATCTGAACTAACTTGAGACTATTAATAATTCTTTACTTATCCCATTTAGTGTGCATACTCATGTTTTGCTAAAGATATATTAATGTGCCTGATTCTGGAGTGCTGCTCCAAATTCTGCTGGGGCTGTTGATTTAATACACTTGTTATGTACTATAATAATACTTCTCTAAAATCAGAAAAATTCAGAATTCAAAGCACATTCTACTCCAGTCCAAGGGTTTGGGATAAGAGTTTGTGGACTTGTAGAATCATTTCTTTGGAAAACTAAATTCCAGTGTAAAAAAACTTACAAACTTTTAGAATTTAGGGAGAAATTAATTGAGGGCTATTTATACTTTACTCATTTTGTTCTTTTCTGTCTTTATGCTTCACTCTTACTATTCCTACCCTGGTGTTTTTGCCTCTTCACCTCTTTGGGCCTTGTTTTTTCCATCTGTAAAGTGGGCATGTTGTTTTCTACTTTAAGGAATGGATTGAGACAAGAGTATAAAGCTCAGGGTGTGGCACCATTGTTGCTCCACAAACCCAATTGTCTTTATTCCTTCAGTTCATGCTCTCTCCATCTTGGGGCATGTAAACTCATTCTTACATAGCTCTTTCATCATGTGACTTTCAATCCCAAATGAATGGAATTGCTCACTCTAGTGTTCCGTGGGAAAATAGGCAAATAACCAGAAAGACAACTCTTCTCCCCACATTTCACAGTCTCGTACTGATAATAGAGGGGCCGTCCACCCTCTCCTGTCACCTCAGAATGTCATTCCCTGGTGGGGAAGGTGGAGGGGAGCTATCTAATGGACACATAGGGAAAAGGAGCAGGGCTGTAGTTACATAAATTGGTAAATTATTTACAGAATTTTGGCGTTTGTACCAGATCCAGAGTTGAGGCAGGAGTGGCATTTTTTATATTAGAAATTGTAATTCGATAAATCCTTTAATGTAAGCTAAGAGTTTTGTTTCTAGTAGGCATATTTACAGAGTTTTCTTTTGGTTTTGCCCAGTTACTAGTACGTTTAGTGGTCCCTCTTAGTTATCTTAGATTAAAAGACCAATTGTGACCTGGAATATATGTCATCTTATAAAGAATTGGATATATTCAAATGAGAATGGGGATATGAAATTGCAGAACTTGAGTTAAATGTTTAAAAACTATATTTTTATGCCCTTGATTATATTGGATATCTGCTGCTTTGGAAAGTCACATGTTTAATGAAAAAGGAATTTAGGCAAAAATTTTAAAATGACCTAGAAAATGTGACCTTGTAATTGAGATATTAACATTTGATTCTGGCCAGGACTGGGTTAGTGAGTGGTGTAGATGCAGCTGTTGCTTCCTCCCTGTGTGGCACAAGAGCCTTTGTAACTTCTAAATCTCGTACGCAGGAGCACCCTCACTCCGGAGGCTTGCTCCAGGGAGTTGGGAGCGGTGGCGGGCTGGATGAGCGCATGTGCGGGAGCCTGCCAAGGTTGGGTGGAGCGGGCAGAGGGGAACCTGCTGCGAGTCCAGTTCCGTACAGACTCTCTTAGTTGCGGTGATGTGCAAACAGTTGTACTGGAACTGGATATCTACTTTCACTTCAGGCATCCGCCTGGAAGAGCGGCGGGCAGCTGATGGGAAACCTCACAAAGAACAGGCAGTGCCACAGCAGGTGCATGTCTTCAACTTTTGGGCTTCCTATTTGGTTCTTGCCGTGGAAAGTTAGATTTGATCTGTGATGTTTGATTATTCTGAAATTTTTCTATATTGCCATTCTTATTTTGAGCTGCGATGATAGATGAAAAGATACACTTTATGAGCTAGAATACGTGGTTCTGGCATGTAGTTTAAAGAACAGCTTTTTAAAAATCTTTTTACAAAGTTCTGTTTTGGTTTTGAGAAATGAAAAAAATCTTATTTTAACCCTGCTTTGTATATTTCTTCACTTTTTTTTTTTTTTTTTGGAGGAGCCCCAGGACTTGGTGTTACAACACAATTTATCCAATTAATAGATGTTTGTCTTTTGTTTTGAGGCATCCAAGGAAGAGCTTCAGGTTTCACTTGGCTGTATTCCAGTATGAAACCTGAGATAAATCCCTTGGCCTTTTATAAAAGAACAGTGGAAAGACCAGGAAGAGTTTTGAAATGCGTTGTAGTGAAGAGACTTCTTTCTTATAAATGAATTTATATAAAACCAGCGAATAAAAATCTCTGATCATTTTAGTTTTGTTAGAAGATACGTGTGTTATGTGTGTGTGTGTCTGTAGGCTCCAACAGGGAACTTTTAATAATCTCTTAGTGGTCTCTAAAGCATAAATTTGAAGGATAATTTTGGTGGTTCTTTTGATGAAGAGTTATTAATACTTGTATTTGATTAAGCTAAATTCTAGTTTTGTCAGTTAATATTCATGGAGCTTCTGTGATGCACACACACACACACACACACACACATTTATATATGAATCTGTTGCTAGATTAGGTACAGAGCAAAACAAATTGCCCTTGAATTTAAGGTCTTAAAACCCAGTCTTTGTTGTCTTTAGCAATGGCTTATGTTTGAATTGCTGGTATAGAAATCAAACAAGTCATAAAAGCTTTAAAACCTTATTCTTTTTTTTCAGTATAGTTGTTCAGATGTTTGCAGGGATAAAGGGCATAGAGATTGTTTTCATTATAAACAGAAGGTAGAAAAAAGGGGTAATCTATGTATAACAAAGTATCCTTTGGTCAAATCTGTGCAGAACTACTAATAAAGGGAATTTTAGGTATAATGTGAAATGAAGACTCTCTTGATATTTGTTTTGTCTTATTCTTTTCATACTGTTCTTGAACATCTATTCCCCTAAACCATAAAATCATCCTTTTCTATATGTGTTTACATGTTCAGTAGGTCATCTCCTTTGTTGCCAGCTGAGGTGGTATATGTATGACTTTGGCAGTGTTTCCCCCAAGACATACTTTTAAAAAAATTATATCACCAAATGCCAGCAGTTTCTATTTAATAAGTAAGTCATTGAGTGAGTTTAGTTGAGGAAAATGTTTTCAGCATTATTATATATAGAAAGTGCGATGGTACCAACTGCATTTGGTTCTAAGGGATTTAATAACATTTTTATTCTTTATTTGGTCCTCTGTTTAAAGAATAATACAGCTATTTCAAATAAACTTGTTAGCTTGTTCTTGGCTTTTTTGTTGTTGTTGTTCTGTGGAATCCTGAGACTCAAGATGACGTTTAGATTCAGATCCTCTTGTTATCTCAGTGTATCTAATTTAGCTAACTTTTCAATGTATTTCTTGACTGCACAGAAAGTTGGAGTGACTGGTCCCCCTGACCCACAAGTCCGTTGTCCTTCTGTCATAGAATTTGGGAAGTATGAAATTCACACCTGGTACTCCTCCCCGTATCCTCAAGAATACTCAAGGTATGTTTTGAGAGACCCTTTACCTTCTGTTTTTTAGATTCTTAGAACCCTTGAACAAGAAGGATCTTGAAGATGTTTACTTCAGTTTATTGTTTTACATTTACATTTGAGAAAACTGGGGGCTTTTAAATGTCCATAATAGCAATATGCTTTGGCAGCCACTTAATCCCAGTTGAGTTTAGATTTTCTCTTCTGTAACCTGTCCGAAAGCTGTTAAGATTAGAAACCTGACACATATTCAGAATAAAAGGGGAATGTCTTCACTCCTTACACTAATAATTTTTTTTAAGCAAAAGAACCATATATATATGTTAAAATAACGTTTTACTTGAGTAGCCTTTGATCTGAGTTTTTATAATTTAACAAACTTAGTGAATGGTTTGTTTTCCCAGGAATAATTGCACAAATGGTATAAAACTATAATTAAATAGTTTGGGTTTCCAGATATAAAAATTGATCGCTCACCAGCTTTTTGGGATAAGGCAGCATGCTTGGTGGAGCCAATTTGGTTTCGTGACTCAGCTCCGAAATTTATAAACTGTGTAACGTTAGAAGTTACCCAACTACTCTGTGCCTGAGTTTCCTCATCTGTAAAATGGGGATACTAATAGTGCCTGCTTCATAGGGTTATTATGAACATTAAATGAGTTAAAACATGTAGATCACTTAGAAACTGATAAGTGTTCAATGTCACTTATTATATTTTTTTCTTTAGGGTTGAAATTAAAAGAGATAAAATGTGATCAAAAATTAAACATTGGTTTATTTGAAGTACAACAGTTGTATTAATGCTCTCTAACCTGTAAACTACTTATGCCTCAGTTTTCCATCTGGCGGGGTGTTGTAAGGAGTAATAAATTACGGTGCTTTGTGGGTTAAACACATCGTCAAAGTATTCTCATCATGTAACTTTTTACCTATCGAGTAACATTGCCTGTCTAAAACATTAGCAAAATTAATTATGACAGCATTTGTTTAGTGCTCTACAAGAAGTAGAGTGCTTTAACGTGGGTTATTTCCAAGAAGCTGAGAGTAAGCCAGCATAGTTATCAGAAGGGCCATCCTGTAAAACTCAGTGTCTTTTTATTTTTCTTACTTCCATACAATGTAATAACTGCTTATCTGGTTTCCAAGTCTGTAGCAGAAGTAGAAAAATAGAAGAATGCCATTATAGACATTGAGCTCCATGAAGTAATAGCTAACGAAAAAAGAGGAAAAAACAAAACTCCAGGAAACTAATTGAGAGCCATTTACTGTAGGGTCAGTTAGCGCAAAGCACTGTGGTATATCTTTAAGGCAGCACTCTGTATCAGGGAATAACAGTCAGACTTTAAAAGAAGTTTAAATTATACTTATTTCTACGTTATTATATATTTAGATGATACATATATGCTAAAAGAAGGCAGGAAATTTCTCAACTACCTATAGAACTTAGGTGTTCAAGATAACTCATTTCTTGGGAGTTCTGGATAGCCAAGATCTTGTACGATCAAGAAGAAATATGCTGAGGAATTAATTTTCTTCATCAGGCTTAAAATAACATTATTCGATCATTTTTTTAGTGAGCTTTTTGCAAGCTGTCCAAATCACAAGAATGCTCAAGTTAGGAAAGAAAGCTATTCAAGGTGTCTGTCCACTGTTCCAGGGATTGTGGTACACATAGATTGAAACCACAGGCCCCTTGTCTCTTCTACTGAAGGAGAGGAAAGGAAATTAATAGGTTCAAGAATGGAAATAGAGAGCCAGCCTCAGCATTCACTTTTCGGAGAATGATGAGAATGGAACCATGAACTGTGGTCTTTTAAGATACCGAAAGCATTCCTTGAAAATGTTGCTTTTGTTTTGATGAGAGTGTCACTAGAACCAGGTGTGAGGGAACCTGGTTATCAGTGAGGGAGGAAGCAGTGCCAGCGGAAAAAAAGTTACCAAAAAGTATAACAGGGATCATAGTGGAAAGCAGGAGTAGGATGGGAACTGTAAATTTTATCCCCTTCCTTAAGCAGAGTTTTAGACATTTCCTATACATTTCCTAATGCATTGTGGAGGATTTCTTGAGTTTTCCATTAGAAAATATTCTGTAATTTAGTAGATTCTTTAGTAATTATGAGTTTCTTGTGTCTCTATATTCAAAGTTCTCTTAATTTTTTGGAAACTACATATATCTATTTAAATGAGTTTAAGCTGTTTTACTTCTGAGTTCTTTTAAACTTTAGTTAACTAAATATGTTTATAGATCTTATATTTTCCAAATAGTAAACCTCTATCCTTAATTTTGGTAATACCTATTTATGCTAAATTACTTCTAAATTATTTTATTTTTCTCTTCCTTTTTTTTTTTTTTTGCTCCTATTCTGTTCAGAGATAAATTATTATTAAAGCTTTTAAACATTTTTTAAAACATTCCAAATTCCAGAGCATGCAAAAACAGGACAATTGGAGCAAGAAAAATAGAAAAGATCACGAGAGGAAGGCTCTTTTCGGAAGTGGGATTATGCTTTAGGAAATGTCCCATAATATTCAGATATTTGTGTGTGCATCGTATATTAAGTAATCTTGCATCCCTGACTTGAAAAAACAAAACAAAAACAATGAAGCAGTAATACTGCTTCATTTGGAGCTGTCTGAGTAAGTCTCAGACATTGAAGAATGTAAAACAGAGTTTAAACCATAAGTTCTTCCAACAGAGCCATGTGCTACCCACACCTTGGAGAGACAGGCTCATAGAGAACCCTACTCCTGCCATTAAAAACATGACTTAGATGGACTGAGAGTAAAAGAAATTGTGATCATGGGATGCCCTCTGCTCCTGGGCTGCTTACAGTTTAGCTTCATTGTAACTTCTTTGCTATGAGATCATTTTGAGATCCTAAGAAGGCAGATTGCTATGTAATAGAGTAATTCAGGAAGCCTCCTCTACCTTTTGATTCTCTTCCTTACTTGATTTGATGCATAGATTGTCACTAGAACCAAGTTGGATTATTTTCGTAATCCCAGTTGTTGAAGAAGAAACCAAATAGAATCCTGAATGCCTTCGGCTATTAAATGATTAAGTAAAATGGATGAAAGAATAACAACAATAATAATCATAAATAATGGCAGCTGTAATCTCTGTTCATTGAGCTTGGTAGTGGACTGAGCATCCCTGGAGTGCTTCTGTGAGGTAGATATTACTATCATTGTTTTACAGACCAGGGCCTAGCAAATACATTCAAGACATATAGCTTGTAATACGCAGACCAGATGTAAGCTCACTTCTCTCTTACCACATAGCCGTAACTTTTGTGCTACTCCATGTAGCATGGGTATTTAGATTTATCTGACTTGGCTTGTACCACAATCTTTGATTCAAGTAGTATTTGGTATAATTTTTATTGTTAAAATTTTACTACAAGTTGACCTACTGTAAAGGCCACACAAACTGCTACTATCTTGGCCAGTGTTCAAAAGCTAGAAGGTACTGTAGGAATTCCTGAGAAGAACGTTTACATCACCCTAGAAATAGGGGAAGCATACCTGGCTGCGGCCCAGCCCTCATTTCCCAGGCTGAGGTGTCAGCATGGTGGCAGACTTTCAAGTAAACTTCCAGTACGCAGGCAACGCCCCATGATGCAGCTGATCACGGTGACCACACAGCTGCCCATTTGATAGTCAAGACGTAGTTGCTGTCGGGAACAAGGCCTCCAAAAGCAGCCACGAGCGATATTCTCTAAGGCTAGGAGTATTCATAATCTCCATAACTGCATTTCATTTCATGTAGTCTAATGTTTCTTTCTATGTGATATGCTTTTTCAATGAGAGAACTGCAGCTATTTATGCTATTACTAGAAAGAAATGTTTTGTTTTACCAGGAGCTTTTTCAGATTGATTCCCTTTAGATTAACAGTGTCATCCCAGTGGGCTTGGTGGGCTTAGTTCTAATAAAGTAAGGGATTTTTGAAACGTTTTGAGCAAAAACTAGATTAGAATAAAGTGAATCATAATGCTTGCTTTTACTTTTTTGTTTTTCATATAATAAGGTTAACTAAAGTTTTTTTTTTTAATCATCAATAAGATGCCATAGATCTTGATATTCTAAGGAAATGGCATGAGTTCGTAATTTATCAGATGAGATGGCAGTAATTTTCTCAGAGATTTCATTTCTTCTGATGTTTTCTGGAGCAACTGGATTACTGCTAGAGCTTTAAAAAGATTTGGCCTTTTCTTATAGGCCTTAAGAAATAAAGTTTTCTTTTCCCCTTCTTCCCTTCCTTCCTCTGTCCCTCCCTCTCTCTCTCCCTCCCTTCTTTTCTTCTTCCCTTCCTCCTTTCCTCCAGAAAAATAATTAGCACTTATTGTATGTTTATTATTTTTTTAATTGACAGATAAAATTGTATGTATTTATCATGTATAACATGTTTTGAAATATGTAGATATTGTGGAATGACTAAATCTGCCTAATTAACATAAATGTACTTTATTTTCATGTCTCTGTACTGAGATCTAACAGTTGGATTGAATGCTCTTAAAGTTGGCATTTATCTTTACCATAATTTGGAAAACTTAGTGGTCTGTCACTGTGTCTTTTTTTCTTTGATTTTTTTTTTTTTTCTAATACTTTAAAAAGCACAGAATTTTATTTGGATTTCTCAGATTCACATTATAGGAAATATTTTTGTTAATATTTAGACTGTACTCAGGTTGTTTTACTTCTGTATCTTCATGTTGTGACAAGTTAAAATTGCTCGTTGAGATTTAGCACAGATAAGTAAAGGTAAGTAATAGAATAGTTAGGGAGAGGTGTGCCATCCATTACATTTACTCAGGGAGAACTCATTCTTCTGCCTTCATTTTAAGGAGAAATTATTCAAATTCCAGATATTCAGGCAGACAGTCTGGTAGTTGTGGGTCACCTATAAGACTCAGTTTAGGCTGAACATGCTGGCTTGCGCCTGTAATCCTAGCACTTTGGGAGGTGGAGGCGGGAGGCTCACTTGAGATCAGGAGTTCAATACCAGCTTGAACAAGAGTGAGACCCCTTCTCTACAAAAAATAGAAAAATTAGCCAGGCGCGATTATGCGTGCCTGTGGTCCCAGTTACTTGGGAGGCTGAGGTGGGAGGATCACTTGAGCCCAGGAGTTTGAGGTTGCTGTGCACTATGATGATGCCACTGCACTCTAGTGGGATGACAGAGCAAGACCCTGTCTCAAAAAAAAAAAAAAAAACTTAGTTCATAGATTTAGTGCGTGTGTTAGATGATGAAGTTTATAGTTGGCACCATTTCGAGGTTTGTAGCTTTGATGGTAAAGAAGGAAGAAGCTATTTATCTCACTGCCATTCCTCCTCTGAACAGTGGGGTTTGCGGCGGGACGCCAAGGAAATGCAGAGTAGCCTAGCGTTCATCTCTTTCCCTGTTCTTGCCTCCTGCTTCTTGACATCAGTTTATGTCACTCACTGTTCCACTCAGTACTTCATTTTGGAATGCTTGCACCAGTGATACAATTTCGAGTTGTATTAATGTGGCTAATATTAGAGATTTTGAAAAAAATATTGTATATTATAGACGTTTAAAAATATGCCACAACAGTGCCTTGGAAGCTGTATTCAGTGTGCTGAATGGCAGTTTTAAAAATAAGATTGAGGGTTATTTGAGAAGAATTAAAGCACATTGTGAATCCCCAAGGAGAAAGAAAAAAAAAAATCATATGCCCTAACTCACCCTTATTTGAGCATGAAATCCTTAGTGCATACAGGACTAGTGTTCTGTAATATACCTTAAGAAAAGCTTTAGTAGAATGTTAGGTATTTTCAGATAAGTTATAATTATGTTTCAAAAGCTGCTTCCAAAGTAGGAACTTGAAAAAGTAGATGTGGTCTTTACCCTTTAACAAATCAGACATTTTCTTGTGTTAATCTGTTTAGCAAATACTATTTTCTTTAATGAGAAAAGATACAGCAATGTATTTGAATTATATGTTTTATCATTTTTGTCAAATACTGTCTAGTATTCTTTTTTTTTTTTTTTTTTGAGACAGAGTCTCACTCTGTTGCCCAGGCTAGAGTGAGTGCCGTGGCGTCAGCCTAGCTCACAGCAACCTCAAACTCCTGGGCTCAAGCGATCCTCCTGCCTCAGCCTCCCGAGTAGCTGGGACTACAGGCATGCACCACCATGCCCGGCTAATTTTTTGTATATATATATTTTAGTTGTCCATACAATTTCTTTCTATTTTTAGTAGAGACGGGGTCTCACTCTTGCTCAGGCTGGTCTCGAACTCCTGACCTCGAGCGATCCACCCGCCTCGGCCTCCCAGAGTGCTAGGATTACAGGCGTGAGCCACCACGCCCGGCCTAGTATTCTTGCATATGCAATTTTAATGATTGTGTCAGATCTCAGATTACCAAGGGATGGCAGTACTGGTTATAGTTCAGGGTAGAGAGAAGCCAGCTCTGTGCTGAGGGTACAGGGGGTGTGTATATTCCAGCAGAAGGGTCATGTGGTCTTACGGATTCAGGCTAAAACAGGTATAAAAGCCACATGTTTAATTTAGGTTATGTTCTTTCTGTTACCTTGTGGACTGGTCTAATCACTTAATTTTATTGCCTAAGTCCTCATAAAAGGGACATTATGAGGAAGAAGTCCCGTTAAACTACCACCAAAATAGCAAGACTATTGAATAAATACAAATTAACAACTTAGAACATCTGAAATAATAATTTGAGTCATCATTTTACTTGTTGAGTAGTAGTTTTGACTTACATGATTTCACATGGTGATACTTGGCCAGGGGAGAGGCAGGATTTCAGGGGTAGAAGGAATAAGGTAGGATAGTGTGCTCTGACCTGCCAAAACTATGCAGTGTTGGAATCTCATACTTAGAAACACATGCAGAGTCTGTCTTGGAGGGTACACTGTGTGTCCATTTTATTCAGCACCGTATACCCAGTGTACCTAGCACAGACCTGACACACAGTGAGTATTCAGCAAATATTTATTTTCTAAAATTAATGAATGAATGAACAAATAAACAAAAGAAGTCACAAATAAATAACAAAGGAAGAATAATATATAGCTTGACAAAATCATTCTTATTAGTGTGTTCTGAAGGTAGACTTTATTTTGTGATTATTGGGGATTCTCAAGGAGGGAATGTGAGATTTTTTGTGTCTATTAATTGTGGGTAGCTTGAAAGACTGGGAATTGTTACTTATTAATCTAACAGGTATCTAAATGAGTTTGGGGTTTTTTTCCTTTCTTTTATTCATTAGTGGAGATAATGACACATTCTCTACATTTTTTGCCTGGGTAGTAAGGAGAGGCAGGAAAGATAATAGTTGTGAAAGTTTGAAGTCCTATAAAATATAAAGCCCTGTCCTTTTTTGTTTAATTATTGTTTACAGGCTGCCCAAATTATATCTTTGTGAATTCTGTCTAAAATACATGAAAAGTAGAACTATTCTGCAGCAGCACATGAAGAAATGTGGTTGGTTCCATCCTCCTGCCAATGAGATTTACCGAAAGAATAATATTTCTGTCTTTGAGGTAAGGTAGATGTTTTGTAGTTGCCATCCATCCATTTCAAAAACAGTGCCACCTGTTCTGCATCTAATTGTGGAAATTGATTTTTTGGGGGGGAAATGTTATTTTACTGTTGTGCACTCAACTACTGAATCAGATAATCAGCTTTATGAGAAGCAGAATTGGGCCATCCCAGGTGGTACCAAGTTCACAAGCTTGACCGCAAAATAAATTATTCTGTATTTCATTGAATCAAAGACATCAATTATAATATGCCTTACTATTTTCTTGACCGCAAAATAAATTATTCTGTATTTCATTGAATCAAAGACATCAATTATAATATGCCTTACTATTTTATGTGCTGTTAAAAAGGAAAAGGTATTACCAATTATAATTTTTTAAAACTTCATTTGGTTATTTAATAGTTTTGTATATGTTAAGATGTGATAAAAGTACATCTTGGAATCTATGAAATATGGCATTTAAATGAAAGGAATTCTATTTATTTAAAAGGAATGTCTCATAGAGATGTGTTTAATGGCATTAGTAAATCTTATTATGATGATATGACTTTTGCCATGTCTGTGATTCTGTGCTGCTGTTAGTAGTGGTCCTTAATTTCTTGATCCTGAGTTCTGTGGTTTGAGTGCCAAGTATTAATTAGTTGCTGTGTTCCCTGTTAATTACTACAACAGTAGAATTTCAGATTGTCAGGTCCATTCAGTCTCTCACTTTCCTGGTCTTCCCTAAGACTTGACTTTAGGTGATTAATTGAGGAGCTCTTTACCTTGGGAGAAGGGGGGGCGGGTGTGGTATACAGTACTGTTTCAGAACACCCAAAAGCAAATTGCTTCTCAACTTAAGCATATATTGGTGGGTATTTTAAAAAGTAATATTAATTTACTTAGATTGTTGAGGAATTCAGTTAGTATGCCAGACAGTGTCTTGGGAGCTAATATGGACTTCCTTTGGCATTTTTCATAAAAGAGCAAGCTCTAGCAACTCCAAGAACACAGGGCTGTCAGGAGCAGTAGAGCGTAGTGCTCCTGAGCTTGGCCAACCTGAGTTTCATTTGCCAGGTTGTTACCTAGGAAACGTACTTGGTGCTACTGCTTGGCAGTAGTTAATACTCCCTCAAGTAGCTTAATTTGGGGGTAAACCTGATCATGGTAGTCAGACTATATTGCTTCAGGCTGCTGTGGGAGAATAGGTTACAGTTATATCTTGTTTTACCTAATAAATGTATTTTAGAAAGATTACGTTTAGATCTTTTGTTGAATTAAATACTTTTGAAAATTAAGCTTGCCATCCCAAGGATTTCTATGATTAATCTTTTTATAAAAGCAAAAAATGCTATTTTAAAGCCAGATTATCACCTCCATATCTAGCTATTCCTGCTTTGTTGAAGTACACTACTTTATGTATTTGATTATCTTAAAACAGCAGGTACCATATTACTACCATTTATTTCACAGGGTAACTTCTAGGTTCCAGTGTGTCCTGGTCACTGGCAGCTTCTCTTCCATAGGACTGTGGATACCTAGAGATGCTTGGAACTGATACGTGTTATTCTAGAACTAAAGAGACACTCTAGTGACCATTTTGTTCTGTTTTTTCCCTCTAGGTTGATGGGAACGTGAGTACCATTTATTGTCAAAACCTGTGTCTCTTGGCAAAGTTGTTTCTTGACCACAAAACACTCTATTATGATGTGGAGCCATTTCTTTTTTATGTTCTAACACAGAATGATGTCAAGGGCTGCCACCTTGTTGGCTACTTTTCTAAAGTAAGTATGTCAGCTTAAAATTTGTTTGAATTCATATGGAAATCTGAAACAATCTTTGTTGGTTCTCACTAGACAGCACTACAGGTGTCATCCAGCTTTTTGGAAAGGAAAATAGAAGGAACATTCAGAAACTTACCAAGTGCTGGAAGATGCCTAGTAACATTCAGCAGCCTATATTCTCCTAGGAACATGAACTGCTGGCAATACTCAAGAGGAAAAGTTTCTAAATGACTTCGATTCCCATGGTGATAATAGATAGAACTTGTGAAATAAACAGTCTTTACCACTGAGTTCTTTCTCAGCTTAAACCTTCTCTTCCTAATTTGAATTTTAGGCATAGAAATAAGAGTAAGAAGCCGTTTTTATTAAAGGATGTTTTCTCCTCCTTTAATCTTTCATTCCCTTGGCAGGGGGAGTTTCTTTTCTAGTCAAACAGCATAAAAGTTTAATTTTATTTAAACAAGCCGTGGTAAAATCTAACCCTATAATACAGTTAAATGGAAAGTACTAGCTTTATTTAGAGCTCTTTAAGTAGGCTCTACTTCATTAGCTAAATATGATTTAAAATATATTGACTAATTTATAACAATGTGTTTGTACCCAAATCCAGGACTTTTGTGTAAAGTTAGGTGCAGCTACTGTTGGATGGCATTGCTTTATTTTATATTTTTACTCTCCTGGGATGGTTGCTTTGTAGGTAATGGCAGTGACTAAACATTGTCCTATCTTCTCCCAGTGGGGTGTTTTTTTCTTGACATACACTGCTATTCCCAAAGGACCAGGGCGCTGTGGTTTTGGCTGTTGGTCTTTGTTTCTTGGTAATTGGCATTAGCATTACTATTCAGTTTTACCAGCCTGTTGTTTTAAAACTTGGCTTCTATTCTATTTCTCACAGGAAAAGCACTGCCAACAGAAATACAACGTTTCCTGTATAATGATTCTTCCCCAATACCAGCGTAAGGGCTATGGCAGGTTTCTCATCGATTTCAGTAAGAATTATATTAATTTCTCATTATCTCTTCCTGTGGACTTTCTGTGTATATATTTATATATATATTTTAAAGATTTGTAGATGATTTGTTGGCTGCTGGTATCTTTTATCATATTGTTGTATGGATCTTTAAAACCTAAAGCTACAAGTTCCTTTTCTTTTGATTGGACATGGAATATTTTTAAACAGCCAACATTGAATACAATTTTGTGTGATTTGTAACAAACACCTTTAGTTTGCCACTGTCCATTTACAATGGAACTTAATTTTATGTAGTAATACTAACAATACTTAAAAACATCATATAACTAAAATTAGTATTAATGAAGAAGTACAATGCCTACCCTATTTTTGTTACCCAATTATCTGAAAAAAAAAAAGTGTGCATTTTTTAGTTAGGCTCTACCTAGTGGTTAAAAATATGCAACACATCTTTAAAGTCTTTAAAAGTGAATGATATAGGAAAGAATTTAATCTGAGTTAAAAAGTGAGAGCTAACAGTTCTAAAGAGATCATTGTGGAACTTGAGTTTTGTTTCACACGTTGATAATCTTGGCTTAGAAAGTTAAATGTATGTTTGTATTAAATGTTACAATGATTATAAAATAGTGATTTGAGAGAGTATTTTCCCTCAGATATTGCTGTAAAATATTTACAGGAATATATGTAGAAATAATAGTTCAAACTAAGGATTTTGATTCTAGTCTTGAGAAGTTAATTCTTATCTGGATCAATTAAGCTTATTCTCCTTGGCTTTAAAGTATATTTTTTTTACCATGTTTTATTGAAAATATATGTTACTGGTTATTTTGTACATTTTCTGGCTTTTTTGGATTAACAGTATTGGGCGTAACTCAGATTATTTCCTTTAATACCTTGTTTTGAAATAGGACTCATGATTGGACATGTTATATATGCCATTAAATAGCAAAGTTAGGAAAAATCTTTTATTTATGGTGGTTAGTATTTTTGAGGTATATAAACAACAATCTGTGTGCTTACAGTATTTGTTTTTATTTACTTTTCTTCATATATTTTTCCAGATTACCATTCTGAGACTGCTTTTAAGTTTTCTTTAATGACCCAGAATACCACATTTTTCTGCCATCTCTGTTTTGGATTCTTTGCCCTTAGAATTTATGTCTTTCTTTTCCAGTTCTTGAGAGTTATACACTAGACAAGAGGACAGAGTGAGACCACCATACACTCCCAGTGACACTTGCACACATGTGGGCAGTCTTGCTTGCCAAGAATTAGTGTGATAGGTAAAATTGTGAGGAAAGCTTTGGTTAAAGTGAGAAACTACTATCTAATTTGCTCACAGAAGAACTGTAGTATTAATAGGATTACATAAAAATTAAGGCATCTTTTGTATTTCTCAATTTAGATATAACAGTTGCCATCTAGTGGTCCAAATAAACCAAGGGTGGTGTTCCTCCCAGTGCATTGAACTAAAGAGTAGTGTCGCCCTGATCTTAGTAATGCAGCCTGTTAGTATAATAGAAGTCCTATTTTTTAACAGTTTGAATATTTTAACAAGGTAATTTATATTAACTGTAGACAAACTAATACTTACCTAATCTTCATTACGTGCAAATTTATGTAGCCTTTCATGCAATTTGTTTTAAAGTGGTCTTTGCACTTTTGCACTTTTTTTTGAAATAATTTACCTTTGAAATTATACTTGGATTGATTGTAGAAGAGCGGATTGCTATTTTGGTGACTCTAACTTTTTTAGGGTCTCTGACATATTTGTTATTTGGGGGTTTCTTTAGGTTATTTGTTATCAAAGCGTGAAGGCCAAGCAGGATCTCCAGAGAAACCATTATCTGACCTAGGTCGTCTTTCCTACATGGCTTACTGGAAAAGTGTAATATTGGAGTGCCTTTATCACCAAAATGACAAACAAATCAGCATTAAGAAGTTGAGCAAGTTGACTGGAATCTGCCCTCAAGACATCACTTCCACACTCCACCACCTCCGGATGCTGGACTTCCGAAGTGACCAGTGAGTATCGCATCCCTTTGTAGCCTTTGAAAGGAAATCAAGGGGAAGTTTTTGGATCAGGCAGTCAGATTATTGATGAAAGGGCATTGAGTGGTATCACTTGGTGATGATGAGACATCATTTTCCTTTCTACGATACTTGATTTGATTCACTGTGTATATATATTTTTTAACTTTTTCTGGTCTTCCTCCTAACCTTAGGACCTAAGCTACTGAATATTTCATCTTCTAGTATTGGTAGCTCTTTCATAATAGAAGAAGTAACAACTCTGGAAACAGTGACATTAAGTAAAATATGCCCACGATTAATTTTCATGTAAATGGCGCAAAGTGAAATATAGATCGAAAGGAAGAACATTTCACCCTTGCCTGAAGTGGTCCAAAAAAGCTCACAAAGAAAAGAGGCATTTGAGCTAAACAGAGAATAGGAAAGAGTGCAGCCAAACTTCGGAGGGGAAAGAATGAGACAATAAATGGTTAAAATAACCCATTGCTATGGTAGACAGTGAAGCATCTGGCCAACTTCTTACTTATTAGCTCTCTCACCTGGCGGCATGTTTCCATATTTCATCTTCCCACACAGGCTATCTTTGAAGCATTCATTGTCTCCTTCAGGCTTTTCCAGGGGTTATACCTCCTTATTCATTTATGTACATCCTGTACCTTGTTGATTGCTATAAACTTTTCCCTGGTTCTAGATTTGTGATTATCCGCCGGGAAAAACTGATCCAGGATCACATGGCAAAGCTTCAGCTGAATTTGCGGCCTGTAGATGTAGATCCGGAGTGTTTGCGCTGGACGCCTGTCATAGTGTCCAACTCTGTTGTCTCAGAGGAGGAAGAAGAGGAGGCTGAGGAAGGAGAAAACGAAGAGCCGCAGTGCCGGGAAAGAGAATTGGAGACCAGTGTAAGGGCTTGAATAGTTTCTAGTTTTGATGACAGAAGATGAATTTTTGGTTTTCATGAGTATTTGTGATAAGTATTACAATATCTTACCAACAAAGTAAATTCACATTAGAATCTCAGTTTTATTTCAACGGTAGAAATTTCAGGAAGACGGAATCTGGTTTATTTGTGTATTTTTAAGCCTTGGACCATTAGGGAGATCGTGGAATTTCTTATAATGTGTTACTTATGATTAAGTATTTCTTAACAGAGTGCTAATAAGCAGTTCAATTTAAGCTGTATGATAATTGAGGAATCTGAATTGAATCTAAATCTAACAGTTGTTAAAAATGAAGATACATTTTCCTTAAAATACAACATTAAGGAATTAAACATTTATGTTTTCTAATAATGCTAAAAAGTTCCATGGATACACAAATGTTTTAAGCCATTAAAAGGTTGATGATAGACTGTGCTGCATTGTATGGTTTTCAGTATTTTTCTTCATGTGATACCTTTTTGGTTATTTTTAAAGCATTGCTTCATCCCTTAAATATTTGTGTCCTTCTTTGATAAACGTAAAAGAAAAAACTCATGTCCCTCTTTAGTGCAATTTAATTTTCAAAATGAAATTAAATATTCAGAATAAAAATAAGTTATATAATTTCATAAATTTTCTTTCATATTTCTCCAATGCCTCGTTCCTCTTGCCCATGCCCCAAGATCTGGGTCTTTCCTGTTTGTGAATTTTTATTTCTGAGAAATTTCATAAATAATCTCATTTAACATTTAAAAGAACACTAATGTTCGCTTGGCTTGTTGAAGATGGTATTTGGTAGTTGTCAAGAGCACAAGCCGTGGAGCCAGACCACCGGGGTCGGGGCCCCGGCTGCTCCGGTCACCATCGTGTGGCCTGCTGCACTTGCTTACTGTCTCGTGTGTGTGCCTTGGTTACCTCATCTGTGAAATGAGGATATAGTGATAATTCTTCATGTGATCATTGGGAGAATTAAATGAATAATACAGATAAAGCATTGAAACAGTGCCTAAATGTAGGAAATTATCACATTAGCTATTTTTTTTTTTTTTTTTTTGAGACAGAGTCTCGCTCTGTTGCCCGGGCTAGAGTGCCGTGGCGTCAGCCTAGCTCACAGCAACCTCCAACTCCTGGGTTCAAGTGATCCTCCTACCTCAGGCTCCTGAGGAGCTGGGACTGCAGCCATGCGCCACCATGCCCGGCTAATTTTTTCTATATATTTTTAGTTGTCTGGCTGATTTCTTTCTATTTTTAGTGGAGACAGGGTCTCGTTCTTGCTCAGGCTGGCCTCGAACTCCTGATCTCAAGCGATCCTCCTGCCTCGGCCTCCCAGAGTGCTAGGATTACAGGCGTGAGCCACCAAGCCCAGCCCACATTAGCTATTAAATAATTGTTCATTTTCTTTTTAAAGCTCAGTTTCGCTTACTTGTCTCACTATTTAAGGTAGATATAATAGGTAGGTAGGTAGATATAACCAAATAAGACTGAAAAATTAACCAGCATTGTTTCATTTTCTAAAATCAGGTGGGAAAGTCTGTGTCTCGGGAGGACAAAGAACATGATTCTTATTCTTCAGTAGAAAGTGAAAAAAAATCGGAAGTTATGGCTCCAGTCAGTTCGACACGTTTGAACAAACAGGTGCTTCCCCGTGACAGTCTTCCCGCAAACAGCCAGCCGCCTCGGAGGGGCCGCTGGGGGAGGAAGAACAGGAAAACCCAGGAACGTTTCAGTGATAAAGATTCTAAACTGCTCTTGGAAGAGACCTCGTCAGCTCCTCAGGAACACTATGGAGAATGTGAGGAAAAATCGGAAACCTCCCAAGAACAGTACAGGGAAAGTGAGGAGCAGTCGGGAGCCTCCCAGGAGCAGCCCAGCCAGGACGGGCAGCCAGACCTGCCCACAAGGAGACTCAGCGAGGGGGGTGAGCCCTGGCGAGGGCCCCTGCGGAAGAGCCCCGAGGCTCTGCAGTGCCGGCTGCCAGAAGGAAACGACAGGCTGCCTCGGCGCTACAGTGACGGCGACAGGGCACTCCTCAGGGGCTTCAGTGAGAGCAGTGAGGAAGAGGAAGAGCCAGAAAGCCCTCGGTCAAGCTCGCCACCAGTTCTCACAAAGCCCACACTGAAGCGAAAGGTAACGCGTTTATTTTTGCATCGTCTTCCTCCAGTTGCAATTTATTGTACACATTTGTTCTGTCTTACAGTTCTGAAGGAGTAAAGTTAGAAATTCCTAGTGTGTCATTTTATAAACTTTAAGCCTCAATGTACTGTAGCTTATGATCTTTCCAGTGAGCATTGGAAAGTGTGTATCAGGGACTTCTTCGATTCGTGGCAATGGACTTGGAAATCATAAGCTTATTTAAGGACTGACAAACTTTTTCAGCTTGATGGTTTGATGTTCAAATCATGACTTTCAGGGACTTTAAAAATATTTTAAAAGTATGTACAGATTAGGAGTGTTCATATTAGAAAAGAAAAGCCTTTATTACAGACAGATGGAAAGTGAGCATGGTGGTGCCCTGTATTTTGGGGCACTCAGAGTGCAGTCGCTCATCTTACCTTCAGTGGTGCCGTTTGCCCTGTTCTCTCCCTCCTTCCATGGCCCTCCAGTGGTTTGACCTGATCTTGTAAAAATATTTTCTAGATTACATTTCATCATCTTGCAGTGTTTGAATGACAGCCAATTATTAATAGTTAATAAATAATGTAAATTATGATAATGAATTCTGTTAAACTATGTACAGAAATATCCCAGGCTGGGAGTGGACTTTGAGCACTGCCACAGGGCAGCCAGACTAAAGTGTGACAGCCCCCCCCCCCCACAAGCCCCACTCTGTGGTAGCAGGTGACAGCTTTCATCCAAAGCAATTAAGTCATTCTTTTCCTTAGCAAAACATAAGGCAGAACCATTTTTTTTTAAATAAGCTTTTTAGAACAGTTGAGGGTTTACAGAATTATTGCAAAGAAAGTAGAGAGAATTCCCATGTACCCGACATCCAGTCTCCCCTGTTACTAACCCTCCGACGCGGGGTGGTGCATCCGTCACAGTCAGTGAGCCATGTGGATCCTTAGTAACCAGACTTCATACTCGGTTCAGAGTTCCGGTTTTCCCTAATGTCCTTTTTCTGCCCCAGGGTCCCATCCAGCATACCACGTAACGTTTGGTAGTCATGTGTCTTTAGGCTCTTCTTGGTTGTGACCGTTTCTCAGAGTGTCCTTGTTTTTGATGGCCTTGACAGTTTTGAGGGTGACTGGTCAGGTATTTTGTAGGATATCTCTCATGATACTAGAATCAGGTAGTGTATTTTTGAGAGGAAGACCATAGCGGTAAAGTGCCATTCTCATATCATATAAAGGGTATCTGCCAGTATATCTCTGTGTATCACTATGTATCAGTATATCTCTGTGTATCACTATGTATCAAATACAAGGTATTTACTATCAGTGTGACTTTTCACTGTTGAAGTTAACCTTGATCACTTGGATTAACAAGATAGTGTTTGTCAGGTTTCTCCACTGTCAAGTTACTCCTTTTCCCCCCTTTCCATACTGTACTAGAAGGAAATTGCTGTGCACAGCCCACACTTAAGATACGGAGAGTTGCTTTCCCTCCTAAGAGCAGAGTATCTGCATACATTATTTGGAATTCTGCTTGGGTGATTCGTACTTTCTCCCCCATCTCTTTATTTATCCAAGCATTTATTTATATCAGTATGGACCCAGATATTTACTTGATACTTCAATTTATAATCCAATACTACTTTTTAAAATTTGTTGCTCAGACTGGGCGCGGTGGCTTGTGCCTGAAATCCTAGCACTTTGGGAGGCTGAGGCAGGAGGATCACTTGAAGCCAGGAGTTCAAGAGTAGCCTGGGCAACATAGCGAGACCCTGTCTCTAAAAAAAAAAAAAAAAAAATAGAAAAATTAGCTGGGCATGGTGGCGTGCACTTGTAGTCCCAGCTACTCAGGAGGCTGAGGCAGGAGAATCACTTGAACCCAGGAATTTGAGCTTGTTTTGAGCTGTGATGATGCCACTGCATTCTACCTGGGGCAACAGAGTGAGACCCTGCCTCAAAAAAAAAAAAAAAATTCTAATTGTTCAAGCTTTGGCCATTAGGAGCTTTTTCAGTTTTGCTCCTATGTCCCTTTAACATATATAACGTCATCATTGTGGGGTTTTTTTGTTTGTTTTGTCTTGAGCACTTTCTTACTTTGTGGGCACTATAAGATGCTCCAGGTTCATCTTGTGTGTTTCACACCCCCGTCCTCAAATCAGCCATTTCTCCAAGGAGCTGGGATGTTTTTCATCTAATTTGAAAATTATATTCTCAATTAGAACTAGTAAATTTGAAGTAGGGAAAAATTAAATGTTGAATAGCTCTACTGTTCATTCCATGATCATGAGGAATAAACCTTTGCCATCCTAGGGCTCATGTTGCCTGTTTATAAAGTAAAGCAGATTATGCTGTCTTCTTGTATGAATAAAAGAATACTATAGCAGTCAGTGAGATTATGTGCAGAGTACTTTGAAAGTTCTTGAAGAAATCCACCTGACTGGGGATCAGCGGACTGTGTGTTACAACCGTTTCTCTGCCAAGTAGAAACGTGACCCTAAGCAAGTCCTAGAGCCTCCCTGGCCCCTCTAGAATGAGGGGGTGGGGTTAGATGATCTCTAGGGTGTTGGCTCTTATTTTGTGATATCAGTGTGTAATTTAAGATATCAGGTCAACCCAGAGCAAAACTGTGCCAACTGTGCCAAATTCCAATATCCGATTTATTTGACTTTTGAAATGCTTCACTAGCACCAAGCAAATACAGTACAGCTCTGTGTCTCTGTGTTCCATTGCAACTTTGTATGGGTGGCTCATGAAAGTGGCAGATAGCTCGGATAGTTCTGCTAGCCTTCGGAGTAGTGCTACGAGGCAAATAAAGTGTTTTTAATCCTTTTTTGCTCTTAAAGAAAAGAGAAATTTAAGGGACCAGCCTCTGGGTCATTGCAATATTGAAGTAAGCAACTCCCTTGGATGTTAAATTTAACTGAACTATTAACAAGAGAATGATATTATCTGCTATATGGACATGCCTGCCTGTTTTGTTTTTGTTTTCTTACAAAGTTACATTGAATTACCCAACATCTTTGTGTCCATAATACTTTATGTAGAGTGTCCTACTATAGTATTTTGAAATAACTTTCAAAATGTCTTTTGGCAAACAACATCCTCACTTTGTATGTGTTAATTCTATTAGGTTTTAAAACTGTTCTCATGTTATTAACAGAAAAGATAGCATTCATTACTGTAAATAAAATACTTGCTTTCTCTATTAAATAGAAACCAATTCTTCACCGAAGAAGGAGAGTCCGAAAGCGCAAACACCACAATAGCAGTGTAGTCACAGAAACCATTTCTGAGACTACAGAGGTGTTAGATGAACCTTTTGAAGACTCTGACTCTGAGAGGCCAATGCCACGGTTAGAACCCACGTTTGAGATAGATGAGGAAGAGGAGGAAGAGGATGAAAGTGAACTCTTCCCTAGAGGATACTTCCATCGTTTGTCCTCGCAGGATGTTCTCAGGTGTCGATCCTCTTCTAAGAGGAAGTCTGAAGATGAAGAATCAGATGATGCTGATGGTATGTTGTGCAGAACTTACTTACTGTGATTTTCTGGTCTTTAAGTGTACAGCAGTAATGCAACAGGCCCTTCAGCAAAAAGGCTGAAAAATGAACACAACCAACTAAGCAAAAAAAGGAAGGCTTGGCAATCGCTAAAAAGCTGTATTAAGTATCCATCCCCGTTTTTCACATGTTTCCCCTTCAACTCAGGGGAAAATGTCCTCTGGAGAAAATATCTTACTGTTAAGAAACTGTTCTTTTTTGCCTTAAGTTTTTCCCAGCCTTTATCAAAATCTTTAGTTAATGGCTGACTGGGACTTAACATCAGGAAGATGTAATAACCGTGCACTAGAATGTGCGCTCTCTAGACTTAGCCTCTTTAGTTCATTGCCATGTGTTGAGTGCTCACGGTAGGCACTCAGTGAGTGTTGTTAAATGAGGAATACTAAAAGGCACTTCTTCAGTAAGAACAGAGTCACACAAAGTGGAACTTGGTTCAGATCAGTTGAGGAATCCTTCCAGAATCACATCTAATATGTAGATTTTTAATAAATAGTAACAGTAACTCAAAATAAGTTAAATTTTATGGTGTAGATAGAAATTTAATTATTTACTTTAAAATAGCCTTGTTGTCATTTCCTCTTTAAAGATAGAGAAACTAGGGCTCATGTAGATGAGCCACATCAAAAACTAGTCTTGTTTATCCTAACCTAAAGTTTTTGCAGGTTTTTCATGCTGCCCACATTCATAGTATGTTTGTCTTGCATGGGCTCCAAATGAGCTTTTCTTACTTCGCTATGTAAATCTGAGGAAGTCTAGTTGTCCACCCTTGGTACATAAACCTTTAGCTTTTATGCATTAACTAGTTGAGCTTTTTATTCTACTTTTTAAAATAAATTCACTTGATTTCAAATCTAGTAGATAACTTGCATTTTCTCCATTCTCATATTTTTATGTAACACATGCTTTTAATACAGTGATAAGATGACTGAGTTCTTTGCTTTAGTGTGAATAATTCTCCAAGGTTTTACTCATATATTTTGAGATATATAACTAGGAAATTAAAATTTTATTTTGTGAATTTGGCACTTTACATTCTGTCTTGGATAATGATACACTAAAATAGTATCCCCTCCTTAGGTGCCTGTTGCCTTGGACGGATTTTCTGTGATTCAGCCGTTTGCCCTTGTTGACTGTCAAGTTTTTCCTGCTAACTGTACCTTTTTAGCTCTCTTCCCCCCAATCTTATTCTTGCCTTAGTGTTCTTATCCTTTAAAAATTAATGGGGATTGTAAATGCACTTAATGCCAGGGTACACTTAAAAATGGTTAAAATTGTAAGTTTTATGTTGTGTATATTTTACCATAATTAAAAAAATAATGGGGACAAAATAATCCTAATATCAAATTTATTTCTAATAAACATAATTGGTGCTTTAACGTTTTCTTATTTGTCTAGGACTAAATGCCTTGCAGCTGTTCCCATGCAGACACAGCATTGATGGAACAGTTGTCCACACAGGACGGCTCATTTGGGGCCTGGAGCAGTAGGCTCATGGCACTGCTAAAGTCACGATTTTGAGGAAACTAAGAAAATCAGAGAACATACGTCCCAAACGGGGAGAGGGGGGAAATAAGCAAATAAGCTGATTTGTAGCTTTCAGTAGATACAACTTGATAAAAGCACTACTTACTATTTTATTATCTTTATAAAGCTCATCTCCATTTTATAGATGATGAGACTGAAACTTAGATAACTTTCCAAAGCCATACAGCTGGCGATGATGAGCCTGAACTGGTTTTAACTAGTGCCTGGTAACATAATGTTGACCACGATTCTTTCTGCCAATTCACTGCATGACTTTAAAAGATGTCATTAATTAGGTTTATCCATACCTTTAAAATGAAGATAATCAGGAGTTAATAAAAGTGATGATTAATAAAATCATTTCTGTGGTACCTGCTGCTCTCAGAAGGCGGCACTGGAAAATGTAAGATCTTTTAACCTGTCTTTATTATTTTTTATCCTTCCTGTGTAGACACTCCTGTCCTAAAGCCCGTATCTCTGTTGAGAAAATGTGATGTGAAGAATTCCCCACTTGAGCCAGATACATCCACACCTATGAAAAAGAAAAAGGGGTGGCCCAAAGGCAAGAGCCGCAAACCAACCCACTGGAAGAAAAGACCTGGGCGAAAGCCAGGGTTTAGGCTGAACCGGGAAATCATGCCCATTTGTACACAAGAGTGCGTTGTTGGGTCCATGGTCCCCACTCCCAAATCTGGGCGTAAACCCGAGATTCAAGAGAGTGAAGAAACTGCTGAACCGAAGGAAGACTTGCCCTTATGTGAAGAAAGGAAGGAAGAGGAGATGCCTGTGGAAGCAGAAGAGGTTGAGGAGGGAGAGGAAGAGGATGCAGCCAGCAGCGAAGTCAGAGCGGCTTCTCCGGTGGACAGCAGCAATAGTCCCGGGACCGAAACTAAAGAGCCCGAGGTGGAGGAGGAGGAAGAGAAACCCCGCCTCACGGGAGAGCAGAGGCAGGCAGAGGAAGAGCAGCAAGAATTGGGAGAACAGGAGCAAGAGGAAGAAGATGAAGCAACTGCAGAGACAAACCAGAATGAAGACCATGATGCAGATGACGAAGACGACGGCCATCTGGAGTCGACACAGACAAAGGAGCTGGGGGAGCAGCCTGTTGGGGAAGAAGTCAAGGAGGAGCCCAGTGGCCAGGAGTCTTTTTTAGGTACTAACATGCAGAACAGGGAGAATACAAAGGATAAGGATGAAACAGAGCCAGATTCTGAAGAGGAGCAGCCTTCCCATGAGACATCGGTAGTGTCAGAGCACATGCCGGGGTCTGAGGATGATCATGAAGAAGAGTCACATACTAAGGAAGACTTGATTGAATTAAAAGAGGAAGAAGAGATTCCTCATAGTGAACTGGATCTGGAAACTGTCCAAGCAGTGCAGTCTTTGACTCAAGAAGAAAGCAATGAGCACGAGGGCGCCTACCAGGACTGCGAAGAAACTCTCGCGGCTTGTCAGACCCTGCAGAGCTTCACCCAGGCTGATGAAGACCCTCAGATGTCCATGGTGGAAGACTGTCATGCTTCAGAACATAACAGCCCGATCTCCTCTGTTCAGTCTCATCCCAGCCAGTCAGTCCGTTCGGTCAGCAGTCCCAACGTGCCTGCGCTTGAGAGTGGTTACACCCAGATCAGCCCGGAACAAGGATCCTTGTCCGCACCCTCTATGCAGAACATGGAGACCAGCCCCATGATGGATGTGCCTTCCGTATCAGACCACTCTCAGCAGGTGGTGGACAGTGGCTTCAGTGATCTGGGCAGCATTGAGAGCACCACAGAAAACTATGAGAACCCCAGCAGTTACGATTCCACGATGGGCGGCAGCATCTGTGGGAATAACTCTTCCCAGAGCAGCTGCTCCTATGGTGGACTGTCGTCCTCCAGCAGCCTCACCCAGAGCAGCTGTGTGGTCACCCAGCCAATGGCAAACGTGGGCAACAGCTGCAGCATGATGCAGCAGAACAATGTCCAGCCTGCTGCGAACTGCAATATCAAGTCACCTCAGAGCTGCGTGGTGGAGAGGCCTCCCAGTAACCAGCAGCAGCCGCCGCCACCACCGCCACCCCAGCAGCAGCCGCAGCAGCAGCAGCCAGCACCACAGCCTCCACCACCCCAGCAGCAGCAGCAGCAGCAGCAGCCTCAGCCCCCGCAGCCTCAGCCCCCGCCCCCTCCCCAGCAGCAGCCCCCGCTGTCACAGTGCAGCATGAATAACAGTTTCACTCCCGCCCCGATGATCATGGAGATACCGGAATCTGGAAGCACTGGGAACATCAGTATCTATGAGAGGATTCCAGGGGATTTTGGGGCCGGCAGCTACTCTCAACCGTCAGCTACCTTCAGTCTGGCCAAGCTGCAGCAGCTGACGAACACCATCATGGACCCTCATGCCATGCCTTATAGCCATTCTCCTGCTGTGACTTCCTATGCAACCAGTGTTTCTCTGTCCAATACAGGACTGGCTCAGCTGGCTCCGTCTCATCCATTAGCCGGGGCTCCTCAAGCACAAGCCACCATGACGCCGCCCCCAAACTTGGCATCCACTACCATGAACCTCACGTCACCTCTTCTCCAGTGCAACATGTCTGCCACCAACATTGGCATTCCTCACACTCAGCGGTTGCAAGGGCAAATGCCAGTTAAGGGGCACATTTCCATCCGCTCCAAATCCGCACCACTGCCCTCTGCGGCTGCCCACCAGCAGCAGCTGTACGGCCGCAGCCCATCCGCGGTTGCCATGCAGGCCGGCCCTCGGGCATTGGCTGTTCAGCGTGGCATGAACATGGGGGTTAATTTAATGCCAACCCCCGCCTATAATGTCAATTCCATGAATATGAACACCTTGAATGCCATGAACAGCTATCGAATGACACAGCCCATGATGAACAGCAGTTACCATAGTAACCCTGCCTACATGAACCAGACAGCACAGTATCCTATGCAGATGCAGATGGGGATGATGGGGGGCCAGGCCTATGCCCAGCAGCCTATGCAGCCAAACCCTCACGGGAACATGATGTACACGGGGCCCTCCCATCACAGCTACATGAATGCCGCCGGTGTACCCAAGCAGTCGCTCAACGGACCTTACATGAGAAGATGAGCAAGAGGAACTCGCAGTTAAAAACTTAAATATATATAAATAAAGGAACCTTTTATACTGACAAACCAGAGAAAAATGGACCTTTTTTCCAGTTAAAATATTGCTGTAGATTTAGAGGAATTTTTCTTTGGTTTATTTTATTTTTTAGAAACTCTGATCTCTTTTTTTGGGTTCATTTTGTTCTGGGTTTTGGTTTTCTTCACAATCTTGAACATTTTACAGTAGAACTCATCTAAAAAGGATTTGGGGTTAGGGGAAACATGCACAAAATCTTTTCATAATTAAAAGAGCCTTACTTTCTTTACATACCACATGGACAGAATTTGTGTAAAAGTGAATTACTTTATTTTAAAATGTATGTTTCCCCTCACTGTTTGCAGCTCCCAATGTTGTCATTTTTAAATGTTATATATACATCTCAAGGGTTAACCAGACCCTTTCCTCCAAACCCGACCTTTCCTTTCCTACTTCATTCCAGCAGGAGGCACTTAGGGGAGACTCGGATGGGGACATGGAGAACAACCCAAGCTCCTTAAACTTATTATTATTGTTAATATTATTATTATTATTAATAAAGTGAGGCAGGAACGTGCTTCTCCTTTTAAAAATCCCCTCCACTCCCTACACGCACACACACACACACCCCCCTCTTGAAACCTTTCCCTAAGAATGTTTCTTTATAAACGGACTTAATCGAAATCTTTGTTTTTCTTGAATCAAGTGTAATATAATTTTTTTCTTTCTCTTTTTTAAATATTCCCACTCTGCACTCAGAGACACAAATATACTGTAAGTCTCAATTAACAGCAGAATCTCAGAGGAAAGCTCTTTGCAATCCTAATCCAGCCTTTGGAGGAATAGAGACGGTCAGTTAACAATCAAGAAGGGGAAATTAACCTCTTGTTTTTTACCACCTGGTGAATCAGCCATAACGCACATGCGCCACCCACACGCACCACCCGGCCTCTGTTCCTAGTATGTACTTTGAAATGCTAAGGGTCTTGATTCCCGAGCCTTTGACTCTTAACAAACTCAAGTAGCATCCCCAGTGATTTGCCTCTACAGTCTTTCGTAAAGTGTTGGTGGACGACTGTACATTTCAGTGATTTAAAAAATACCTGACAAACCTTTGACACTGTTTATGTTGGAAGAGATGACGCAGAGTTTGTGTCAGAAGGGAGATTATGGTGTGAGTTTTATGGCTACTTAATGATACATACCTCTAGTTTTCATTTGTCTTTTGAGATACTGAGTTCATCCCCTGTGAATGCGAGCGCACAAGCCCCTCTCTGCAAGTGGCTGATAAGAAGAGGGACAGACTGACCACCAGCACAGTAGGGCAGGTCTGGACGGCGGGAATTCAGCGGTGCCTACGTTGCTCCCAACTTCATTCTCTTCTCTTGTGCAGCCAGTTCGCCCATTCTCTTTTTATTACTACTCCAGGGATAGGTAAAAAAAAAATATATATATATATATATATATATATATATTCATTCCATCATTAGAAGATGGAAACTATTATACCACTTGGTATGTGCAGTCAAATATCCAAAAGGGGAGAGTACTGCTTAAAGAAATACCTGTAAGCATTAAATTCTCTCCTTTATTTGTACATTTTATATAGATAAATTTTTAAAGTACTAATTAGGCATTCAATTTTTTCAAATGCACAGGTTTGTTGGTTTTTTTATACATTTTAATTGACTTTCTCAATTGAGTGTGCTAGATAGAAAAAGGCAGAATTCCACGTCTTAACCGCTGTCCACTCTGAGCATGTGCAAGGCTGTGTGGGACCCAGTTTCTCTGTATATACTGTTGCAGCTCCCAGTCATCTGTGTAGAACGTGCACTGTGCTGCCCTCCCCGACATCTGCAGCGGCGCCATTGCTTCCTGGTTGGGGTGGGGATGGGGGGCGGGAGGGAGGTTTACTGGGAGGAGGGTGGGGCAAGGCAGAAGGAGAAGCTGTTGAAATGAGGGCCGTGAATTCAGTTTCTGTTGGTTTGCGGTTGTCTTTGGTTTTGTTTGTTTCTTTAAAAAAAAAAAAATTCAATCGGGCAGCTCCCTTTTCCACAAGCCTCTTTGTGACTGTAGAACTATTGTAGAAAAAAATGTTCTTTTCTATATTATAAAAGAAATTATCCAACACAATAATATTGGTACCTGTCATTTTTTCACTTCTGTTTTAAAAAAATGTATTTTTAGCAAGATAACTTGGGTAATCTTCTAAAAAATAAATTTAAAAACTCACTGTTAGCGACTTTGATGCCTTTTAAAATAAGAGCTTTTTCATTTCATTCCATCTTTAAAATTTTTTATCTTTGTTGTAGAATATTAAAAACTATTTTAAGAAAGATAAAAATTCTCTTTAAAGAGATCTCTAGAGTGTGTGAATAGAGCTCCAGATGCCTCTAAAAGCCGCATGTACAAATGAAGCTAAGTCTATTCCTGTCTGTTTATATTTGCTTTTCCTGTTTTGTAACCTCTTTGTACTTGGTTCCTGGTGACTTGTAAGCTAAGGGGAAGGGGTGCCTAGGCGCCTTCACACTTCTCCATGTCGCGCGCTCCTGGGCCAGTTGGCCTCCCTTCCTCTACTTGGATGTAATATCTTTTTTTCCCCCTTTCTAGCAAGTACTTTCAAAAGAACTCTGTACATTTTAACATAAAAAAAATAAATTATGTTGAGCCATTTTGGATGTCTGTCTTGCATGTGGAATTTTTCTCCCTTCCAAATATTTCAAATTCTTCAGTTCTTATTCCACACAGAGCTATGAATGTTAGCCTTTTCGTATTCCTCTTTATTATTATAGCAAATACAGGTTCATGGCCTTTGAAATTTCAGTTTTCATTCATGTATATGTTTAAATGCCAACAATAGAGATGGTTTTCCAAAAACCATTTAAAGAGGTACGATAACCTCACTTTGAATTTTTTAAGGAACTCTGTATGAAAAGGATTGTAATTCACCCAACCGAAAAAAGAAACGGAATTGCAATAACTTCTAGACTTGTAATAAATTAGAGGAATATCTTTATCAGCCTTATTTTTATAATACAACTCAAATGTTTTTAAGGAAAGCATTGTGGTTTTTTCTAATCTCATTTTACCTGATAGTGTAATCTAGGAAGATTTGTCATTCTCCTTTTGCCAGAATTTGTAAGAGTCTGAACATTGATGACACTTTTGGTATTAATACTTTGTGTGAGTTTTGCTTGCCTCTCATCATTTAGAATTTTGGATGTAAGGCAGATTCCAGAAAATGAGAACTAGTTTTAGGAAATTGACCGTAGTTCCTTGTGGTAAGGGGCGAGGCAGGTACAAACTGTGATGACCTCCACACTTTGTCTGCCCTTTCACGCCGAGCGAGGAGTTTAGGAACCATACGTGACATTACCTATAGCAGATACTTGTTCTAATAGCACAGTCATGTCATCTACAGAAAAGGAAAGTGTGTGTCCCTTGATTTCTTCGTTTGCTCAAGTAACTAATTTATTTGCACACAGGCTCTGCCATGTACTGTGCAATTAGTGGATTGTCTCAAATGTCCTTGCCTACCTGCTGAAAGTGAATTCGGGTTTTTCTGTAAAGGAGACAATATGACCAAAGTACGTATTGCAGACTTTCTTAGGTGTCAACACCCCCCACTATATCTTGCATTAAATATAATTTGAATTAATTACATAATCCCATTTATAGCGATTCAAGAATGAGCTCCTCTGAGGAGGGAGGTGCTACCATTTGTTTATTGTCTGTCCACCCTCTGGCCTTTTCCCTCTATCAGATGAGTAGATGCGGGAAGGGAGTGATACACTTGATTAATGTGCGTATTGCTGAGAACCGGTCTTCCAGCGTTGGCATCTGTGTTCAACACATCAGTAACTAAAGCACCAAGACTCACATTCTAAAGCCTCTCCGGGCGCCTCAGGTGGTGCCTGGCTTCTGTTGTAGCATGGTGACAACCGTGTGTATTCACCAAACACCAGAGTCTTAGGCTGACGATTCTCTCTCTTTAGGTGAAAATTATTATTTTAGATTCTCCACATTACATCTTGGGCAGTGCGTGGTGACTTTTGCATGTTCCTTCCTCTAGCCTTTTCATAACGTACCAGGTATGGGTTAATGATGATGCCAGTTGAAAGGAACAGTGAAAGGAGAAACGAAAGATCGCCGCCCTTGCTGGTGTGCAGAAGATCCTTCGGGCAGGCTGGAGGGGAGGAGCTTTACTTCTTACCTTTGATGTGACCTTCAATAAATCCAAAAATGCAAGTGAACATTTCTGTAAACAAAAGATCATTTAGAGTAACACTTTTAATGTTGACAAATGCCTGGGTTTCTTGGGCATAGTCATCCATTTAAACACTGCAGTCCCCAGAACAAGAACAGCCCATTTGTTACTAAATCCCTGTTAAGGGACAGGGTGGGTTGGTTACATAAGTTGGTGTGGTTACGTGATGCAGCCCAGGCCCGTGGCTTTTCTTTCTGGAGTGACAGCTACAAATTGGGTTTAATGGCGATTCCTTGTGGGATTAACAAGGAGCCTGAGCACTGGTGCACAGGTTACATAAAGCCTCACAAAGGTGGCAGCTGTCTTTTTTGCCTGAAACAAGGAAAGCCCTGGGGTATGATGGACTTTGGTTTTTGAGATCTTCAAAACGCTAGACCGAGATAGTCACAGTCATCAGAATAAACTTTCTGAGTGAACAGCTGCCCGGCAGCCCTCTGCCCTGCCTCGGAGGGCCCCTTAAGTCGCAGTCTTCCCTCCCAACCAAAGATGACCAGCGTCCGGACTTACGTGGTAAATACTTTGTTTTCCTTATATTTTACTACTAGGTGTTTTTGTTGTTGTTGTTTGGTTTTTTGTGTTGGTTTTTTTTTTGTTTGTTTTTTTGAGACAAGGTCTCTCTCTGTGGCCCAGACTGGAGTATAGTGGCATCATTATAGCTCCCTGCAGCCTCCAACTCCCAGGCTCAAGCACTCCTCTTGGCTCAGCCTCCTAAGCAGCTGGGACTACAAGCATGTGCTACCAAGCCTGGCTAGTTCTTCTATTAATACTTTTTGTAGAGACGGGGGTCTCACTATGTTGCCCAGGCTGGTCTTGAAACCCTGGCCTGAAGCTATCCTCCTGCTTCAGCCTCGCAGAGTGATGGGATTACAGGCGTGAGACACAATGCCCACACCCTAGGTGTGCATTCTAAACATCATAGTTTCATTTTGCCTGATTGTGAACGTAATAGAAGAAGTTCGAAATCATACATTTTGCTTTTGGCTTCTCTAAACATGTTTGTGAGATTCGTTTGTGATATTGGATGTTGCTGTAGTTCATTTATTTTCATTGCTGTATAATAGTCTTATATGACTACAAAAATGTATTTACACATTCTAAAGGTGACAAATATTTAGGTTCCAGTTTGGATTATTACAGACGGTACTGCTGTGTCTCATCCCACATAGGTCTCCCGGGGCACAGCTGCAGATATTTCCCATAGGTTGTTCCTAAAAGGCGAATTGCTGGACGCGAGGGTAGGTGCACCCTCAACTGTACTAGATAATGCCAGGTAGTTTTCAGAAGTAGCCAAGCCATTTTCTGTTTTGGCTCCCATCAAGAATGTACTGGAGTTCCCCTTACTCCACATTCTCTTCAATAATTGATATTTTTAAATATTTCAATCTTTGCCAACCTAGTGTGTGTATAGTACAGTAGGATCTCTGGTTTTCTTTTGCACTTCCCAGATTACTACTGAGGTTCAATACCTTTCTGTGTACTTATTGGCTATTTGAAATTCCTCTTTTTTGAAGTGTTTGTCCAGGTCTTCTGCCTGCATCATTATTGAGTTGTTTTTTTCTTATTGGTTTATAGGAGTATTTTATATGTTTTGAATAAGAATCTTTTGCCAGTTATATATGTTACATGTATCTTCTCCTGGTCTGGGATTTGCCCTTTTACTTTAATGGTGTCTCTTTTCTTTTCCTTTTTTTCTTTTCTTTTCTTTCTTTTTTTTTTTTTTTTTTTTTGAGACAGACTCTTGCTCTGTTGCCTGGGCTAGAGTCCCATGGCGTCAGCCTAGCTCACAGCAACCTCAAACTCCTGGGCTCAAGCGATCCTCCTGCCTCAGCCTCCCGAGTAGCTGGGACTACAGGCATGTACCACCACGCCCAGCTAATTTTGTTCTATTTTTAGTAGAGATGGGATCTCGCTCTTGCTCAGGCTGGTCTTGAACTCCTGACCTCAAGTGATCCTCCTGCCTTGGCCTCCCAGAGTGCTAGGATTATAGGCATGAGCCACCGTGCCCAGCCTAATGGTGCCTCTTGAGGAACATGAGTTCTTAATGTGTTCCTGTCAATAACATCTTCCTTTACGGGTAGTAGTTTTCTGCCCAGACTGAGAAATCTTTCCCTACTTTGAGATTATAATGATATTCTTTGTAATTTCCAACAGCTTCATTGTTTTGCTTACATAGTTAAATCTTTAATATATCTGGAGTTGATGTTTGTTCATGGTATGAGATAGGAGAGCAGTTTCATTTTCCCCAGATGGATACACAGTTCTAACAAACTCGTTCTGTCTCCCCTGCTTTGCAGCAAGTGTCCAGACGTGCATCTGCCTATTTCTGGACTTCCGTTCTGTTTCATCAATCTATATGTCTATGCTGTCTTAATAACTTTAGCTTTAAAATAAATCCTCGTACTAAGTAAAGGAAGTCCTCCTAAGTTGTTTTTCTTCTTCAGAAGTGATTGACCCCTCTACACTTTTAGCATGTCAATATATTTTCAGAATTAGCTGATTAGAATTCCTAAAAAATCCTACTGACATTTTATTGTGGTTGAATTTATCCTAGAAATCAATTTGGTGAAAATTGACATCATAATAGTCTTGATTGTTCCATTCACTGGACATGGTTCATCTCTGCATTTGTTTAAGACTTCTTTAATTTCTATGAATAATTTTTATTGATTTCTGCATAGAGTTTCTGTACTTTGTTACCTTTATTCTTGGGTATTAAATATTTTTGAAACTATTTAAAAATGCTAGATTACAAAACTATTTTTACTTATTTTTGATATACAGAAATGTAAGTGATTTTTGTGTTTTGACTTTGTATCCAGTAATCTTGTTAAATTCACTTAGTAATTCTAATGACTTACCTACAAATTCTTGTATTTTTACCTATGTAATCATATCTGTAAAATTTCTTTTTCCAATTTTCATGCCTTTTTTTCTTTTTCTGGTCTTACAGCACTGGGTGAGACTTCAGTACAATTTTGAAAAGAAGTTGTGAGAGCAGGTGTACCCTTAAACACATGAAGGAAGATCCGTTCAATTCCTAGTTTCCTAAGAGTTTTTATCAAGAAAGGATGTTGAATTTAATCAAATACTTTTTCTGCATCTGTTGAGAAGTCATACATTTTTTTTATCCTATAATCTATAATCTGTTAATTTGGCCAAAACATTGATTGCTTTTCCAATGTAAAGCCAATATGTGGATAAATGTAAATGACTACACATACACACATACATCAGGCATATAATTAAATACAGGATGACAATTTCATATAAGTTGAGAGGAGATAAATGGAATTAAAGTTCTTCAATGTCCTTACAATGTCTTGATTAATATTATTGAGAAATTAAAGATGCATATTTTGATCTCCAGGGCAACCACTAAAAGAATGGAAACACTGTATAACTTCCAAAGTGATATAAAGGGAAAATGGAATGATAAAATATAATAAATAAATCTGAAAGAAGGGAATAAAGGAGAGAAAAAACAGATAAGTAGATTAAGTAGAAAACCCATTACAAATAGACTTAAATCCAGATATTTAATTAAATAATTTGTAAATGGACTAAATATTCCATTTAAACAACACGGATTATTAGGAAAAGGAACCCTAAAAAACCTTATTATATACTGTTTATAAGAGAAGGATGAAAAACATAAGAAAACCAAAAATGTTAAAATAGAAAAACTACATTAAGAAATTACTATGAAAAAAGCTACTGTAGCTATCTGAATATGAGATGAAGTAGAATTTAAGCCTAAAAGGATTACTAAGATAAAAAGGGTTACTTAATGGTAATAGTTTTAATTCATCAGTAAGATATAAAAATTCTAAATTCATATGCCCCTGTTAACATGACTCCAAATATATAGAGCAAAAATGGGCAGAACTATAATGAGAGAAAAATCTACATTCATAGTGGAAGTTTTTTATTAATAATTTTTATTTATTAGAGCAGATTTAGGTTCACAGAAAAATTGAGCTGAAAGTACAAAATGTTCCTTGTCCCCACACTTGCACAACCTCCTCCATTGTTGACATCCTCCACCTCTGTGGTACATTTATTATAATTGATGAATCTACACTGACACATTATCACCCAAGGTCTGTAGTTTATATTAGAGTTCACTCTTGGTGGTGTACATTCTATGGGTTTTCACAAATGTATAATGACATTGTAGTATCACACAGAATAGTTTCACGGCCCTAAAATTCTGTGTTCTGCCTATGCATCCCCCACTTTCTCCTAATTCCTGGAAACCTCTGATCTTGTTACTGTCACCATAGTTTTGTCTTTTCCAGAATGTCATATAGTTGAAATCGTACAGTATGTAGCATTTTCAGATTGACTTCTTTCACTTAGTAATAATGTGCACTTAAGTTTCCTTCATATCTTTTCATGGCTTGACAGTTCATTTCTTTTTAGTGCTAAATAATATTCCATTGTCTGGAGGTACCACAGGTACCATTCACCTATTAAAGGACATCTCAGTTCCTTCCCATGTTTACAATTATGAACAAAGCTCTATAAACACCTATTCTCAGGTTTGGGTTTGGACATAAGTTTTCACTTCCTTTGGATAAATATCAAGGAGGGCAATTGCTGGATTATATAGCAAGAGATTTATAGTAAGAGTTTATAATATATATGCTATATATATTATGCTATATAATATATATGTTATAATATATAATACACTATATAATCTTATATAGAAAGAGATAACATAATAAGAATTTAGTTTTATAAGAAACTGTGAAACTTCCAAACTGTCTGCTAAGGTGACTGTACTATTTTGCATTCCCACCAGCAATGAATGAGAGTTCCTATTGCTCCACATCTTCGCTAGCATTTGGTGTGATTTGGGTCATTCTTTTTTCTTAATCAAGGCATCACCAGACTTTGATCATTCTAATAGGTGTGTAGTGGTATCTCATTGCTGTTTTTAGTTTGCATTTCCCTAATGACATATGATGTGGAACATCTTATGTCCATTCATATCCTTATTTACCATCTACATATCTTCTTTGATTAGGTGTCTGTTCAGGTCTTTTGCCCATTTTTATGTAGGGTTCTTCGCTTTCTTTTTCTTTTTTCACTTATTGAGTTTCAAGAGTTCTTTGTGTATATTGGATGACAGTCCTCTATCAGATGTGCCTTTTGCAAATATTTTCTTCCAGTCTGTGGCTTGTCTTCTCATTCTCTTGACATTGTCTTTTGCAGAGCAAAAGTTTATAATTTTAATGAAGTCCAGCTTATCAATTATTTCTTTCATGGATTATGCTTTTTATGTTGTATCCAAGAAGTCATTGCCATACCCAAGGTCATTTAAGTTTTCTTCTGTTATCTTCTAGGAATTTTATAGTTTTGCATTTAGGTCTATGATCCATTTTGAGTTAATTGTTGTATGAAGAGTGTAAGGTCTATGTTTACATTCAGTTTTTTGCATATGGATCCAGTTCTTAGAGCACCATTTGTTGAAAAGACTGTATTTACTCCACTGTATTGCCTTTGCTTTTTTGTCAAAGATCAGTTGACTATATGTGTATAGGTCTATTTCTGTGCTCTCTATTCTGTTACTTTGATCCATTTTTCTATTCTTTCACCAGTACCACACTGTTTTGATTCCTGTTTCTTTATAGTAAGTCTTGAAGTCAGGTAGTGTCAGTCCTCCAACTCTGTTCTTCTCTTTCAATGTTGGGTTGATTATTCTGGGTCCTTTGCCTATAAACTTTAGGATCAGTTTGTCAATAATACACAAAATAACTTGGTAGGATTTTGATTGGGATTAATCTGTAGATGAGGTTGGGAAGGACTGACATCTTGACAATATTGAGTCCTATCCATGAAATGGAATATCCCTCCATTTATTTAGTTCTTCTTTGGTTTTTTTCATCAGGGTTTTGTAGTTTTCCTCATATAGATCTTGTACACATTTTGTTAGATTTGTACCTAAATACTTCATTTGGAGGGGCATTAATTCTACTTGTTCATTGCTGGTATATTGGAAAGTACATAGTGGGAGATTTTACTTACTTTTCTAAGTAAATGATAGAACTGACAGGCTGGAATCAATCGCAATATAAAAGAATTGAACAAGATTAACAAAACTGTCCTAATAGACACATAAAAAACACAACATGCAACAAACAATATGCAACATGCAATATCTTGTTCACTAAGCAATAAGCATGTTTCAACAAATATCAAAGGATTGAAACCACACACAGTCTTCTGACTGTGATCATGCTAGAAATCTATAACAAAAAGGTAACTGGAAAATCCCCACATGTTTAGAAATTAAGAAATGTATTTAAATAATTCATGAACCAAAGAAGAATAGAAATTAGGAAATATTTTTATCTGAATTATTTTTAACCCCTATGAAGATCTAGGCAAAGATCACCAAATGCTGCTAGCATCAGAAAAAGACAGGACATCATGTGCCTTTTCATACCACCTATGAAAATATTCTTTACAGAAAATCAACCTGATGTTGAGTAAGCCTCAACTTTGCAGTTTACAGGAAATACAAGGGACAGAGGAACATGTTAAACACAACCACAGGGATGCAATCAACAGAATTTAGAATATGAGAAACATCACAGGATGAATGACTGATAAGTTGCAAAGAATAATAGAGGAGGAGGGCATTGTCCTGGGGTGGGGGCGGGGGGCTCACAATTAAGAGATTAAGATTCATGTGAATGAAATGGATCCCGATTCTGAGAAAATAACTTGAACATGTTTATGATAAAGGAATTTGAACACTATATTCAATGATATTAAGGATTTATTATTTTAAAGTATGATAGAATGACATTGTGTTTGTTTTTTTAAAGGTCATGTTATTTTAGAGTTAAATACTGAAATATGTATAGATGAAAGGATATCATCTCTTGGATTTACTTCATAATAATCCAGCATTGGTATAAATGAAATAATATTAGCAATGAGCTGATAATTGTTGAAACTGGCTAGTGAGTCCATCAGGGTTCATTAAACTATTGTTTCCACTTTAGAATATATTGAAAACTTTTAATGGTGAAAAAATTTTGTAAATAATCATTAGATGCAGCTAAAGAAGGATTTAGAGGGAAATTTATGGCCTTAATTAAAATGCACATTATCAAAAAAAGGTCTGAAAATGGCCATTACGCATACACCAGATTAGTAAAAAATGAAAAGGATTGAAAATATTATATAAACAATTAGTGAGAATGTGAAGTCACTGGAACTCTTATAAACTGCAAGTAGGAGTGTGAATTAGTTCAACTGCTTTTGGAAACTTCTTAGCATTATCTAGTATTGTTGAAGTTATGCGTGTGCTATCACCCAGCAATTCTACTCTAAGTTATAAGCCTAGAGCAATACATGCACCATATGTCTCATGTTGTATTTACAGGGACGTTTGTAACAGTATAATTTGTAATGGCCAAAAACAGCCCACGTACCATCAACAGTAGAATGAGTAAACAATCTGTAGTATGTATATACAAAGGATTCTATTCACCAATGAAATGGGCAGAACTACAGTTACATGCAATAAATGAATTTGAAGTATAATGAACAAAAGAAGCCAAATAAGAAGAATACACCAAAAACTGTGAACTATAAAAGAAAAAAACTGATAAATTGAAGAAAGACACCATTAAAAAATAAAAGATTTGGCTGGGCACGGTGGCTCATGCCTGTAATCGTAGCACTCTGGGAGGCTGAGGCGGGCGGATCGTTTGAGCTCAGGAGTTCGAGACCAGCCTGAGCAAGAGCAAGACCCCATCTCTACTAAAAATAGAAAGAAATTATCTGGCCAACTAAAAATATGTAGAAAAAATTATCCGGGCATGGTGGCACACGCCTGTAGTCCCAGCTACTTGGGAGGCTGAGGCAGTAGGATCACTTGAGCCCAGGAGTTTGAGGTTGCTGTGAGCTAGGCTGATGCCACGGCACTCTAGCCCGGGCAACAGAGTGAGACTCTATCTCAAAAAAAAAAAAAAAAAAAAGATTTGGCCACAGGCTGATATACATATTCACAATACATGTTTATGACAAAGGACTTGTATCCAAAATATATAAAATGCCCTTTCAACCTGATATAATAATAAGATAAACAACCCAATTTTTTTAAAAAATGGACATGAGATTTGGACACTTCACCAAAGAAGACGTATGAATGAACGAATAGTATGTGAAAAGATATTTAGTATCTTAGCAAGGAAATGCAAATTAAAACCACAGTGAGATACCATTTCACATGACTGAGCGGAAAAGACTGAAAAGTGTTAAGAATATGGAGCAATTTTTACTCTCATATATTGCTGGTAGGAATGTAAAATAGTACAACCACTTTGAAAAACAGCCTGGCAATGTCTTACAAAGCTAAACATACACTTACCACATATATCTCAGCGAGTCCACTCCTAGGTGTTTACCCAAGAGAAATGAAAGCAAACTTCACAAATGTCCTTGGCAGCTTGATCCACAAATGACCAACACTGGAAAGAACCCAACTGTGCTCTAACTGTTGCTTGGACATCCACGCAGTGGGACCACTCTGCACAGCAAAGGACACGTGTGGCAGCGCGAGTGAATCTCCAAGCCCTTTGCTAAGCCAGAGAAGCCAGGCCGCAAAGAGTACTTTCCATATTGTTCCATTTACATAAAACTTTAGAAAAGGCAAAACTAATCTCTACCGACAGAAAGCAGATCAGTGGTTGCCTGGGGAGGAGAGGAGAGATTAATTGAAAAGGGGCACAGGGACTTTTTGAGGTGATAGAAATGCTCTCTATCTGCGGTCCCCAGCCCCTGGGCCGTGGACTGGCCCCAGCCTGTGGCCTGTTAGGAACCGGGCCACACAGCAGGCGGTGAGCAGCAGGCGAGTGAGCGAAGCTTCATCTGCATTCACAGCCGCTCCCCGTTGCTCGTCCCGCCTGGGCTCCGCCTCCTGGCAGGTCAGCGGGGGCATTAGATTGTCACAGCGCGAACCCCGCTGTAACCTGGGCATGGAGGGATCTAGGCTGCGCCTCCTTATGAGAAGCCCATGCCTGATGGTCTGAGGTGGAGCTGAGGCGCGACGCCAGCGCTGGGGAGCGGCTGCAAATACAGATTGTCATTACAGAGAGGTCTGACTGCACAATACATGCCATGTCCTCGAATCATCCCGAAACCATCCCCCCACCCCACCCGTCCCGGTCCCTGCAAAAATTGTCTTCCATGAAACTGGTCCCTGGTGCCAAAAAGGTTGGGGACCGCTGCTCTATAGCTACTCAACATGTATCAAACTGCACACAAAATGAGTAAATTTTACTGTATATACCTGTTGACTAAAGAAAAAAAAAATCAAGCTTTTAAAGAATTGAAGTTAGTTTTATTCTGAAGTCTTGCCGAGGACTGTAGACCAAGGGCTGCAGCTGGGAGCCCCCCTTCGCGAGGTTCTGCCAGACTCACTCCAGCACAGCCCCAGCTCAGTATGTGCAGGCGAGGAGGGCTCGGCGTGGGCAAAGCACGTCACGGTTTGGGTGTGAGAGCACATCTGCTTATAGATTATAGAAGCATAATTATTCATCTTGTCAGACATTATTTTGTGTGCAGAAAAAGGCAAGGACTGGGATCATTTATCTTTTAAGGAATGCGGTGACTCGGGCAGGAGGCGTGGGAGGGCGTGTGCTCTTTGTTCTAACCTGTTCTGTCTTCAAAGAATCCCTCCAGAGAGCTGCAGGTCCTCCCGGAGTCAGGGGCTTTGTGACATTCTGTTGACAAGAAATGAGCAAACACGGCTTCTTATGTTTGCTGCTTTGTCTCACCTACCTCATCAAATTTGATTTTTGAAAAACAAGAGATCTGCATGCACATCCATGTTCGGTAATAGCTATTCACAACAGCCAAAATGTGGAAACAGCCGCTGTGCATCGGCAGACAACTGGGTCAGCGGGGCGCGGCAGCGCAGGGGACGGAGACCGCCCGTAAGGAGGGAGGAAACTCCGACACGTGCTACCTGTGTGAAGCCTAAGGACATTGTGCTCAAAGAAGCCAATCACGAAAGGACAAATTCCACTTCCAGGAGGTACCTAGAGGAGTCAAATTCATTAAGACAGAAAATGGAATGCAGGTATGGGGGGCGGAGGGCGCGGGGAAAGAGGGAGTCTCAGTTCGGGAAGATGAAAAAGTTCTGGAGATGGAAGGTGCGATGGTTGCACGACAGTGTGACTGTACTTAATGCCACCGAACTGGCACACTTAAAAATGGCTAAACTGGTGAAATTTATGTTATATATATTTTACCATAAATTAAAAAGTAAAAAAAAGCAAAGGAATGATATCCTAAGTAAATATACTTGTTACCTCTGTGGGGAAGGAAGGGCCATGGTACGGAGGGCTGCGTGGTGTGTGTGTGTGCCTGTATGTGCACGCGTGTTTGTGCACGTGTGTTTGTGGTGGGGGCTTTGGGTATTGGTGATACTCATTTCTTGACCAGGGTAGTGGATAGAATGGATGTTTGGCTTCATAATAATTTATAGAACCTACATTTATGATCTATGAACTTTTATGAATTGTATTATATATTGCAATAAAAAAAGATTGAGGAACTTCAGACCTCCTGAACCCAATTACTGGGCTCTCCCCATTAAAGAACTTGGTCTCTATACTTTTTTATTTTTGAGACAGAATCTTGCTCCGTTGCCCGGGCTAGAGTGCCGTGGCGTCATCACAGCTCACAGCAACCCCAAACTCCTGGGCTGAAGCGATTCTCCTGCCTCAGCCTCCTGAGTAGCTGAGACTAGAGACCCACACCACCACACTGGGCTAATTTTTCTATTTTTAGTAGAGATGGGGTCTCGCTCTTGCTCAGGCTGGTCTCAAACTCCTGGCTTCAAGCAATCCTCCCACCTCAGCCTCCCAGAGTGCTAGGATTACAGGCGTGAGCCACCGCACCTGGCCTGTAAACATACTTTTGAAGACAGGTGAAACGTGTCTTTACAATGGCGTTATCATTGTATGTGGCCTGGGACAACACTTGGGAGAGGACACACTCCAAATATATCACGTCAGGGGGTAAATTCTATGTGTTTATTTCAATGTGCATTTCAGCCACACATTTGGGTGGAGGACCTGCAGGGACATTTGGTGCGTGGGAGGACCAGTGTGGGGCCCCATCACCGGGGGAATAACTGGGTTTACTCAGCCAACGGTGGACGGAAGATACTTGATTCGTCAGTTTTAGGCATGGCATGGGACTGGCTTTGGCTAAGGGGACGCTGGCAGACAGGACGCGCAGGCCAAGTGCAGGGAGCTCCCTGCGCCATTCTGCCGGCAGCTGCTGCCCTCAGCCCCGCCGTGAAGCCGCAGGCAGAGACCGGAGCCCGAGACCAGCCTGGACAGAGATGCTGTCACCCTGCAGACCCACGAGGACAAGAAACAGCCTGCACGCCGCCAAGGGTCGGGGTGTTTCCTTCTACTGTTTTACTGTGACAGTCACCAAGTCACTGGACACCCCCTGGCAGAGGGGAGGACATGTCCGAGGATTTTGAGCAGGAGTGATATGGTTTGTCCTACCTGTGAAAGGGCCACTCAGGCTATGGCCTGCGGGAAACCGCAAGAGCAGGTAAGAGGCTCTAGGGTGCCCTGGGTGAGAGGTGACAGTGGCTGCGTGGGGAAGGTCGTGATGGAGACAAAGAAGTTAGGATTCTGGTTACATTTGGGGAGCAATGCCACTATGACGCCAAGCTGAGGAGTTGGCGTGTGGGCAGGTCAGAGACAGCAACTGAAAGGCAACTGAAGGTTGGGGGGACAGGGGGTCTGGAGGCAGTGACAAGGGTGGGCTGGGTGAGGAGGGCAGGAGGCCGGGACTGGCATCCTGGAGGGAAGCCTGGCGCTGGCTGGCGGGCTCAGCTTGTACGGACAGGTCGACTGACCCGGAAGGTGCCTGTAAATGGCACACATTAAGCCATCGGCCGCCACTACCACCTTGGCATAAAAGTACGTGTTAGGTCAGCCAGTCCCTTCACAAGAATGTGAAAAAAACAGACAAAGAGTGGACACATTTTAGTGGTTGCTAGATAAGGGAGAGAGACGGCTGTTTAAACCTGGGGGTTGGGGGAATGTTTGGATTACAGGGAAGAGTGGGAACAAGGGACATGAGAAAGACCTGGACATCTCCGAGAGAGAAAAGGGGTGAAAGGGAAGGGAAGGAAAGTGGATTACAAACCCACACTGATCAGTGGAGTGTGGTCCTGGCATCAAGACAGGCATATAGGCCAGTGGGCAGAAAAAGAGCCCAGAAATAAACCCTCCCCTTACACACCATCAACCGATTTTCAACAAGGATGCCAAGGTTGTCAGTGGGAAAGAGCCTTTCAACACATGGCACTGAGAAAACTAGTGTCCACATGCAGAAAGATGGAGCTGAACCTCCATTTCACTGGTATACACAAAAAATAACTCAAAACTAGATAAAAAAAAAAAAACTAAATGTAAGAGCTAAAACTACAAAACCCTTGTAAGAAAACATAGGGGAAAAGCTTCATGACACTGGATTTGGCAATGATTTCCTGGATATGGCACCAAAATTTCAGGCAACAACAACAAAAAAAGTAGATGAATTGGACCTCATCAAGATTAAAACTTTGATGTATCAAAGGATACTGTCAACAGAGTGAAAAGGCACTCACAGAATGGGAGAAAACATTCACAAATCGCAGTTCTGGTAAGGGATTAACATCCAGAATATACAAAGAATCCTACAACTCCATAACAGAAAAACCAACATCCCAATAAAAAATTAGGCAAAGGACTTGAACAGACATTTCTCCAAATAGTATATACAAAAAGCCAATGAGCGCATGGAAAAATGCTCAACAGCACCAATCATTAGGGAAATGTGAATCGTACCCACATGAGCTATGACCTCACACCCATTAGGATTGCTGTTATCAAAAAACCAGAAAATAATGTGTTAGCAGGGATACAGAGAAACTGGAGCCCTTGTGCATTGCTGGTAGGAATGTAAAGTTGGACAGCTGCTATGGAAAACAGTATGACAGTTCCTCAAAACATCAAACAGAATCACCATATGACACAGCGATTCCACTTCTGGGTATATATCCAAGAGGACTGGAAGCAAGGGATCAGACAGATATTCACGCACCCATGTGCATGCCGACCTTCTTCACGGTGGCCCAGATGTGGAAGCAACCCAAGTGTCCATCTACGGATGAATGGCTAGACGTAATGTGGTGTATCCGCCCCGTGGAATATTATTCAGCCTTTAAAAGGAAGGAGATTCTGACACGTGCTACAACTTAGATGAACCTTGGAGACATTATGCCAAGTGAAAGAAGCCAGTCACAAAAAGACAGGTGTTGCAGGATTCCGCTTATGCGACGCGCCTCGAGTTGTCAAATGCAGGGACACAAGGTAGAGAAGGGTGGTTGCCAGGGGCCGAGTGGGTGGGCCGGATGGGGAGTGAGTGTTTAGTGGGGACACAGTTTCAGTCTGGGAAGATGAGAAAGTTCTGGAGGTGGATGGTGGTGACGGTTGCACAACAGCGTGAGTGTTCTCGATGCCACCGAACCGTCCACTGAAAAATGGTTAAAATGGTAAATTTTTATGTTATGTATATGTCGGTATAATTTTTTTAAGTGAAAGAAGAGACTCAACAAATGAGAGGTAGGGACTGAGGATTTCTTTATAGTCACTCCTAAGAGATGGGCCCAGACGGTCTGGGCTGTCTAAAGTAGCCGTCCCCCACCTTTTTGGCACCAGGGGCCATTTTCGTGGAAGACAGGTTTTCCATGGACCAGGAAGTGGGGGATGGTTTCAGGACGCTGCGAGCGCATTACAGCCATTGTGAACTTTATTTCTATCATCACTACATCGTGATATATAATGAAATCATTATACAACTCGCCATAGGTTGGGGAGCCCTGCTCTAGAGGGTCCGTGAGCAGCAGGAAGGTGAGCCGGGCGCTGGGCAGAGCTGGGGGGCACACGAGGGCTGAGAGGAGCCCGCAGGAGGGACGGGTGTGGGGCAGCGGGGGGCGGGGGGGGGTGGCCCTGCACCGGCCTCGGCCCCAGGAGTCCTTCCTGCCGGCTGCAGGGGGGGAGCAGGACTCGGCAGGACAGAGGGCCAGGCGCACACAGAGCGACCGAGGAGGACCCTGAAAATAATGTTTCAGCAGTAACTACCTAGTCTTTGATAGAAAAGGTGAGACAGCCACATGGTAAAGATTTGAAACTGCAGAAAAGGGTACACATGTAATGAAAAGTTTAGTTCCTCTCTCTGCCCCCATCCCCCGTTCCTTTCTCCAGGGGCAGCCTCGTTAAGAAAGTCCCTGTGTCCCTGCAGACATTTCCTGTGCATGTCAAAGCAGAGACAGACACGCCTGTTTGTGAATGTGTGTGTCGCCTCGCTCTTCCCTTGCGTTCTGTCACACAGACAAAACACCCTTCCTTCATCCGTTTCTGTCCCTCACTCTGACCGGGTCCTGTCTGGATCGCCGCCGCGGAATTGCCTCGTTCCTTTTAAAGGCTGCAGGGCAGCCCACGGTAGGGACGAATCGTTACATCCTAACTCAAACCATATTGCGCTTTCTCCTGTGGCCTCTCGGGGTTTGGGGGACACAGGTGCTGCCTTCCACTGACACTGTCCTCTGCGCAGGACCGCGAGGTGACGTGCTCGGTAAGTGTGCGAAGGAGGGGGTGGCCTCTGGCTCCATGCGCCGGGAAGTCCCTGAAGTTCTCTGGGCCCACACGAGCTCCCTGCATCTTGTGGTGATGCATCACCTCCTTCTCGCTGAGGAATGAGGGGGCCCGTCCCTGGGATCCTTTGAACCCCGTTCTGTGACGTCTGTCCTCCCCTCTGTCAGGGTGGACTCGAAGGAAGCTGCAGGCGACACCCAGCGCCGGGAGCAGAGGCGCGTGGGTGCGGGCATGGGGGGCTCGGTGCCACTCGTCTGGGAGAGATCTCCCTCCCTCCTCCACGAGACCCCAAACCACCGCCCCGCTGCCCTGTGCTCACACAAGCACGTGATCGCAAAGCCGGGAGCCCAGAACAACAATTTAGAAATTCTAGAAGGAAAAACATGAAAAGGTCACAAAAGCCCAAAGTGGTGATGAGCCTTTTACCAAAGAAATGCCAGGACGACTGTATCTAACCTGACGCATTGCAAGTGCTCCAGATAGTATTACATGAATTAAAATTTGTAAGTCTAGTCACATATTACAAGCACTAGAGAAAAACCACTATTAAAGAAATGCACACTGAATCCTTAAAAATAATTTTTTTTTTAAAAGACCTTTTAGTAAAGCAATTATCCTTCCCTTTTGTCCCCTGCCTTTGGTTGATCTTTTTGGCATTTAAACTTCGTATATGTTGAGTCTTCTCAAGGCAAGGCCCACAGTTGCAGAAAATTCCTTGGCGGGGGGAAGCCGCCTGTGTGCCTCTCGGGCTGTGGTTTAAATATCAGACAGAAGGGCAGGAGGGAGAAAAGCGACCTGCCTTCTGGGGCCTGAAAGAGGTTGAGAAACAGAAAGGCTTTTTGCAGTTGGGTGGAGGGGAAAGGTACGGGGAGAAAACGGCCTGCTAGCAAGTGAGCAAAAGCGTGACATTAATGATGGTGACACGTTTCAGATGACGAGTCCATCTTCAAAGTGCACGGAAGAATCTTTAATAAAAATAATCAGGCCGGGTTCGGTGACTCCCGCCTGCGATCCCAGCTTTGGGACGCGGAGGCGGAGGCTGGCGCGGCCGGAGTCTGAGCCCGCAGTGGCCGCGTCCACGCCCCTGCGCTCCAGCCCGGGCCGCACCGCGAGACCCTGTCTCTGCAAACATAGAAAGGAAAAACCCTCATCTGGGCGCAGCAGAGGCTCACAAAGCAGCTGCGCTCTCGTGAGGGATCCGGTCGGTCCGTGCCAGGCCCGGGCGCCCCCGGTGCGTCGGCGGAGCTCGCGGCCAAGCGGGACTTCCGGTCGGGCGGCGCGCGTGAGGAAGGCGACAGTTAAGGACCACGCAGATGGGGGCCGTGGGGCGCGTGCAGGAGCGGGGCGGGCCGGCGGGCAGGGGAGGCCGGCGGGCAGCGGAGGCCGGCGGGAAGGGGAGGCCGGCGGGTAGGGGAGGCCGGCGGGAAGGGGAGGCCGGCGGGTAGCGGAGGCCGGCGGGTAGCGGAGGCCGGCGGGTAGGGGAGGCCGGCGGGTAGGGGGGAGGCCGGCGGGTAGGGGAGGCCGGCGGGTAGCGGAGGCCGGCGGGAAGGGGAGGCCGGCGGGAAGGGGAGGCCGGCGGGTAGCGGAGGCCGGCGGGTAGGGGGGAGGCCGGCGGGTAGCGGAGGCCGGCGGGTAGGGGGGAGGCCGGCGGGTAGGGGGGAGGCCGGCGGGTAGGGGGGAGGCCGGCGGGAAGGGGAGGCCGGCGGGTAGCGGAGGCCGGCGGGAAGGGGAGGCCGGCGGGTAGGGGAGGCCGGCGGGTAGCGGAGGCCGGCGGGAAGGGGAGGCCGGCGGGAAGGGGAGGCCGGCGGGTAGCGGAGGCCGGCCTGGGCCGAGCCGTGTCCCCGCCCGAGGCTCCCGTTGCGGCTGTTCGGAGACAGCGCCGCAAAGCGGTCACGAAGTGAAAACGAGGCCACCGGGGTGGGCCCGAACCCCGTGTGACTGGTGCCCTTGTAGGAGAGGTCCGGACACACGCGGAGGCAGGGGCTCGCGAGGACACGGGGAGGGGACGGCCACGCGCAAGCCGGAGCCGCCTCCGCCCGCGGCTTGACCTTGGCCTTCCGGCGCCAGAACCGTGAGGGGACAAGTGTCTGCTCCGGGGAGCACCTGGCCTGCCGCGCTCTGTCACCGCGCCCTGTCGCCGCGCCCTCGCGGGTCGCACAAAGACCTCATGGAGAAAGTGACTTCTGAGCAAAGGTCACAAGAAAGTGAGGGCATGAGCCGGGCTGAGGGGGGTGACCGCACAGCAAAGGCCTGAGGCAGCGGTGCCCGCTGGGGCCGGGGGCAGCCCTGGGGTCACCCTGAGGTGGGACACTGCTGGAGGGTTTGAACAGAGGAGTGCGACGTGGTCCGACCCAGCTGGAACAGAATGGCTGCGGCGACCGGTTGGAGCAGACGTCGGGCAGACAGGAGGGCGGGCAGAGCTGGGCGTCGCGCTGTCTGTACTTCCGGGGAGACGGGGCTGAGCCCTGGGCACAGTTTGAAGGCGGAACTGGGGGCATTGGCTAAGGAGATCCCATGTGCGACATGAGAGAAAGGAAGAGTCAGGGAACTCCAGCGTTTGCGCTCTGAGCCCCGTGGGAAGGGAGCTGCCATCGCCGGGGCGGCGGACGTGGCGGAGCAGGTGCTGGGGACGCTGCTGGGACACAGCCGGAGCCTCACGTCCACAGCTGGACCCTGAACTTCAGGCAGGTGCAGGAGCCACCGGCCCAGGGGAGCACCTAGAGTGTGGGCGCAGGAGGAAAAGGGGCCCGCCACAGCCCTGGGACCCCCCCAGTATTCCAAGGCAGGAGTGAGAGGTGCAGCCCCCCAAGTCAGGGGAGAAGCAGGCCCCCCGGGGGCTGGGCGCCAGGGCCATCCTGGGTTCCGACGTGGGCGTGGCCAGCCCCGTGGACGCTGCTGTGGGTGTGGACCTCACACGGGACTGGATTAGAGTAAGGCCACCAGAGCTCAGAAGGCCAGGAATGGGGGTGGCTCAGGCTAAAAAGCGGGTCGGGGCATGTTGAACACTGCAACGGTTTTAGAGGGGGCGGCCCGTTGAGTCAGGAGGTGGGCAGAGGTGCCCTCCGCTCTTCATCCAGCGCACACTGGTCGAACCCTACTCTGTGCCAAGTGCTGTGCCAGGGGTTCTGGTGCTGGGGTCAACCCCGCGTCCTTGTCACCTCAGTCCAGCCTCGTGGCCCAGTTCTGGCGATTGAGTCTCTTTCCAGTCCTCTGAGCCGTCCTGTCTCATCTCTGACTCATCTCCCTCAGGGCCCCAGAACCGCTGTGTGCCCCGCGGGTGGTCCCTGACTCCCCGATCGTGAGCAGGTGTGTACTGACACAGCCAACGCCCCAATCCTGGTGGTGTCCCCACGCAGGTGACATCGGTGCTGGCCACTCAGCTGTGCCCTGCACCACATTTCCTCCGCTCCGGGCGATGTGAGGACGGAGCCAGAGCACACAGAGCACCGGCCTGGGGGGCAGGGCGGACTGCAGGTGCTGTCAGGGTGGCCAGCATGTGGCAGGGCCGGGGCAGGCACACTCCTGACCTGCGCTGGAAACCCTAAAGGAAGTGCTGGTCCCCACGGGGGACAGTTGTGCACACCTGCAGCAGGAGGAGGCCAGACCTGCAGGGGAGCACGGGGCAGGCCCGCCCAGGCGGCGGGAACGAGTCAGTGCACACAGAGCCTCGCATGTGGCCGAGGTCTGAGGACAGCAAGCCCTCCCCTGGTGGGGTGAGTGCGTGGGACTGGGATCCAGGCCAGGGGGCCTTTGCAGCCACCGTGAGGGACCCTTCACCTCCTTGGCAGGGGCTAGGACGCTGCTAAAGGTTTCTAATGAGAGAGGGAGTGTTACAGGTTGAGTTACGTCCCCTGTACCCCGCCCAAAAAAGACGTTGAAGTCCTAAGCCCCAGGACCTGTGGCTGTGACATTGGGACTGGTCACACACGTAGCATTTGGAAAAAAGGGTCTTTGCTGATGATCAAATCAAGATGAGGTCATTACTCTGGGCCCTCATCCTAAATGACTGGTGTCCTTCTAAGAAGTGGACATTTGGACACAGGGACAGACACACAGAGGGAAGATGACTCGAACCCAGGGAGAAGACCATCTCCAAGCCCAGGAGCACTTGAGCCACACGCACTAGGAGTGAGGCAGGGACAGCCTTTGGAAGGGACCAACCCAGCCAATGCCGTCAGACTCCGGCCTCCACGACTGGGACAGCGCATTCCCATGTTCTCCCCCAGCCCCAGCGGCTGCCCCGTGAGGATGAGGCTTGTGAAGGGATTCAGGCTGATGGTATGGAGGCTGCCCTGCCTCGGGGACTCGGGAGGCAGGGAGTCTGGCCAGCGGGTCACTGCCACAGCCAAGGAGACAGCTGCCCAGGGCCTGAGCAAGAGCACCAGCCTGGGAAAGGGAGAGCAGCAGGCAGGTTTGAGCAGACACCAGCCTCCGTGTGCAGCCTCCAGGTGCAGCCTCTGTGTGTGTGCAGCCTCCAGGTGCAGCCTCCAGGTGCAGCCTCTGTGTGTGTGCAGCCTCCAGGTGCAGCCTCCAGGTGCAGCCTCTGTGTGTGTGCAGCCTCCAGGTGCAGCCTCCAGGTGCAGCCTCCGTGTGTGTGCAGCCTCCAGGTGCAGCCTCCAGGTGCAGCCTCTGTGTGTGTGCAGCCTCCAGGTGCAGCCTCCAGGTGCAGCCTCCGTGTGTGTGCAGCCTCCAGGTGCAGCCTGTGTGTGTGCAGCCTCCAGGTGCAGCCTGTGTGTGTGCAGCCTCCAGGTGCAGCCTCCGTGTGTGTGCAGCCTCCGTGTGTGTGCAGCCTCCAGGTGCAGCCTCCGTGTGTGTGCAGCCTCCGTGTGTGTGCAGCCTCCAGGTGCAGCCTCCGTGTGTGTGCAGCCTCCGTGTGTGTGCAGCCTCCAGGTGCAGCCTCCGTGTGTGTGCAGCCTCCGTGTGTGTGCAGCCTCCAGGTGCAGCCTCCGTGTGTGTTCAGCCTCCAGGTGCAGCCTCCGTGTGTGTTCAGCCTCCAGGTGCAGCCTCCGTGTGTGTGCAGCCTCCAGGTGCAGCCTGTGTGTGTGCAGCCTCCAGGTGCAGCCTCCGTGTGTGTGCAGCCTCCAGGTGCAGCCTCCGTGTGTGTGCAGCCTCCAGGTGCAGCCTGTGTGTGTGCAGCCTCCAGGTGCAGCCTCCGTGTGTGTGCAGCCTCCATGTGTGTGCAGCCTCCAGGTGCAGCCTCCGTGTGTGTGCAGCCTCCAGGTGCAGCCTCCAGGTGCAGCCTCCGTGTGTGTGCAGCCTCCAGGTGCAGCGAGGCCACTTGGTTTGGAAGAAGGCCTTGGACGTGCAGTGATGGCTCCCATACAAGGCAACAGGGATTTTTAAAATCCTACTCTTTGCACAACCCGTTCACGTGGCCTGTGCCACGCCTGCAAGGTCTGTGCAGACCCCCCGGGGTGAGGAAGGATGCCCCTGCACCCTCGGGAGCCGCTAGGAGGGAGCTGGCATGGAACGAGGGTGAGGAGGCACTCAGTGGGTGGAGTATGATTGGGAAAATGCCACCACGAGACAGGAAGGCATGCATGTGGGTCTCTGTCCCTGGTTCCTGACACAGAGCTCCTAACACCCTGTGGCAAGGGCTGCCAGGGAGTTCTTTCGTTCTACTATTTGTCCTCTGATCCCTGTTTGATGCAGAGCTCCTAAGACCGTCGTCATATCCTGAAAGGTAGGAGCATCTGGCACAGACTCCTAAATCCTGAGGAATCCTTGGGGGACGGGAGTGCCTTTTGTTCTAATGAGGTGACTCTTGGTGGGCCCCCGCTAGCCTAGCATGGGACTGGTTGCCAGGGAACCAGCCACGTGGTTAGGGGATTGGAACTCTCAGTTTTCAGTTTCCAATCCCAGGGAGGGGAGAGGGGCTGAGGGTTGAGTTGATCCCACGGTGTCATCCATCACACCCATGTGGTGAAGCTTCCGTAAAAGCCGCCATAAAGCCCACAGGACGGGGTTCGGAGAGCTCCCCGATAGCTGCGAATGTGGGCGTGCCTGGGGGGCGGTGCCCAGCTCCACCCCATCCCACGTGCCCTGCCCTTTACAGTCCGTGAGTGAATGTGTGTCCTGAGTTCTGTGAGCTGCTGGAGCAAATTAAACCCAAGGAAGGGGTTGTGGGAACCCCCAGTTTACAGCCGGTTGGTCAGAAGCCTGTGCCGTGGGCTTGTGACTGCCGTCCGCAGTGGGGTGGTCTGTGGGACTGAGCCCTGCCCTGTGGGGTCTCAGGCTGACTCTGGGTGGGGAGCGTCAGAGCTGAACTGAATTGCAGGACACCCAGTTGGTGTCCACCAGAGCACTGGCGAGTGCGTGGGAAACCCTCCCTGCAGCATTCTGGTGACCAGAGGTGAAGTGTCATGCTCACTGTCGTGTTGAGTGGTGGGTGAGAGGAGCAAAGTACGCTGGTTTTTGCTACCTCAAACAACCACCAACCCAGTTAAAATGCGAGCAAAAGACGTGAACAGACGCGTCATGAAAGAGGAATATTAGAATGTCCAACAAACACATAAAAGGGTGCTCAGCCTCTTTAGTCATCAGAAGAATGCAAATGAAACCACAGCAGGATGCAGGACGGCACTGCTCACTCACTGGGCTGGCCAAGCCGCAATCAGCGACAACACCAAGTGCTGGTGGGAGGCGGAGCGCCTGGAATTCCCTCACGTCGCTGGAGGGAGTGTGACCGCCTTGCGAAGGCGTTTGGCAGCACCTGCTAAAGCAAATGTACGTGCCTGTGACGCAGCGTCACCCCTGGTGTACACACGACACAAGGCTTCTGTCCACACGAGACATGCACGTGAAAGACTCCAGCAGCGTCACTCACAGTGGCCACCAGCTTGGGAGCAGGTGAACAACTGTGCGTCCACACAATGGAACTCCACACACTAACAGAGAGGCGGTGACCTGCGCCCCAGCATGCACGGACCTCACAGGCGTGGTTGGGGAAGTCCTGTGCCAAAGGGGAAGTCGTGTCTGAGTCCGTGTCTCTGAAGTTTAAAGCCAGGCAAAGCTCATCTAAGGCACTAGAGGTCAGAACAGTGCCTGCCGTTGGGGGAGGGACACTGAGGCAGGAGGCAGCGTCCTGGGGTGCTGGAAATGTTGACCTGGGCCGGGGACATTGCCCAAGTGTGCACATATTGAAATGGTGGCATACAGGTGGGGCACAGGCCAGCCATACCTACTGATGAGGGTCTGCCTTTCAGTGAGGTCCCGAGGCCATGTGAGTGCACCAATCTGAGAACTGGTTTTCACGAAAGACTGGAATTTAGAGGGCGATGGGACCGGGGGTGTAAAGAAGAGGAGGAGGGCTCCATGGCCCCCCACACTCTGGCCCAGGTGCCTGAGTGGATGCTCAGGCCTTTAACTGGGGACTGAGGCATCAGGAGGGGACGCTGATGGTCATGACTTCCCATGGCACCATCTGGCAGGGTGGGCACTGGGTGTCTCCTCGGCTCAGACATAGCAACAGGTCAGCGCTGGAGCTACAGACCCAGGCACGCGGGTGCTCACTGAAGCCAAGCCTAGGACCATAGAGGGAGAAGGGAAGAACCCACAAACGGCCCAAGCAGAAGTTTTTGTTTGTTTGTTTTTGAGACAGGGTGTCTCTCTGTCACCCTAGATAGCATGCAGTGGCGTCATCACAGCTCACAGCAACCTCAAACTCCTGGGCTCAAGCGATCCTCCTATCTCAGCCTCCCGAGTAGCTGGGACTATAGCGTGAGCCACCATGCCCGGCTAATTTTTCTGTTTTTAGTGGAGACAGGGTCTCGCTCTTGCTCAGGCTGGTCTCCCAAAGTGCTAGGATTGCAGGCGTGAGCCACGGCGCCAGGCCCAGGAGTTTTTATTAGCAAGCTCTGGAAGAGCACTCGGGACACAGGAGGCGAGCAAGGAGGGGGCGGGTCTCAGGAGCCGGGCGGCACGCATCCAGGTGGGGCACGCCAAGGAGTTACACTCTGCTCGGGATGGGACATGCGGCTGGTCCCGTGCAGACCACGGAATTCAGACTGCAATGAGGCAAGGAGGGGGGGGGGACACTAGGGACACGCAGCCTGGGGCTCCCCTTTCCTCTAGGAAGCGCAAGGCCATGTCGTCATGGATGGGGATGCGGGGGGCCCCTCCAGAATGAGAGGAGCAGAGAGGAGTGTGTGGATCCCTGGGGGTCCAGGGCAGGTTGAGTGAATATGGGAATTTTATTCCAGCATCTTCTAAGAACTCAAATCTGAAAGCTCTTCCTGCTTTTCTGTTTTCTCCGAACACCTTGGCTTATAGGCTCTTTCATCTCTTCAAATTCCACCTTGGAAAATGCAATTACTAAAAGGATGTATTGCCTTCATTTGTAACCCTTGGACAGGAAATTAGGAATTCCTGGGCTCCACGTTCAGCTTTGCTGTGCAGTCCTGCGTCATCGTGGAGAAGCGTGGGGCAGAGTGAAAGCTCTGCTCACATATCCGCAGGGCGGTCACCGCACGCGGGCCGGAGTGGGGTCGGTGCGGCGCGGGGCAGAGCGGGCCGGCGTGCACGCCCGGGGGCTGGTCCGAGCTCCAGGAGGAGCAGACCACAGCCCTCCTGGGCAGGCCGCCCGGCCAGTGAGAGGTCCGGGGACGTGGGACAGTGCAGAGGACCCTCCCATTCGTTGGGAAATGGCAAGGTAATTCCTCCCGAGGCTGGGATTCTGGTTTTCCACTTGCCTTCCTGTTCCACTTGCCCCCTGCAGGGTCTTTCCTGGGCCAAACTTGACTTGGACACCTCTAGGGTGTGGCACTGGGCTAGACTGCCGGGACTCCAAAGTCTCAGGGCCACAGCCTCTGTCCTCGGAGTGCTCCGTGCTGATGGACACCGTGGGCTCCTTCCTTCCTGAAAGGGGTTAAGGCCACAGAAATGGAACAGCAGAGCCCTCCGGGCCCGTGCTCTGTTTGGGACGTGGCTGGACAAGCACCGTCTCTAAAGATCGACTGCTTTGGTTCAAATCCCAGGGCTGTGACGTGCATACCGGCCACTGACCTTGAACAGGTTATTCATCATCTCTGTGCCTCAGTTTCCTTATCTGAAAATGGTGATGATAGTGGCACCTGCCTCATGGAGCCATTTTTAGGGTTAAACATGCTCAGTAGAATGTCTATCGCACTCATTATGTTGTAGCTATTTATATTATTTAGTTCAGGAGGCAGCTTTTATCTTGGGAAGCTTTATTAATTATTAATAATGTTTCTTTTAAAAAACACAAATCGGTCTAGTTGCATAAATGCACACACACAGGATGGGGTTGGGGAACCAGCTGGAAATCTGAGGGAAGAAAGCAAAGATATTAAAACGGGCTCCCCTCCCCACTACCTCACAGCTGAATAAAGAGACCCCCCAGAAATACAGCGTTTGCTTGAGTAATAAAGGTCGCTGTGGAGAAAGAAAGAAGAGGAGCTTCGGGGGCTGTCTCCTGGGCTGGAGTTTAGACTCACGTCCCATGCCACCTCCCTGCTACCTCTCTGCACACCCCAGCGTGTAGCCATCCTCACCCAGGAGCCAGGGCAAGCATTGCAGGCACACACGGGGCTCTGGGGCTCCCAAGAAAAGGCGGGGAGAGCCCACGAGTGAGCACCCTGAAATTTGCGCCCGGGTGCAGGGATGGCCCCTGGAGAGCAGAGCCGGGCAGTCTCCAGACTTGGCTCACGGTGCTGTGTGTGGATCGCTGTGGGTCTCGTTCCTACCACTTCAGGGGAATGGGTTGGCACTTTGGTCACCTGCATGGGGACATTGTATGTGTCTGACTAAGGCAGTTACTGTCACTTCCTGCTCAGAGAAGCAGCTGAGTCATGGGCAAAACCAGCCCCTGATGGTCCTTTAGGCCAGACTTTGCATTAGGCAGCTCGTCTGAATTCCGACGCTGCCTCATTAGAGTGTGACCTCAGGGTGGTCACTTATACACACTCAGCCTTAGTCCATTCGCGTTGCTATAAAGAAATACCCAAGGCTGGGTAATTTATAAAGAAAAGATGTTGGCCTGTAATCCCAGCACGCTGGGAAGCTGAGGTGGTAGGATCGCCTGAGCTTAGGAGTTTGAGACCAGCCTGGGCAAGAGCGAGACCCCGTCTCTACTAAAAATAGAAAAAATGAGCCAGGCGTGGTGGCGTGCACCTGTAGTCCCAACCACTCGGGAGGCTGAGGCAGGAGCATGGCTTGAGCCCAGGAATTTGAGGCTGCTGTGAGCTGTGATGATGCCACAGCACCCTAGCCTGGGTGACAGAGTTAGACTGTCTCAAAAAAAAAAAAAAGAGATGTTCGTTAGTCTCAGGTTGTGCAGGCGGGCAAGAGGCACAGCGCCAGCGTCTGCTGTGGATAAGGGCCTCAGGCTGCTTCCACTCCTGGTGCAGGGGACAGGAGCTGATGTGCAGAGATCACCTGGCAAGCAGGGAGGTGCCAGGCTCTTTTTAACAACCAGCTGCCCTGGGAAGTAACCCCGAGGCACAGCATTCTTCTGTTCAGGCGGGAAGTGCCCCCATGATCCAATCCCCTCTCGCTCGGCCCCACCTCCACCACTGGGGATCAGATTTCAACATGAGATTTGGAGGGAACAAATAGCAAACAATAGTACAGCCTCCGCTTCCTCACATGGAAAGCACGGACATGCGTGCTTCCCCTCTGAGCAATACATGTTTGGTCAATGATCAGCAGTGCCTGGGGCCTGATAAATGACCCGGTCAGTCAATGGTGGTGGTGATGATGATGATGTGTGCAGTGGGGAGTGCCTAGGAGGATTCCAATGTCAGTGGCTGCTGAGATGCTGGCGTAGGAGCACAGCTAGGGCATCTCCTCACCACTCTGCCTGTGTCCAGGCCAGCTGTTAGAGCCAGCGCCTTCAGACGCCAAGTCCCGTCTGCTCTTTCTCAGCCTGAAACCTTCCTAACATGTGACAGGATCCGGGGGACTACCTTGCAAGCAGACCCTGGACACAGGACCTTCCCCTCGCCTCTTACCGGGATTTCTGCAAATCTAGGGCCAGAGCCACCATCCCGGGTGGTGATCTGAGGGGAAACTCAGGCGAGATCTCGGTATCTACTGCCCACCGCCTGCGGTTCCTTAAATAACATGTTTTCCCTTTGAGTTGCAGAGATCTTTTCTTTCCTTCCCTCCCTCCCTCCTTTCCTTTCTTTCTTTCTTTTCTTTTTTTCCTCAAAAGGCCATTAAGGATTTAGATTTATAGGAGAAATTTATATTTATAGGGTCTTGGAACTGAAAAAGGGGCCTTCGACACAAACTAGTCCAAAGTGAAACTCACTACAGCAAAGAAAGACTCACATCCACCCCCTGCCCTAGTCCTCCAGGCAATCCTCGGGAGGAGGTATTATCAGTGTCCTTGTTTACAGACAAGCAAATGGAGTGATTTAGTGCAGTGTGATGGTTAGGAGTTTGGACTCTGCAGCCAGCCTGCTAGGGTTCAAGTTCTGGCTCCAGTGTTTACTAGTTGTGTGACCTTGAACAAGGTACTTAACCCTTCTGTGCCTCATTTCCCCATCTGCAAAATGGTGATAATGCTTGGTGCAAAAGAAATGCTGTTGTTTTCATTATTATCCCTTAAGGCAGTCCACACTAAATGCACTGATTCCTTCAACACATGTTCTCTGCGCCCTACTGTGTCAGGCGCTTTGCAAGGTGCTGCACAGACAGTGGTGAGCTAAACCAGGCGTGAGCCCTTCCCTTACGGAGCTCACAGTCTGGTGGGCCAGACGTGCATCAGCGTCAAACGCCACTTAAGGCAAGTGTTAACGAAGGCAGCACGCCTGGTGTCATGGTGGGAATATAGTCAGGCTGGGGCCCTTGAGGAGTGAAGGCCACTTTGCCGTCTGATGAGTGAGCTGGAGTTAGCCAGACTGGGAATGGGGGTGGGGTCGGGGTGTGGACAGAGCAGTCTGGGCAGGGGCAGCAAGGACACAGGCCCTGTGGAGGGACAGCACTGACTTGTTCCAAGGCTGCTGAGGCTGGAGCACAGTGACCAGGGCAGACCCAGGGCGAGAGGAGCTGGTGAGTAGGAAAGGCCCAATTATTCAGACCCTGGTAGGCCACGTAACAGATTTTGATCTTCTTCCTCGGAACAAAAAGGAAGGATGTTAAGCTGAGAAGTGACAATAACCAGCTCTGCAGTTTGAAAAGATCATCAAGGCTGCAGTGTGCAGGGTGGACAGGTGGGTGGCAAGAGGGGATGAAGGCGTGCCCACTGGGACACAGAGGGTGCGCGGGTCTGGTGCTCAGAGGAGAGGTCTGTGCTGGAGATAAAAGCTGTGCCTGTTGGCAGGTTGGCTACAGCCAGGGCCACAGGTGAGCTGGCCTGGGGAGACAGCCCAGAGCTGCGCTGTCCAGTAACCACTAGTCAAAAGTAGCTACTAAGCAATTAAAATGTGCCCAGTCTGAATTTAGATGTGCTGTAAGTGTAAAATACATGCTGAATGTTGAACTTAGTATAAGAATGTAAAATATATTATTAATAATTTTATAACCATTGCATGTTGAAATATTTTGAATATACTGAATGAAAATCTATTATTAACATTAATTTTCCACTTTCTTCAAAAACTTTTTTGAAATGTGGCTACTTGCAAATTTAAGTTCCAGATGGGATTGGCAATTGTGGCTCACACTGTGTCCAGAGCGAGGAGAGGAGACAGTCCAGGACCCAGCCCTGAGAAATGACAATCTCCAAAGCCAGGTCTCAGCCAGCACCTGGTTACGGGCGAGCGTCCCGGGCAGAGCGCGGTACTGGGATGGGACACGGGCGTGGGGGTGGCGGGTGGGGTCCCAGGAAGGTAAAGTGTGGAGGCTGTGGGGTCCTAAAGGCGGGATTCAGACACCCCACGTTTGCACAGCGTCGGGCCGGCCCCCAGAGTGTCCCTGCCCCCGGAGTGTCCCCACGGTGCAGCAGCTGCTCCTGTCTCCTCTCCAGTCTGCTGGGGGTTAAGTGCCCGCATCAAGCGCTGGGTGCGGAGAAGGCAGGCGGCAGACTAGCCCCTCGCAGCTCTCCCCCGAGTCCGAGACCACCCTCTCGACTCCCCCGCAGCCGGGGCGGGCGTGACGGGCGGCCCCAAGCCGAGGGGCAGCTGCTCTGCCCCAGCTCTCCCGCCGGTCACGTGGCGGGTGGCGGCGCGCCAGGCCCCTCCCGCGTGCCCCGCAGCCGGCCCGCACCGCCGGCGGGAGGCTCCGAGTGCGGCGCGGGGGTGGGGGTGGGCGGTCCCTGGTGCGGAGACCGAGTCCCATCCCGTCGGAGGGGACCAAAAGGAAATGGCTCACTGATCCCGCGTTTCTACATGTAATGGGCAAATACGCGGATGGAGAGGCCCACACGCTCGGAAGGGGCAGTCTGGCTCCCGCGAGCGCCGGGGGAGCCCGGGACCGCGCCCGGCCCGCACGGCCACCCGGGGGCGCCCCAGCCCGCCCGCCCGCGGGGCCGCCGCTCCCGCCGCCGCAGCCTCCCCTCGGCCCGGGCGCGGCCATGCGGGCCGCGCTGGGTCCCCCGCGCGCGGGCGGCCCGCTTTGTCCGGGTCCCGCCGCTGCCCCGCGCCCGCCCGCGCCAGCTGCGGCGCCCGCCCCGCGCCGGCCGCGCGCTGCAGTGCGAGCCGCCCCGCCCCCGCGCCGCCGCAGCGGGGGGAGGGGCGGGGGCGGGGCCGAGCCGGGCTGTCCGGCGCCGGGGAGCGAGCTCGGGCCGCTCGGCAGGTGCCACCGGGGCCGCGGGCGGCCGCCGTCCCCCCGACCCGCGGCAGCCCGACCCGCGGGAAGTCGGCCCCCGCAGCGCGGAGACCCCTTTTCCGCCTTCAAGGAGGGCGTCGCCACCGGGGTCGCCGGGCCGAGGGTCCGGGAAGGGCGCCGCGCCGTGACCCGCCATGGCTCAGGCGGCCAAGCAGCTGAAGAAGATCAAAGACATCGAGGCGCAGGCCCTCCAGGAGCAGAAGGAGAAGGAGGAGTCCAACAGGAAGCGCAGGAACCGCTCCCGTGACCGCAAGAAGAAGGTACGAGGGGGCGGTGGCGGCAGCGGCGACAGCGGCGGCTGGAGGTGGCCGCCGGGGAAGGGGCGACGCCGGGGCGGCTGTGCGGGCCGGGGCCGGGGCCGGCGCGGAGGAGCGCACGGCAGGTGGAAGGGCGCGCGGGCGCCGCGAGGCCGAGGGCGCGCAGAAGCCGCCGCGGGCGCCTCTCAGCACCGAGGACAGACGCCGGCGGCGCGGCCGCCCGGGACCAACTTTGCGGCTGCGGCGCGCGCCCCGAGCCCGGCTTTCCGGAGGGCCGGTCCGGGTCCACGCGGCCCGCGCCTCCGCCGTGACCGCTCTCCGGCGCGGGAGCACCTTTTCCGGGGCGCCGAAGCAAGGGGCTCCCTCCCCTCCCCGGCCTTCCGCGAGCCGAAAGCGCCTTTCGGGACCGGGTCTGGCGGCGGAAAGGAGGGCGCTCCCCGCCCCCACCCGGCACTGGGCAGCGTCGGCGCGGGGGTCCCTCCGGACCGGCCGCCCGTGCGCGAGGGGCGTCCCCGTGGGAATGGCGCGGTGCCGCCCGCCCGGCCCGGCCCGGCCCCAGGGCGGCTCTGCGGACGGGCGCCAGTAGGTGGCTCTCTGTGAGGGGCGTGGAGACCCCCGTGAAGGCGACGGCCGCTGTTTTTAGCCCTTCCTTTGTGGTCTGGGCCTTCTTGCCCCGATCAGAGCGCCTTTGCGGGCACTTTCGGCCGGACACGCTGTCCAGGTGGAAGCACCTTGACCGCGGGGAGGCCGTCGGCGGGGAGGCCGCCGCGGCGTGACTCTGGACGCGGATGACGCCCAACTCCGGCTCCAGGACGCCCGTCGTAGCCCAGGGTGGAGTGGGCCCCGGGGTCCGGGGCAGGGGCGCTGGCCTTGGTGGGAAGGAGACATTTGTCCTGAAATTGACCCGTTCTGAGCCCGCAGCGGGCAGCAGAGTTGGGAACAGGCCGGCTGTGGGTCACGCCTCCCCCGGGCGGTCCGCAGGGCCCGCAGGCAGCCTTGTCGCAGAGAGGGGACAGGGGCAGAGACGCCTCAGATTTCCACAGGAGTAACCGCCCTGGGGCTTCCGTGCCCTTCGGAAGGCAGCGGCCCCTCGTCCCTTGAGCAGTTGTCACTTGTGTGTAAAGAGGAGTTTCTCAAAGGCACCCCCTGTAGCAGGACGGAAAAGGGGCCTTCCCCAAGCCCAGGGTGAATCAGTTTGGGCTGGTGCCACTTGGAGAATTCGTCAGGTCCTGTGCCGGGGTCTGGACTACCAGAGCCCGTCTCGTGAGCCAGGCGGGGAAGTCTGCTTGAACGCGGTGCTCACCCACTTTCTTGGCATGAAAGTAAACCGCTTCTCAGGAAGGCGTGCTCTGGGTTTCCATGCCTGCCTCTTGCTTTTGGAGCCAAGACAGCCCTCTCCAAAACGGCTCATTCAGTGTTTTTATCCCACTTCTTGCTCTCGAGCTTCCTCCTTGACGCTCCTGATACCATAAATAATTTTTTTCAGCAATAGTTAAAGCAAAATTTTCTCTTCTCTTCTTTTTTTGATTTTTTTCCATTCTGCAAAACTCCCTATAATTCTGACTGTATAGGAGACACACTATAAAAGTGGCAATTTCAGTATTCTTTTTACTTTGGCGTTATTCTTTGCATTCTTGGTGAACTTTATTTCTATTTTTTAGTGCTAGATGATACTATATTCTCCTCCCCACAAACGGTGTTATCTTGTTTTACTAGCTGGTCTCAGCATGCTGCGTCAGTAAGTGCCCAAAACCTTCCATACGGATTTTCATTATTTTCTGCAGTATTCCGGGTGCTATGATTGCTGCAACAATGAGGAAATCTTAATTCGAAGTGATAGCAATGACGTAAACTGTTTTGGGGTGTGGGGGCTGTGGTAAGGGGTGGGCTGTAGGGGTGCTGTTTGTGTTTCATAAGGATTGTGAGCTCTCCAAGCCATTAGGCTGGCCTTGAGAGCCATCTCAGAGAACAGAGTCGCAATTTATAGCAAAATCTAAAATCACAAGAAGGCAAGAAGGTGGAAGGCCCTGGAGGGAAGGGTGAGGGGCAGTGCTGTGCAGAGAGCAGCATCTGGAGGAAGCTCTCACAGGGCCCGGTGAGGGCGCCGAGGGCCAGGGGGCCAATTTGAAGGTTTATGTGAGGTGAAGTCCAACTGAGAGCCATTTTCCACAGATGAACTAATTTTTCAAGGCAAAGTGTTTTAAAATCAAGCAGCTGAGGACTTTACAGTCTGTCTCACAGACTACAGGGAGGCTGTGAACCAGCCTCTTTTCTCATATCAACGTGAGGACAGAACTTGGTACGTGCAAATGAGCATCTCCTGCCAGGCGCTGGCTGTGCATGGCAATGCTTAGCTGAGCCAAGGGCATGCTGAATTTACTCCAAGGAGAGGTGGCTGTCCCGTGGGTAACCTGCCTCGTGGGGACTGGCAGTGCGGAGCCACATCCTCTCGTGTGTGGAAATCATCGGGTTGTGACTTGGATGATGGTTACAGTGTTACAGTGGATGATCTGGCGCGTGAAGGCACTTGCCGAGGGTGCTGAGTGCGGCGGGTGCAGGAGGCTGGCGTTGTGACGCAGTGACTGACACAGATAGAAACCACCTCGACGCAGGAATCGAGCTAAACTCTGGAGCGCTGGAAACGCCTGCACCCTCGTGGGGCTCCATTCACCCTGCACCGTCCTCCTAAGGTGCCTCTTACTGGGACTGCAGCTCTTTCTTTAAAAAAATAAAATCCAGCATTTATGACATTTACCGATAAGTCTCCCCTGCTTCTGAAGGTTGGGATGGAAATCCATAAATGCCAGAGCTGGTGTGTGAAGCCGACATTTGCAGGAAGAATGACAGCTTTCAGGGAGCCTTAGGCTTAAGCTGTGTGTGTTTTATGTTTACCCAGAGGCTGAGGTGAGGGGAGGAGAGGAGGACAGGGAGGTGGAGGGAGAGTGAGGCAGAGGGTGGATGAGGGCAGAGTTCAAGGAAGGAAGAAGAGATGAAGGGTTCCGAGACAGATAGGGAGAGGAGAGGCTGACGTCTCAGCCTCGCTTTATGGGGTGGTGCCATGCCTGCCACCCTCATGCCTGTGGGACCCCTGGGTGGTGTCTCCTGAGCTCTTCTTGTCCCGTCTGTCCGCCTGCTTCATCCTCTGACGGTGAAGGGAAAGATCGTGTCCTCGTCACAGCTGTGTACCCAGCACCTAGCCCAGAACCTGCCATGCAAGGAGCATGCAGTAGGTGTTCATGGAATGAATGGTTGAATGAGCGAGTTCATATGATGTTTGTCTCTGCCTGCCTTGGTGTGTCTTGGTCACTGGCATGTGTTCCTGTGAATAATCCACAGGATTGTTTGACTGACTGTCTTTTGGGGGTACCCCAAGAAAGCCTGATGTTTCTTTTCTAGTCATTTGCAAAGCCGTGGGGATTTGTAGGCAGGCGGTGGGACCATCTATCTTTTGGTGCAGTGAATCCCACCAATGAGCGTGTGGTTAGTTCCTCACAGGGTGTCTGCTGCACTAACTGTCAGGCGGTTTAGCCATTTGGAACAACAGTGTTTGCACAGGGCCCCAAGGAGCCAAGCACTTACAAAGAGGGATGGAGGACGACCGCAGGAAGAGAGAGAAGGGAAGCCCAGGAGTGGAGCCTGGCCTCCACCTCTCTGCTGTGCAGACAGCTCTGCCGGCCTCCCTCTCCGCTGGAGGAGCCCTGCCCGGACTGCAGAGGTGTCCGTAGTTGATCCAGTGGTTAGAATCACAGGGGAGATTTTAGGGGGACTTGCAAGAGACTGGAGTAGTTGTGACAAGGAGGGTTTAAGGGTCAGGGAGGTGGGGAAGTGGGAGGGAGGAAGCAGGGAAGTTAAGCAGGAGAATCATGTTGGCCCACGACTCCCAGTTGCAGAGGGCCTCAAATGTAAACTTCTGCTGTTGTCTCCAGTTGTGTTTATAAATTAATCCCAGAGACAGCTGACAGGATTGAAGGAGAACAACGTTCATCACACAACTGTAAACCTGGGTCCTGTGGCTGAACCCTTTCACCAATAGATGTTGCAGCGTGCATTGATGCTTGTACGTAAAGTCTCTGTTTGGCTTTTGGGTAAGCATAACCATGGTGCATTGCATGTGAATTACTGAAAGTGTTAATTTATTAGTTGTAAGCCTTTAAAGCCACAACTTTGGTGCTCCTTTGGCATTTCTTCTTATTTTAGTACATTTGGGCGTCTCACACAGTGGAAGTGGCCGTGGCTCTGGGAGGCGCTGTGATGGGGACACGAGCCGGCCTGCAGGCTCTGTTTCTCGTGCTCACTCCGGCGAAGGCTGCCCGCTGGCCAGTTCTGGTTCTCTCCTCTCAATGTGGCAATGCTTTTTAAAACCCCAGTTGAGGCTTCTTCCCCATTCTAGTAAAAATGAGCCGGCACTAGTGAGTGTGCACCGTGTGACTCTCATCTGTGTTAGCGGGTCCTCAGCGTGCCTTTGGGACACCTCTGCGTAGGCCAGCACTCACCGTCACCGACTTCTTCCTCCCGCAGTGTCAGAGCCCCTCGCCCCCTCCTATGAGAAAACTCTCTTGGCTGCCCTTCTCCTTGCCCACTTCTCTCTCTGCACCTTGCGTACTTTGGCCTTCGTCCCGGTGTGTGTGCCCGCACACACGCACATGGGCACACGCACACGCTTCCGCACACATGCACCAGCAGAAGTTCTTGTTTTATTCCTTCTGCCAAACTGTAAGCTCCTTGAAGCCAGCGCTTGAGTCTTTGTGCATAACCACTTCGTAAATACTTATGGCTTGAATTGATTGAGAAGCTATATTTAACTAGTTTAGATTTTTTTTCTGAGTCTTTCTATTCAGTTTTGAAAGAGTTGGCCCTAAAGAATTGGTACCAAGTAAATCTATTTTTCCCCCTTTAATTATTCTGACTGAAGTAAAATCTCTTGTCACTGATGCTTGTTTTTTTGAGAAAGGCAATAAACTTTCCTTAGCTCTGTGTCTCCATTTCTGGCTCTTGAAAAGCTCAAAAGTCTCCCCCTCGCAGAGCACTGGACTCGGAGTCAGGGGCCAGTTTCAGCTAAATGCGCGTGAATTACAAATAAGACTCTGAAGTTCTCTGAGGCTCCCTTTGCTCATCTATAAAATAGGGATGAGAATCAAAAGAGATAATAAATGAGAGTGTGCTTTGTAAGTTTTAAAACTCTCATATATTTACAGGGTTATAGTTAGTAACATGATTGTTAAATTATTCTTTCTAATAAATCCTATGCCAAAGTTCATGCCTGGTCTTCCAGTGGTAGCGTGAAATCTCAGTGTTTGCCTGGGAAGGCGGCACGCTATTATTTCAGGGCTGGTAAATGAGAAAAGGATGCTGCCAATCGGATCTTCCTTTTATTTTCAGGGGAAAAATGAATATTCTATTTTGGCAAGACTTACTGTCATAGACCTGCTCTGTAATCTACACGGGTCCAGTCTATAACTTCAAGACAGGCCTTGGATGTTTTCAAGCTTTGTTAACGTCCGGCATGGCATTTGTGGCTGTATATCAAAGGGGGAACACAAAAGTGGTTCCCAGTGTTTCTGAGACTACAATCACTGTTAGAGCCACGGACAGGAAATCAGGGTGTAACATCACAGATAATGGAG